>NC_089894.1:2500-749166 GCF_040182565.1 Anser cygnoides
GCCATAAAACTACATCTCCCGGCATTCCCCGGACTGCCAACATGGCTGCCCGGTAAGCGGCTTCTCGAGAACTACACCTCCCGACATGCTCTGGAAAGGCAACATGGCCTCCCGGAAACCCAGTGCCCAAGAACTACATTTCCCAGCACAGCCAGAAAATTGAGCCTCGCAGCTTGCTGTAGGACGCCATTTTTTGCTCTGTTACATTCCCAGTTCCGTTTTGTGTTTATGGTGGTTTTCCCACTGTTTTGGGGGTTTACCCTCAATTTTGGGTTTTCACCTCTCCATTTCAGGGTTCTTCCCCACAATTATGGGGTTCCTTCCCTAATTTGGTGCTTCGCCCCCCCAGTTTTGGGGTTCCCCCTCCATTTTGGGGATTCCCCCCCAATTCCAAGCCCCCCACAATTTTGGGGTCCCCCACCATCTTTTTTTGGCCTGCCACCCTAATATTAAGGTTCTTTCTACCAATGTTGGGGTTCTCACCACATTTTTGAGGTTCCTTCCCTTAATTTGGGGCTTCACCCCCTGAGATCAGGGGCTTTAACCCCAATTTTCGGGGTCCCCACCAATTTTGGGGATTCCTCCCCAGTTCTGGGGGGGTCCACATTCAATTCTGGAATTTCACACTTCCATTTAGGTGTTCTTCCCCCCAGTTATGGGGGTTCCTCCCCTAATTTGGGGGGACGCGACCAATTTTGGGGGTGCCCCCCAATTTTAGAGTCCCCCGCCCGCCTTTTTTGGGTTTCCCCCTAATATTAAAAGTTCTTCTGCCCAACTTTGGGGGGCCCCACAATTTTGGAGGTTCCTTCCCCTAACTTGGGGCTTCAACCCTTCAAGTTTGGGGGGGCTCCTACCCTCTTATTTTGGCCTTCTGCCCTAATATTAGGCCTAACCCCTAAGAGCCCTGACCCCTAACCCTACAACGCCCACGGATCTAACCCTAACTCCTACCCCAAAAAAACCTAGAAACCCTAACCCTAAAAACTCTTACAGGCCTAACCCGATAAAATTTACCACACTAAAGCCCTGAAGACCTACGCCTAAAACCCCTAACCCTAAAAATTAAGACCCTCTAAACCCTAACCCAAAAAAATAAGACTCTCAAGGCTCTAACCCTGGAGACCCTATCAACACTAAAACCCCCCAAAACTTTAAAACCTTAACACACTAACCCCCAAACCCTAACCCTTATAACTGCAACCCTAACAACCTTAAAATCCTAACCCTAAACCCTGGAAACCCTAACCCTGAAACCCAACCCTAGTGCCTTAGCCCTGAAACCTTAAAACCCTAACACCATATTTGAAACACTCTGTAACCAATACCATAGGCTCAGGCAAGTATCTCAGTGAGGTAGCATTTTTATTCACGATTGCAATGGCAGGCGTCCCACAAGCCACCTACTAGTTCCATAACACAGTTTATATAATTTTTTTTTTCCTCTCGGTGACCAGGACCCTCCCCAGTTTCCCCATTGACTGGGTAATCCATGTTCACAATCTATCCAGTGCTTCACAGAAAATACACAGCTGCTGGCCTGTTACTAGTCAATTTTATTTTTTTCTTGACTGTTTTCCTCTTTGAGGTGGTAATGTTTCTTACACCGTGATTTCCACCCAATTGCTCTAAGGATTCTGGTTGTCTGCATTTTACAAGGTTGTCTGTTAAGCTTTCTTATCACTGCAAGCATATATCAATACCACCTTCCTTCCCTCTAAACGATGTAACTCTGTGCAAAAACATTTTTATTCCCACAACCTTGATCCCCTTACCCTAAAATCCTTATTCTCTTTAACCCTAACAACTCTAACCACAACCCTAACCCTTCATATCAACCCCCCGACGCTAATGACACTGACTAATGATCCAAACCCCAAACCCCAGGCAACCAACAAAGAAACAGACACAAAGCTGAAAACTACAAAAAAGGCAAAACCCTGGATACAGACCCCAAATCACAAACACGCTACCAAAATGCTACAGAAAAGCCCCAGACGCAGGCCCCAAGCACTACAGCTAGGCCCCAGAAGCTCTAGACACATCCCAAAGCCAAAATGCAATCCCCAAACACTACAGAAAAGCCCCCAAACACCAGACACAGGCTGCAGAAGTCTACAAGCAGGCCCCAGCCACACCCGGATGCAGACCCCAACTGTCCACAAGCAGCTCCCAACCCACCCCCCCCATGAACTGGACCCCCCCCCACCACCACCCAGATGCAGGCCCCAGGCCTCAGCCCCAGCCCCCACACCCCAGACTCAGGCCCCAAAGGTGTACAACCAGCTCCCAACTGCCCCCCTCAAAGGGAGGCCCCAAAGCCTGCCAGAGGGCCCTAGAGTGTACAAGCAGCTCCCAACCCCCCCCGGCACAGGCCCCAACCCCCCCCAGACACAGGCCCCAAAGGTGTACAAGCAACTCCCCATCCTCCCCAGAGGCACGCCCCAAAGGTGTACAAACAGCCCCAACCCCCCAAGACCCAGACCCCTACAGCGTAGAAGCAGCTCCCAACCCCACCCCCCCAAGGCACATGCCCCAACCCCTCCCCCAAGGCAGGCCCTAACAGTGTACAAGCAGCTCCCACCCCCCCCCCAGACGCAGGCCCAAAGGTGTACAAGCAGGCCCCTACAGTATACAAGCAGCTCACAACCACCCCCCCAAAGGCAGGCCCCAACCCCTCCAGATGCAAGCCCGAAAGGTTAAAACCAGCTCCAACCCCCCCCCCCCCCCCCCCGCCCCACCCCGCGCAGACGCAGGCCCCAAAGGTGTACAAGCAGTTCCCAACCCCTCCAAGGCAGGCCCCAAAAGTGTACAGGCAGGCCCCTACAGTGTAGAAACGCTCCAACCCCCCCCCCTTCCACCTCGAGGGAGGCCCTCCCCCCCCAGTATACACGAAGCTCCCAACCCCCTCTCAGAGGAATGCCTAAAAAAGTATACAAGCAGCTCCTAACAACCCCTCCCCCCCCCCCCCCCCAAAGAGGCAGTCCCCAAAGGTGTACAAGCAGGCCCTCAAATCCCTTAGGTATACAAGCAGGCCCTTCAAATCCCTTAGCCCCTGCGCCAGCTTTATTGGTGAGCAGCGAGGCTGGGGGGGGGAGGGGGGCAAGACAGCCTTAAATAAAATACAAATATAAAAAGTGTTATAAATGGCTGAGTCCCAAATAGGATTACAATCAAAGTTTACAATTTATTAAACGAATAGAGGCAAGCAAGCAGCGCTGGGTGCGCCGGGAGTCTCTGCTCCCCCAGGACGCACACCTGTTACGTAAGGCGGCTGGTTTTGATGCTCCCAGGCTAATACATATTCATTACTACTTCGAGAAGAGGCAGGGTTATTAGAATTGGTTTCCGGAATCCGAAACCCCTCCCAGGGGCGCCTGCGTATCAGTCTCTGGTGGTCTCTCGGGGCTTGCTCGGGCTGAATGCTGGTTGTCTTCCTCTCAGGCTTTTGTCCTTCAATTGTCCTTCAGCTCCCCCTTCCTCCTCGTTTGGGAGCCTCTGCGCCGGATTTCAGAAACTCTAGCAACATCCCCTGCAGTAGTCAGCACTTTTCCCTAAAAACCCCTTTGTTCTCTTATCACCTAGACCCGGGCCTCGATGTTAACCCTTCAAATCCCTTAGTGACACGAATTGCTGGACCATTCCTTACAAAAGGAAGGATAAAATATGTAGAGGAGCAATGGCACACGCGAAAGCCCAGCGCCGCGGGCAGAGGCAGCGAAGGTTGACGGCAGAACAGTGCTCGGTTTGAACACGGAGAGGGAAAGCGAGGGGAAGGTGGCCGAAGCCGGCCGCAGTCTCTGAGCTCTCCTCCTCCTGATTGTTTTCTCTCAAAGCCATTTCTGTCTGTGTGCGGGCACCCGGAGCCGGCAGAAGTCCCCGTGAAGTCCTTCGGCAGGACGGAGGGCTGCGTGGGCTCCAGTGAGAGAGGGAGTTAGGAGAATCTTATCAAGTAGAGATAGAGCGCTGACGGCATTAAACTAGGATGCTACTTAGTGTCTTTGCTAACTATGGTGCATTGTGCCAATTAACTAAAGCAAGAAGCCTTGGGCCCCTTACCAAGGTCAGTCTCCTAATAAGAGAGCGAGCCTATCTTAAGAAACTGGGAGAAACTGGTCCTGCAGGTGGACAAGAGCCAAGGAGCAACTGAGTCTGTGCAAAGACAAGAGGTCAACTAGCGGTGACGAGGAAGAGTCATCAATCTTCATGCCCACGACCTCCCGTGCTGCCCAGCGCTGAATAAACATACCTACTTTACAATCTCACTGATTGTGGAGTCCCTTTTCCGCAAGTCGCCAGCAGCAGTTTCTTCCGCAGAGGTTTTCCCAGAGCCGCTTCAAAGCTTCCCTCGCGGAGCTGGGGCGTCGCAGGGGGTCGTCAAAGCACGCACGCGCACACACACACACACACACACACACACACAGGCGTTGTTGTCCAAACAGAAAGTATTTACAACAAATTCGACAAGCGGTTTTTCTCTGCCAGCAGCAAATGCCTGAGGGCCCCTACAGCTTCACAAATCATAGCACAAAGAGCCTAAAGTTCCTCTAAAATTTAGGGAAATAATTCAAAATAGATCTGCTAGGGGAAAACGATCACTGGCGGCAGGGTACACAATACACCCGAGCCTCAGCTCTCCTCCGCAGAGTCAGTGCCCACGCCCAAGTGCGACGCTGATGGCACCCGAACATTTGCTGTAGCAGGCAGCAGAGCCAGCAGCTCAGGGGAGCAATTTTAAAAACCAGGAGGCACTTAAACCAACCCTTAATTGACCCAGTTACTGCAGGAGAGTCCCGACTACTCGCCCTGGAGTCCTACTGTCACCAGCAAAAAGCACCAACCAAAGCTTGGGGGAACTTTGGTACAGCACAAGAGAAGGGAGTGGGGGTAGCGTAGCCGTATCGCAGAGCTGCTGCTTTTCACACCATTTTATCATCCCTGATAATTGAAAGTAAGGCCGGGTGGGCTGACCCCACCACCACCACTCCTGGCAGCATGTTTGGTCCACAACGCTAGAATAATTATTTTGCTCCCTCCCGCCCCTACAGCTTCATCATCTGAAAAGATTACAGTCAAAACAATGGCATACACAAATAAAAGTCAAGAGTTGACATAGTAACTCCGGGATTTGGGTATCAACTGTCCGAGAAATCAGAACACCCAGGCTTCACAATGTGCCCAACATCGAGCTGTGCCAAGGCGGGGGGGAAGGAAGAAGCTTTCCGTTTAAGCCTTCAGAGCGTCGCTCCATCACTACGTCAATTCACAGCCACCGCAGCGTGCCGATGGACATCTTTCTGTGCCAAAAGAAACAAGTGCTTTGTCCTCTTGATATCAAAGGTAGCCACCTATAGTTACGGAACCATGCACAAGACCTTAACTCTGACCAGCAGGGAAACTTAGGACAACTGAGTGCAGATCCTGCCAATTTCTACCAGTTCCAACTGTGCTTTAAGTCTCATTGCAAAGCCTCAGTTAGAAAAAGGATCACCTCGGGGTATCCAACAAGAAGAAGAGTTGTTTTTTTTTTTGTTTTTTTTTTTTTTTTAATATACCATAGGACTATGCAGTTCAATCATCAATCATCTTGGAAAGCTCAAGGAGGAGGTCATCCTCATCCTTCCCTGGGTCCAAGTCGAGCTCGGCTTCCAGTATGCCGTCTGAGAGTTCCCAAAGTAGCGTCTCTAAATCCTCGTCTACAGATACGGGCGCGTTGCCTGTGGAACTCAGCCGGCGTGTCCTTGCTTCTTCTAGCTGGGAAGAAGCTGAAGTCGAGCTTGAGAACTCCATTGGCTCCACAGATTCTGCCTGGCTTCCAAGATGTGCTTCAGGTCTTGGCAGAGCAAGGAAGAGAACAATCAGTATATGCCATTTCTTAACGGGAAATCCCTTTTCTGCAAACCGGCTCTTAAAACCGTAGCCAACCCCTCCTGCACTTCAATCTTACCCAGGGATTGTTATTCAATTAACCCAGGGCTACATTTAGAGCCCAATATATTAGCAGGTACATTTTTCAGTTTGGGGGTTTCTCTGTGAAGCCAGAGCACCTGGAGTCTAGCAAAGATGGTTCAATTGTTGTAGCAAGAGGCACTTTGCCACCTTGCTTAATTTTCCTGTAAAAATGTTAAGAAGTCTCCATCTGCAAATATCTGTTTGCTAAGTTAGTCATTTTTCCCACGGCACACTCAGCAGAGTTTGCTCCCCACTACAGGAAGCTGATCTGCAGCCATCACTTCCCTCTGCTCTCCCTGCACTCTTGTCACCTTGTATGTTTGTTCGGGTGGCATTCTTGAGGACCAAAAGGCAGAGGACACTACTCATCATTTATCACCTCACGAGGAAGTAGGAGAACTTCACCTCATCCTCATTTAGGTATTCAGACAGAGCAAGAAGTCACTGGAAAGCTGTACCGACTTGCAGCATTTAAAGAAAGTAAGTCTAATTAAGCATTCCTGCTAGCTGCTAGAAAGTCATTTCACGTGACTTATTCCTCTGATGGATTTGGGCTTTAATTATCTCAGAACCCTCCTTTTTTCCCCACGTGTGACAGAACTTATGTTTCACTGGGGATATACACCGATTGAGAAAAAGAACAAGTTGTGGTCATCACCTGTTTTGGGGATTTTCTTCAAGTCTGGTGGCTGGGACGTGCTCCAGCGTGGCTGGAACAGCCTAGAAAGCAGCAAAACAGTATTTAGGACTCATGGGTAAAAGATTCCTTACTAGCTTTTTCCTCCATGCTGCTTCTCCTCTGGCATTGCGGAGCCTTAGCCAAAATACAAAACCAAGGTGCTCCTGAAGAAAGTTAATATTCACTTGGAGGTTACTAATGATCTTGTGTCTTTTAAGAACACAGCATTAATGGACAAAATCCTCCACACCAGAGAAATCACAGAATCACAGAGGACTAAGTAAATAGTGCCATTAATCTAATAAATATGGAAGGGTACTACAAGAATTCTGTAGGCAGCTACTGGATTTAAAAGGAAACAGAAAGCCTGTAGAACTTTTGAGTTTTCCATCTTTTCTCCTAGAGGAGGGTGTAAATTTTACAAGGGATCCATTTCTGCATTAGCCCCTGTCCTTACCATAGCTGCTTTTTTGGCTGGAGGTCCCATTGTGTCAGCGTCAGAGGCAGTCCGTGGCTTCACAGCTGCTACAGCAGAGGGAAAACTGCCAGGTGCCTTACGTTTCAGTGCCTTCTTCTTGGGGGAAGCGACTTTCCCATCCCAAGGCTTCGCAAACATGTTAAAGTTGGCTAGAGTAAAAGGAAGAGAGAACTGATACAGTCTTGCTCTGCCTCATGAAAAATCCACGTTCTCTTCCTCATTTCCACGGCCCGTCTACACAGTTAACTGTATTTGGCCAGCAGAATTACACTGCCATTGCCTGGATTCTCAGCAATATCTTCCACATAGTAAACTCCGTCTACCAACAATCCATACAAAGGAACAAAGGAACTGAATAGCTACAGTAAATCATAATCCAGGACGAGGGAAACTCAGACACAGAGCGATCCCAAGTGCAAGCAATACTCTAAGACGTTGTATGAAGTCTAGTAAGATTCACAAATGTTGACAGCTTTTGTATTTAAAGTCTTGCTCCCTCTAGGAAAGGAAAAGCAGCAGGTATAGTAAGACAAGAGAGTGTATGCAACTGTTGTACCAGCTTCCTCTCCCCTGCAGTGATGTCCCACAAAATCTATTAAGTTGTTCTACAAAATCCAAATTTGTAGAGTCATATTCTAGTCTCCCATTCCTGACCTAACATCTGGCTGGCAGGAGAAGAAACGAAAGAAAGCTCGGTACTTGTTTTCTTTGTGTGTTTATTTCCTCGTGTCCCATGAGACAGAGAGAAACGCTACAATGTGCAGCGCATGCAGCCTTTAAGCCCTCCTTATCTCCCTCACACAATCTCATTTTACAAAGTTGATATAATCTTAACAACGAGGCCTTTGATCCTCTGTCATTTTTGACAGAAACTGGCCCCCCACATTAAGACGCTGATGCATGCTTTACAAACACATACACGTGTCAAGTTAAGCAACACATGCCAAAGAGGAAGGTGAACTTGAACTCAACGCAGGGAGGACTTCATACCATAAACAGATGGCAGAAAAAAACAGAATACCAAAATTAGACTAAAAAGCCCCTCAATGTGTTAATTTTCTAGTGGGAAATACAGAATACCATCACGTAATTAACGAAAACAGACATGGTTGCATGTTCTGGCCCTTCTTTGCCTTTGAACTTTGTAGCCTTAAACTCTTTTATCCTCTGCATTGAAGGAAAAAGCAAAGCAGATCCTGAGCAAACGGAACTTGCTCAATATGGGAAGCACCTCACCGGGGCAGGTATTAAAGCATCTTATTACCTGATAGCTTTGTGTTCCATAACGATTTCTGCCCGGCTGGGGCAGGTCCAGGTTGTGCTGGGGGAGCTGGCACATTTCCTCCACTCTGCTGCATCCGCAGAGCTTTCTCGCGCTTTATTTCTTCCAGGGTTTTAACACGCACTTCTCCTTCTGGCTTGGCTTTACCTGCCGGCTCCTTCGACTGCACTTTGCTGGGCCCGGAAAGAGTGAGCACGCTCTGCTTCTTGGGCTCACCCTGAATTTTTGCCCCTGCGCTGGGATCTTTGGTTTTACCATGCCATTCAGCCTGGGCTTTGGCTTGACATTCTCGTCTCTGAAGAGCTCTCTCACGACGGATTTCCTCCAGTGTTTTCACATGGATCTCTCCCTTTGGCTTAGCAGCCTTCCCTGTCATCATCAAGAAATGAGAAGCACCAACATTTAAAGAGAGTCCAACAATAGTTTAAGTCTCCAAAATTTGTCACAGTACTAAGGAAAACTAAGCCTGAGCGTTCCCAATAACGCATCTTAGGACAATAGCCTAACATTCTCCTCCTCCTCTGAGCCACTTGTTGTATTTTGAAGACCAGCCCTATCCAGAGAGAGTTGCTACACAGAAATGCTAGTTTACTTGATTACTTTTTCAGGCTGCATTTCAAATTCCTGCTCCCGGCAGTGGCTCTATTCTAATTGTATATGATGGTTCACAGAAGCAGCTTAAAACCTTGACAAGGCACAAGCGGAAAATAAACACACACCTAGAGGCAGATTTCTGATAGTGGCTGTCAGAAGAGCTTCAGCACTCGAGCAAGAGGAACCAGTTCTTTGTTTTCATTTGAATTCCTTTTTAGGGCTGTATGAAAACGGTCTAAGTTCACGGAAAGGAAGAAGGAGAAAGTATATTTAATAGCCAGTTGTTACCTTTCGCAGTACTAGTCCGTTGAGAAGGTAATCCTAGCCTCTCCTTCACAGACTTGGGAACTTGAACTGCAAAACAGAAAAAGACCAAATTAGGGAGGCTGCATAAACGTCAACTTTGTGTTCACATTCGAAAACAAGGCAGGAAAGGTAACTTTGAATCCCGGTGATTAAGACCTCAGCCAACATGCAAAAAGAAACATCGCAGGAAAAGGACAAACAGAAAGCCTAAATACAAAACCCGTGAATCACATCCAGATGCCTGTTTAGTAGCTGTACCTCTCTTTGGTGCTTTGTCAGCATTTCCCGGAACCTCCACCTTCTTCCCCAGCCTTTCAGCAAGGCTGCGCTTCACCGGAAGGGCGCTTACATCAGCTTCAGACAGAGAAAACAAGGAATATTTTAAGAACATTTCTTTGCAGGAAGATTTGAGAACAGTCAACCACAAGCTTCTATTTTTCAAGCATATTTTCATAAAATTGCCTTTCAGCTGCTAAATGGTTTTTTTGCCATTTCTGCAGTCAACACAGATCTCCACTGCAATGCATTTTCCTCTCATACGTCAAAAATACTCTTCAATGCAGTCATATAGAGAAGGCGGCACCTAAATAACAGCTCATAAAAAGTTCTTACCCACGGAGGCTTTCCGTTTTCCTTGTTTCTCAGCAAGATCTAGTCGAACCACAGGTTCCTCCCCTAAAACAAAAGTAAAATTTTTCTATTTCATAGAAACCAGTAGCCAATAGAAATAGTATACTGTTAGCCCATGTCCAAAAAGAACCCAGCAAGGCACTGTTTTGACAGCTAAACCACACAAACTCATATTTCAACTATAATTAACTTAGAAAAAGTATCCATAGTCTCAGTGTTTGCCTCAAATTCCAGCTGAATGTAGTCGAGAATGAATCTGAGTCTGCTTGACAGCTATACTTTGTGCAGAACAGAGCTGCATAAGCAAGCAGAATATTATTAGGTACAAATGCTGAGAAATATTCCTTTCTAAGGTGAATGTCTATGAGTAGAAGTACTTCTTCACTTCTTTCCCTTTCAAAGGAATTTGCACAACTCTAAACAATATAATTTATACACAGACTCCTACCGCACTACTGTCCACACGTGCCACTGTCAGCCTCTTTAAAGCTTCAGAAATTGCTTCTTACATAGCACTGTCCTCTAGAGCTCTTTCTTCTCGTTACTCTCCTGTTTTTCAGTTATCCCCCTATTTGCATACTGACACATTTTTTTCTTTCTCCTGCTACTGCACTTAACCTGAGCACCAAAGCTTTCCAGTACAACCAGGGACTTTCAGCATAAAAGCATGTTTTGAACAGAAGGTGGCAGCACCAGGAGGCTAACAGGGGTGAATTGCCTTCCTTCTTGCTTAACCTTCCAGTTTAGGAGTAATGAAATCAAAACAAAAGCATGAATTATTACCTTCCTCTGTAGACAGTGTCACAGTTCTCACCACTGTCCGGACATTTTCCTTTTCCGGAGCAGGAAAAATCATAGAATCGACGGGAGGAAGAGAAGATCTTGAAGGACCTTCTGCTCAGAGCAAGCAAAACATAAGGAAGTTTACCAAACAGAAAAAACTATCACGAAGAACAAAAAACTTTAATTATTCATTACTGTCAAACATACAGTGACCAGAGCATGCAAATAAGAGAGGTGACTAGTTTGCCTCTGGTTGCCCTTGGAATTCCCATCTAGAATACCAGCTGGCTGAGAATCAGGTTGCTCGATGCCCCCAGCTAAACATGGAAGTCTATCCCTCAAGCAGCTCCCAGCCACCATCACCTGCCATTCTGAAGCCAATCAAATTTCACTTCTTTGGCAAAATAGTTGGATTCACCAAAGCATAGCCAGCTACCCGGTATTGCTGGAAGAGTTTTTTTTTGAAAGAAAAATCATCACACAGGATGAAGGTGAACAGGGTAAGGAAGCAGGGAATATTAACTCACCACCGTGTCTCTTAGTTTTTTCCTTCATTTTCTGCAATTTGATTTCTTCAAGTGTTTTTATTCCAAAATTCAGACCGTCCTCTGAAAACAGAAAACAGTTAATGAGACTAAGGCTTAGAGGCACTCACTGAGGACCACAGATCCTCAGGCTTCTTAGTGCTCAGGAACTTTCAGAAGTATTTAGAATAAAGCCTGTCAACACTCCTCACAAGTGAAACAACCATAGAATCAATGGCATTTTGCCCCTCCTTTCACCCTTCAGGGTAAAAACTGTAGTTTTAATTTTAATCCATTTACGTGATATTAGATCCCTCTATCGTTAGATATGGCTTTCAACAGTGGTTGCCAGGCTGCACGTGCAGCCATTTAAACTCCATGCTGTGACCCTGTTTTGTTCTCCAAAAGGAAAGAAAAGGAGTTCAACTTTCTGACCCAATGGGCACATGATGGTATCAGGGAGAAATGAGATCATGGAAATAACCGAGTCCATTCAGCACCCCTACATTCTGTTGTGTTTTTACGCCACATTGCTTTTGAGTTAATTGTCAAGTTCTCCTTCCGATTTATCCTACTACAGGTGCTGGAATACCTTGTTTAGCAGTAGTAGCACTGGCTTTCCGAGTGGAAATCATCCGTAATCCATTTTGGCCTTCCTCAGCTGGTTGCTGGACGGGAGTTTTAGTTTCTTCTCCTTCCGCAGAAAGCTGGTCTGAAGGGGAAAAATCTATTCAGTTATGCATAGGCCAGATTGTTCGTGATTATGTAGCTCATGCAATGACACTTCAGTCCATGGTTCCTATAAAAAAGTTGTGTTTTTTTTTTTTTTTTTTTTTTTTTTTTAATACAGCTACACTGACCTGATGAACTCGTAAGTAGACTACCCTAGGACAAAACATCTAGGACTCTAGATTCTCTCTGCAGCTTTAACTACTACACAACATATTACTCTTCAGACAAAAAAAAAGGAATTTCCTTCCTAGTTTCACATAGAGCTTTACACAACAGACCAGCTAAAGCCAAGAGTGGTTCTAAGCTTTCCTCCAACATTTCAGGTTCTGTCCACTGACTGCCAGACAAAGCCACCAGTGACCTGAGCGGACTGCCTGCCCTATCGCTAGTCAGACCTCAGGTCATCTGTGATTTATACATTCATTTACAGCACAAATTCCTTCCAAGAACCAAAGACTTACACAATCATTTACAGCACAAATTCCTTCCAAGAACCAAACCATGCTCACCATCATCATCTTCATCATCATCTGCAGCATTGATTACAACTGGAGGGTGTGTAGGGCTTGGGACATTTTCCGAGTTTTCCACTTTCATCACCCGCCTTAGCTATGGAGAGGGATTGGACTGGACAGAAAGTTTGTTTTGCTGCAGTGACATCTGAGCCACTTTCAAATCATCGTCCGCGGACTCAGGCGGACTTGGCAGTGTAGCTAGAGGAAGAGGAGGATCATCAGTAATATGGCAGTTTAAAACTTTGACCACAATGCACGAAGATGGTAGCTAAGGCAGATAACCTGCACAGGCAATGAATGCAGCATCTCCTTTTGCCCATCCCGCCACTGTTTACACCGTGAACAATGACTTGCCTTCAAACAACAACACATCTCCCTACCACCCAGCAGAAGACGAAACAACAGAAAGCAAACTGCAAGGCAAATATCACACAAAGCAGAGAGAAGCTGAGCATGAAAGCAGAAAACAAATACCAGCAGTACAGCAGCAGTACACTCGGTTTAGCTGACCACCTAGGACTGCAGACCTTTTCCTGCACTCACAAATGAACGGTTACCTGATGTCTCCTACACTATTGGCACCCACTAAGTAATATGCAAAATTAATTCTTCAATACTTAAAGAAAAAGGACCTAAACTCACTCTTGCTTGGTGGTAAGAAGACGCCATCGATGTAACGTCCCTTTGCGTGATGAAAAGCACAGTTGGCTTTCTGACAGCCTACTGGCTGCTTCTGCCAGTAGCAGGGAATCTCAGCGCGCTTTTTCTGAAGACAGAAAGAAAGACAAGCTCGTGATAACATGCACCTAAGGTTTGCAAAGAGATGCACAGTTCCAGGTCACGACAGCGATAGGGCTGTCACAATACAGTGCTGAAACATCATTCCAAAGGTCAGTTTATCACGGAAGTATAGTATTTCTGGGCATATTCACAAAGTTTGCAGAAGCTGTAACCACTATGCACGTTTAGCCTTGTCATCATTCAGTTTGAGAAGACAGGCACTCTCAGACATCAGTTTAGGGTGGGTTAAACTAATACACCTAGGATTATACTAGGATTATTCGGAGGGAAAAAGAACATCTTAAATTGCCTACGTTAACTCTATCCAGAACTACTTCTCGGAGACTTCGTTCTTCTGCACCTTTAACTTTCCCCACTGCTTCCTAGCCCAGGCAGCTAGAACAGCATTATCTGAAGGACTCCGGGACACAAGAGACCTGATAGATCATTATCAACCTGCTCTCAGGAGGCTAGTACAGCCTGTTTATTACCCCCCTGCTCCAGCAGGTTTTAGCAGTCTAGTTAGCGGTTATTCTGCATCTGTTGATGCAGTCAACTGTCTACTGACTACTGTCGGCGTCTAATAAAAGAAAATCTTGCTAAGACATACCTAAGGCATTGATTTTATTTCCCTCTCCTTCCTCCCACCCCCTCCCCTGCTAACAGAAACCAGTGTAATTCCAAAGCAAAGGACTCTGTCCTGCAAAAGCACAATCAGCACACCTACAGCACTGAAAAATGCTTTTGTTGATTTATTTTGAGAACACATCTTTAGGCACTCACATCGATTTCCATGTGTCTGAATCGGCAGACATTCCTGAAACAACGACCCTCCTGCCACAGCGTGCAGACTGTCTCGTTCCCCAGAGCAGCTTCACAGTGGCGGAAGGAACAGTTGTCTCCCTGTAACCAAAAGGAAACCAACAAGGAAAATATAGTACAGCCTCAAAAACGTCCATGCTACTGCCTCAGGTTGCTACGATTGAATTCAGAATCTATCTGGTTATCACGTTAACCAAAGACCAGTGTGCCTCCTCCTCCTACTCTACCCCTTCCTGAAAAAAATGAAAAAAAAAAAAAAACAACAAAAAAACAAAGCAAAGCAAAGCAAAAGAAACCCAGCCATACCTTGGTACAGGTAGAATAGAAATAGAAGTAGCAATCGTCTCCTTGTTTAGACATGCCGACAAGTTCTGATAACAAGCTCGGGTTCTCTCCACAGGGACTTCCTCTGCTCTTGGAGAGAGCTGTCTTCACCCTTGCTTGGGCTGAAAGTCTTCCACTGGCTTGTGATCAGTGAAATCTTCTTTTTAAAAGTAACCCTAAACAAAGTACCAACAAGTGAAAAATAATGAGTAACAAGCATTTTTCCAGCTTTCTTCTGTTCATCAAATTAGTCTCTTGAGGAGAGCAATGCCTTGAAATCAGCTGTTACGGGAACTAACACAATATTAAACTAAAGTTCTGTAAAGCTGCCAGGAGCTTTGTCAGCAAGTGTTCTCTTCCACGTCCTCAATAATATGCCTTGGAGCACATCCGGAAGCCTGAAAATGGAGTCACTTCTTCAAAAACCACCTGATCATACATGCAAGGCAATGATCAACTATGGCTACGAGTAACTTCTACAGAACGCAGTATGACGCATTAAATAGCACGTTCCAGTCACTGTGGGTCTTCGAGTTCACCTACCTGGACAACCTCAGCAAAGTTATCGATCTTCAAAGACTTCCAGTTAACTTCTCCTGGAGGCCGAACCAACACTGAATCCGTGAATTAATGATAAAGGGGTAGGAAGAATTTGCCTCCTCACTTTGCCAAGGGAGCCTCTCATCCACAATTCAAACATAGGATGTGCTTTTAAACAGCTTATAACTAATGGAGGAAGCAAGTCCATCTGAACACTCTCTCAGACTGGAGACAGCCAGGGTTAGTTAGCTCTTCAAAAAATAAAAACCAAAAAAAAAAACACAAAACAAAACAAAAACAAAAAAACCCAGTGCATTTAGAGATGAACTCGTGATTCAAAGTGGCTGCAAAAATGAGGCTCCATCTTCCACAGCCAGAAAATTTGACTTTTTTTTTTTTTTTAATTCAAAATTCAGTATGTTCCAATCTCTGGTCTTCAAGATTTCTTCACCTATTAAGAAAACACTAAAACCTTTCCCCGTCTTAATTACCTGTACAGCAAAAAACACACCAGTGCACAGAAATACACAAATGTGCATACGCATACACACATATGTGTTTAGACACACACACACGAGGAGTGAGTGATAGAAAGTTAGCGAGAGCGACAGTGGAAATCAGAAGTTTTGCCTTTTTGACACAGAGAGCGCGTAAAAACTCTCTCATTTTGAGGGAACTAGAAAAAAATGGAGGATCTACCAAATATTTTGATGAGTATGCCTTCGAGGCCAATGCTTTATACCATGAGTGATCTGGGGGCCAGCACACAAATATGCATACATATGTATCACACAGTATCACGGATTTCTAGGTTGGAAGAGACCTCAAGATCATCGAGTCCAACCTCCGACCTAACACTAAGTACTCCACTAAACCATATCGCTAAGCTCTACATCTAAACGTCTTTTAAAGACCTCCAGGGATGGTGACTCCACCACCTCCCTGGGCAGCCCGTTCCAATGCTTAATAACCCTTTCGGTAAAGAAGTACTTCCTAACATCCAACCTAAAACTCCCCTGTCGCAACTTTCGCCCATTCCCCCTCGTCCTGTCACCAGGCACGTAGGAGAACAGACCAACCCCCACCTCTTTACAGCCTCCTTTAAGGTAACTGTAGAGAGCGATAAGGTCGCCCCTGAGCCTCCTCTTCTCCAGGCTGAACAAGCCCAGCTCCCTCAGCCGCTCCTCGTAAGACTTGTTCTCCAGACCCCTCACCAGCTTGGTCGCCCTTCTCTGGACTCGCTCGAGCACGTCCATGTCCTTCCTGTAGCGAGGGGCCCAAAACTGAACACAGTACTCAAGGTGCGGCCTCACCAGAGCCGAGTACAGGGGCACAATCACTTCCCTAGACCTGCTGGCCACACTGCTTCTTATACAGGCCAGGATGCTGTTGGCCTTCTTGGCCACCTGGGCACACTGCTGGCTCATATTCAGCCGACTGTCAACCAACACTCCCAGGTCCTTCTCGGCCAGGCAGCTTTCCAGCCACTCATCTCCCAGCCTGTAGCTCTGCTTGGGGTTGTTGCGCCCCAGGTGCAGGACCCGGCACTTGGCCTTGTTGATCTTCATACAGTTGACCTCAGCCCATCGCTCCAGCCTATCCAGATCAAATATGTACATGCATACAGGATAAACATATCTATACACACAAGCGTGCACAGTATATGTCGTATGGTATCCATATCGAGAACAACTCGTAGCCCTGATCAGACACGTAGAGTTGCAATCAATTAACAGCAGGAAGACAGCAGATCAAGGATACAGCAAGCTTTGAGAGGCAGGGCAATGCTCACTTTGCCAGTGGCATGGCTGCATGATACCAAGAATTTTGAATTAGTTTGATTTTTTGGAAGCAATTTGTTTTCTTTCTGCGCTGTAGCAAATACCACAGGTTTGCCATCACGTGCTGTTCCCTAATCCATATATCCATCATCATCCATTGCTGCAAGATCATGAAAGGTTAGAAAAGATGACTTAGGTCCAATTTAACAGCCAATGATTTTTCAATGACCAGAGCTGCAACAGATTTTATTTAGCCACAAGCAGGTTTTTTTTTTCTGATGTGAAGTCAGATATTTTGATTTTTTTTTAAGACACTAAATGTCATAAAACCTGCAACCAGACCAGATAAAGTTCAAATTAGAGTGATTCTGAAGCCTTTCATTAAAATGCTGCACATTTCTGTGCAAATTATTTCTGACTCTTCTGGACAAAAGCGGATGAAATAGTTCTTACAAATTAATAATAAAAGGTTGGAACCTTTTACTCCCACAAACACTAGTGAATTTTCCAGGAAGTATTATTTTGGCAGGGAATTTTCCCAAATCTAAAGTAAAGAGGGGAAAAGTTGGGTTCCCGTATTAGTTGTTGGTTTTGACTGCTTGACAAAGGGAATAAAAACAGTAGTTAAGTGCAAGGTTTCCTTCTCTTCTTTAGTATTGAGAGGAATCGTCACTTCTGACCTTTAGCACCTTCAGAAACACACTTAGTGCCATGCAGATTCCTCTGCATCTACTTCTAAAAATTACTGGTGCTCCTTAGCATGGAAGTTGGACTTGAAATCTTTCCCAGATTGAGCTCTTTTGAATGCCCAAGGAGCTCATCATTTTGCTTGTTGCCTTCCATTTTCCTGAACAGACCCAGAACACTGTTCAGGATATGAATGGATCTGGTCTAAGGAATGGGAAGAAAGCAAAAACCAAGGATACCTCACAGCCCTAAATGCCATAAAAAGCAGTCTCATTTTAAAAAAGATCTCCAAAGCTTTTTTTTTTTTTTTTTTAAACTGACATCTGCCAATATGGCGATCCAAGTGCTGAACAGAAACCAACTGAACTAGCCCCTGAAAGCCTGAATAAAAATGAGTAACTCTGGTGCACTCAGCAGGTCTGTAATAGAAGTTGGCAAGATTTTTAGATTTCTTTTTTCTCCAGGGTGCTAGTAAAGTTTTTGCGTTACGAGATTTTGAACTCTTTTTGTACAAAAGAATTACAGATGCACTACAGTCACGGTAGCTGGGGGTCTGGAAATACATGCCAACAAGTGTCATAAACTTTGCCTTTGCTGAAGGAAGATAACTAGTCCAAAGAAAACCTGCCTAGTTTGTTTTACAGGCTTGTCTTTCTCAGTATGGAACAAACTGACCTCCCTGGTCTAACTTTCCAGTTGGCTATTCTGCCTTTGTCCTGGAGAGAAGAGCAAGAAGGGAACAAAATATTTTTGCACTCCAAAAAATGCATTAGGGAAGGATTATCACACCTACCTAAGGGTAATTTCTTGTTTGTTTATAAAGCACAAAGTCTTTCTCTTGGACAGTCTCTGTTGCTGGCCTGTTTTGTGCCTTCCATTTATAATAAAGGTATTAAAGATGCTTACCCCGTTTTGGTGGTTTTTTTTTTTTTTTAGAACAGTGTAAGCGGACAGTCGGATGACAAGCAAGAAAGAACAGCATAAACTCCTTGTTGTGACCCTGCTTTTTAATCACCCAGCATCAGCCTTGCTGCAAAACAGTCTCCGCTGATTTACCTGCTTGTTAAAGCACCCCACAGGCTGCAAGTGTTGTGTGCTAGGTGTCAAATTATATTTAACGGTGCATAGGTAAACCATTCATCTTCCCATGGTCAAAGCACAGAACAGCCTCCTGCTAACACAGCTCATCCTTGCTGTAACTGCTTTTAAACCTATTTGTTGGTAAGAAAAGAGCTCAGTACACCACCTTCACAGGGCAAAAATTCACATGGAAGAGCAGAAAAACCCAGAAGTGCTTCCTGAACTTCACGTTACCAACAGCACCATCGGATTTAGATCCTTGCCTGGCATCCAGGATGCACGGCCTGCAAGCACTGCTGCGATGTGGAAGTGCCAAGGCAGGTTTTTGGCCTGCCCTAAAACACTTTTTTTTTTTTTTTCTTTTACAAACGATACAAAGAGTGTGCCAGGTATGCTGTAATGCCCGTGTGCCAGGTCAATAGAGGATATCCAAACAACAGAGGCGCTTCTCCTAATTTCTGGCGTGAAAACACTTTCACAGCATTCTTTTCACGAAGAAACCCCTCTCTATCTTCTCCAATGCTCCAGGACCTGCTGCAGCTGCAGCGGCTGCGCTGGTACCAGCCGCATCTTTGACAAATCTTTTCAACGGTTCTGCTTTACCTCGGCACAGTTGAGGTCACTCCTCTTCCTCTTCCAGCTGAGGAAGCAGCTTGCGGGCTCTGCCACACGGTCGGTGCAGAAGCGAAAGCTGGGAACACAGCAGTCAAACTCTCACTGCTAACGAAGCCACCAGGGCAGAGGGCTGACACAGACCCGCCAGAGGCGAACCGTACCCGCTCTCCCTCCCGGCTGCGAGGCTCGCCACAGCAGCCCCGACCCGAAGCGCTCACAATGCTTTGCTTGGTGATGTCACCGATGAGTCAGAGTCCCCAGATGAGCATCTGCCTTGCCACTCTTTAATGTTGGTGTTGTTTTTTGGTTGGTTGCTTGCTTGCTTTTGAAACTTATGTAGGTTATGGTAAACCTTCAGGTAAACCACAGATCAATGGGGAAGAAGTCCCACACGAGGGAAGGCCGTGCATTTCTTCCAGGCAATGGCGCATTCTTTAACATGCTGCATTCGACAAAGAAGCTCTCTCCATTTTGCGCAGTGGCAACAGGCACGACTGCAACACACGCACGTGTAGGCAGCACCTGCAGGTCCCAAACCGTTAACCAATTTTTAGATAGCACCAATTTTTTATGTAGTTGCTTTCCCTTCATCCATAACCCCTTTTTTCCTTTCTTTATATCGGGTGGCTCTCCTCCATTGTTCTGTCATTTTACTCCCCAGTGTCTGAGCAGGCACTGGGAATCGTTTCCAGACGAACGGTACTGCTGAAGCTACAACATTTACTCTCAGGGAAAAGAGAGTATGTGAAAGAATACATACTTCCTTTCTTTTTCCTGTTTTTTTTTTTTTTAAAATCTCTGAAATCAACGCTGCGGCCTGGCAGCAAATAACTATGGGAGTAATGATGATTCCTCATCCTCACTGTAACGTTGTAGTTAATGTCATAAAGAAGCAATTTCCCCAGGCAGTGGCCATTTGAGATGGGAAGGGGCAGTAAGAGGAAGTTTTCCTTAGACTAGCTCTTCCCCCAGAACACCTCGCCATCCAGCAACAAATTCAATTCACCTGCTCCGCCTGATCAGTCAAACGCGCGTCCGACTCCAGCACACGTCACAGCGGTGGTTCTGACGTGGTTTGAGAATCACCTATCCGCAGAATATCTCGGGTTTGTACACTCAAATAACGCAGTCTTTTCCAAATAAGGCCCAGAGCTCACACTCCGAGTGCAGCCTAACAGCACCAGAGGGCCGGTAGGCTAAACATTCCCATCCTGGCAACAGGACTGACCCGGGCAACAGTAAGCATCCCTTCTGCACTTTCGTCGTGAACATCAACATAAGGAAACAGAGACCTCCTCGATCCAAGTTTGAAGAAACAAACACAAAGGTCACCCAAGCGGGTTGTTTTCAGCAAACTAACGGAGAAATTAAGGTGACAACCGCGTGCATCCAGAGTTAGTCAGATCCCGAAGGCAGTTCCTTTGGGAAACGCAGGAGCAGCGCGCCAGATGACGGCTACCTTACAGCGCACCCCTCAGAGGCACTGCTACGAAAGGAAGGCAGAAGGTTGGAACTCAAAATAACTCGCAAGGCGCCCGTTAAGGGGGAAGCTTTAATTTCCTGAGCAGAACCTCCCCCCTGAAGGCAGCCCAGGGACTCTTTGCTTCCCTAGGGAGACGGCAGGGACGGGGCAGGGCGGTGGGACGGAGGGACACAGGGCCAGATGGACGGCCAGACGGCCGGATGGATGGACAGACGGCCAGACGGACGGCCAGACGGCCCAAAAGGCCTGAGCAAGGGCTGAGGAGCGGGAGGGAAGGGCAGGGCGAGGGGAAGGGGAAGGGCGGCCCTGGGCCTGACAGGGCACCTTGGGCCTAACCCCGGGCAGCAGCTCCCCATCTCACAGGGCCCGCGGGGGGCTGCCTGTAACAGGAGATGCGGGCAGGTAAATTTTACAAGCACTGCATCACAAATACCCTGCAACACCTGAACTATTCACTGGGACAGCCTCCTTCCTCACCTCCTGAAAGCTCCAGCTGGCAAACCAAGGACAAAATGAAAGGCAGATGTGGAGGACCTCGTAAGATACTGTTTTGTTCCCTACGTGCCCACTGCTGGTGACACGTAATGCCTCCTGTTCCCAAACGACATCGGCACGTTACATCTTTACTACATGCTGAAAGGAACTCAGCAACTTGAACACAACTTAGAATTACCCATCCCGGCAGCAGGCTGTCCAGCTGAAGCTGCTTTAGCCAATCAAGTGTGTCATGCTGCCCCTCAAAGGTTTCTTCCTGGGAACGTCTGCTGTGACACTCCTGACGTATTACTTCTCGGAATGGCAGAACTGCGCTGGGTAGGCCCCACAGCAAGACTCGTATTTCTGTCCTTCCCTTTCAGGAAAGGATCTCCCACCTTGAATTTATTAATTTTCATGATGATGATACACAAATTGAAGTTTTGAAAAACTGAATGCTGATTAACAGATTTCTAGCACAGCCTGTGCATCAAAATTCATTTCTCTCCATTTAGGTAATCTTAGTTTCTGAGTTACAGTTACAGTCAAAATTTTTCTTCTTCGATTTTTTTCTTTTTTTTTTTTTTTTTTTTTTTTTTTTTTGTGATCAGAAAAACGAGGGGACTGGCTGTCCCAAGTCAGCCGGGGAACTTCTCTTTGGTCGATGCATCAAGCAACTCAGCTCTCTTGGGGAAACTTAAATAGAAAAGACAGATCTCCAAACGGATAAAAAAAATAAATCAAATGATAAAAACCCAACCGACACATCTGATACCCCAGCTTATTGAACAGCACAAGGGTTTAATCTACAGGCTCTGTCCAAAGCAGCAAGAAGTGACAGATTTAATCCAAACCAGTTGCCCGCTCTCACTCTCTGATCTGGAGACGTTATTGGACAAGCATGCATAGCAGTAACACTTGTAAACACTGGGTTACTGCACCACAGCCCCAAATCCCTCACGGGCCCACTAAGATACTTTTACTGACTGATCCACAATAAGCACTCCCAAAAAGATTCTCAACAAGCTAAACCCTGTTTAGAAAGAATCTGAGGAACCTGTCACTGCAGCAACAAAGGGCTGCAATTGTATGCAAAATCTCCAACACCCTCCTTAGCACCCTGCTAGCTCAAGGACTGTGTGGGGCTTCCGTGCCCTGAACGAGTCCACCCTGGCCACATAACGCAGATGTAATGGTCAAGAAAGCACATAGCGTTATCGAAACTTATCAGATCCACAGCAAAAAGAAAAGCCCACGCTTCTATATTTCTCCTCCTTCTCCATTCACAGAAGGAAGAGACTGAAAACAAGCAGATTTGTGGTTTACATTTACAGTTAATGTGAAAAATGGCTATTTGTGAAATACATCACGTATTGTTTCAAGCTACAAACAACTCGCTCCCACAAAGGAAAGACTTTTGACCTCAGCATGCAACCCCAGTTACAAATAACTTCCTATCTACCAGCGGGCCGCGTTCCCCTGGCACTCAGTCACTCCGCAGCACGGCAGCCACCTTTGTTCTAAGGATGGCAAATTCTACTTAGAAACGCTCTGTAGAAGAGTGATGTTGTCCCCTTTTAACACGATCCGGCCTGCAGCAAAGAGAAGGGAAAGAGGGGATTAGAGAGAGCCCAGAACCTGAGAATAATCTCGTGTTTTCAGAAAGTGTTTCGTGTGGTTGAGCAGGGTTTTGCCCAATACGCAGAGTGCAGGCCGCCTGGTATTACACGTTTCAAAGACCAGAACTGGTCTCAGGCAGGGACAGATTCTCCTTCATCCAGCAAAATCAGCAGCTCAAAAATCATCAGGGACAGAGATGTAGCCAGGAATTGCTCACTGAACTTCAACAGCAAGGCTCGTCACACGGTTGGTACGTCTCAGTGCTGCTACCTAGAAGGCTCACCCGGGCAGGTTTCAGACCGCGCGTCACTCGGGTTGCACAGACACACGACACACCCAGCTGTTTCCTTGATTTTGTCTTGGAGTGAATCTCCTCTGCGTCGTCCAGCGCCAAATTCACGTACTCGTCAAAGCCCTAGAAATCGGCAACAGTGGCAATTAGTTCAGCAACAACACGAACCATCGTCAGCTTTGCTGACCCAGGCTGGACAACGAAGACTAATTGTTAGAGAAGCACGATTTCTTTTTTCCCTTGGGCTAGTTTTTCTTGACAAGAAAAAATAGGATTGTGAATGAGGGAAAACAAACTAACGATGTAACGTGGGGTCGTGCTGACACTCACGATGATGCAGCCTTCTATCCGCACGTTCACTTGCTCAGCCACACCTGGATCCTCGAGCTCTGCAGAACGAAGGAGGAGAGTAAATTGGAACACAAACACCACGAGCAGTTTTGTTCTCTCTCGTGTGTTCAGAAATACCCGCTAACCATAGCCGCTAGAGCTCCCAAACACTCCAAGGAGCAACTCTCAGGGGCAGTTTCAATTAACAGTCTGACATTTTAGAGTCTTATATGACTGGGTGAATACTACACGTTTGCTGAAGGACACGTTTCCAGTCACAAGGGAACACTCCTGCACGCCCGGCTGCACGATCCCACTCCCGTTAACACGAGGGGGAAACGCCGGGCTGCGCAGCAGCTCCTTGTACCCACCAGCACGCCGCACAGCTCTCCATTCCCCACAAACCTGCCCCGAGCAACGGGTGGGAGCCGAAAACTCAGCGAGGGAGATCCCCGGACCCTCCCCGCTCCCCCCACCCCCCCCAAATCCCCATCCCCATCCCCTCCCCGTCCTCTCCCCGCGCTACTCACGCTCTGCAGGTAGCGGAAGATGAGGTTCTGGGGCACTGCGTGAAGGGCTCAGCACGGGGACAAGAGCTCCAGGCCCGGGACAAGGCCTCAAGACAAGGCCTCAAACCCTGCAACGAGGCCCCAGGGCCCCGGGACAAGGCCTCAAGGCCCGGGCCAAGACCCCTGAGGCCCGGGCCGCCCCCCACCCGCTCCCCCGTCGCTCCCCAGCCGCAGGAAGGCTACGATGGGCTGCACCATCACCGTCTGCACCTTCTGGTCCTGCCCGCGGTACGCCATGGCTGCCGCCGCCTCGCTGCTCCCGCCGCCCCTGCTGGGCCGCCTCCGGAAGCCCCTGAGGCCGGGCGGGAGCGCGCAAGGGACGCTGGGATGCTGGAGGAGCGTGGCGGGCCGCTCTAGCAGGCCGGGAGGACCGCGTCTCTATGGTCGCAGGCAGGAGTCCCTGCGCCAGCTTTATTGGTGAGCAGCGAGGCTGGGGGGGGGAGGGGGGCAAGACAGCCTTAAATAAAATACAAATATAAAAAGTGTTATAAATGGCTGTTATAAATCCAAATAGGATTACAATCAAAGTTTACAATTTATTAAACGAATAGAGGCAAGCAAGCAGCGCTGGGTGCGCCGGGAGTCTCTGCTCCCCCAGGACGCACACCTGTTACTTAAGGCGGCTGGTTTTGATGCTCCCAGGCTAATACATATTCATTACTACTTCGAGAAGAGGCAGGGTTATTAGAATTGGTTTCCGGAATCCGAAACCCCTCCCAGGGGCGCCTGCGTATCAGTCTCTGGTGGTCTCTCGGGGCTTGCTCGGGCTGAATGCTGGTTGTCTTCCTCCCAGGCTTTTGTCCTTCAATTGTCCTTCAGCTCCCCCTTCCTCCTCGTTTGGGAGCCTCTGCGCCGGATTTCAGAAACTCTAGCAACATCCCCTGCAGTAGTCAGCACTTTTCCCTAAAAACCCCTTTGTTCTCTTATCACCTAGACCCGGGCCTCGATGTTAACCCTTCAAATCCCTTAGTGACACGAATTGCTGGACCATTCCTTACAAAAGGAAGGATAAAATATGTAGAGGAGCAATGGCACACGCGAAAGCCCAGCGCCGCGGGCAGAGGCAGCGAAGGTTGACGGCAGAACAGTGCTCGGTTTGAACACGGAGAGGGAAAGCGAGGGGAAGGTGGCCGAAGCCGGCCGCAGTCTCTGAGCTCTCCTCCTCCTGATTGTTTTCTCTCAAAGCCATTTCTGTCTGTGTGCGGGCACCCGGAGCCGGCAGAAGTCCCCGTGAAGTCCTTCGGCAGAACGGAGGGCTGCGTGGGCTCCAGTGAGAGAGGGAGTTAGGAGAATCTTATCAAGTAGAGATAGAGCGCTGACGGCATTAAACTAGGATGCTACTTAGTGTCTTTGCTAACTATGGTGCATTGTGCCAATTAACTAAAGCAAGAAGCCTTGGGCCCCCTTACCAAGGTCAGTCTCCTAATAAGAGAGCGAGCCTATCTTAAGAAACTGGGAGAAACTGGTCCTGCAGGTGGACAAGAGCCAAGGAGCAACTGAGTCTGTGCAAAGACAAGAGGTCAACTAGCGGTGACGAGGAAGAGTCATCAATCTTCATGCCCACGACCTCCCGTGCTGCCCAGCGCTGAATAAACATACCTACTTTACAATCTCACTGATTGTGGAGTCCCTTTTCCGCAAGTCGCCAGCAGCAGTTTCTTCCGCAGAGGTTTTCCCAGAGCCGCTTCAAAGCTTCCCTCGCGGAGCTGGGGCGTCGCAGGGGGTCGTCAAAGCACGCACACACACACACACACACACACACAGGCGTTTTTGTCCAAACAGAAAGTATTTACAACAAATTCGACAAGCGGTTTTCCTCTGCCAGCAGCAAATGCCTGAGGGCCCCTACAGCTTCACAAATCATAGCACAAAGAGCCTAAAGTTCCTCTAAAATTTAGGGAAATAATTCAAAATAGATCTGCTAGGGGAAAACGATCACTGGCGGCAGGGTACACAATACACGCGAGTCTCAGCTCTCCTCCGCAGGGTCAGTGCCCACGCCCAAGTGCGACGCTGATGGCACCCGAACATTTGCTGTAGCAGGCAGCAGAGCCAGCAGCTCAGGGGAGCAATTTTAAAAACCAGGAGGCACTTAAACCAACCCTTAATTGACCCAGTTACTGCAGGAGAGTCCCGACTACTCGCCCTGGAGTCCTACTGTCACCAGCAAAAAGCACCAACCAAAGCTTGGGGGAACTTTGGTACAGCACAAGAGAAGGGAGTGGGGGTAGCGTAGCCGTATCGCAGAGCTGCTGCTTTTCACACCATTTTATCATCCCTGATAATTGAAAGTAAGGCCGGGTGGGCTGACCCCACCACCACCACTCCTGGCAGCATGTTTGGTCCACAACGCTAGAATAATTATTTTGCTCCCTCCCGCCCCTACAGCTTCATCATCTGAAAAGATTACAGTCAAAACAATGGCATACACAAATAAAAGTCAAGAGTTGACATAGTAACTCCGGGATTTGGGTATCAACTGTCCGAGAAATCAGAACACCCAGGCTTCACAATGTGCCCAACATCGAGCTGTGCCAAGGGGGGGCGGAAGGAAGAAGCTTTCCGTTTAAGCCTTCAGAGCATCGCTCCATCACTACGTCAATTCACAGCCACCACAGCGTGCCGATGGACATCTTTCTGTGCCAAAAGAAACAAGTGCTTTGTCCTCTTGATATCAAAGGTAGCCACCTATAGTTACGGAACCATGCACAAGACCTTAACTCTGACCAGCAGGGAAACTTAAGACAACTGAGTGCAGATCCTGCCAATTTCTACCAGTTCCAACTGTGCTTTAAGTCTCATTGCAAAGCCTCAGTTAGAAAAAGGATCACCTCAGGGTATCCAACAAGAAGAAGAGTTGTTTTCTTTTTTTTTTTTTTTTTTTTGTTTTTTAATATACCATAGGACTATGCAGTTCAATCATCAATCATCTTGGAAAGCTCAAGGAGGAGGTCATCCTCATCCTTCCCTGGGTCCAAGTCGAGCTCGGCTTCCAGTATGCCGTCTGAGAGTTCCCAAAGTAGCGTCTCTAAATCCTCGTCTACAGATACGGGCGCGTTGCCTGTGGAACTCAGCCGGCGTGTCCTTGCTTCTTCTAGCTGGGAAGAAGCTGAAGTCGAGCTTGAGAACTCCATTGGCTCCATGGATTCTGCCTGGCTTCCAAGATGTGCTTCAGGTCTTGGCAGAGCAAGGAAGAGAACAATCAGTATATGCCATTTCTTAACGGGAAATCCCTTTTCTGCAAACCGGCTCTTAAAACCGTAGCCAACCCCTCCTGCACTTCAATCTTACCCAGGGATTGTTATTCAATTAACCCAGGGCTACATTTAGAGCCCAATATATTAGCAGGTACATTTTTCAGTTTGGGGGTTTCTCTGTGAAGCCAGAGCACCCGGAGTCTAGCAAAGATGGGAAACCAACATGGCCTCCCGGAAGCCCAGTGTCCGAGAACTACATCTCCCGGCATGCTCTGGGAAAACAATATGGACTCCCGGAAACCCGGTGGCCAAGAACTACATTTCCCAGCACTCCCCAGAAAATTGAGCCTCGCAGCGTGCCGTAGGACGCCATTTTTTGCTCTGTTACATTACCGGTTTCGTGTTTATGGAGGGTTTTCCCGCCGTTTTGGGGGGTTTCCCCTCAATTTCGGGTTTTCAGCTCTCCATTTCAGAGTTCTTCCCCGCAATTTTGGGGTTCCTTCCCCTAATTTGGTGCTTCGCCCCCCCCCCACTTTTGGGGTTCCCCCTCCATTTTGGGGATTCCCCCCAGTTCCAAGCCCCCCACAATTTTGGAGGCCCCCACCATCCTTTCTTGGCCTGCCACCCTAATATTAAGGTTCTTTCCCCCAATGTTGGGGTTCTCACCACATGTTTGAGGTTCCTTCCCTTAATTTGGGGCTTAGCTCCCTGGGATCTGGGGCTTTAACCCCAATTTTGGGGGTCCCCCCCAAGTTTGGGGATTCCTCCCCAGGTCTGGGGGGGGTCCACATTCAATTCTGGAATTTCACACTTCCATTTAAGTGTTCTTCCCCCCCAATTTGGGGGTTCGCCCACCCAATTTTGGGGGTTCCTTCCCTAATTTGGGGGGGACACAACCGATTGTAGAGTCCCCCACCCTCCTTTTTTGGGTTCCCCCCTAATATTAAAAGTTCTTCCGCCCAATTTTGGGGGACCCCACAATTTTGACGTTCCTTCCCCTAACTTGGGGCTTCAACCCTTCAATTTTGGGGGGGGCTCCCACCCTCTTATTTTGGCCTTCCGCCCTAATATTAGGCCTAACCCCTAAGAACCTTGACCCCTAACGCTATGGCAACCACGGATCTAACCCTAACCCCTACCCAACAAACCCTAGAAACCCTAACCCTAAAAACCCTTACAGCCCTCACCCGATAAAATTTACCACACTAAACCCCTGAAGACTGTTCTGGGGGGTCCACATTCAATTCTGGAATTTCACACTTCCATTTAAGTGTTCTGCCCCCCCAATATGGGGGTTCGCCCACCCAATTTTGGGGGTTCCTCCCCTAATTGGGGGGGACACAACCAATTTTGGGGGGGACACAACCAATTTTGGGGGGGACACAACCAATTTTAGAGTCCCCCACCCTCCTTTTTTGGGTTTCCCCCAAATATTAAGAGCTCTTCCGCTCAATTTTGGGGGACCCCACAATTTGGCCGTTCCTTCCCCTAAGTTTGGGCTTCAACCCTTCAATTTTGGGTGGGCTCCTCCCCTCTTGTTTTGGCCTTCCGCCCTAATATTAGGCCTAACCCCTAAGAACCTTGACCCCTAACGCTATGGCAACCACGGATCTAACCCTAACCCCTACCCCAACAAACCCTAGAAACCCTAACCCTAAAAACCCTTGCAGCCCTAACCCGATAAAATTTACCACACTAAACCCCTGAAGACTGTTCTGGGGGGTCCACATCCAATTCTGGAATTTCACACTTCCATTTAAGTCTTCTTCCCCCCAATTTGGGGGTTCGCCCACCCAATTTTGGGGGTTCCTCCCCTAATTTGGGGGGGACACAACCGATTGTAGAGTCTCACACCCTCCTTTTTTGGGTTCCCCCCTAATATTAAAAGTTCTTCCGCCCAATTTTGGGGGACCCCACAATTTTGACATTCCTTCCCCTAACTTGGGGCTTCAACCCTTCAATTTTGGGGGGGGCTCCCACCCTCTTATTTTGGCCTTCCGCCCTAATATTAGGCCTAACCCCTAAGAACCTTGACCCCTAACGCTATGGCAACCACGGATCTAACCCTAACCCCTACCCCAACAAACCCTAGAAACCCTAACCCTAAAAACCCTTACAGCCCTCACCCGATAAAATTTACCACACTAAACCCCTGAAGACTGTTCTGGGGGGTCCACATTCAATTCTGGAATTTCACACTTCCGTTTAAGTGTTCTGCCCCCCCAATATGGGGGTTCGCCCACCCAATTTTGGGGGTTCCTCCCCTAATTGGGGGGGACACAACCAATTTTGGGGGGGACACAACCAATTTTGGGGGGGACACAACCAATTTGGGGGGTCCCCCCAATTTTAGAGTCCCCCACCCTCCTTTTTTGGGTTTCCCCCAATATTAAGAGCTCTTCCGCCCAATTTTGGGGGACCCCACAATTTTGACGTTTCTTCCCCTAAATTGGGGCTTCGACCCTTCAATTTTGGGGGGGGCTCCCCCCTTAGTTTGGCCTTCCACCCTAATATTGGGCCTTAGCCCTAAGAACCCTGACCCCTAACACTACGGCTCCCACGGATCTAACCCTAACCCCTACCCCAAAAAACCCTAGAAACCCTAACCCTAAAAACCCTTACAGTCCTAACCCGATAAAATTTACCACACTAGACCTACGCCTAGAAGCCCTAACCCTAAAAATTAAGACCCTCTAAACCCTAACCCAAAACGTAAAGATTCTCAAAGCCCTAACGCTGGAGACCCTAACCTTAAAAAAAAAAATAAGACCTTAAAACCCTAACCCTAAATACCTGACCATAACTAAAACCCTAAGACCCTAACCCTAAAAACCCTATCAACACTAAAACCACAAAATACTTTAAAACCTTAACACACTAACCCCCAAACCCTAACCCTTATAACTCCAACCCTAACAACCTTAAAATCCTAACCCTAAACCCTGGAAACCCTAACCCTGAAACCCAACCCTAGTGCCTTAGCCCTGAAACCTTAAAACCCCAACACCTTATTAGAAACACTCTGTAACCAATACCATAGGCTCAGGCAAGTATCTCAGTGAGGTAGCATTTTTATTCACGATTGCAATGGCAGGCGTCCCACAAGCCACCTACTAGTTCCATAACACAGTTTATATAATTTTTTTTTTCCTCTCGGTGACCAGGACCCTCCCCAGTTTCCCCATTGACTGGGTAATCCATGTTCACAATCTATCCAGTGCTTCACAGAAAATACACAGCTGCTGGCCTGTTACTAGTCAATTTTATTTTTTTCTTGACTGTTTTCCTCTTTGAGGTGGTAATGTTTCTTACACCGTGATTTCCACCCAATTGCTCTAAGGATTCTGGTTGTCTGCATTTTACAAGGTTGTCTGTTAAGCTTTCTTATCACTGCAAGCATATATCGATACCACCTTCCTTCCCTCTAAACGATGTAACTCTGTGCAAAAACATTTTTATTCCCACAACCTTGATCCCCTTACCCTAAAATCCTTATTCTCTTTAACCCTAACAACTCTAACCACAACCCTAACCCTTCATATCAACCCCCCGACGCTAATGACACTGACTAATGATCCAAACCCCAAACCCCAGGCAACCAACAAAGAAACAGACACAAAGCTGAAAACTACAAAAAAGGCAAAACCCTGGATACAGACCCCAAATCACAAACACGCTACCAAAATGCTACAGAAAAGCCCCAGACACAGGCCCCAAGCACTACAGCTAGGCCCCAGAAGCTCTAGACACATCCCAAAGCCAAACTGCAATCCCCAAACACTACAGAAAAGCCCCCAAACACCAGACACAGGCTGCAGAAGTCTACAAGCAGGCCCCAGCCACACCCGGATGCAGACCCCAACTGTCCACAAGCAGCTCCCAACCCACCCCCCCCATGAACTGGACCCCCCACCACCACCACCCAGATGCATGCCCCAGGCCCCAGGCCTCAGCCCCAGCCCCCACACCCCAGACTCAGGCCCCAAAGGTGTACAACCAGCTCCCAACTGCCCCCCTCAAAGGGAGGCCCCAAAGCCTGCCAGAGGACCCTAGAGCGTACAAGCAGCTCCCAACCCCCCCCGGCACAGGCCCCAACCCCCCCCCAGACACAGGCCCCAAAGGTGTACAAGCAACTCCCCATCCTCCCCAGAGGCACGCCCCAAAGGTGTACAAACAGCCCCAACCCCCCAAGACCCAGACCCCTACAGCGTAGAAGCAGCTCCCAACCCCATGCCCCCAAGGCACATGCCCCAACCCCTCCCCCAAGGCAGGCCCTAACAGTGTACAAGCAGCTCCCACCCCCCCCCAGACGCAGGCCCCAAAGGTGTACAAGCAGGCCCCTACAGTATACAAGCAGCTCACAACCACCCCCCCAAAGGCAGGCCCCAACCCCCTCCAGATGCAAGCCCGAAAGGTTAAAACCAGCTCCAACCCCCCAACCCCCCCCCGCCCCGCGCAGACGCAGGCCCCAAAGGTGTACAAGCAGTTCCCAACCCCTCCAAGGCAGGCCCCAAAAGTGTACAGGCAGGCCCCTACAGTGTAGAAACGCTCCAACCCCCCCCCTTCCACCTCGAGGGAGGCCCTCCCCCCCCAGTATACACGAAGCTCCCAACCCCCTCTCAGAGGAATGCCTAAAAAAGTATACAAGCAGCTCCTAACACCCCCCCACCCCCCCCCCCCAAAAGAGGCAGTCCCCAAAGGTGTACAAGCAGGCCCTCAAATCCCTTAGGTGTACAAGCAGGCCCTTCAAATCCCTCAGCCCCTGCGCCAGCTTTATTGGCGAGCAGCGAGGCTGGGGGGGGAGGGGGGCAAGACAGCCTTAAATAAAATACAAATATAAAAAGTGTTATAAATGGCTGTTATAAATCCAAATAGGATTACAATCAAAGTTTACAATTTATTAAACGAATAGAGGCAAGCAAGCAGCGCTGGGTGCGCCGGGAGTCTCTGCTCCCCCAGGACGCACACCTGTTACTTAAGGCGGCTGGTTTTGATGCTCCCAGGCTAATACATATTCATTACTACTTCGAGAAGAGGCAGGGTTATTAGAATTGGTTTCCGGAATCCGAAACCCCTCCCAGGGGCGCCTGCGTACCAGTCTCTGGTGGTCTCTCGGGGCTTGCTCGGGCTGAATGCTGGTTGTCTTCCTCCCAGGCTTTTGTCCTTCAATTGTCCTTCAGCTCCCCCTTCCTCCTCGTTTGGGAGCCTCTGCGCCGGATTTCAGAAACTCTAGCAACATCCCCTGCAGTAGTCAGCACTTTTCCCTAAAAACCCCTTTGTTCTCTTATCACCTAGACCCGGGCCTCGATGTTAACCCTTCAAATCCCTTAGTGACACGAATTGCTGGACCATTCCTTACAAAAGGAAGGATAAAATATGTAGAGGAGCAATGGCACACGCGAAAGCCCAGCGCCGCGGGCAGAGGCAGCGAAGGTTGACGGCAGAACAGTGCTCGGTTTGAACACGGAGAGGGAAAGCGAGGGGAAGGTGGCCGAAGCCGGCCGCAGTCTCTGAGCTCTCCTCCTCCTGATTGTTTTCTCTCAAAGCCATTTCTGTCTGTGTGCGGGCACCCGGAGCCGGCAGAAGTCCCCGTGAAGTCCTTCGGCAGGACGGAGGGCTGCGTGGGCTCCAGTGAGAGAGGGAGTTAGGAGAATCTTATCAAGTAGAGATAGAGCGCTGACGGCATTAAACTAGGATGCTACTTAGTGTCTTTGCTAACTATGGTGCATTGTGCCAATTAACTAAAGCAAGAAGCCTTGGGCCCCTTACCAAGGTCAGTCTCCTAATAAGAGAGCGAGCCTATCTTAAGAAACTGGGAGAAACTGGTCCTGCAGGTGGACAAGAGCCAAGGAGCAACTGAGTCTGTGCAAAGACAAGAGGTCAACTAGCGGTGACGAGGAAGAGTCATCAATCTTCATGCCCACGACCTCCCGTGCTGCCCAGCGCTGAATAAACATACCTACTTTACAATCTCACTGATTGTGGAGTCCCTTTTCCGCAAGTCGCCAGCAGCAGTTTCTTCCGCAGAGGTTTTCCCAGAGCCGCTTCAAAGCTTCCCTCGCGGAGCTGGGGCGTCGCAGGGGGTCGTCAAAGCACGCACACACACACACACACACGCACACACACACACACAGGCGTTGTTGTCCAAACAGAAAGTATTTACAACAAATTCGACAAGCGGTTTTTCTCTGCCAGCAGCAAATGCCTGAGGGCCCCTACAGCTTCACAAATCATAGCACAAAGAGCCTAAAGTTCCTCTAAAATTTAGGGAAATAATTCAAAATAGATCTGCTAGGGGAAAACGATCACTGGCGGCAGGGTACACAATACACCCGAGCCTCAGCTCTCCTCCGCAGAGTCAGTGCCCACGCCCAAGTGCGACGCTGATGGCACCCGAACATTTGCTGTAGCAGGCAGCAGAGCCAGCAGCTCAGGGGAGCAATTTTAAAAACCAGGAGGCACTTAAACCAACCCTTAATTGACCCAGTTACTGCAGGAGAGTCCCGACTACTCGCCCTGGAGTCCTACTGTCACCAGCAAAAAGCACCAACCAAAGCTTGGGGGAACTTTGGTACAGCACAAGAGAAGGGAGTGGGGGTAGCGTAGCCGTATCGCAGAGCTGCTGCTTTTCACACCATTTTATCATCCCTGATAATTGAAAGTAAGGCCGGGTGGGCTGACCCCACCACCACCACTCCTGGCAGCATGTTTGGTCCACAACGCTAGAATAATTATTTTGCTCCCTCCCGCCCCTACAGCTTCATCATCTGAAAAGATTACAGTCAAAACAATGGCATACACAAATAAAAGTCAAGAGTTGACATAGTAACTCCGGGATTTGGGTATCAACTGTCCGAGAAATCAGAACACCCAGGCTTCACAATGTGCCCAACATCGAGCTGTGCCAAGGCGGGGGGGAAGGAAGAAGCTTTCCGTTTAAGCCTTCAGAGCGTCGCTCCATCACTACGTCAATTCACAGCCACCGCAGCGTGCCGATGGACATCTTTCTGTGCCAAAAGAAACAAGTGCTTTGTCCTCTTGATATCAAAGGTAGCCACCTATAGTTACGGAACCATGCACAAGACCTTAACTCTGACCAGCAGGGAAACTTAGGACAACTGAGTGCAGATCCTGCCAATTTCTACCAGTTCCAACTGTGCTTTAAGTCTCATTGCAAAGCCTCAGTTAGAAAAAGGATCACCTCGGGGTATCCAACAAGAAGAAGAGTTGTTTTTTTTTTTTGTTTTTTGTTTTTTTTTAATATACCATAGGACTATGCAGTTCAATCATCAATCATCTTGGAAAGCTCAAGGAGGAGGTCATCCTCATCCTTCCCTGGGTCCAAGTCGAGCTCGGCTTCCAGTATGCCGTCTGAGAGTTCCCAAAGTAGCGTCTCTAAATCCTCGTCTACAGATACGGGCGCGTTGCCTGTGGAACTCAGCCGGCGTGTCCTTGCTTCTTCTAGCTGGGAAGAAGCTGAAGTCGAGCTTGAGAACTCCATTGGCTCCACAGATTCTGCCTGGCTTCCAAGATGTGCTTCAGGTCTTGGCAGAGCAAGGAAGAGAACAATCAGTATATGCCATTTCTTAACGGGAAATCCCTTTTCTGCAAACCGGCTCTTAAAACCGTAGCCAACCCCTCCTGCACTTCAATCTTACCCAGGGATTGTTATTCAATTAACCCAGGGCTACATTTAGAGCCCAATATATTAGCAGGTACATTTTTCAGTTTGGGGGTTTCTCTGTGAAGCCAGAGCACCTGGAGTCTAGCAAAGATGGTTCAATTGTTGTAGCAAGAGGCACTTTGCCACCTTGCTTAATTTTCCTGTAAAAATGTTAAGAAGTCTCCATCTGCAAATATCTGTTTGCTAAGTTAGTCATTTTTCCCACGGCACACTCAGCAGAGTTTGCTCCCCACTACAGGAAGCTGATCTGCAGCCATCACTTCCCTCTGCTCTCCCTGCACTCTTGTCACCTTGTATGTTTGTTCGGGTGGCATTCTTGAGGACCAAAAGGCAGAGGACACTACTCATCATTTATCACCTCACGAGGAAGTAGGAGAACTTCACCTCATCCTCATTTAGGTATTCAGACAGAGCAAGAAGTCACTGGAAAGCTGTACCGACTTGCAGCATTTAAAGAAAGTAAGTCTAATTAAGCATTCCTGCTAGCTGCTAGAAAGTCATTTCACGTGACTTATTCCTCTGATGGATTTGGGCTTTAATTATCTCAGAACCCTCCTTTTTTCCCCACGTGTGACAGAACTTATGTTTCACTGGGGATATACACCGATTGAGAAAAAGAACAAGTTGTGGTCATCACCTGTTTTGGGGATTTTCTTCAAGTCTGGTGGCTGGGACGTGCTCCAGCGTGGCTGGAACAGCCTAGAAAGCAGCAAAACAGTATTTAGGACTCATGGGTAAAAGATTCCTTACTAGCTTTTTCCTCCATGCTGCTTCTCCTCTGGCATTGCGGAGCCTTAGCCAAAATACAAAACCAAGGTGCTCCTGAAGAAAGTTAATATTCACTTGGAGGTTACTAATGATCTTGTGTCTTTTAAGAACACAGCATTAATGGACAAAATCCTCCACACCAGAGAAATCACAGAATCACAGAGGACTAAGTAAATAGTGCCATTAATCTAATAAATATGGAAGGGTACTACAAGAATTCTGTAGGCAGCTACTGGATTTAAAAGGAAACAGAAAGCCTGTAGAACTTTTGAGTTTTCCATCTTTTCTCCTAGAGGAGGGTGTAAATTTTACAAGGGATCCATTTCTGCATTAGCCCCTGTCCTTACCATAGCTGCTTTTTTGGCTGGAGGTCCCATTGTGTCAGCGTCAGAGGCAGTCCGTGGCTTCACAGCTGCTACAGCAGAGGGAAAACTGCCAGGTGCCTTACGTTTCAGTGCCTTCTTCTTGGGGGAAGCGACTTTCCCATCCCAAGGCTTCGCAAACATGTTAAAGTTGGCTAGAGTAAAAGGAAGAGAGAACTGATACAGTCTTGCTCTGCCTCATGAAAAATCCACGTTCTCTTCCTCATTTCCACGGCCCGTCTACACAGTTAACTGTATTTGGCCAGCAGAATTACACTGCCATTGCCTGGATTCTCAGCAATATCTTCCACATAGTAAACTCCGTCTACCAACAATCCATACAAAGGAACAAAGGAACTGAATAGCTACAGTAAATCATAATCCAGGACGAGGGAAACTCAGACACAGAGCGATCCCAAGTGCAAGCAATACTCTAAGACGTTGTATGAAGTCTAGTAAGATTCACAAATGTTGACAGCTTTTGTATTTAAAGTCTTGCTCCCTCTAGGAAAGGAAAAGCAGCAGGTATAGTAAGACAAGAGAGTGTATGCAACTGTTGTACCAGCTTCCTCTCCCCTGCAGTGATGTCCCACAAAATCTATTAAGTTGTTCTACAAAATCCAAATTTGTAGAGTCATATTCTAGTCTCCCATTCCTGACCTAACATCTGGCTGGCAGGAGAAGAAACGAAAGAAAGCTGGGTACTTGTTTTCTTTGTGTGTTTATTTCCTCGTGTCCCGTGAGACAGAGAGAAAGGCTACAATGTGCAGTGCATGCAGCCTTTAAGCCCTCCTTATCTCCCTCACACAATCTCATTTTACAAAGTTGATATAATCTTAACAACGAGGCCTTTGATCCTCTGTCATTTTTGACAGAAACTGGCCCCCCACATTAAGACGCTGATGCATGCTTTACAAACACATACACGTGTCAAGTTAAGCAACACATGCCAAAGAGGAAGGTGAACTTGAACTCAACGCAGGGAGGACTTCATACCATAAACAGATGGCAGAAAAAAACAGAATACCAAAATTAGACTAAAAAGCCCCTCAATGTGTTAATTTTCTAGTGGGAAATACAGAATACCATCACGTAATTAACGAAAACAGACATGGTTGCATGTTCTGGCCCTTCTTTGCCTTTGAACTTTGTAGCCTTAAACTCTTTTATCCTCTGCATTGAAGGAAAAAGCAAAGCAGATCCTGAGCAAACGGAACTTGCTCAATATGGGAAGCACCTCACCGGGGCAGGTATTAAAGCATCTTATTACCTGATAGCTTTGTGTTCCATAACGATTTCTGCCCGGCTGGGGCAGGTCCAGGTTGTGCTGGGGGAGCTGGCACATTTCCTCCACTCTGCTGCATCCGCAGAGCTTTCTCGCGCTTTATTTCTTCCAGGGTTTTAACACGCACTTCTCCTTCTGGCTTGGCTTTACCTGCCGGCTCCTTCGACTGCACTTTGCTGGGCCCGGAAAGAGTGAGCACGCTCTGCTTCTTGGGCTCACCCTCAATTTTTGCCCCTGCGCTGGGATCTTTGGTTTTACCATGCCATTCAGCCTGGGCTTTGGCTTGACATTCTCGTCTCTGAAGAGCTCTCTCACGACGGATTTCCTCCAGTGTTTTCACATGGATCTCTCCCTTTGGCTTAGCAGCCTTCCCTGTCATCATCAAGAAATGAGAAGCACCAACATTTAAAGAGAGTCCAACAATAGTTTAAGTCTCCAAAATTTGTCACAGTACTAAGGAAAACTAAGCCTGAGCGTTCCCAATAACGCATCTTAGGACAATAGCCTAACATTCTCCTCCTCCTCTGAGCCACTTGTTGTATTTTGAAGACCAGCCCTATCCAGAGAGAGTTGCTACACAGAAATGCTAGTTTACTTGATTACTTTTTCAGGCTGCATTTCAAATTCCTGCTCCCGGCAGTGGCTCTATTCTAATTGTATATGATGGTTCACAGAAGCAGCTTAAAACCTTGACAAGGCACAAGCGGAAAATAAACACACACCTAGAGGCAGATTTCTGATAGTGGCTGTCAGAAGAGCTTCAGCACTCGAGCAAGAGGAACCAGTTCTTTGTTTTCATTTGAATTCCTTTTTAGGGCTGTATGAAAACGGTCTAAGTTCACGGAAAGGAAGAAGGAGAAAGTATATTTAATAGCCAGTTGTTACCTTTCGCAGTACTAGTCCGTTGAGAAGGTAATCCTAGCCTCTCCTTCACAGACTTGGGAACTTGAACTGCAAAACAGAAAAAGACCAAATTAGGGAGGCTGCATAAACGTCAACTTTGTGTTCACATTCGAAAACAAGGCAGGAAAGGTAACTTTGAATCCCGGTGATTAAGACCTCAGCCAACATGCAAAAAGAAACATCGCAGGAAAAGGACAAACAGAAAGCCTAAATACAAAACCCGTGAATCACATCCAGATGCCTGTTTAGTAGCTGTACCTCTCTTTGGTGCTTTGTCAGCATTTCCCGGAACCTCCACCTTCTTCCCCAGCCTTTCAGCAAGGCTGCGCTTCACCGGAAGGGCGCTTACATCAGCTTCAGACAGAGAAAACAAGGAATATTTTAAGAACATTTCTTTGCAGGAAGATTTGAGAACAGTCAACCACAAGCTTCTATTTTTCAAGCATATTTTCATAAAATTGCCTTTCAGCTGCTAAATGGTTTTTTTGCCATTTCTGCAGTCAACACAGATCTCCACTGCAATGCATTTTCCTCTCATACGTCAAAAATACTCTTCAATGCAGTCATATAGAGAAGGCGGCACCTAAATAACAGCTCATAAAAAGTTCTTACCCACGGAGGCTTTCCGTTTTCCTTGTTTCTCAGCAAGATCTAGTCGAACCACAGGTTCCTCCCCTAAAACAAAAGTAAAATTTTTCTATTTCATAGAAACCAGTAGCCAATAGAAATAGTATACTGTTAGCCCATGTCCAAAAAGAACCCAGCAAGGCACTGTTTTGACAGCTAAACCACACAAACTCATATTTCAACTATAATTAACTTAGAAAAAGTATCCATAGTCTCAGTGTTTGCCTCAAATTCCAGCTGAATGTAGTCGAGAATGAATCTGAGTCTGCTTGACAGCTATACTTTGTGCAGAACAGAGCTGCATAAGCAAGCAGAATATTATTAGGTACAAATGCTGAGAAATATTCCTTTCTAAGGTGAATGTCTATGAGTAGAAGTACTTCTTCACTTCTTTCCCTTTCAAAGGAATTTGCACAACTCTAAACAATATAATTTATACACAGACTCCTACCGCACTACTGTCCACACGTGCCACTGTCAGCCTCTTTAAAGCTTCAGAAATTGCTTCTTACATAGCACTGTCCTCTAGAGCTCTTTCTTCTCGTTACTCTCCTGTTTTTCAGTTATCCCCCTATTTGCATACTGACACATTTTTTTCTTTCTCCTGCTACTGCACTTAACCTGAGCACCAAAGCTTTCCAGTACAACCAGGGACTTTCAGCATAAAAGCATGTTTTGAACAGAAGGTGGCAGCACCAGGAGGCTAACAGGGGTGAATTGCCTTCCTTCTTGCTTAACCTTCCAGTTTAGGAGTAATGAAATCAAAACAAAAGCATGAATTATTACCTTCCTCTGTAGACAGTGTCACAGTTCTCACCACTGTCCGGACATTTTCCTTTTCCGGAGCAGGAAAAATCATAGAATCGACGGGAGGAAGAGAAGATCTTGAAGGACCTTCTGCTCAGAGCAAGCAAAACATAAGGAAGTTTACCAAACAGAAAAAACTATCACGAAGAACAAAAAACTTTAATTATTCATTACTGTCAAACATACAGTGACCAGAGCATGCAAATAAGAGAGGTGACTAGTTTGCCTCTGGTTGCCCTTGGAATTCCCATCTAGAATACCAGCTGGCTGAGAATCAGGTTGCTCGATGCCCCCAGCTAAACATGGAAGTCTATCCCTCAAGCAGCTCCCAGCCACCATCACCTGCCATTCTGAAGCCAATCAAATTTCACTTCTTTGGCAAAATAGTTGGATTCACCAAAGCATAGCCAGCTACCCGGTATTACTGGAAGAGTTTTTTTTTGAAAGAAAAATCATCACACAGGATGAAGGTGAACAGGGTAAGGAAGCAGGGAATATTAACTCACCACCGTGTCTCTTAGTTTTTTCCTTCATTTTCTGCAATTTGATTTCTTCAAGTGTTTTTATTCCAAAATTCAGACCGTCCTCTGAAAACAGAAAACAGTTAATGAGACTAAGGCTTAGAGGCACTCACTGAGGACCACAGATCCTCAGGCTTCTTAGTGCTCAGGAACTTTCAGAAGTATTTAGAATAAAGCCTGTCAACACTCCTCACAAGTGAAACAACCATAGAATCAATGGCATTTTGCCCCTCCTTTCACCCTTCAGGGTAAAAACTGTAGTTTTAATTTTAATCCATTTACGTGATATTAGATCCCTCTATCGTTAGATATGGCTTTCAACAGTGGTTGCCAGGCTGCACGTGCAGCCATTTAAACTCCATGCTGTGACCCTGTTTTGTTCTCCAAAAGGAAAGAAAAGGAGTTCAACTTTCTGACCCAATGGGCACATGATGGTATCAGGGAGAAATGAGATCATGGAAATAACCGAGTCCATTCAGCACCCCTACATTCTGTTGTGTTTTTACGCCACATTGCTTTTGAGTTAATTGTCAAGTTCTCCTTCCGATTTATCCTACTACAGGTGCTGGAATACCTTGTTTAGCAGTAGTAGCACTGGCTTTCCGAGTGGAAATCATCCGTAATCCATTTTGGCCTTCCTCAGCTGGTTGCTGGACGGGAGTTTTAGTTTCTTCTCCTTCCGCAGAAAGCTGGTCTGAAGGGGAAAAATCTATTCAGTTATGCATAGGCCAGATTGTTCGTGATTATGTAGCTCATGCAATGACACTTCAGTCCATGGTTCCTATAAAAAAGTTGTGGTTTTTTTTTTTTTTTTTTTTTTTTTTTTAATACAGCTACACTGACCTGATGAACTCGTAAGTAGACTACCCTAGGACAAAACATCTAGGACTCTAGATTCTCTCTGCAGCTTTAACTACTACACAACATATTACTCTTCAGACAAAAAAAAAGGAATTTCCTTCCTAGTTTCACATAGAGCTTTACACAACAGACCAGCTAAAGCCAAGAGTGGTTCTAAGCTTTCCTCCAACATTTCAGGTTCTGTCCACTGACTGCCAGACAAAGCCACCAGTGACCTGAGCGGACTGCCTGCCCTATCGCTAGTCAGACCTCAGGTCATCTGTGATTTATACATTCATTTACAGCACAAATTCCTTCCAAGAACCAAAGACTTACACAATCATTTACAGCACAAATTCCTTCCAAGAACCAAACCATGCTCACCATCATCATCTTCATCATCATCTGCAGCATTGATTACAACTGGAGGGTGTGTAGGGCTTGGGACATTTTCCGAGTTTTCCACTTTCATCACCCGCCTTAGCTATGGAGAGGGATTGGACTGGACAGAAAGTTTGTTTTGCTGCAGTGACATCTGAGCCACTTTCAAATCATCGTCCGCGGACTCAGGCGGACTTGGCAGTGTAGCTAGAGGAAGAGGAGGATCATCAGTAATATGGCAGTTTAAAACTTTGACCACAATGCACGAAGATGGTAGCTAAGGCAGATAACCTGCACAGGCAATGAATGCAGCATCTCCTTTTGCCCATCCCGCCACTGTTTACACCGTGAACAATGACTTGCCTTCAAACAACAACACATCTCCCTACCACCCAGCAGAAGACGAAACAACAGAAAGCAAACTGCAAGGCAAATATCACACAAAGCAGAGAGAAGCTGAGCATGAAAGCAGAAAACAAATACCAGCAGTACAGCAGCAGTACACTCGGTTTAGCTGACCACCTAGGACTGCAGACCTTTTCCTGCACTCACAAATGAACGGTTACCTGATGTCTCCTACACTATTGGCACCCACTAAGTAATATGCAAAATTAATTCTTCAATACTTAAAGAAAAAGGACCTAAACTCACTCTTGCTTGGTGGTAAGAAGACGCCATCGATGTAACGTCCCTTTGCGTGATGAAAAGCACAGTTGGCTTTCTGACAGCCTACTGGCTGCTTCTGCCAGTAGCAGGGAATCTCAGCGCGCTTTTTCTGAAGACAGAAAGAAAGACAAGCTCGTGATAACATGCACCTAAGGTTTGCAAAGAGATGCACAGTTCCAGGTCACGACAGCGATAGGGCTGTCACAATACAGTGCTGAAACATCATTCCAAAGGTCAGTTTATCACGGAAGTATAGTATTTCTGGGCATATTCACAAAGTTTGCAGAAGCTGTAACCACTATGCACGTTTAGCCTTGTCATCATTCAGTTTGAGAAGACAGGCACTCTCAGACATCAGTTTAGGGTGGGTTAAACTAATACACCTAGGATTATACTAGGATTATTCGGAGGGAAAAAGAACATCTTAAATTGCCTACGTTAACTCTATCCAGAACTACTTCTCGGAGACTTCGTTCTTCTGCACCTTTAACTTTCCCCACTGCTTCCTAGCCCAGGCAGCTAGAACAGCATTATCTGAAGGACTCCGGGACACAAGAGACCTGATAGATCATTATCAACCTGCTCTCAGGAGGCTAGTACAGCCTGTTTATTACCCCCCTGCTCCAGCAGGTTTTAGCAGTCTAGTTAGCGGTTATTCTGCATCTGTTGATGCAGTCAACTGTCTACTGACTACTGTCGGCGTCTAATAAAAGAAAATCTTGCTAAGACATACCTAAGGCATTGATTTTATTTCCCTCTCCTTCCTCCCACCCCCTCCCCTGCTAACAGAAACCAGTGTAATTCCAAAGCAAAGGACTCTGTCCTGCAAAAGCACAATCAGCACACCTACAGCACTGAAAAATGCTTTTGTTGATTTATTTTGAGAACACATCTTTAGGCACTCACATCGATTTCCATGTGTCTGAATCGGCAGACATTCCTGAAACAACGACCCTCCTGCCACAGCGTGCAGACTGTCTCGTTCCCCAGAGCAGCTTCACAGTGGCGGAAGGAACAGTTGTCTCCCTGTAACCAAAAGGAAACCAACAAGGAAAATATAGTACAGCCTCAAAAACGTCCATGCTACTGCCTCAGGTTGCTACGATTGAATTCAGAATCTATCTGGTTATCACGTTAACCAAAGACCAGTGTGCCTCCTCCTCCTACTCTACCCCTTCCTGAAAAAAATGAAAAAAAAAAAAAAAACAACAAAAAAACAAAGCAAAGCAAAGCAAAAGAAACCCAGCCATACCTTGGTACAGGTAGAATAGAAATAGAAGTAGCAATCGTCTCCTTGTTTAGACATGCCGACAAGTTCTGATAACAAGCTCGGGTTCTCTCCACAGGGACTTCCTCTGCTCTTGGAGAGAGCTGTCTTCACCCTTGCTTGGGCTGAAAGTCTTCCACTGGCTTGTGATCAGTGAAATCTTCTTTTTAAAAGTAACCCTAAACAAAGTACCAACAAGTGAAAAATAATGAGTAACAAGCATTTTTCCAGCTTTCTTCTGTTCATCAAATTAGTCTCTTGAGGAGAGCAATGCCTTGAAATCAGCTGTTACGGGAACTAACACAATATTAAACTAAAGTTCTGTAAAGCTGCCAGGAGCTTTGTCAGCAAGTGTTCTCTTCCACGTCCTCAATAATATGCCTTGGAGCACATCCGGAAGCCTGAAAATGGAGTCACTTCTTCAAAAACCACCTGATCATACATGCAAGGCAATGATCAACTATGGCTACGAGTAACTTCTACAGAACGCAGTATGACGCATTAAATAGCACGTTCCAGTCACTGTGGGTCTTCGAGTTCACCTACCTGGACAACCTCAGCAAAGTTATCGATCTTCAAAGACTTCCAGTTAACTTCTCCTGGAGGCCGAACCAACACTGAATCCGTGAATTAATGATAAAGGGGTAGGAAGAATTTGCCTCCTCACTTTGCCAAGGGAGCCTCTCATCCACAATTCAAACATAGGATGTGCTTTTAAACAGCTTATAACTAATGGAGGAAGCAAGTCCATCTGAACACTCTCTCAGACTGGAGACAGCCAGGGTTAGTTAGCTCTTCAAAAAATAAAAACCAAAAAAAAAAAACCACAAAACAAAACAAAAACAAAAAAACCCAGTGCATTTAGAGATGAACTCGTGATTCAAAGTGGCTGCAAAAATGAGGCTCCATCTTCCACAGCCAGAAAATTTGACTTTTTTTTTTTTTTTTAATTCAAAATTCAGTATGTTCCAATCTCTGGTCTTCAAGATTTCTTCACCTATTAAGAAAACACTAAAACCTTTCCCCGTCTTAATTACCTGTACAGCAAAAAACACACCAGTGCACAGAAATACACAAATGTGCATACGCATACACACATATGTGTTTAGACACACACACACGAGGAGTGAGTGATAGAAAGTTAGCGAGAGCGACAGTGGAAATCAGAAGTTTTGCCTTTTTGACACAGAGAGCGCGTAAAAACTCTCTCATTTTGAGGGAACTAGAAAAAAATGGAGGATCTACCAAATATTTTGATGAGTATGCCTTCGAGGCCAATGCTTTATACCATGAGTGATCTGGGGGCCAGCACACAAATATGCATACATATGTATCACACAGTATCACGGATTTCTAGGTTGGAAGAGACCTCAAGATCATCGAGTCCAACCTCCGACCTAACACTAAGTACTCCACTAAACCATATCGCTAAGCTCTACATCTAAACGTCTTTTAAAGACCTCCAGGGATGGTGACTCCACCACCTCCCTGGGCAGCCCGTTCCAATGCTTAATAACCCTTTCGGTAAAGAAGTACTTCCTAACATCCAACCTAAAACTCCCCTGTCGCAACTTTCGCCCATTCCCCCTCGTCCTGTCACCAGGCACGTAGGAGAACAGACCAACCCCCACCTCTTTACAGCCTCCTTTAAGGTAACTGTAGAGAGCGATAAGGTCGCCCCTGAGCCTCCTCTTCTCCAGGCTGAACAAGCCCAGCTCCCTCAGCCGCTCCTCGTAAGACTTGTTCTCCAGACCCCTCACCAGCTTGGTCGCCCTTCTCTGGACTCGCTCGAGCACGTCCATGTCCTTCCTGTAGCGAGGGGCCCAAAACTGAACACAGTACTCAAGGTGCGGCCTCACCAGAGCCGAGTACAGGGGCACAATCACTTCCCTAGACCTGCTGGCCACACTGCTTCTTATACAGGCCAGGATGCTGTTGGCCTTCTTGGCCACCTGGGCACACTGCTGGCTCATATTCAGCCGACTGTCAACCAACACTCCCAGGTCCTTCTCGGCCAGGCAGCTTTCCAGCCACTCATCTCCCAGCCTGTAGCTCTGCTTGGGGTTGTTGCGCCCCAGGTGCAGGACCCGGCACTTGGCCTTGTTGATCTTCATACAGTTGACCTCAGCCCATCGCTCCAGCCTATCCAGATCAAATATGTACATGCATACAGGATAAACATATCTATACACACAAGCGTGCACAGTATATGTCGTATGGTATCCATATCGAGAACAACTCGTAGCCCTGATCAGACACGTAGAGTTGCAATCAATTAACAGCAGGAAGACAGCAGATCAAGGATACAGCAAGCTTTGAGAGGCAGGGCAATGCTCACTTTGCCAGTGGCATGGCTGCATGATACCAAGAATTTTGAATTAGTTTGATTTTTTGGAAGCAATTTGTTTTCTTTCTGCGCTGTAGCAAATACCACAGGTTTGCCATCACGTGCTGTTCCCTAATCCATATATCCATCATCATCCATTGCTGCAAGATCATGAAAGGTTAGAAAAGATGACTTAGGTCCAATTTAACAGCCAATGATTTTTCAATGACCAGAGCTGCAACAGATTTTATTTAGCCACAAGCAGGTTTTTTTTTTCTGATGTGAAGTCAGATATTTTGATTTTTTTTTAAGACACTAAATGTCATAAAACCTGCAACCAGACCAGATAAAGTTCAAATTAGAGTGATTCTGAAGCCTTTCATTAAAATGCTGCACATTTCTGTGCAAATTATTTCTGACTCTTCTGGACAAAAGCGGATGAAATAGTTCTTACAAATTAATAATAAAAGGTTGGAACCTTTTACTCCCACAAACACTAGTGAATTTTCCAGGAAGTATTATTTTGGCAGGGAATTTTCCCAAATCTAAAGTAAAGAGGGGAAAAGTTGGGTTCCCGTATTAGTTGTTGGTTTTGACTGCTTGACAAAGGGAATAAAAACAGTAGTTAAGTGCAAGGTTTCCTTCTCTTCTTTAGTATTGAGAGGAATCGTCACTTCTGACCTTTAGCACCTTCAGAAACACACTTAGTGCCATGCAGATTCCTCTGCATCTACTTCTAAAAATTACTGGTGCTCCTTAGCATGGAAGTTGGACTTGAAATCTTTCCCAGATTGAGCTCTTTTGAATGCCCAAGGAGCTCATCATTTTGCTTGTTGCCTTCCATTTTCCTGAACAGACCCAGAACACTGTTCAGGATATGAATGGATCTGGTCTAAGGAATGGGAAGAAAGCAAAAACCAAGGATACCTCACAGCCCTAAATGCCATAAAAAGCAGTCTCATTTTAAAAAAGATCTCCAAAGCTTTTTTTTTTTTTTTTTTAAACTGACATCTGCCAATATGGCGATCCAAGTGCTGAACAGAAACCAACTGAACTAGCCCCTGAAAGCCTGAATAAAAATGAGTAACTCTGGTGCACTCAGCAGGTCTGTAATAGAAGTTGGCAAGATTTTTAGATTTCTTTTTTCTCCAGGGTGCTAGTAAAGTTTTTGCGTTACGAGATTTTGAACTCTTTTTGTACAAAAGAATTACAGATGCACTACAGTCACGGTAGCTGGGGGTCTGGAAATACATGCCAACAAGTGTCATAAACTTTGCCTTTGCTGAAGGAAGATAACTAGTCCAAAGAAAACCTGCCTAGTTTGTTTTACAGGCTTGTCTTTCTCAGTATGGAACAAACTGACCTCCCTGGTCTAACTTTCCAGTTGGCTATTCTGCCTTTGTCCTGGAGAGAAGAGCAAGAAGGGAACAAAATATTTTTGCACTCCAAAAAATGCATTAGGGAAGGATTATCACACCTACCTAAGGGTAATTTCTTGTTTGTTTATAAAGCACAAAGTCTTTCTCTTGGACAGTCTCTGTTGCTGGCCTGTTTTGTGCCTTCCATTTATAATAAAGGTATTAAAGATGCTTACCCCGTTTTGGTGGTTTTTTTTTTTTTTTAGAACAGTGTAAGCGGACAGTCGGATGACAAGCAAGAAAGAACAGCATAAACTCCTTGTTGTGACCCTGCTTTTTAATCACCCAGCATCAGCCTTGCTGCAAAACAGTCTCCGCTGATTTACCTGCTTGTTAAAGCACCCCACAGGCTGCAAGTGTTGTGTGCTAGGTGTCAAATTATATTTAACGGTGCATAGGTAAACCATTCATCTTCCCATGGTCAAAGCACAGAACAGCCTCCTGCTAACACAGCTCATCCTTGCTGTAACTGCTTTTAAACCTATTTGTTGGTAAGAAAAGAGCTCAGTACACCACCTTCACAGGGCAAAAATTCACATGGAAGAGCAGAAAAACCCAGAAGTGCTTCCTGAACTTCACGTTACCAACAGCACCATCGGATTTAGATCCTTGCCTGGCATCCAGGATGCACGGCCTGCAAGCACTGCTGCGATGTGGAAGTGCCAAGGCAGGTTTTTGGCCTGCCCTAAAACACTTTTTTTTTTTTTTTCTTTTACAAACGATACAAAGAGTGTGCCAGGTATGCTGTAATGCCCGTGTGCCAGGTCAATAGAGGATATCCAAACAACAGAGGCGCTTCTCCTAATTTCTGGCGTGAAAACACTTTCACAGCATTCTTTTCACGAAGAAACCCCTCTCTATCTTCTCCAATGCTCCAGGACCTGCTGCAGCTGCAGCGGCTGCGCTGGTACCAGCCGCATCTTTGACAAATCTTTTCAACGGTTCTGCTTTACCTCGGCACAGTTGAGGTCACTCCTCTTCCTCTTCCAGCTGAGGAAGCAGCTTGCGGGCTCTGCCACACGGTCGGTGCAGAAGCGAAAGCTGGGAACACAGCAGTCAAACTCTCACTGCTAACGAAGCCACCAGGGCAGAGGGCTGACACAGACCCGCCAGAGGCGAACCGTACCCGCTCTCCCTCCCGGCTGCGAGGCTCGCCACAGCAGCCCCGACCCGAAGCGCTCACAATGCTTTGCTTGGTGATGTCACCGATGAGTCAGAGTCCCCAGATGAGCATCTGCCTTGCCACTCTTTAATGTTGGTGTTGTTTTTTGGTTGGTTGCTTGCTTGCTTTTGAAACTTATGTAGGTTATGGTAAACCTTCAGGTAAACCACAGATCAATGGGGAAGAAGTCCCACACGAGGGAAGGCCGTGCATTTCTTCCAGGCAATGGCGCATTCTTTAACATGCTGCATTCGACAAAGAAGCTCTCTCCATTTTGCGCAGTGGCAACAGGCACGACTGCAACACACGCACGTGTAGGCAGCACCTGCAGGTCCCAAACCGTTAACCAATTTTTAGATAGCACCAATTTTTTATGTAGTTGCTTTCCCTTCATCCATAACCCCTTTTTTCCTTTCTTTATATCGGGTGGCTCTCCTCCATTGTTCTGTCATTTTACTCCCCAGTGTCTGAGCAGGCACTGGGAATCGTTTCCAGAGGAAGGGTACTGCTGAAGCTACAACATTTACTCTCAGGGAAAAGAGAGTATGTGAAAGAATACATACTTCCTTTCTTTTTCCTGTTTTTTTTTTTTTTTAAATCTCTGAAATCAACGCTGCGGCCTGGCAGCAAATAACTATGGGAGTAATGATGATTCCTCATCCTCACTGTAACGTTGTAGTTAATGTCATAAAGAAGCAATTTCCCCAGGCAGTGGCCATTTGAGATGGGAAGGGGCAGTAAGAGGAAGTTTTCCTTAGACTAGCTCTTCCCCCAGAACACCTCGCCATCCAGCAACAAATTCAATTCACCTGCTCCGCCTGATCAGTCAAACGCGCGTCCGACTCCAGCACACGTCACAGCGGTGGTTCTGACGTGGTTTGAGAATCACCTATCCGCAGAATATCTCGGGTTTGTACACTCAAATAACGCAGTCTTTTCCAAATAAGGCCCAGAGCTCACACTCCGAGTGCAGCCTAACAGCACCAGAGGGCCGGTAGGCTAAACATTCCCATCCTGGCAACAGGACTGACCCGGGCAACAGTAAGCATCCCTTCTGCACTTTCGTCGTGAACATCAACATAAGGAAACAGAGACCTCCTCGATCCAAGTTTGAAGAAACAAACACAAAGGTCACCCAAGCGGGTTGTTTTCAGCAAACTAACGGAGAAATTAAGGTGACAACCGCGTGCATCCAGAGTTAGTCAGATCCCGAAGGCAGTTCCTTTGGGAAACGCAGGAGCAGCGCGCCAGATGACGGCTACCTTACAGCGCACCCCTCAGAGGCACTGCTACGAAAGGAAGGCAGAAGGTTGGAACTCAAAATAACTCGCAAGGCGCCCGTTAAGGGGGAAGCTTTAATTTCCTGAGCAGAACCTCCCCCCTGAAGGCAGCCCAGGGACTCTTTGCTTCCCTAGGGAGACGGCAGGGACGGGGCAGGGCGGTGGGACGGAGGGACACAGGGCCAGATGGACGGCCAGACGGCCGGATGGATGGACAGACGGCCAGACGGACGGCCAGACGGCCCAAAAGGCCTGAGCAAGGGCTGAGGAGCGGGAGGGAAGGGCAGGGCGAGGGGAAGGGGAAGGGCGGCCCTGGGCCTGACAGGGCACCTTGGGCCTAACCCCGGGCAGCAGCTCCCCATCTCACAGGGCCCGCGGGGGGCTGCCTGTAACAGGAGATGCGGGCAGGTAAATTTTACAAGCACTGCATCACAAATACCCTGCAACACCTGAACTATTCACTGGGACAGCCTCCTTCCTCACCTCCTGAAAGCTCCAGCTGGCAAACCAAGGACAAAATGAAAGGCAGATGTGGAGGACCTCGTAAGATACTGTTTTGTTCCCTACGTGCCCACTGCTGGTGACACGTAATGCCTCCTGTTCCCAAACGACATCGGCACGTTACATCTTTACTACATGCTGAAAGGAACTCAGCAACTTGAACACAACTTAGAATTACCCATCCCGGCAGCAGGCTGTCCAGCTGAAGCTGCTTTAGCCAATCAAGTGTGTCATGCTGCCCCTCAAAGGTTTCTTCCTGGGAACGTCTGCTGTGACACTCCTGACGTATTACTTCTCGGAATGGCAGAACTGCGCTGGGTAGGCCCCACAGCAAGACTCGTATTTCTGTCCTTCCCTTTCAGGAAAGGATCTCCCACCTTGAATTTATTAATTTTCATGATGATGATACACAAATTGAAGTTTTGAAAAACTGAATGCTGATTAACAGATTTCTAGCACAGCCTGTGCATCAAAATTCATTTCTCTCCATTTAGGTAATCTTAGTTTCTGAGTTACAGTTACAGTCAAAATTTTTCTTCTTCGATTTTTTTCTTTTTTTTTTTTTTTTTTTTTTTTTTGTGATCAGAAAAACGAGGGGACTGGCTGTCCCAAGTCAGCCGGGGAACTTCTCTTTGGTCGATGCATCAAGCAACTCAGCTCTCTTGGGGAAACTTAAATAGAAAAGACAGATCTCCAAACGGATAAAAAAAATAAATCAAATGATAAAAACCCAACCGACACATCTGATACCCCAGCTTATTGAACAGCACAAGGGTTTAATCTACAGGCTCTGTCCAAAGCAGCAAGAAGTGACAGATTTAATCCAAACCAGTTGCCCGCTCTCACTCTCTGATCTGGAGACGTTATTGGACAAGCATGCATAGCAGTAACACTTGTAAACACTGGGTTACTGCACCACAGCCCCAAATCCCTCACGGGCCCACTAAGATACTTTTACTGACTGATCCACAATAAGCACTCCCAAAAAGATTCTCAACAAGCTAAACCCTGTTTAGAAAGAATCTGAGGAACCTGTCACTGCAGCAACAAAGGGCTGCAATTGTATGCAAAATCTCCAACACCCTCCTTAGCACCCTGCTAGCTCAAGGACTGTGTGGGGCTTCCGTGCCCTGAACGAGTCCACCCTGGCCACATAACGCAGATGTAATGGTCAAGAAAGCACATAGCGTTATCGAAACTTATCAGATCCACAGCAAAAAGAAAAGCCCACGCTTCTATATTTCTCCTCCTTCTCCATTCACAGAAGGAAGAGACTGAAAACAAGCAGATTTGTGGTTTACATTTACAGTTAATGTGAAAAATGGCTATTTGTGAAATACATCACGTATTGTTTCAAGCTACAAACAACTCGCTCCCACAAAGGAAAGACTTTTGACCTCAGCATGCAACCCCAGTTACAAATAACTTCCTATCTACCAGCGGGCCGCGTTCCCCTGGCACTCAGTCACTCCGCAGCACGGCAGCCACCTTTGTTCTAAGGATGGCAAATTCTACTTAGAAACGCTCTGTAGAAGAGTGATGTTGTCCCCTTTTAACACGATCCGGCCTGCAGCAAAGAGAAGGGAAAGAGGGGATTAGAGAGAGCCCAGAACCTGAGAATAATCTCGTGTTTTCAGAAAGTGTTTCCTGTGGTTGAGCAGGGTTTTGCCCATCACGCAGAGTGCAGGCCGCCTGGTATTACACGTTTCAAAGACCAGAACTGGTCTCAGGCAGGGACAGATTCTCCTTCATCCAGCAAAATCAGCAGCTCAAAAATCATCAGGGACAGAGATGTAGCCAGGAATTGCTCACTGAACTTCAACAGCAAGGCTCGTCACACGGTTGGTACGTCTCAGTGCTGCTACCTAGAAGGCTCACCCGGGCAGGTTTCAGACCGCGCGTCACTCGGGTTGCACAGACACACGACACACCCAGCTGTTTCCTTGATTTTGTCTTGGAGTGAATCTCCTCTGCGTCGTCCAGCGCCAAATTCACGTACTCGTCAAAGCCCTAGAAATCGGCAACAGTGGCAATTAGTTCAGCAACAACACGAACCATCGTCAGCTGTGCTGACCCAGGCTGGACAACGAAGACTAATTGTTAGAGAAGCACGATTTCTTTTTTCCCTTGGGCTAGTTTTTCTTGACAAGAAAAAATAGGATTGTGAATGAGGGAAAACAAACTAACGATGTAACGTGGGGTCGTGCTGACACTCACGATGATGCAGCCTTCTATCCGCACGTTCACTTGCTCAGCCACACCTGGATCCTCGAGCTCTGCAGAACGAAGGAGGAGAGTAAATTGGAACACAAACACCGCGAGCAGTTTTGTTCTCTCTCGTGTGTTCAGAAATACCCGCTAACCATAGCCGCTAGAGCTCCCAAACACTCCAAGGAGCAACTCTCAGGGGCAGTTTCAATTAACAGTCTGACATTTTAGAGTCTTATATGACTGGGTGAATACTACACGTTTGCTGAAGGACACGTTTCCAGTCACAAGGGAACACTCCTGCACGCCCGGCTGCACGATCCCACTCCCGTTAACACGAGGGGGAAACGCCGGGCTGCGCAGCAGCTCCTTGTACCCACCAGCACGCCGCACAGCTCTCCATTCCCCACAAACCTGCCCCGAGCAACGGGTGGGAGCCGAAAACTCAGCGAGGGAGATCCCCGGACCCTCCCCGCTCCCCCCACCCCCCCCAAATCCCCATCCCCATCCCCTCCCCGTCCTCTCCCCGCGCTACTCACGCTCTGCAGGTAGCGGAAGATGAGGTTCTGGGGCACTGCGTGAAGGGCTCAGCACGGGGACAAGAGCTCCAGGCCCGGGACAAGGCCTCAAGACAAGGCCTCAAACCCTGCAACGAGGCCCCAGGGCCCCGGGACAAGGCCTCAAGGCCCGGGCCGAGACCCCTGAGGCCCGGGCCGCCCCCCACCCGCTCCCCCGTCGCTCCCCAGCCGCAGGAAGGCTACGATGGGCTGCACCATCACCGTCTGCACCTTCTGGTCCTGCCCGCGGTACGCCATGGCTGCCGCCGCCTCGCTGCTCCCGCCGCCCCTGCTGGGCCGCCTCCGGAAGCCCCTGAGGCCGGGCGGGAGCGCGCAAGGGACGCTGGGATGCTGGAGGAGCGTGGCGGGCCGCTCTAGCAGGCCGGGAGGACCGCGTCTCTATGGTCGCAGGCAGGAGTCCCTGCGCCTCTATGGTCGCAGGCAGGAGTCCCTGCGCCAGCTTTATTGGTGAGCAGCAAGGCTGGGGGGGGGAGGGGGGCAAGACAGCCTTAAATAAAATACAAATATAAAAAGTGTTATAAATGGCTGTTATAAATCCAAATAGGATTACAATCAAAGTTTACAATTTATTAAACGAATAGAGGCAAGCAAGCAGCGCTGGGTGCGCCGGGAGTCTCTGCTCCCCCAGGACGCACACCTGTTACTTAAGGCGGCTGGTTTTGATGCTCCCAGGCTAATACATATTCATTACTACTTCGAGAAGAGGCAGGGTTATTAGAATTGGTTTCCGGAATCCGAAACCCCTCCCAGGGGCGCCTGCGTATCAGTCTCTGGTGGTCTCTCGGGGCTTGCTCGGGCTGAATGCTGGTTGTCTTCCTCCCAGGCTTTTGTCCTTCAATTGTCCTTCAGCTCCCCCTTCCTCCTCGTTTGGGAGCCTCTGCGCCGGATTTCAGAAACTCTAGCAACATCCCCTGCAGTAGTCAGCACTTTTCCCTAAAAACCCCTTTGTTCTCTTATCACCTAGACCCGGGCCTCGATGTTAACCCTTCAAATCCCTTAGTGACACGAATTGCTGGACCATTCCTTACAAAAGGAAGGATAAAATATGTAGAGGAGCAATGGCACACGCGAAAGCCCAGCGCCGCGGGCAGAGGCAGCGAAGGTTGACGGCAGAACAGTGCTCGGTTTGAACACGGAGAGGGAAAGCGAGGGGAAGGTGGCCGAAGCCGGCCGCAGTCTCTGAGCTCTCCTCCTCCTGATTGTTTTCTCTCAAAGCCATTTCTGTCTGTGTGCGGGCACCCGGAGCCGGCAGAAGTCCCCGTGAAGTCCTTCGGCAGGACGGAGGGCTGCGTGGGCTCCAGTGAGAGAGGGAGTTAGGAGAATCTTATCAAGTAGAGATAGAGCGCTGACGGCATTAAACTAGGATGCTACTTAGTGTCTTTGCTAACTATGGTGCATTGTGCCAATTAACTAAAGCAAGAAGCCTTGGGCCCCTTACCAAGGTCAGTCTCCTAATAAGAGAGCGAGCCTATCTTAAGAAACTGGGAGAAACTGGTCCTGCAGGTGGACAAGAGCCAAGGAGCAACTGAGTCTGTGCAAAGACAAGAGGTCAACTAGCGGTGACGAGGAAGAGTCATCAATCTTCATGCCCACGACCTCCCGTGCTGCCCAGCGCTGAATAAACATACCTACTTTACAATCTCACTGATTGTGGAGTCCCTTTTCCGCAAGTCGCCAGCAGCAGTTTCTTCCGCAGAGGTTTTCCCAGAGCCGCTTCAAAGCTTCCCTCGCGGAGCTGGGGCGTCGCAGGGGGTCGTCAAAGCACGCACACACACACACATGCACACGCACACACACACACACAGGCGTTTTTGTCCAAACAGAAAGTATTTACAACAAATTCGACAAGCGGTTTTCCTCTGCCAGCAGCAAATGCCTGAGGGCCCCTACAGCTTCACAAATCATAGCACAAAGAGCCTAAAGTTCCTCTAAAATTTAGGGAAATAATTCAAAATAGATCTGCTAGGGGAAAACGATCACTGGCGGCAGGGTACACAATACACGCGAGTCTCAGCTCTCCTCCGCAGGGTCAGTGCCCACGCCCAAGTGCGACGCTGATGGCACCCGAACATTTGCTGTAGCAGGCAGCAGAGCCAGCAGCTCAGGGGAGCAATTTTAAAAACCAGGAGGCACTTAAACCAACCCTTAATTGACCCAGTTACTGCAGGAGAGTCCCGACTACTCGCCCTGGAGTCCTACTGTCACCAGCAAAAAGCACCAACCAAAGCTTGGGGGAACTTTGGTACAGCACAAGAGAAGGGAGTGGGGGTAGCGTAGCCGTATCGCAGAGCTGCTGCTTTTCACACCATTTTATCATCCCTGATAATTGAAAGTAAGGCCGGGTGGGCTGACCCCACCACCACCACTCCTGGCAGCATGTTTGGTCCACAACGCTAGAATAATTATTTTGCTCCCTCCCGCCCCTACAGCTTCATCATCTGAAAAGATTACAGTCAAAACAATGGCATACACAAATAAAAGTCAAGAGTTGACATAGTAACTCCGGGATTTGGGTATCAACTGTCCGAGAAATCAGAACACCCAGGCTTCACAATGTGCCCAACATCGAGCTGTGCCAAGGGGGGGCGGAAGGAAGAAGCTTTCCGTTTAAGCCTTCAGAGCATCGCTCCATCACTACGTCAATTCACAGCCACCACAGCGTGCCGATGGACATCTTTCTGTGCCAAAAGAAACAAGTGCTTTGTCCTCTTGATATCAAAGGTAGCCACCTATAGTTACGGAACCATGCACAAGACCTTAACTCTGACCAGCAGGGAAACTTAGGACAACTGAGTGCAGATCCTGCCAATTTCTACCAGTTCCAACTGTGCTTTAAGTCTCATTGCAAAGCCTCAGTTAGAAAAAGGATCACCTCAGGGTATCCAACAAGAAGAAGAGTTGTTTTCTTTTTTTTTTTTTTTTTTTTTTTTTTTTTTAATATACCATAGGACTATGCAGTTCAATCATCAATCATCTTGGAAAGCTCAAGGAGGAGGTCATCCTCATCCTTCCCTGGGTCCAAGTCGAGCTCGGCTTCCAGTATGCCGTCTGAGAGTTCCCAAAGTAGCGTCTCTAAATCCTCGTCTACAGATACGGGCGCGTTGCCTGTGGAACTCAGCCGGCGTGTCCTTGCTTCTTCTAGCTGGGAAGAAGCTGAAGTCGAGCTTGAGAACTCCATTGGCTCCATGGATTCTGCCTGGCTTCCAAGATGTGCTTCAGGTCTTGGCAGAGCAAGGAAGAGAACAATCAGTATATGCCATTTCTTAACGGGAAATCCCTTTTCTGCAAACCGGCTCTTAAAACCGTAGCCAACCCCTCCTGCACTTCAATCTTACCCAGGGATTGTTATTCAATTAACCCAGGGCTACATTTAGAGCCCAATATATTAGCAGGTACATTTTTCAGTTTGGGGGTTTCTCTGTGAAGCCAGAGCACCCGGAGTCTAGCAAAGATGGGAAACCAACATGGCCTCCCGGAAGCCCAGTGTCCGAGAACTACATCTCCCGGCATGCTCTGGGAAAACAATATGGACTCTCGGAAACCCGGTGGCCAAGAACTACATTTCCCAGCACTCCCCAGAAAATTGAGCCTCGCAGCGTGCCGTAGGACGCCATTTTTTGCTCTGTTACATTACCGGTTTCGTGTTTATGGAGGGTTTTCCCGCCGTTTTGGGGGGTTTCCCCTCAATTTCGGGTTTTCAGCTCTCCATTTCAGAGTTCTTCCCCGCAATTTTGGGGTTCCTTCCCCTAATTTGGTGCTTCGCCCCCCCCCCACTTTTGGGGTTCCCCCTCCATTTTGGGGATTCCCCCCAGTTCCAAGCCCCCCACAATTTTGGAGGCCCCCACCATCCTTTCTTGGCCTGCCACCCTAATATTAAGGTTCTTTCCCCCAATGTTGGGGTTCTCACCACATGTTTGAGGTTCCTTCCCTTAATTTGGGGCTTAGCTCCCTGGGATCTGGGGCTTTAACCCCAATTTTGGGGGTCCCCCCCAAGTTTGGGGATTCCTCCCCAGGTCTGGGGGGGGTCCACATTCAATTCTGGAATTTCACACTTCCATTTAAGTGTTCTTCCCCCCCAATTTGGGGGTTCGCCCACCCAATTTTGGGGGTTCCTTCCCTAATTTGGGGGGGACACAACCGATTGTAGAGTCCCCCACCCTCCTTTTTTGGGTTCCCCCCTAATATTAAAAGTTCTTCCGCCCAATTTTGGGGGACCCCACAATTTTGACGTTCCTTCCCCTAACTTGGGGCTTCAACCCTTCAATTTTGGGGGGGGCTCCCACCCTCTTATTTTGGCCTTCCGCCCTAATATTAGGCCTAACCCCTAAGAACCTTGACCCCTAAGCCTATGGCAACCACGGATCTAACCCTAACCCCTACCCAACAAACCCTAGAAACCCTAACCCTAAAAACCCTTACAGCCCTCACCCGATAAAATTTACCACACTAAACCCCTGAAGACTGTTCTGGGGGGTCCACATTCAATTCTGGAATTTCACACTTCCATTTAAGTGTTCTGCCCCCCCAATATGGGGGTTCGCCCACCCAATTTTGGGGGTTCCTCCCCTAATTGGGGGGGACACAACCAATTTTGGGGGGGACACAACCAATTTTGGGGGAGACACAACCAATTTTAGAGTCTCACACCCTCCTTTTTTGGGTTCCCCCCTAATATTAAAAGTTCTTCCGCCCAATTTTGGGGGACCCCACAATTTTGACATTCCTTCCCCTAACTTGGGGCTTCAACCCTTCAATTTTGGGGGGGGCTCCCACCCTCTTATTTTGGCCTTCCGCCCTAATATTAGGCCTAACCCCTAAGAACCTTGACCCCTAACGCTATGGCAACCACGGATCTAACCCTAACCCCTACCCCAACAAACCCTAGAAACCCTAACCCTAAAAACCCTTGCAGCCCTCACCCGATAAAATTTACCACACTAAACCCCTGAAGACTGTTCTGGGGGGTCCACATCCAATTCTGGAATTTCACACTTCCATTTAAGTCTTCTTCCCCCCAATTTGGGGGTTCGCCCACCCAATTTTGGGGGTTCCTCCCCTAATTGGGGGGGACACAACCAATTTTGGGGGGGACACAACCAATTTTGGGGGGGACACAACCAATTTGGGGGGTCCCCCCAATTTTAGAGTCCCCCACCCTCCTTTTTTGGGTTTCCCCCAATATTAAGAGCTCTTCCGCCCAATTTTGGGGGACCCCACAATTTTGACGTTTCTTCCCCTAAATTGGGGCTTCGACCCTTCAATTTTGGGGGGGGCTCCCCCCTTAGTTTGGCCTTCCACCCTAATATTGGGCCTTACCCCTAAGAACCCTGACCCCTAACACTACGGCTCCCACGGATCTAACCCTAACCCCTACCCCAAAAAACCCTAGAAACCCTAACCCTAAAAACCCTTACAGTCCTAACCCGATAAAATTTACCACACTAGACCTACGCCTAGAAGCCCTAACCCTAAAAATTAAGACCCTCTAAACCCTAACCCAAAACGTAAAGATTCTCAAAGCCCTAACGCTGGAGACCCTAACCTTAAAAAAAAAAATAAGACCTTAAAACCCTAACCCTAAATACCTGACCATAACTAAAACCCTAAGACCCTAACCCTAAAAACCCTATCAACACTAAAACCACAAAATACTTTAAAACCTTAACACACTAACCCCCAAACCCTAACCCTTATAACTCCAACCCTAACAACCTTAAAATCCTAACCCTAAACCCTGGAAACCCTAACCCTGAAACCCAACCCTAGTGCCTTAGCCCTGAAACCTTAAAACCCCAACACCTTATTAGAAACACTCTGTAACCAATACCATAGGCTCAGGCAAGTATCTCAGTGAGGTAGCATTTTTATTCACGATTGCAATGGCAGGCGTCCCACAAGCCACCTACTAGTTCCATAACACAGTTTATATAATTTTTTTTTTCCTCTCGGTGACCAGGACCCTCCCCAGTTTCCCCATTGACTGGGTAATCCATGTTCACAATCTATCCAGTGCTTCACAGAAAATACACAGCTGCTGGCCTGTTACTAGTCAATTTTATTTTTTTCTTGACTGTTTTCCTCTTTGAGGTGGTAATGTTTCTTACACCGTGATTTCCACCCAATTGCTCTAAGGATTCTGGTTGTCTGCATTTTACAAGGTTGTCTGTTAAGCTTTCTTATCACTGCAAGCATATATCAATACCACCTTCCTTCCCTCTAAACGATGTAACTCTGTGCAAAAACATTTTTATTCCCACAACCTTGATCCCCTTACCCTAAAATCCTTATTCTCTTTAACCCTAACAACTCTAACCACAACCCTAACCCTTCATATCAACCCCCCGACGCTAATGACACTGACTAATGATCCAAACCCCAAACCCCAGGCAACCAACAAAGAAACAGACACAAAGCTGAAAACTACAAAAAAGGCAAAACCCTGGATACAGACCCCAAATCACAAACACGCTACCAAAATGCTACAGAAAAGCCCCAGACACAGGCCCCAAGCACTACAGCTAGGCCCCAGAAGCTCTAGACACATCCCAAAGCCAAACTGCAATCCCCAAACACTACAGAAAAGCCCCCAAACACCAGACACAGGCTGCAGAAGTCTACAAGCAGGCCCCAGCCACACCCGGATGCAGACCCCAACTGTCCACAAGCAGCTCCCAACCCACCCCCCCCATGAACTGGACCCCCCCCCACCACCACCCAGATGCATGCCCCAGGCCCCAGGCCTCAGCCCCAGCCCCCACACCCCAGACTCAGGCCCCAAAGGTGTACAACCAGCTCCCAACTGCCCCCCTCAAAGGGAGGCCCCAAAGCCTGCCAGAGGACCCTAGAGCGTACAAGCAGCTCCCAACCCCCCCGGCACAGGCCCCAACCCCCCCCCAGACACAGGCCCCAAAGGTGTACAAGCAACTCCCCGCAGGCCCTAACAGTGTACAAGCAGCTCCCACCCCCCCCCCAGACGCAGGCCCCAAAGGTGTACAAGCAGGCCCCTACAGTATACAAGCAGCTCACAACCACCCCCCCAAAGGCAGGCCCCAACCCCCTCCAGATGCAAGCCCGAAAGGTTAAAACCAGCTCCAACCCCCCCCCCCCCCGCCCCGCGCAGACGCAGGCCCCAAAGGTGTACAAGCAGTTCCCAACCCCTCCAAGGCAGGCCCCAAAAGTGTACAGGCAGGCCCCTACAGTGTAGAAACGCTCCAACCCCCCCCCTTCCACCTCGAGGGAGGCCCTCCCCCCCCAGTATACACGAAGCTCCCAACCCCCTCTCAGAGGAATGCCTAAAAAAGTATACAAGCAGCTCCTAACACCCCCCCACCCCCCCCCCCCAAAAGAGGCAGTCCCCAAAGGTGTACAAGCAGGCCCTCAAATCCCTTAGGTGTACAAGCAGGCCCTTCAAATCCCTCAGCCCCTGCGCCAGCTTTATTGGCGAGCAGCGAGGCTGGGGGGGGAGGGGGGCAAGACAGCCTTAAATAAAATACAAATATAAAAAGTGTTATAAATGGCTGTTATAAATCCAAATAGGATTACAATCAAAGTTTACAATTTATTAAACGAATAGAGGCAAGCAAGCAGCGCTGGGTGCGCCGGGAGTCTCTGCTCCCCCAGGACGCACACCTGTTACTTAAGGCGGCTGGTTTTGATGCTCCCAGGCTAATACATATTCATTACTACTTCGAGAAGAGGCAGGGTTATTAGAATTGGTTTCCGGAATCCGAAACCCCTCCCAGGGGCGCCTGCGTACCAGTCTCTGGTGGTCTCTCGGGGCTTGCTCGGGCTGAATGCTGGTTGTCTTCCTCCCAGGCTTTTGTCCTTCAATTGTCCTTCAGCTCCCCCTTCCTCCTCGTTTGGGAGCCTCTGCGCCGGATTTCAGAAACTCTAGCAACATCCCCTGCAGTAGTCAGCACTTTTCCCTAAAAACCCCTTTGTTCTCTTATCACCTAGACCCGGGCCTCGATGTTAACCCTTCAAATCCCTTAGTGACACGAATTGCTGGACCATTCCTTACAAAAGGAAGGATAAAATATGTAGAGGAGCAATGGCACACGCGAAAGCCCAGCGCCGCGGGCAGAGGCAGCGAAGGTTGACGGCAGAACAGTGCTCGGTTTGAACACGGAGAGGGAAAGCGAGGGGAAGGTGGCCGAAGCCGGCCGCAGTCTCTGAGCTCTCCTCCTCCTGATTGTTTTCTCTCAAAGCCATTTCTGTCTGTGTGCGGGCACCCGGAGCCGGCAGAAGTCCCCGTGAAGTCCTTCGGCAGGACGGAGGGCTGCGTGGGCTCCAGTGAGAGAGGGAGTTAGGAGAATCTTATCAAGTAGAGATAGAGCGCTGACAGCGTTAAACTAGGATGCTACTTAGCGTCTTTGCTAACTATGGTGCATTGTGCCAATTAACTAAAGCAAGAAGCCTTGGGCCCCTTACCAAGGTCAGTCTCCTAATAAGAGAGCGAGCCTATCTTAAGAAACTGGGAGAAACTGGTCCTGCAGGTGGACAAGAGCCAAGGAGCAACTGAGTCTGTGCAAAGACAAGAGGTCAACTAGCGGTGACGAGGAAGAGTCATCAATCTTCATGCCCACGACCTCCCGTGCTGCCCAGCGCTGAATAAACATACCTACTTTACAATCTCACTGATTGTGGAGTCCCTTTTCCGCAAGTCACTAGCAGCGGTTTCTTCCGCAGAGGTTTTCCCAGAGCCGCTTCAAAGCTTCCCTCGCGGAGCTGGGGCGTCGCAGGGGGTCGTCAAAGCACGCACACACACACACATGCACACGCACACACACACACACAGGCGTTTTTGTCCAAACAGAAAGTATTTACAACAAATTCGACAAGCGGTTTTCCTCTGCCAGCAGCAAATGCCTGAGGGCCCCTACAGCTTCACAAATCATAGCACAAAGAGCCTAAAGTTCCTCTAAAATTTAGGGAAATAATTCAAAATAGATCTGCTAGGGGAAAACGATCACTGGCGGCAGGGTACACAATACACGCGAGTCTCAGCTCTCCTCCGCAGGGTCAGTGCCCACGCCCAAGTGCGACGCTGATGGCACCCGAACATTTGCTGTAGCAGGCAGCAGAGCCAGCAGCTCAGGGGAGCAATTTTAAAAACCAGGAGGCACTTAAACCAACCCTTAATTGACCCAGTTACTGCAGGAGAGTCCCGACTACTCGCCCTGGAGTCCTACTGTCACCAGCAAAAAGCACCAACCAAAGCTTGGGGGAACTTTGGTACAGCACAAGAGAAGGGAGTGGGGGTAGCGTAGCCGTATCGCAGAGCTGCTGCTTTTCACACCATTTTATCATCCCTGATAATTGAAAGTAAGGCCGGGTGGGCTGACCCCACCACCACCACTCCTGGCAGCATGTTTGGTCCACAACGCTAGAATAATTATTCTGCTCCCTCCCGCCCCTACAGCTTCATCATCTGAAAAGATTACAGTCAAAACAATGGCATACACAAATAAAAGTCAAGAGTTGACATAGTAACTCCGGGATTTGGGTATCAACTGTCCGAGAAATCAGAACACCCAGGCTTCACAATGTGCCCAACATCGAGCTGTGCCAAGGGGGGGCGGAAGGAAGAAGCTTTCCGTTTAAGCCTTCAGAGCATCGCTCCATCACTACGTCAATTCACAGCCACCACAGCGTGCCGATGGACATCTTTCTGTGCCAAAAGAAACAAGTGCTTTGTCCTCTTGATATCAAAGGTAGCCACCTATAGTTACGGAACCATGCACAAGACCTTAACTCTGACCAGCAGGGAAACTTAGGACAACTGAGTGCAGATCCTGCCAATTTCTACCAGTTCCAACTGTGCTTTAAGTCTCATTGCAAAGCCTCAGTTAGAAAAAGGATCACCTCAGGGTATCCAACAAGAAGAAGAGTTGTTTTCTTTTTTTTTTTTTTTTTTTTTTTTTAATATACCATAGGACTATGCAGTTCAATCATCAATCATCTTGGAAAGCTCAAGGAGGAGGTCATCCTCATCCTTCCCTGGGTCCAAGTCGAGCTCGGCTTCCAGTATGCCGTCTGAGAGTTCCCAAAGTAGCGTCTCTAAATCCTCGTCTACAGATACGGGCGCGTTGCCTGTGGAACTCAGCCGGCGTGTCCTTGCTTCTTCTAGCTGGGAAGAAGCTGAAGTCGAGCTTGAGAACTCCATTGGCTCCATGGATTCTGCCTGGCTTCCAAGATGTGCTTCAGGTCTTGGCAGAGCAAGGAAGAGAACAATCAGTATATGCCATTTCTTAACGGGAAATCCCTTTTCTGCAAACCGGCTCTTAAAACCGTAGCCAACCCCTCCTGCACTTCAATCTTACCCAGGGATTGTTATTCAATTAACCCAGGGCTACATTTAGAGCCCAATATATTAGCAGGTACATTTTTCAGTTTGGGGGTTTCTCTGTGAAGCCAGAGCACCCGGAGTCTAGCAAAGATGGGAAACCAACATGGCCTCCCGGAAGCCCAGTGTCCGAGAACTACATCTCCCGGCATGCTCTGGGAAAACAATATGGACTCCCGGAAACCCGGTGGCCAAGAACTACATTTCCCAGCACTCCCCAGAAAATTGAGCCTCGCAGCGTGCCGTAGGACGCCATTTTTTGCTCTGTTACATTACCGGTTTCGTGTTTATGGAGGGTTTTCCCGCCGTTTTGGGGGGTTTCCCCTCAATTTCGGGTTTTCAGCTCTCCATTTCAGAGTTCTTCCCCGCAATTTTGGGGTTCCTTCCCCTAATTTGGTGCTTCGCCCCCCCCCCACTTTTGGGGTTCCCCCTCCATTTTGGGGATTCCCCCCAGTTCCAAGCCCCCCACAATTTTGGAGGCCCCCACCATCCTTTCTTGGCCTGCCACCCTAATATTAAGGTTCTTTCCCCCAATGTTGGGGTTCTCACCACATGTTTGAGGTTCCTTCCCTTAATTTGGGGCTTAGCTCCCTGGGATCTGGGGCTTTAACCCCAATTTTGGGGGTCCCCCCCAAGTTTGGGGATTCCTCCCCAGGTCTGGGGGGGGGTCCACATTCAATTCTGGAATTTCACACTTCCATTTAAGTGTTCTTCCCCCCCAATTTGGGGGTTCGCCCACCCAATTTTGGGGGTTCCTTCCCTAATTTGGGGGGGACACAACCGATTGTAGAGTCCCCCACCCTCCTTTTTTGGGTTCCCCCCTAATATTAAAAGTTCTTCCGCCCAATTTTGGGGGACCCCACAATTTTGACGTTCCTTCCCCTAACTTGGGGCTTCAACCCTTCAATTTTGGGGGGGGCTCCCACCCTCTTATTTTGGCCTTCCGCCCTAATATTAGGCCTAACCCCTAAGAACCTTGACCCCTAAGCCTATGGCAACCACGGATCTAACCCTAACCCCTACCCAACAAACCCTAGAAACCCTAACCCTAAAAACCCTTACAGCCCTCACCCGATAAAATTTACCACACTAAACCCCTGAAGACTGTTCTGGGGGGTCCACATTCAATTCTGGAATTTCACACTTCCATTTAAGTGTTCTGCCCCCCCAATATGGGGGTTCGCCCACCCAATTTTGGGGGTTCCTCCCCTAATTGGGGGGGACACAACCAATTTTGGGGGGGACACAACCAATTTTGGGGGGGACACAACCAATTTTAGAGTCCCCCACCCTCCTTTTTTGGGTTTCCCCCAAATATTAAGAGCTCTTCCGCTCAATTTTGGGGGACCCCACAATTTTGACGTTCCTTCCCCTAACTTTGGGCTTCAACCCTTCAATTTTGGGTGGGCTCCTCCCCTCTTGTTTTGGCCTTCCGCCCTAATATTAGGCCTAACCCCTAAGAACCTTGACCCCTAACGCTATGGCAACCACGGATCTAACCCTAACCCCTACCCCAACAAACCCTAGAAACCCTAACCCTAAAAACCCTTGCAGCCCTAACCCGATAAAATTTACCACACTAAACCCCTGAAGACTGTTCTGGGGGGTCCACATCCAATTCTGGAATTTCACACTTCCATTTAAGTCTTCTTCCCCCCAATTTGGGGGTTCGCCCACCCAATTTTGGGGGTTCCTCCCCTAATTTGGGGGGGACACAACCGATTGTAGAGTCTCACACCCTCCTTTTTTGGGTTCCCCCCTAATATTAAAAGTTCTTCCGCCCAATTTTGGGGGACCCCACAATTTTGACGTTCCTTCCCCTAACTTGGGGCTTCAACCCTTCAATTTTGGGGGGGGCTCCCACCCTCTTATTTTGGCCTTCCGCCCTAATATTAGGCCTAACCCCTAAGAACCTTGACCCCTAACGCTATGGCAACCACGGATCTAACCCTAACCCCTACCCCAACAAACCCTAGAAACCCTAACCCTAAAAACCCTTGCAGCCCTCACCCGATAAAATTTACCACACTAAACCCCTGAAGACTGTTCTGGGGGGTCCACATCCAATTCTGGAATTTCACACTTCCATTTAAGTCTTCTTCCCCCCAATTTGGGGGTTCGCCCACCCAATTTTGGGGGTTCCTCCCCTAATTTTGGGGGGGACACAACCAATTTTGGGGGGGACACAACCAATTTTGGGGGGGACACAACCAATTTGGGGGGTCCCCCCAATTTTAGAGTCCCCCACCCTCCTTTTTTGGGTTTCCCCCAATATTAAGAGCTCTTCCGCCCAATTTTGGGGGACCCCACAATTTTGACGTTTCTTCCCCTAAATTGGGGCTTCGACCCTTCAATTTTGGGGGGGGCTCCCCCCTTAGTTTGGCCTTCCACCCTAATATTGGGCCTTAGCCCTAAGAACCCTGACCCCTAACACTACGGCTCCCACGGATCTAACCCTAACCCCTACCCCAAAAAACCCTAGAAACCCTAACCCTAAAAACCCTTACAGTCCTAACCCGATAAAATTTACCACACTAGACCTACGCCTAGAAGCCCTAACCCTAAAAATTAAGACCCTCTAAACCCTAACCCAAAACGTAAAGATTCTCAAAGCCCTAACGCTGGAGACCCTAACCTTAAAAAAAAAAATAAGACCTTAAAACCCTAACCCTAAATACCTGACCATAACTAAAACCCTAAGACCCTAACCCTAAAAACCCTATCAACACTAAAACCACAAAATACTTTAAAACCTTAACACACTAACCCCCAAACCCTAACCCTTATAACTCCAACCCTAACAACCTTAAAATCCTAACCCTAAACCCTGGAAACCCTAACCCTGAAACCCAACCCTAGTGCCTTAGCCCTGAAACCTTAAAACCCCAACACCTTATTAGAAACACTCTGTAACCAATACCATAGGCTCAGGCAAGTATCTCAGTGAGGTAGCATTTTTATTCACGATTGCAATGGCAGGCGTCCCACAAGCCACCTACTAGTTCCATAACACAGTTTATATAATTTTTTTTTTCCTCTCGGTGACCAGGACCCTCCCCAGTTTCCCCATTGACTGGGTAATCCATGTTCACAATCTATCCAGTGCTTCACAGAAAATACACAGCTGCTGGCCTGTTACTAGTCAATTTTATTTTTTTCTTGACTGTTTTCCTCTTTGAGGTGGTAATGTTTCTTACACCGTGATTTCCACCCAATTGCTCTAAGGATTCTGGTTGTCTGCATTTTACAAGGTTGTCTGTTAAGCTTTCTTATCACTGCAAGCATATATCGATACCACCTTCCTTCCCTCTAAACGATGTAACTCTGTGCAAAAACATTTTTATTCCCACAACCTTGATCCCCTTACCCTAAAATCCTTATTCTCTTTAACCCTAACAACTCTAACCACAACCCTAACCCTTCATATCAACCCCCCGACGCTAATGACACTGACTAATGATCCAAACCCCAAACCCCAGGCAACCAACAAAGAAACAGACACAAAGCTGAAAACTACAAAAAAGGCAAAACCCTGGATACAGACCCCAAATCACAAACACGCTACCAAAATGCTACAGAAAAGCCCCAGACACAGGCCCCAAGCACTACAGCTAGGCCCCAGAAGCTCTAGACACATCCCAAAGCCAAACTGCAATCCCCAAACACTACAGAAAAGCCCCCAAACACCAGACACAGGCTGCAGAAGTCTACAAGCAGGCCCCAGCCACACCCGGATGCAGACCCCAACTGTCCACAAGCAGCTCCCAACCCACCCCCCCCATGAACTGGACCCCCCACCACCACCACCCAGATGCATGCCCCAGGCCCCAGGCCTCAGCCCCAGCCCCCACACCCCAGACTCAGGCCCCAAAGGTGTACAACCAGCTCCCAACTGCCCCCCTCAAAGGGAGGCCCCAAAGCCTGCCAGAGGACCCTAGAGCGTACAAGCAGCTCCCAACCCCCCCCGGCACAGGCCCCAACCCCCCCCCAGACACAGGCCCCAAAGGTGTACAAGCAACTCCCCATCCTCCCCAGAGGCACGCCCCAAAGGTGTACAAACAGCCCCAACCCCCCAAGACCCAGACCCCTACAGCGTAGAAGCAGCTCCCAACCCCATGCCCCCAAGGCACATGCCCCAACCCCTCCCCCAAGGCAGGCCCTAACAGTGTACAAGCAGCTCCCACCCCCCCCCAGACGCAGGCCCCAAAGGTGTACAAGCAGGCCCCTACAGTATACAAGCAGCTCACAACCACCCCCCCAAAGGCAGGCCCCAACCCCCTCCAGATGCAAGCCCGAAAGGTTAAAACCAGCTCCAACCCCCCAACCCCCCCCCGCCCCGCGCAGACGCAGGCCCCAAAGGTGTACAAGCAGTTCCCAACCCCTCCAAGGCAGGCCCCAAAAGTGTACAGGCAGGCCCCTACAGTGTAGAAACGCTCCAACCCCCCCCCTTCCACCTCGAGGGAGGCCCTCCCCCCCCAGTATACACGAAGCTCCCAACCCCCTCTCAGAGGAATGCCTAAAAAAGTATACAAGCAGCTCCTAACACCCCCCCCCCCCCCCCCCCCCCCCAAAAGAGGCAGTCCCCAAAGGTGTACAAGCAGGCCCTCAAATCCCTTAGGTGTACAAGCAGGCCCTTCAAATCCCTCAGCCCCTGCGCCAGCTTTATTGGCGAGCAGCGAGGCTGGGGGGGGAGGGGGGCAAGACAGCCTTAAATAAAATACAAATATAAAAAGTGTTATAAATGGCTGTTATAAATCCAAATAGGATTACAATCAAAGTTTACAATTTATTAAACGAATAGAGGCAAGCAAGCAGCGCTGGGTGCGCCGGGAGTCTCTGCTCCCCCAGGACGCACACCTGTTACTTAAGGCGGCTGGTTTTGATGCTCCCAGGCTAATACATATTCATTACTACTTCGAGAAGAGGCAGGGTTATTAGAATTGGTTTCCGGAATCCGAAACCCCTCCCAGGGGCGCCTGCGTACCAGTCTCTGGTGGTCTCTCGGGGCTTGCTCGGGCTGAATGCTGGTTGTCTTCCTCTCAGGCTTTTGTCCTTCAATTGTCCTTCAGCTCCCCCTTCCTCCTCGTTTGGGAGCCTCTGCGCCGGATTTCAGAAACTCTAGCAACATCCCCTGCAGTAGTCAGCACTTTTCCCTAAAAACCCCTTTGTTCTCTTATCACCTAGACCCGGGCCTCGATGTTAACCCTTCAAATCCCTTAGTGACACGAATTGCTGGACCATTCCTTACAAAAGGAAGGATAAAATATGTAGAGGAGCAATGGCACACGCGAAAGCCCAGCGCCGCGGGCAGAGGCAGCGAAGGTTGACGGCAGAACAGTGCTCGGTTTGAACACGGAGAGGGAAAGCGAGGGGAAGGTGGCCGAAGCCGGCCGCAGTCTCTGAGCTCTCCTCCTCCTGATTGTTTTCTCTCAAAGCCATTTCTGTCTGTGTGCGGGCACCCGGAGCCGGCAGAAGTCCCCGTGAAGTCCTTCGGCAGGACGGAGGGCTGCGTGGGCTCCAGTGAGAGAGGGAGTTAGGAGAATCTTATCAAGTAGAGATAGAGCGCTGACGGCATTAAACTAGGATGCTACTTAGTGTCTTTGCTAACTATGGTGCATTGTGCCAATTAACTAAAGCAAGAAGCCTTGGGCCCCTTACCAAGGTCAGTCTCCTAATAAGAGAGCGAGCCTATCTTAAGAAACTGGGAGAAACTGGTCCTGCAGGTGGACAAGAGCCAAGGAGCAACTGAGTCTGTGCAAAGACAAGAGGTCAACTAGCGGTGACGAGGAAGAGTCATCAATCTTCATGCCCACGACCTCCCGTGCTGCCCAGCGCTGAATAAACATACCTACTTTACAATCTCACTGATTGTGGAGTCCCTTTTCCGCAAGTCGCCAGCAGCAGTTTCTTCCGCAGAGGTTTTCCCAGAGCCGCTTCAAAGCTTCCCTTGCGGAGCTGGGGCGTCGCAGGGGGTCGTCAAAGCACGCACGTACACACACACACACACACACACACACACAGGCGTTGTTGTCCAAACAGAAAGTATTTACAACAAATTCGACAAGCGGTTTTTCTCTGCCAGCAGCAAATGCCTGAGGGCCCCTACAGCTTCACAAATCATAGCACAAAGAGCCTAAAGTTCCTCTAAAATTTAGGGAAATAATTCAAAATAGATCTGCTAGGGGAAAACGATCACTGGCGGCAGGGTACACAATACACCCGAGCCTCAGCTCTCCTCCGCAGAGTCAGTGCCCACGCCCAAGTGCGACGCTGATGGCACCCGAACATTTGCTGTAGCAGGCAGCAGAGCCAGCAGCTCAGGGGAGCAATTTTAAAAACCAGGAGGCACTTAAACCAACCCTTAATTGACCCAGTTACTGCAGGAGAGTCCCGACTACTCGCCCTGGAGTCCTACTGTCACCAGCAAAAAGCACCAACCAAAGCTTGGGGGAACTTTGGTACAGCACAAGAGAAGGGAGTGGGGGTAGCGTAGCCGTATCGCAGAGCTGCTGCTTTTCACACCATTTTATCATCCCTGATAATTGAAAGTAAGGCCGGGTGGGCTGACCCCACCACCACCACTCCTGGCAGCATGTTTGGTCCACAACGCTAGAATAATTATTCTGCTCCCTCCCGCCCCTACAGCTTCATCATCTGAAAAGATTACAGTCAAAACAATGGCATACACAAATAAAAGTCAAGAGTTGACATAGTAACTCCGGGATTTGGGTATCAACTGTCCGAGAAATCAGAACACCCAGGCTTCACAATGTGCCCAACATCGAGCTGTGCCAAGGCGGGGGGGAAGGAAGAAGCTTTCCGTTTAAGCCTTCAGAGCATCGCTCCATCACTACGTCAATTCACAGCCACCGCAGCGTGCCGATGGACATCTTTCTGTGCCAAAAGAAACAAGTGCTTTGTCCTCTTGATATCAAAGGTAGCCACCTATAGTTACGGAACCATGCACAAGACCTTAACTCTGACCAGCAGGGAAACTTAGGACAACTGAGTGCAGATCCTGCCAATTTCTACCAGTTCCAACTGTGCTTTAAGTCTCATTGCAAAGCCTCAGTTAGAAAAAGGATCACCTCAGGGTATCCAACAAGAAGAAGAGTTGCTTTTTTTTTTTTTTTTTTTTTTTTTTTTAATATACCATAGGACTATGCAGTTCAATCATCAATCATCTTGGAAAGCTCAAGGAGGAGGTCATCCTCATCCTTCCCTGGGTCCAAGTCGAGCTCGGCTTCCAGTATGCCGTCTGAGAGTTCCCAAAGTAGCGTCTCTAAATCCTCGTCTACAGATACGGGCGCGTTGCCTGTGGAACTCAGCCGGCGTGTCCTTGCTTCTTCTAGCTGGGAAGAAGCTGAAGTCGAGCTTGAGAACTCCATTGGCTCCATGGATTCTGCCTGGCTTCCAAGATGTGCTTCAGGTCTTGGCAGAGCAAGGAAGAGAACAATCAGTATATGCCATTTCTTAACGGGAAATCCCTTTTCTGCAAACCGGCTCTTAAAACCGTAGCCAACCCCTCCTGCACTTCAATCTTACCCAGGGATTGTTATTCAATTAACCCAGGGCTACATTTAGAGCCCAATATATTAGCAGGTACATTTTTCAGTTTGGGGGTTTCTCTGTGAAGCCAGAGCACCTGGAGTCTAGCAAAGATGGTTCAATTGTTGTAGCAAGAGGCACTTTGCCACCTTGCTTAATTTTCCTGTAAAAATGTTAAGAAGTCTCCATCTGCAAATATCTGTTTGCTAAGTTAGTCATTTTTCCCACGGCACACTCAGCAGAGTTTGCTCCCCACTACAGGAAGCTGATCTGCAGCCATCACTTCCCTCTGCTCTCCCTGCACTCTTGTCACCTTGTATGTTTGTTCGGGTGGCATTCTTGAGGACCAAAAGGCAGAGGACACTACTCATCATTTATCACCTCACGAGGAAGTAGGAGAACTTCACCTCATCCTCATTTAGGTATTCAGACAGAGCAAGAAGTCACTGGAAAGCTGTACCGACTTGCAGCATTTAAAGAAAGTAAGTCTAATTAAGCATTCCTGCTAGCTGCTAGAAAGTCATTTCACGTGACTTATTCCTCTGATGGATTTGGGCTTTAATTATCTCAGAACCCTCCTTTTTTCCCCACGTGTGACAGAACTTATGTTTCACTGGGGATATACACCGATTGAGAAAAAGAACAAGTTGTGGTCATCACCTGTTTTGGGGATTTTCTTCAAGTCTGGTGGCTGGGACGTGCTCCAGCGTGGCTGGAACAGCCTAGAAAGCAGCAAAACAGTATTTAGGACTCATGGGTAAAAGATTCCTTACTAGCTTTTTCCTCCATGCTGCTTCTCCTCTGGCATTGCGGAGCCTTAGCCAAAATACAAAACCAAGGTGCTCCTGAAGAAAGTTAATATTCACTTGGAGGTTACTAATGATCTTGTGTCTTTTAAGAACACAGCATTAATGGACAAAATCCTCCACACCAGAGAAATCACAGAATCACAGAGGACTAAGTAAATAGTGCCATTAATCTAATAAATATGGAAGGGTACTACAAGAATTCTGTAGGCAGCTACTGGATTTAAAAGGAAACAGAAAGCCTGTAGAACTTTTGAGTTTTCCATCTTTTCTCCTAGAGGAGGGTGTAAATTTTACAAGGGATCCATTTCTGCATTAGCCCCTGTCCTTACCATAGCTGCTTTTTTGGCTGGAGGTCCCATTGTGTCAGCGTCAGAGGCAGTCCGTGGCTTCACAGCTGCTACAGCAGAGGGAAAACTGCCAGGTGCCTTACGTTTCAGTGCCTTCTTCTTGGGGGAAGCGACTTTCCCATCCCAAGGCTTCGCAAACATGTTAAAGTTGGCTAGAGTAAAAGGAAGAGAGAACTGATACAGTCTTGCTCTGCCTCATGAAAAATCCACGTTCTCTTCCTCATTTCCACGGCCCGTCTACACAGTTAACTGTATTTGGCCAGCAGAATTACACTGCCATTGCCTGGATTCTCAGCAATATCTTCCACATAGTAAACTCCGTCTACCAACAATCCATACAAAGGAACAAAGGAACTGAATAGCTACAGTAAATCATAATCCAGGACGAGGGAAACTCAGACACAGAGCGATCCCAAGTGCAAGCAATACTCTAAGACGTTGTATGAAGTCTAGTAAGATTCACAAATGTTGACAGCTTTTGTATTTAAAGTCTTGCTCCCTCTAGGAAAGGAAAAGCAGCAGGTATAGTAAGACAAGAGAGTGTATGCAACTGTTGTACCAGCTTCCTCTCCCCTGCAGTGATGTCCCACAAAATCTATTAAGTTGTTCTACAAAATCCAAATTTGTAGAGTCATATTCTAGTCTCCCATTCCTGACCTAACATCTGGCTGGCAGGAGAAGAAACGAAAGAAAGCTGGGTACTTGTTTTCTTTGTGTGTTTATTTCCTCGTGTCCCGTGAGACAGAGAGAAAGGCTACAATGTGCAGTGCATGCAGCCTTTAAGCCCTCCTTATCTCCCTCACACAATCTCATTTTACAAAGTTGATATAATCTTAACAACGAGGCCTTTGATCCTCTGTCATTTTTGACAGAAACTGGCCCCCCACATTAAGACGCTGATGCATGCTTTACAAACACATACACGTGTCAAGTTAAGCAACACATGCCAAAGAGGAAGGTGAACTTGAACTCAACGCAGGGAGGACTTCATACCATAAACAGATGGCAGAAAAAAACAGAATACCAAAATTAGACTAAAAAGCCCCTCAATGTGTTAATTTTCTAGTGGGAAATACAGAATACCATCACGTAATTAACGAAAACAGACATGGTTGCATGTTCTGGCCCTTCTTTGCCTTTGAACTTTGTAGCCTTAAACTCTTTTATCCTCTGCATTGAAGGAAAAAGCAAAGCAGATCCTGAGCAAACGGAACTTGCTCAATATGGGAAGCACCTCACCGGGGCAGGTATTAAAGCATCTTATTACCTGATAGCTTTGTGTTCCATAACGATTTCTGCCCGGCTGGGGCAGGTCCAGGTTGTGCTGGGGGAGCTGGCACATTTCCTCCACTCTGCTGCATCCGCAGAGCTTTCTCGCGCTTTATTTCTTCCAGGGTTTTAACACGCACTTCTCCTTCTGGCTTGGCTTTACCTGCCGGCTCCTTCGACTGCACTTTGCTGGGCCCGGAAAGAGTGAGCACGCTCTGCTTCTTGGGCTCACCCTCAATTTTTGCCCCTGCGCTGGGATCTTTGGTTTTACCATGCCATTCAGCCTGGGCTTTGGCTTGACATTCTCGTCTCTGAAGAGCTCTCTCACGACGGATTTCCTCCAGTGTTTTCACATGGATCTCTCCCTTTGGCTTAGCAGCCTTCCCTGTCATCATCAAGAAATGAGAAGCACCAACATTTAAAGAGAGTCCAACAATAGTTTAAGTCTCCAAAATTTGTCACAGTACTAAGGAAAACTAAGCCTGAGCGTTCCCAATAACGCATCTTAGGACAATAGCCTAACATTCTCCTCCTCCTCTGAGCCACTTGTTGTATTTTGAAGACCAGCCCTATCCAGAGAGAGTTGCTACACAGAAATGCTAGTTTACTTGATTACTTTTTCAGACTGCATTTCAAATTCCTGCTCCCGGCAGTGGCTCTATTCTAATTGTATATGATGGTTCACAGAAGCAGCTTAAAACCTTGACAAGGCACAAGCGGAAAATAAACACACACCTAGAGGCAGATTTCTGATAGTGGCTGTCAGAAGAGCTTCAGCACTCGAGCAAGAGGAACCAGTTCTTTGTTTTCATTTGAATTCCTTTTTAGGGCTGTATGAAAACGGTCTAAGTTCACGGAAAGGAAGAAGGAGAAAGTATATTTAATAGCCAGTTGTTACCTTTCGCAGTACTAGTCCGTTGAGAAGGTAATCCTAGCCTCTCCTTCACAGACTTGGGAACTTGAACTGCAAAACAGAAAAAGACCAAATTAGGGAGGCTGCATAAACGTCAACTTTGTGTTCACATTCGAAAACAAGGCAGGAAAGGTAACTTTGAATCCCGGTGATTAAGACCTCAGCCAACATGCAAAAAGAAACATCGCAGGAAAAGGACAAACAGAAAGCCTAAATACAAAACCCGTGAATCACATCCAGATGCCTGTTTAGTAGCTGTACCTCTCTTTGGTGCTTTGTCAGCATTTCCCGGAACCTCCACCTTCTTCCCCAGCCTTTCAGCAAGGCTGCGCTTCACCGGAAGGGCGCTTACATCAGCTTCAGACAGAGAAAACAAGGAATATTTTAAGAACATTTCTTTGCAGGAAGATTTGAGAACAGTCAACCACAAGCTTCTATTTTTCAAGCATATTTTCATAAAATTGCCTTTCAGCTGCTAAATGGTTTTTTTGCCATTTCTGCAGTCAACACAGATCTCCACTGCAATGCATTTTCCTCTCATACGTCAAAAATACTCTTCAATGCAGTCATATAGAGAAGGCGGCACCTAAATAACAGCTCATAAAAAGTTCTTACCCACGGAGGCTTTCCGTTTTCCTTGTTTCTCAGCAAGATCTAGTCGAACCACAGGTTCCTCCCCTAAAACAAAAGTAAAATTTTTCTATTTCATAGAAACCAGTAGCCAATAGAAATAGTATACTGTTAGCCCATGTCCAAAAAGAACCCAGCAAGGCACTGTTTTGACAGCTAAACCACACAAACTCATATTTCAACTATAATTAACTTAGAAAAAGTATCCATAGTCTCAGTGTTTGCCTCAAATTCCAGCTGAATGTAGTCGAGAATGAATCTGAGTCTGCTTGACAGCTATACTTTGTGCAGAACAGAGCTGCATAAGCAAGCAGAATATTATTAGGTACAAATGCTGAGAAATATTCCTTTCTAAGGTGAATGTCTATGAGTAGAAGTACTTCTTCACTTCTTTCCCTTTCAAAGGAATTTGCACAACTCTAAACAATATAATTTATACACAGACTCCTATCGCACTACTGTCCACACGTGCCACTGTCAGCCTCTTTAAAGCTTCAGAAATTGCTTCTTACATAGCACTGTCCTCTAGAGCTCTTTCTTCTCGTTACTCTCCTGTTTTTCAGTTATCCCCCTATTTGCATACTGACACATTTTTTTCTTTCTCCTGCTACTGCACTTAACCTGAGCACCAAAGCTTTCCAGTACAACCAGGGACTTTCAGCATAAAAGCATGTTTTGAACAGAAGGTGGCAGCACCAGGAGGCTAACAGGGGTGAATTGCCTTCCTTCTTGCTTAACCTTCCAGTTTAGGAGTAATGAAATCAAAACAAAAGCATGAATTATTACCTTCCTCTGTAGACAGTGTCACAGTTCTCACCACTGTCCGGACATTTTCCTTTTCCGGAGCAGGAAAAATCATAGAATCGACGGGAGGAAGAGAAGATCTTGAAGGACCTTCTGCTCAGAGCAAGCAAAACATAAGGAAGTTTACCAAACAGAAAAAACTATCACGAAGAACAAAAAACTTTAATTATTCATTACTGTCAAACATACAGTGACCAGAGCATGCAAATAAGAGAGGTGACTAGTTTGCCTCTGGTTGCCCTTGGAATTCCCATCTAGAATACCAGCTGGCTGAGAATCAGGTTGCTCGATGCCCCCAGCTAAACATGGAAGTCTATCCCTCAAGCAGCTCCCAGCCACCATCACCTGCCATTCTGAAGCCAATCAAATTTCACTTCTTTGGCAAAATAGTTGGATTCACCAAAGCATAGCCAGCTACCCGGTATTACTGGAAGAGTTTTTTTTTGAAAGAAAAATCATCACACAGGATGAAGGTGAACAGGGTAAGGAAGCAGGGAATATTAACTCACCACCGTGTCTCTTAGTTTTTTCCTTCATTTTCTGCAATTTGATTTCTTCAAGTGTTTTTATTCCAAAATTCAGACCGTCCTCTGAAAACAGAAAACAGTTAATGAGACTAAGGCTTAGAGGCACTCACTGAGGACCACAGATCCTCAGGCTTCTTAGTGCTCAGGAACTTTCAGAAGTATTTAGAATAAAGCCTGTCAACACTCCTCACAAGTGAAACAACCATAGAATCAATGGCATTTTGCCCCTCCTTTCACCCTTCAGGGTAAAAACTGTAGTTTTAATTTTAATCCATTTACGTGATATTAGATCCCTCTATCGTTAGATATGGCTTTCAACAGTGGTTGCCAGGCTGCACGTGCAGCCATTTAAACTCCATGCTGTGACCCTGTTTTGTTCTCCAAAAGGAAAGAAAAGGAGTTCAACTTTCTGACCCAATGGGCACATGATGGTATCAGGGAGAAATGAGATCATGGAAATAACCGAGTCCATTCAGCACCCCTACATTCTGTTGTGTTTTTACGCCACATTGCTTTTGAGTTAATTGTCAAGTTCTCCTTCCGATTTATCCTACTACAGGTGCTGGAATACCTTGTTTAGCAGTAGTAGCACTGGCTTTCCGAGTGGAAATCATCCGTAATCCATTTTGGCCTTCCTCAGCTGGTTGCTGGACGGGAGTTTTAGTTTCTTCTCCTTCCGCAGAAAGCTGGTCTGAAGGGGAAAAATCTATTCAGTTATGCATAGGCCAGATTGTTCGTGATTATGTAGCTCATGCAATGACACTTCAGTCCATGGTTCCTATAAAAAAGTTGTGGTTTTTTTTTTTTTTTTTTTTTTTTTTTTAATACAGCTACACTGACCTGATGAACTCGTAAGTAGACTACCCTAGGACAAAACATCTAGGACTCTAGATTCTCTCTGCAGCTTTAACTACTACACAACATATTACTCTTCAGACAAAAAAAAAGGAATTTCCTTCCTAGTTTCACATAGAGCTTTACACAACAGACCAGCTAAAGCCAAGAGTGGTTCTAAGCTTTCCTCCAACATTTCAGGTTCTGTCCACTGACTGCCAGACAAAGCCACCAGTGACCTGAGCGGACTGCCTGCCCTATCGCTAGTCAGACCTCAGGTCATCTGTGATTTATACATTCATTTACAGCACAAATTCCTTCCAAGAACCAAAGACTTACACAATCATTTACAGCACAAATTCCTTCCAAGAACCAAACCATGCTCACCATCATCATCTTCATCATCATCTGCAGCATTGATTACAACTGGAGGGTGTGTAGGGCTTGGGACATTTTCCGAGTTTTCCACTTTCATCACCCGCCTTAGCTATGGAGAGGGATTGGACTGGACAGAAAGTTTGTTTTGCTGCAGTGACATCTGAGCCACTTTCAAATCATCGTCCGCGGACTCAGGCGGACTTGGCAGTGTAGCTAGAGGAAGAGGAGGATCATCAGTAATATGGCAGTTTAAAACTTTGACCACAATGCACGAAGATGGTAGCTAAGGCAGATAACCTGCACAGGCAATGAATGCAGCATCTCCTTTTGCCCATCCCGCCACTGTTTACACCGTGAACAATGACTTGCCTTCAAACAACAACACATCTCCCTGCCACCCAGCAGAAGACGAAACAACAGAAAGCAAACTGCAAGGCAAATATCACACAAAGCAGAGAGAAGCTGAGCATGAAAGCAGAAAACAAATACCAGCAGTACAGCAGCAGTACACTCGGTTTAGCTGACCACCTAGGACTGCAGACCTTTTCCTGCACTCACAAATGAACGGTTACCTGATGTCTCCTACACTATTGGCACCCACTAAGTAATATGCAAAATTAATTCTTCAATACTTAAAGAAAAAGGACCTAAACTCACTCTTGCTTGGTGGTAAGAAGACGCCATCGATGTAACGTCCCTTTGCGTGATGAAAAGCACAGTTGGCTTTCTGACAGCCTACTGGCTGCTTCTGCCAGTAGCAGGGAATCTCAGCGCGCTTTTTCTGAAGACAGAAAGAAAGACAAGCTCGTGATAACATGCACCTAAGGTTTGCAAAGAGATGCACAGTTCCAGGTCACGACAGCGATAGGGCTGTCACAATACAGTGCTGAAACATCATTCCAAAGGTCAGTTTATCACGGAAGTATAGTATTTCCGGGCATATTCACAAAGTTTGCAGAAGCTGTAACCACTATGCACGTTTAGCCTTGTCATCATTCAGTTTGAGAAGACAGGCACTCTCAGACATCAGTTTAGGGTGGGTTAAACTAATACACCTAGGATTATACTAGGATTATTCAGAGGGAAAAAGAACATCTTAAATTGCCTACGTTAACTCTATCCAGAACTACTTCTCGGAGACTTCGTTCTTCTGCACCTTTAACTTTCCCCACTGCTTCCTAGCCCAGGCAGCTAGAACAGCATTATCTGAAGGACTCCGGGACACAAGAGACCTGATAGATCATTATCAAGCCTGCTCTCAGGAGGCTAGTACAGCCTGTTTATTACCCCCCTGCTCCAGCAGGTTTGAGCAGTCTAGTTAGCGGTTATTCTGCATCTGTTGAGAAAATACTGTCGGCGTCTAATAAAAGAAAATCTTGCTAAGACATACCTAAGGCATTGATTTTATTTCCCTCTCCTTCCTCCCACCCCCTCCCCTGCTAACAGAAACCAGTGTAATTCCAAAGCAAAGGACTCTGTCCTGCAAAAGCACAATCAGCACACCTACAGCACTGAAAAATGCTTTTGTTGATTTATTTTGAGAACACATCTTTAGGCACTCACATCGATTTCCATGTGTCTGAATCGGCAGACATTCCTGAAACAACGACCCTCCTGCCACAGCGTGCAGACTGTCTCGTTCCCCAGAGCAGCTTCACAGTGGCGGAAGGAACAGTTGTCTCCCTGTAACCAAAAGGAAACCAACAAGGAAAATATAGTACAGCCTCAAAAACGTCCATGCTACTGCCTCAGGTTGCTACGATTGAATTCAGAATCTATCTGGTTATCACGTTAACCAAAGACCAGTGTGCCTCCTCCTCCTACTCTACCCCTTCCTGAAAAAAATGAAAAAAAAAAAAAAAAACAACAAAAAAACAAAGCAAAGCAAAGCAAAAGAAACCCAGCCATACCTTGGTACAGGTAGAATAGAAATAGAAGTAGCAATCGTCTCCTTGTTTAGACATGCCGACAAGTTCTGATAACAAGCTCGGGTTCTCTCCACAGGGACTTCCTCTGCTCTTGGAGAGAGCTGTCTTCACCCTTGCTTGGGCTGAAAGTCTTCCACTGGCTTGTGATCAGTGAAATCTTCTTTTTAAAAGTAACCCTAAACAAAGTACCAACAAGTGAAAAATAATGAGTAACAAGCATTTTTCCAGCTTTCTTCTGTTCATCAAATTAGTCTCTTGAGGAGAGCAATGCCTTGAAATCAGCTGTTACGGGAACTAACACAATATTAAACTAAAGTTCTGTAAAGCTGCCAGGAGCTTTGTCAGCAAGTGTTCTCTTCCACGTCCTCAATAATATGCCTTGGAGCACATCCGGAAGCCTGAAAATGGAGTCACTTCTTCAAAAACCACCTGATCATACATGCAAGGCAATGATCAACTATGGCTACGAGTAACTTCTACAGAACGCAGTATGACGCATTAAATAGCACGTTCCAGTCACTGTGGGTCTTCGAGTTCACCTACCTGGACAACCTCAGCAAAGTTATCGATCTTCAAAGACTTCCAGTTAACTTCTCCTGGAGGCCGAACCAACACTGAATCCGTGAATTAATGATAAAGGGGTAGGAAGAATTTGCCTCCTCACTTTGCCAAGGGAGCCTCTCATCCACAATTCAAACATAGGATGTGCTTTTAAACAGCTTATAACTAATGGAGGAAGCAAGTCCATCTGAACACTCTCTCAGACTGGAGACAGCCAGGGTTAGTTAGCTCTTCAAAAAATAAAAACCAAAAAAAAAAAACACAAAACAAAACAAAAACAAAAAAACCCAGTGCATTTAGAGATGAACTCGTGATTCAAAGTGGCTGCAAAAATGAGGCTCCATCTTCCACAGCCAGAAAATTTGACTTTTTTTTTTTTTTTTAATTCAAAATTCAGTATGTTCCAATCTCTGGTCTTCAAGATTTCTTCACCTATTAAGAAAACACTAAAACCTTTCCCCGTCTTTATTACCTGTACAGCAAAAAACACACCAGTGCACAGAAATACACAAATGTGCATACGCATACACACATATGTGTTTAGACACACACACACGAGGAGTGAGTGATAGAAAGTTAGCGAGAGCGACAGTGGAAATCAGAAGTTTTGCCTTTTTGACACAGAGAGCGCGTAAAAACTCTCTCATTTTGAGGGAACTAGAAAAAAATGGAGGATCTACCAAATATTTTGATGAGTATGCCTTCGAGGCCAATGCTTTATACCATGAGTGATCTGGGGGCCAGCACACAAATATGCATACATATGTATCACACAGTATCACGGATTTCTAGGTTGGAAGAGACCTCAAGATCATCGAGTCCAACCTCCGACCTAACACTAAGTACTCCACTAAACCATATCGCTAAGCTCTACATCTAAACGTCTTTTAAAGACCTCCAGGGATGGTGACTCCACCACCTCCCTGGGCAGCCCGTTCCAATGCTTAATAACCCTTTCGGTAAAGAAGTACTTCCTAACATCCAACCTAAAACTCCCCTGTCGCAACTTTCGCCCATTCCCCCTCGTCCTGTCACCAGGCACGTAGGAGAACAGACCAACCCCCACCTCTTTACAGCCTCCTTTAAGGTAACTGTAGAGAGCGATAAGGTCGCCCCTGAGCCTCCTCTTCTCCAGGCTGAACAAGCCCAGCTCCCTCAGCCGCTCCTCGTAAGACTTGTTCTCCAGACCCCTCACCAGCTTGGTCGCCCTTCTCTGGACTCGCTCGAGCACGTCCATGTCCTTCCTGTAGCGAGGGGCCCAAAACTGAACACAGTACTCAAGGTGCGGCCTCACCAGAGCCGAGTACAGGGGCACAATCACTTCCCTAGACCTGCTGGCCACACTGCTTCTTATACAGGCCAGGATGCTGTTGGCCTTCTTGGCCACCTGGGCACACTGCTGGCTCATATTCAGCCGACTGTCAACCAACACTCCCAGGTCCTTCTCGGCCAGGCAGCTTTCCAGCCACTCATCTCCCAGCCTGTAGCTCTGCTTGGGGTTGTTGCGCCCCAGGTGCAGGACCCGGCACTTGGCCTTGTTGATCTTCATACAGTTGACCTCAGCCCATCGCTCCAGCCTATCCAGATCAAATATGTACATGCATACAGGATAAACATATCTATACACACAAGCGTGCACAGTATATGTCGTATGGTATCCATATCGAGAACAACTCGTAGCCCTGATCAGACACGTAGAGTTGCAATCAATTAACAGCAGGAAGACAGCAGATCAAGGATACAGCAAGCTTTGAGAGGCAGGGCAATGCTCACTTTGCCAGTGGCATGGCTGCATGATACCAAGAATTTTGAATTAGTTTGATTTTTTGGAAGCAATTTGTTTTCTTTCTGCGCTGTAGCAAATACCACAGGTTTGCCATCACGTGCTGTTCCCTAATCCATATATCCATCATCATCCATTGCTGCAAGATCATGAAAGGTTAGAAAAGATGACTTAGGTCCAATTTAACAGCCAATGATTTTTCAATGACCAGAGCTGCAACAGATTTTATTTAGCCACAAGCAGGTTTTTTTTTTCTGATGTGAAGTCAGATATTTTGATTTTTTTTTTAAGACACTAAATGTCATAAAACCTGCAACCAGACCAGATAAAGTTCAAATTAGAGTGATTCTGAAGCCTTTCATTAAAATGCTGCACATTTCTGTGCAAATTATTTCTGACTCTTCTGGACAAAAGCGGATGAAATAGTTCTTACAAATTAATAATAAAAGGTTGGAACCTTTTACTCCCACAAACACTAGTGAATTTTCCAGGAAGTATTATTTTGGCAGGGAATTTTCCCAAATCTAAAGTAAAGAGGGGAAAAGTTGGGTTCCCGTATTAGTTGTTGGTTTTGACTGCTTGACAAAGGGAATAAAAACAGTAGTTAAGTGCAAGGTTTCCTTCTCTTCTTTAGTATTGAGAGGAATCGTCACTTCTGACCTTTAGCACCTTCAGAAACACACTTAGTGCCATGCAGATTCCTCTGCATCTACTTCTAAAAATTACTGGTGCTCCTTAGCATGGAAGTTGGACTTGAAATCTTTCCCAGATTGAGCTCTTTTGAATGCCCAAGGAGCTCATCATTTTGCTTGTTGCCTTCCATTTTCCTGAACAGACCCAGAACACTGTTCAGGATATGAATGGATCTGGTCTAAGGAATGGGAAGAAAGCAAAAACCAAGGATACCTCACAGCCCTAAATGCCATAAAAAGCAGTCTCATTTTAAAAAAGATCTCCAAAGCTTTTTTTTTTTTTTTTTAAACTGACATCTGCCAATATGGCGATCCAAGTGCTGAACAGAAACCAACTGAACTAGCCCCTGAAAGCCTGAATAAAAATGAGTAACTCTGGTGCACTCAGCAGGTCTGTAATAGAAGTTGGCAAGATTTTTAGATTTCTTTTTTCTCCAGGGTGCTAGTAAAGTTTTTGCGTTACGAGATTTTGAACTCTTTTTGTACAAAAGAATTACAGATGCACTACAGTCACGGTAGCTGGGGGTCTGGAAATACATGCCAACAAGTGTCATAAACTTTGCCTTTGCTGAAGGAAGATAACTAGTCCAAAGAAAACCTGCCTAGTTTGTTTTACAGGCTTGTCTTTCTCAGTATGGAACAAACTGACCTCCCTGGTCTAACTTTCCAGTTGGCTATTCTGCCTTTGTCCTGGAGAGAAGAGCAAGAAGGGAACAAAATATTTTTGCACTCCAAAAAATGCATTAGGGAAGGATTATCACACCTACCTAAGGGTAATTTCTTGTTTGTTTATAAAGCACAAAGTCTTTCTCTTGGACAGTCTCTGTTGCTGGCCTGTTTTGTGCCTTCCATTTATAATAAAGGTATTAAAGATGCTTACCCCGTTTTGGTGGTTTTTTTTTTTTTTTAGAACAGTGTAAGCGGACAGTCGGATGACAAGCAAGAAAGAACAGCATAAACTCCTTGTTGTGACCCTGCTTTTTAATCACCCAGCATCAGCCTTGCTGCAAAACAGTCTCCGCTGATTTACCTGCTTGTTAAAGCACCCCACAGGCTGCAAGTGTTGTGTGCTAGGTGTCAAATTATATTTAACGGTGCATAGGTAAACCATTCATCTTCCCATGGTCAAAGCACAGAACAGCCTCCTGCTAACACAGCTCATCCTTGCTGTAACTGCTTTTAAACCTATTTGTTGGTAAGAAAAGAGCTCAGTACACCACCTTCACAGGGCAAAAATTCACATGGAAGAGCAGAAAAACCCAGAAGTGCTTCCTGAACTTCACGTTACCAACAGCACCATCGGATTTAGATCCTTGCCTGGCATCCAGGATGCACGGCCTGCAAGCACTGCTGCGATGTGGAAGTGCCAAGGCAGGTTTTTGGCCTGCCCTAAAACACTTTTTTTTTTTTTTCTTTTACAAACGATACAAAGAGTGTGCCAGGTATGCTGTAATGCCCGTGTGCCAGGTCAATAGAGGATATCCAAACAACAGAGGCGCTTCTCCTAATTTCTGGCGTGAAAACACTTTCACAGCATTCTTTTCACGAAGAAACCCCTCTCTATCTTCTCCAATGCTCCAGGACCTGCTGCAGCTGCAGCGGCTGCGCTGGTACCAGCCGCATCTTTGACAAATCTTTTCAACGGTTCTGCTTTACCTCGGCACAGTTGAGGTCACTCCTCTTCCTCTTCCAGCTGAGGAAGCAGCTTGCGGGCTCTGCCACACGGTCGGTGCAGAAGCGAAAGCTGGGAACACAGCAGTCAAACTCTCACTGCTAACGAAGCCACCAGGGCAGAGGGCTGACACAGACCCGCCAGAGGCGAACCGTACCCGCTCTCCCTCCCGGCTGCGAGGCTCGCCACAGCAGCCCCGACCCGAAGCGCTCACAATGCTTTGCTTGGTGATGTCACCGATGAGTCAGAGTCCCCAGATGAGCATCTGCCTTGCCACTCTTTAATGTTGGTGTTGTTTTTTGGTTGGTTGCTTGCTTGCTTTTGAAACTTATGTAGGTTATGGTAAACCTTCAGGTAAACCACAGATCAATGGGGAAGAAGTCCCACACGAGGGAAGGCCGTGCATTTCTTCCAGGCAATGGCGCATTCTTTAACATGCTGCATTCGACAAAGAAGCTCTCTCCATTTTGCGCAGTGGCAACAGGCACGACTGCAACACACGCACGTGTAGGCAGCACCTGCAGGTCCCAAACCGTTAACCAATTTTTAGATAGCACCAATTTTTTATGTAGTTGCTTTCCCTTCATCCATAACCCCTTTTTTCCTTTCTTTATATCGGGTGGCTCTCCTCCATTGTTCTGTCATTTTACTCCCCAGTGTCTGAGCAGGCACTGGGAATCGTTTCCAGACGAAAGGTACTGCTGAAGCTACAACATTTACTCTCAGGGAAAAGAGAGTATGTGAAAGAATACATACTTCCTTTCTTTTTCCTGTTTTTTTTTTTTTTTAAAATCTCTGAAATCAACGCTGCGGCCTGGCAGCAAATAACTATGGGAGTAATGATGATTCCTCATCCTCACTGTAACGTTGTAGTTAATGTCATAAAGAAGCAATTTCCCCAGGCAGTGGCCATTTGAGATGGGAAGGGGCAGTAAGAGGAAGTTTTCCTTAGACTAGCTCTTCCCCCAGAACACCTCGCCATCCAGCAACAAATTCAATTCACCTGCTCCGCCTGATCAGTCAAACGCGCGTCCGACTCCAGCACACGTCACAGCGGTGGTTCTGACGTGGTTTGAGAATCACCTATCCGCAGAATATCTCGGGTTTGTACACTCAAATAACGCAGTCTTTTCCAAATAAGGCCCAGAGCTCACACTCCGAGTGCAGCCTAACAGCACCAGAGGGCCGGTAGGCTAAACATTCCCATCCTGGCAACAGGACTGACCCGGGCAACAGTAAGCATCCCTTCTGCACTTTCGTCGTGAACATCAACATAAGGAAACAGAGACCTCCTCGATCCAAGTTTGAAGAAACAAACACAAAGGTCACCCAAGCGGGTTGTTTTCAGCAAACTAACGGAGAAATTAAGGTGACAACCGCGTGCATCCAGAGTTAGTCAGATCCCGAAGGCAGTTCCTTTGGGAAACGCAGGAGCAGCGCGCCAGATGACGGCTACCTTACAGCGCACCCCTCAGAGGCACTGCTACGAAAGGAAGGCAGAAGGTTGGAACTCAAAATAACTCGCAAGGCGCCCGTTAAGGGGGAAGCTTTAATTTCCTGAGCAGAACCTCCCCCCTGAAGGCAGCCCAGGGACTCTTTGCTTCCCTAGGGAGACGGCAGGGACGGGGCAGGGCGGTGGGACGGAGGGACACAGGGCCAGATGGACGGCCAGACGGCCGGATGGATGGACAGACGGCCAGACGGACGGCCAGACGGCCCAAAAGGCCTGAGCAAGGGCTGAGGAGCGGGAGGGAAGGGCAGGGCGAGGGGAAGGGGAAGGGCGGCCCTGGGCCTGACAGGGCACCTTGGGCCTAACCCCGGGCAGCAGCTCCCCATCTCACAGGGCCCGCGGGGGGCTGCCTGTAACAGGAGATGCGGGCAGGTAAATTTTACAAGCACTGCATCACAAATACCCTGCAACACCTGAACTATTCACTGGGACAGCCTCCTTCCTCACCTCCTGAAAGCTCCAGCTGGCAAACCAAGGACAAAATGAAAGGCAGATGTGGAGGACCTCGTAAGATACTGTTTTGTTCCCTACGTGCCCACTGCTGGTGACACGTAATGCCTCCTGTTCCCAAACGACATCGGCACGTTACATCTTTACTACATGCTGAAAGGAACTCAGCAACTTGAACACAACTTAGAATTACCCATCCCGGCAGCAGGCTGTCCAGCTGAAGCTGCTTTAGCCAATCAAGTGTGTCATGCTGCCCCTCAAAGGTTTCTTCCTGGGAACGTCTGCTGTGACACTCCTGACGTATTACTTCTCGGAATGGCAGAACTGCGCTGGGTAGGCCCCACAGCAAGACTCGTATTTCTGTCCTTCCCTTTCAGGAAAGGATCTCCCACCTTGAATTTATTAATTTTCATGATGATGATACACAAATTGAAGTTTTGAAAAACTGAATGCTGATTAACAGATTTCTAGCACAGCCTGTGCATCAAAATTCATTTCTCTCCATTTAGGTAATCTTAGTTTCTGAGTTACAGTTACAGTCAAAATTTTTCTTCTTCGATTTTTTTCTTTTTCTTTTTTTTTTTTTTTTTTTTTTGTGATCAGAAAAACGAGGGGACTGGCTGTCCCAAGTCAGCCGGGGAACTTCTCTTTGGTCGATGCATCAAGCAACTCAGCTCTCTTGGGGAAACTTAAATAGAAAAGACAGATCTCCAAACGGATAAAAAAAATAAATCAAATGATAAAAACCCAACCGACACATCTGATACCCCAGCTTATTGAACAGCACAAGGGTTTAATCTACAGGCTCTGTCCAAAGCAGCAAGAAGTGACAGATTTAATCCAAACCAGTTGCCCGCTCTCACTCTCTGATCTGGAGACGTTATTGGACAAGCATGCATAGCAGTAACACTTGTAAACACTGGGTTACTGCACCACAGCCCCAAATCCCTCACGGGCCCACTAAGATACTTTTACTGACTGATCCACAATAAGCACTCCCAAAAAGATTCTCAACAAGCTAAACCCTGTTTAGAAAGAATCTGAGGAACCTGTCACTGCAGCAACAAAGGGCTGCAATTGTATGCAAAATCTCCAACACCCTCCTTAGCACCCTGCTAGCTCAAGGACTGTGTGGGGCTTCCGTGCCCTGAACGAGTCCACCCTGGCCACATAACGCAGATGTAATGGTCAAGAAAGCACATAGCGTTATCGAAACTTATCAGATCCACAGCAAAAAGAAAAGCCCACGCTTCTATATTTCTCCTCCTTCTCCATTCACAGAAGGAAGAGACTGAAAACAAGCAGATTTGTGGTTTACATTTACAGTTAATGTGAAAAATGGCTATTTGTGAAATACATCACGTATTGTTTCAAGCTACAAACAACTCGCTCCCACAAAGGAAAGACTTTTGACCTCAGCATGCAACCCCAGTTACAAATAACTTCCTATCTACCAGCGGGCCGCGTTCCCCTGGCACTCAGTCACTCCGCAGCACGGCAGCCACCTTTGTTCTAAGGATGGCAAATTCTACTTAGAAACACTCTGTAGAAGAGTGATGTTGTCCCCTTTTAACACGATCCGGCCTGCAGCAAAGAGAAGGGAAAGAGGGGATTAGAGAGAGCCCAGAACCTGAGAATAATCTCGTGTTTTCAGAAAGTGTTTCCTGTGGTTGAGCAGGGTTTTGCCCATCACGCAGAGTGCAGGCCGCCTGGTATTACACGTTTCAAAGACCAGAACTGGTCTCAGGCAGGGACAGATTCTCCTTCATCCAGCAAAATCAGCAGCTCAAAAATCATCAGGGACAGAGATGTAGCCAGGAATTGCTCACTGAACTTCAACAGCAAGGCTCGTCACACAATTGGTACGTCTCAGTGCTGCTACCTAGAAGGCTCACCCGGGCAGGTTTCAGACCGCGCGTCACTCGGGTTGCACAGACACACGACACACCCAGCTGTTTCCTTGATTTTGTCTTGGAGTGAATCTCCTCTGCGTCGTCCAGCGCCAAATTCACGTACTCGTCAAAGCCCTAGAAATCGGCAACAGTGGCAATTAGTTCAGCAACAACACGAACCATCGTCAGCTTTGCTGACCCAGGCTGGACAACGAAGACTAATTGTTAGAGAAGCACGATTTCTTTTTTCCCTTGGGCTAGTTTTTCTTGACAAGAAAAAATAGGATTGTGAATGAGGGAAAACAAACTAACGATGTAACGTGGGGTCGTGCTGACACTCACGATGATGCAGCCTTCTATCCGCACGTTCACTTGCTCAGCCACACCTGGATCCTCGAGCTCTGCAGAACGAAGGAGGAGAGTAAATTGGAACACAAACACCACGAGCAGTTTTGTTCTCTCTCGTGTGTTCAGAAATACCTGCTAACCATAGCCGCTAGAGCTCCCAAACACTCCAAGGAGCAACTCTCAGGGGCAGTTTCAATTAACAGTCTGACATTTTAGAGTCTTATATGACTGGGTGAATACTACACGTTTGCTGAAGGACACGTTTCCAGTCACAAGGGAACACTCCTGCACGCCCGGCTGCACGATCCCACTCCCGTTAACACGAGGGGGAAACGCCGGGCTGCGCAGCAGCTCCTTGTACCCACCAGCACGCCGCACAGCTCTCCATTCCCCACAAACCTGCCCCGAGCAACGGGTGGGAGCCGAAAACTCAGCGAGGGAGATCCCCGGACCCTCCCCGCTCCCCCCACCCCCCCCAAATCCCCATCCCCATCCCCTCCCCGTCCTCTCCCCGCGCTACTCACGCTCTGCAGGTAGCGGAAGATGAGGTTCTGGGGCACTGCGTGAAGGGCTCAGCACGGGGACAAGAGCTCCAGGCCCGGGACAAGGCCTCAAGACAAGGCCTCAAACCCTGCAACGAGGCCCCAGGGCCCCGGGACAAGGCCTCAAGGCCCGGGCCGAGACCCCTGAGGCCCGGGCCGCCCCCCACCCGCTCCCCCGTCGCTCCCCAGCCGTAGGAAGGCTACGATGGGCTGCACCATCACCGTCTGCACCTTCTGGTCCTGCCCGCGGTACGCCATGGCTGCCGCCGCCTCGCTGCTCCCGCCGCCCCTGCTGGGCCGCCTCCGGAAGCCCCTGAGGCCGGGCGGGAGCGCGCAAGGGACGCTGGGATGCTGGAGGAGCGTGGCGGGCCGCTCTAGCAGGCCGGGAGGACCGCGTCTCTATGGTCGCAGGCAGGAGTCCCTGCGCCTCTATGGTCGCAGGCAGGAGTCCCTGTGCCAGCTTTATTGGTGAGCAGCGAGGCTGGGGGGGGGAGGGGGGCAAGACAGCCTTAAATAAAATACAAATATAAAAAGTGTTATAAATGGCTGTTATAAATCCAAATAGGATTACAATCAAAGTTTACAATTTATTAAACGAATAGAGGCAAGCAAGCAGCGCTGGGTGCGCCGGGAGTCTCTGCTCCCCCAGGCCGCACACCTGTTACGTAAGGCGGCTGGTTTTGATGCTCCCAGGCTAATACATATTCATTACTACTTCGAGAAGAGGCAGGGTTATTAGAATTGGTTTCCGGAATCCGAAACCCCTCCCAGGGGCGCCTGCGTACCAGTCTCTGGTGGTCTCTCGGGGCTTGCTCGGGCTGAATGCTGGTTGTCTTCCTCTCAGGCTTTTGTCCTTCAATTGTCCTTCAGCTCCCCCTTCCTCCTCGTTTGGGAGCCTCTGCGCCGGATTTCAGAAACTCTAGCAACATCCCCTGCAGTAGTCAGCACTTTTCCCTAAAAACCCCTTTGTTCTCTTATCACCTAGACCCGGGCCTCGATGTTAACCCTTCAAATCCCTTAGTGACACGAATTGCTGGACCATTCCTTACAAAAGGAAGGATAAAATATGTAGAGGAGCAATGGCACACGCGAAAGCCCAGCGCCGCGGGCAGAGGCAGCGAAGGTTGACGGCAGAACAGTGCTCGGTTTGAACACGGAGAGGGAAAGCGAGGGGAAGGTGGCCGAAGCCGGCCGCAGTCTCTGAGCTCTCCTCCTCCTGATTGTTTTCTCTCAAAGCCATTTCTGTCTGTGTGCGGGCACCCGGAGCCGGCAGAAGTCCCCGTGAAGTCCTTCGGCAGGACGGAGGGCTGCGTGGGCTCCAGTGAGAGAGGGAGTTAGGAGAATCTTATCAAGTAGAGATAGAGCGCTGACGGCATTAAACTAGGATGCTACTTAGTGTCTTTGCTAACTATGGTGCATTGTGCCAATTAACTAAAGCAAGAAGCCTTGGGCCCCTTACCAAGGTCAGTCTCCTAATAAGAGAGCGAGCCTATCTTAAGAAACTGGGAGAAACTGGTCCTGCAGGTGGACAAGAGCCAAGGAGCAACTGAGTCTGTGCAAAGACAAGAGGTCAACTAGCGGTGACGAGGAAGAGTCATCAATCTTCATGCCCACGACCTCCCGTGCTGCCCAGCGCTGAATAAACATACCTACTTTACAATCTCACTGATTGTGGAGTCCCTTTTCCGCAAGTCGCCAGCAGCAGTTTCTTCCGCAGAGGTTTTCCCAGAGCCGCTTCAAAGCTTCCCTTGCGGAGCTGGGGCGTCGCAGGGGGTCGTCAAAGCACGCACGTACACACACACACACACACACACACACACACAGGCGTTGTTGTCCAAACAGAAAGTATTTACAACAAATTCGACAAGCGGTTTTTCTCTGCCAGCAGCAAATGCCTGAGGGCCCCTACAGCTTCACAAATCATAGCACAAAGAGCCTAAAGTTCCTCTAAAATTTAGGGAAATAATTCAAAATAGATCTGCTAGGGGAAAACGATCACTGGCGGCAGGGTACACAATACACCCGAGCCTCAGCTCTCCTCCGCAGAGTCAGTGCCCACGCCCAAGTGCGACGCTGATGGCACCCGAACATTTGCTGTAGCAGGCAGCAGAGCCAGCAGCTCAGGGGAGCAATTTTAAAAACCAGGAGGCACTTAAACCAACCCTTAATTGACCCAGTTACTGCAGGAGAGTCCCGACTACTCGCCCTGGAGTCCTACTGTCACCAGCAAAAAGCACCAACCAAAGCTTGGGGGAACTTTGGTACAGCACAAGAGAAGGGAGTGGGGGTAGCGTAGCCGTATCGCAGAGCTGCTGCTTTTCACACCATTTTATCATCCCTGATAATTGAAAGTAAGGCCGGGTGGGCTGACCCCACCACCACCACTCCTGGCAGCATGTTTGGTCCACAACGCTAGAATAATTATTCTGCTCCCTCCCGCCCCTACAGCTTCATCATCTGAAAAGATTACAGTCAAAACAATGGCATACACAAATAAAAGTCAAGAGTTGACATAGTAACTCCGGGATTTGGGTATCAACTGTCCGAGAAATCAGAACACCCAGGCTTCACAATGTGCCCAACATCGAGCTGTGCCAAGGCGGGGGGGAAGGAAGAAGCTTTCCGTTTAAGCCTTCAGAGCATCGCTCCATCACTACGTCAATTCACAGCCACCGCAGCGTGCCGATGGACATCTTTCTGTGCCAAAAGAAACAAGTGCTTTGTCCTCTTGATATCAAAGGTAGCCACCTATAGTTACGGAACCATGCACAAGACCTTAACTCTGACCAGCAGGGAAACTTAGGACAACTGAGTGCAGATCCTGCCAATTTCTACCAGTTCCAACTGTGCTTTAAGTCTCATTGCAAAGCCTCAGTTAGAAAAAGGATCACCTCAGGGTATCCAACAAGAAGAAGAGTTGTTTTCTTTTTTTTTTTTTTTTTTTTTTTTTTTAATATACCATAGGACTATGCAGTTCAATCATCAATCATCTTGGAAAGCTCAAGGAGGAGGTCATCCTCATCCTTCCCTGGGTCCAAGTCGAGCTCGGCTTCCAGTATGCCGTCTGAGAGTTCCCAAAGTAGCGTCTCTAAATCCTCGTCTACAGATACGGGCGCGTTGCCTGTGGAACTCAGCCGGCGTGTCCTTGCTTCTTCTAGCTGGGAAGAAGCTGAAGTCGAGCTTGAGAACTCCATTGGCTCCATGGATTCTGCCTGGCTTCCAAGATGTGCTTCAGGTCTTGGCAGAGCAAGGAAGAGAACAATCAGTATATGCCATTTCTTAACGGGAAATCCCTTTTCTGCAAACCGGCTCTTAAAACCGTAGCCAACCCCTCCTGCACTTCAATCTTACCCAGGGATTGTTATTCAATTAACCCAGGGCTACATTTAGAGCCCAATATATTAGCAGGTACATTTTTCAGTTTGGGGGTTTCTCTGTGAAGCCAGAGCACCTGGAGTCTAGCAAAGATGGTTCAATTGTTGTAGCAAGAGGCACTTTGCCACCTTGCTTAATTTTCCTGTAAAAATGTTAAGAAGTCTCCATCTGCAAATATCTGTTTGCTAAGTTAGTCATTTTTCCCACGGCACACTCAGCAGAGTTTGCTCCCCACTACAGGAAGCTGATCTGCAGCCATCACTTCCCTCTGCTCTCCCTGCACTCTTGTCACCTTGTATGTTTGTTCGGGTGGCATTCTTGAGGACCAAAAGGCAGAGGACACTACTCATCATTTATCACCTCACGAGGAAGTACGAGAACTTCACCTCATCCTCATTTAGGTATTCAGACAGAGCAAGAAGTCACTGGAAAGCTGTACCGACTTGCAGCATTTAAAGAAAGTAAGTCTAATTAAGCATTCCTGCTAGCTGCTAGAAAGTCATTTCACGTGACTTATTCCTCTGATGGATTTGGGCTTTAATTATCTCAGAACCCTCCTTTTTTCCCCACGTGTGACAGAACTTATGTTTCACTGGGGATATACACCGATTGAGAAAAAGAACAAGTTGTGGTCATCACCTGTTTTGGGGATTTTCTTCAAGTCTGGTGGCTGGGACGTGCTCCAGCGTGGCTGGAACAGCCTAGAAAGCAGCAAAACAGTATTTAGGACTCATGGGTAAAAGATTCCTTACTAGCTTTTTCCTCCATGCTGCTTCTCCTCTGGCATTGCGGAGCCTTAGCCAAAATACAAAACCAAGGTGCTCCTGAAGAAAGTTAATATTCACTTGGAGGTTACTAATGATCTTGTGTCTTTTAAGAACACAGCATTAATGGACAAAATCCTCCACACCAGAGAAATCACAGAATCACAGAGGACTAAGTAAATAGTGCCATTAATCTAATAAATATGGAAGGGTACTACAAGAATTCTGTAGGCAGCTACTGGATTTAAAAGGAAACAGAAAGCCTGTAGAACTTTTGAGTTTTCCATCTTTTCTCCTAGAGGAGGGTGTAAATTTTACAAGGGATCCATTTCTGCATTAGCCCCTGTCCTTACCATAGCTGCTTTTTTGGCTGGAGGTCCCATTGTGTCAGCGTCAGAGGCAGTCCGTGGCTTCACAGCTGCTACAGCAGAGGGAAAACTGCCAGGTGCCTTACGTTTCAGTGCCTTCTTCTTGGGGGAAGCGACTTTCCCATCCCAAGGCTTCGCAAACATGTTAAAGTTGGCTAGAGTAAAAGGAAGAGAGAACTGATACAGTCTTGCTCTGCCTCATGAAAAATCCACGTTCTCTTCCTCATTTCCACGGCCCGTCTACACAGTTAACTGTATTTGGCCAGCAGAATTACACTGCCATTGCCTGGATTCTCAGCAATATCTTCCACATAGTAAACTCCGTCTACCAACAATCCATACAAAGGAACAAAGGAACTGAATAGCTACAGTAAATCATAATCCAGGACGAGGGAAACTCAGACACAGAGCGATCCCAAGTGCAAGCAATACTCTAAGACGTTGTATGAAGTCTAGTAAGATTCACAAATGTTGACAGCTTTTGTATTTAAAGTCTTGCTCCCTCTAGGAAAGGAAAAGCAGCAGGTATAGTAAGACAAGAGAGTGTATGCAACTGTTGTACCAGCTTCCTCTCCCCTGCAGTGATGTCCCACAAAATCTATTAAGTTGTTCTACAAAATCCAAATTTGTAGAGTCATATTCTAGTCTCCCATTCCTGACCTAACATCTGGCTGGCAGGAGAAGAAACGAAAGAAAGCTGGGTACTTGTTTTCTTTGTGTGTTTATTTCCTCGTGTCCCGTGAGACAGAGAGAAAGGCTACAATGTGCAGTGCATGCAGCCTTTAAGCCCTCCTTATCTCCCTCACACAATCTCATTTTACAAAGTTGATATAATCTTAACAACGAGGCCTTTGATCCTCTGTCATTTTTGACAGAAACTGGCCCCCCACATTAAGACGCTGATGCATGCTTTACAAACACATACACGTGTCAAGTTAAGCAACACATGCCAAAGAGGAAGGTGAACTTGAACTCAACGCAGGGAGGACTTCATACCATAAACAGATGGCAGAAAAAAACAGAATACCAAAATTAGACTAAAAAGCCCCTCAATGTGTTAATTTTCTAGTGGGAAATACAGAATACCATCACGTAATTAACGAAAACAGACATGGTTGCATGTTCTGGCCCTTCTTTGCCTTTGAACTTTGTAGCCTTAAACTCTTTTATCCTCTGCATTGAAGGAAAAAGCAAAGCAGATCCTGAGCAAACGGAACTTGCTCAATATGGGAAGCACCTCACCGGGGCAGGTATTAAAGCATCTTATTACCTGATAGCTTTGTGTTCCATAACGATTTCTGCCCGGCTGGGGCAGGTCCAGGTTGTGCTGGGGGAGCTGGCACATTTCCTCCACTCTGCTGCATCCGCAGAGCTTTCTCGCGCTTTATTTCTTCCAGGGTTTTAACACGCACTTCTCCTTCTGGCTTGGCTTTACCTGCCGGCTCCTTCGACTGCACTTTGCTGGGCCCGGAAAGAGTGAGCACGCTCTGCTTCTTGGGCTCACCCTGAATTTTTGCCCCTGCGCTGGGATCTTTGGTTTTACCATGCCATTCAGCCTGGGCTTTGGCTTGACATTCTCGTCTCTGAAGAGCTCTCTCACGACGGATTTCCTCCAGTGTTTTCACATGGATCTCTCCCTTTGGCTTAGCAGCCTTCCCTGTCATCATCAAGAAATGAGAAGCACCAACATTTAAAGAGAGTCCAACAATAGTTTAAGTCTCCAAAATTTGTCACAGTACTAAGGAAAACTAAGCCTGAGCGTTCCCAATAACGCATCTTAGGACAATAGCCTAACATTCTCCTCCTCCTCTGAGCCACTTGTTGTATTTTGAAGACCAGCCCTATCCAGAGAGAGTTGCTACACAGAAATGCTAGTTTACTTGATTACTTTTTCAGACTGCATTTCAAATTCCTGCTCCCGGCAGTGGCTCTATTCTAATTGTATATGATGGTTCACAGAAGCAGCTTAAAACCTTGACAAGGCACAAGCGGAAAATAAACACACACCTAGAGGCAGATTTCTGATAGTGGCTGTCAGAAGAGCTTCAGCACTCGAGCAAGAGGAACCAGTTCTTTGTTTTCATTTGAATTCCTTTTTAGGGCTGTATGAAAACGGTCTAAGTTCACGGAAAGGAAGAAGGAGAAAGTATATTTAATAGCCAGTTGTTACCTTTCGCAGTACTAGTCCGTTGAGAAGGTAATCCTAGCCTCTCCTTCACAGACTTGGGAACTTGAACTGCAAAACAGAAAAAGACCAAATTAGGGAGGCTGCATAAACGTCAACTTTGTGTTCACATTCGAAAACAAGGCAGGAAAGGTAACTTTGAATCCCGGTGATTAAGACCTCAGCCAACATGCAAAAAGAAACATCGCAGGAAAAGGACAAACAGAAAGCCTAAATACAAAACCCGTGAATCACATCCAGATGCCTGTTTAGTAGCTGTACCTCTCTTTGGTGCTTTGTCAGCATTTCCCGGAACCTCCACCTTCTTCCCCAGCCTTTCAGCAAGGCTGCGCTTCACCGGAAGGGCGCTTACATCAGCTTCAGACAGAGAAAACAAGGAATATTTTAAGAACATTTCTTTGCAGGAAGATTTGAGAACAGTCAACCACAAGCTTCTATTTTTCAAGCATATTTTCATAAAATTGCCTTTCAGCTGCTAAATGGTTTTTTTGCCATTTCTGCAGTCAACACAGATCTCCACTGCAATGCATTTTCCTCTCATACGTCAAAAATACTCTTCAATGCAGTCATATAGAGAAGGCGGCACCTAAATAACAGCTCATAAAAAGTTCTTACCCACGGAGGCTTTCCGTTTTCCTTGTTTCTCAGCAAGATCTAGTCGAACCACAGGTTCCTCCCCTAAAACAAAAGTAAAATTTTTCTATTTCATAGAAACCAGTAGCCAATAGAAATAGTATACTGTTAGCCCATGTCCAAAAAGAACCCAGCAAGGCACTGTTTTGACAGCTAAACCACACAAACTCATATTTCAACTATAATTAACTTAGAAAAAGTATCCATAGTCTCAGTGTTTGCCTCAAATTCCAGCTGAATGTAGTCGAGAATGAATCTGAGTCTGCTTGACAGCTATACTTTGTGCAGAACAGAGCTGCATAAGCAAGCAGAATATTATTAGGTACAAATGCTGAGAAATATTCCTTTCTAAGGTGAATGTCTATGAGTAGAAGTACTTCTTCACTTCTTTCCCTTTCAAAGGAATTTGCACAACTCTAAACAATATAATTTATACACAGACTCCTATCGCACTACTGTCCACACGTGCCACTGTCAGCCTCTTTAAAGCTTCAGAAATTGCTTCTTACATAGCACTGTCCTCTAGAGCTCTTTCTTCTCGTTACTCTCCTGTTTTTCAGTTATCCCCCTATTTGCATACTGACACATTTTTTTCTTTCTCCTGCTACTGCACTTAACCTGAGCACCAAAGCTTTCCAGTACAACCAGGGACTTTCAGCATAAAAGCATGTTTTGAACAGAAGGTGGCAGCACCAGGAGGCTAACAGGGGTGAATTGCCTTCCTTCTTGCTTAACCTTCCAGTTTAGGAGTAATGAAATCAAAACAAAAGCATGAATTATTACCTTCCTCTGTAGACAGTGTCACAGTTCTCACCACTGTCCGGACATTTTCCTTTTCCGGAGCAGGAAAAATCATAGAATCGACGGGAGGAAGAGAAGATCTTGAAGGACCTTCTGCTCAGAGCAAGCAAAACATAAGGAAGTTTACCAAACAGAAAAAACTATCACGAAGAACAAAAAACTTTAATTATTCATTACTGTCAAACATACAGTGACCAGAGCATGCAAATAAGAGAGGTGACTAATTTGCCTCTGGTTGCCCTTGGAATTCCCATCTAGAATACCAGCTGGCTGAGAATCAGGTTGCTCGATGCCCCCAGCTAAACATGGAAGTCTATCCCTCAAGCAGCTCCCAGCCACCATCACCTGCCATTCTGAAGCCAATCAAATTTCACTTCTTTGGCAAAATAGTTGGATTCACCAAAGCATAGCCAGCTACCCGGTATTACTGGAAGAGTTTTTTTTTGAAAGAAAAATCATCACACAGGATGAAGGTGAACAGGGTAAGGAAGCAGGGAATATTAACTCACCACCGTGTCTCTTAGTTTTTTCCTTCATTTTCTGCAATTTGATTTCTTCAAGTGTTTTTATTCCAAAATTCAGACCGTCCTCTGAAAACAGAAAACAGTTAATGAGACTAAGGCTCAGAGGCACTCACTGAGGACCACAGATCCTCAGGCTTCTTAGTGCTCAGGAACTTTCAGAAGTATTTAGAATAAAGCCTGTCAACACTCCTCACAAGTGAAACAACCATAGAATCAATGGCATTTTGCCCCTCCTTTCACCCTTCAGGGTAAAAACTGTAGTTTTAATTTTAATCCATTTACGTGATATTAGATCCCTCTATCGTTAGATATGGCTTTCAACAGTGGTTGCCAGGCTGCACGTGCAGCCATTTAAACTCCATGCTGTGACCCTGTTTTGTTCTCCAAAAGGAAAGAAAAGGAGTTCAACTTTCTGACCCAATGGGCACATGATGGTATCAGGGAGAAATGAGATCATGGAAATAACCGAGTCCATTCAGCACCCCTACATTCTGTTGTGTTTTTACGCCACATTGCTTTTGAGTTAATTGTCAAGTTCTCCTTCCGATTTATCCTACTACAGGTGCTGGAATACCTTGTTTAGCAGTAGTAGCACTGGCTTTCCGAGTGGAAATCATCCGTAATCCATTTTGGCCTTCCTCAGCTGGTTGCTGGACGGGAGTTTTAGTTTCTTCTCCTTCCGCAGAAAGCTGGTCTGAAGGGGAAAAATCTATTCAGTTATGCATAGGCCAGATTGTTCGTGATTATGTAGCTCATGCAATGACACTTCAGTCCATGGTTCCTATAAAAAAGTTGTGGTTTTTTTTTTTTTTTTTTTTTTTTTTTTAATACAGCTACACTGACCTGATGAACTCGTAAGTAGACTACCCTAGGACAAAACATCTAGGACTCTAGATTCTCTCTGCAGCTTTAACTACTACACAACATATTACTCTTCAGACAAAAAAAAAGGAATTTCCTTCCTAGTTTCACATAGAGCTTTACACAACAGACCAGCTAAAGCCAAGAGTGGTTCTAAGCTTTCCTCCAACATTTCAGGTTCTGTCCACTGACTGCCAGACAAAGCCACCAGTGACCTGAGCGGACTGCCTGCCCTATCGCTAGTCAGACCTCAGGTCATCTGTGATTTATACATTCATTTACAGCACAAATTCCTTCCAAGAACCAAAGACTTACACAATCATTTACAGCACAAATTCCTTCCAAGAACCAAACCATGCTCACCATCATCATCTTCATCATCATCTGCAGCATTGATTACAACTGGAGGGTGTGTAGGGCTTGGGACATTTTCCGAGTTTTCCACTTTCATCACCCGCCTTAGCTATGGAGAGGGATTGGACTGGACAGAAAGTTTGTTTTGCTGCAGTGACATCTGAGCCACTTTCAAATCATCGTCCGCGGACTCAGGCGGACTTGGCAGTGTAGCTAGAGGAAGAGGAGGATCATCAGTAATATGGCAGTTTAAAACTTTGACCACAATGCACGAAGATGGTAGCTAAGGCAGATAACCTGCACAGGCAATGAATGCAGCATCTCCTTTTGCCCATCCCGCCACTGTTTACACCGTGAACAATGACTTGCCTTCAAACAACAACACATCTCCCTACCACCCAGCAGAAGACGAAACAACAGAAAGCAAACTGCAAGGCAAATATCACACAAAGCAGAGAGAAGCTGAGCATGAAAGCAGAAAACAAATACCAGCAGTACAGCAGCAGTACACTCGGTTTAGCTGACCACCTAGGACTGCAGACCTTTTCCTGCACTCACAAATGAACGGTTACCTGATGTCTCCTACACTATTGGCACCCACTAAGTAATATGCAAAATTAATTCTTCAATACTTAAAGAAAAAGGACCTAAACTCACTCTTGCTTGGTGGTAAGAAGACGCCATCGATGTAACGTCCCTTTGCGTGATGAAAAGCACAGTTGGCTTTCTGACAGCCTACTGGCTGCTTCTGCCAGTAGCAGGGAATCTCAGCGCGCTTTTTCTGAAGACAGAAAGAAAGACAAGCTCGTGATAACATGCACCTAAGGTTTGCAAAGAGATGCACAGTTCCAGGTCACGACAGCGATAGGGCTGTCACAATACAGTGCTGAAACATCATTCCAAAGGTCAGTTTATCACGGAAGTATAGTATTTCTGGGCATATTCACAAAGTTTGCAGAAGCTGTAACCACTATGCACGTTTAGCCTTGTCATCATTCAGTTTGAGAAGACAGGCACTCTCAGACATCAGTTTAGGGTGGGTTAAACTAATACACCTAGGATTATACTAGGATTATTCAGAGGGAAAAAGAACATCTTAAATTGCCTACGTTAACTCTATCCAGAACTACTTCTCGGAGACTTCGTTCTTCTGCACCTTTAACTTTCCCCACTGCTTCCTAGCCCAGGCAGCTAGAACAGCATTATCTGAAGGACTCCGGGACACAAGAGACCTGATAGATCATTATCAACCTGCTCTCAGGAGGCTAGTACAGCCTGTTTATTACCCCCCTGCTCCAGCAGGTTTTAGCAGTCTAGTTAGCGGTTATTCTGCATCTGTTGATGCAGTCAACTGTCTACTGACTACTGTCGGCGTCTAATAAAAGAAAATCTTGCTAAGACATACCTAAGGCATTGATTTTATTTCCCTCTCCTTCCTCCCACCCCCTCCCCTGCTAACAGAAACCAGTGTAATTCCAAAGCAAAGGACTCTGTCCTGCAAAAGCACAATCAGCACACCTACAGCACTGAAAAATGCTTTTGTTGATTTATTTTGAGAACACATCTTTAGGCACTCACATCGATTTCCATGTGTCTGAATCGGCAGACATTCCTGAAACAACGACCCTCCTGCCACAGCGTGCAGACTGTCTCGTTCCCCAGAGCAGCTTCACAGTGGCGGAAGGAACAGTTGTCTCCCTGTAACCAAAAGGAAACCAACAAGGAAAATATAGTACAGCCTCAAAAACGTCCATGCTACTGCCTCAGGTTGCTACGATTGAATTCAGAATCTATCTGGTTATCACGTTAACCAAAGACCAGTGTGCCTCCTCCTCCTACTCTACCCCTTCCTGAAAAAAATGAAAAAAAAAAAAAAAACAACAAAAAAACAAAGCAAAGCAAAGCAAAAGAAACCCAGCCATACCTTGGTACAGGTAGAATAGAAATAGAAGTAGCAATCGTCTCCTTGTTTAGACATGCCGACAAGTTCTGATAACAAGCTCGGGTTCTCTCCACAGGGACTTCCTCTGCTCTTGGAGAGAGCTGTCTTCACCCTTGCTTGGGCTGAAAGTCTTCCACTGGCTTGTGATCAGTGAAATCTTCTTTTTAAAAGTAACCCTAAACAAAGTACCAACAAGTGAAAAATAATGAGTAACAAGCATTTTTCCAGCTTTCTTCTGTTCATCAAATTAGTCTCTTGAGGAGAGCAATGCCTTGAAATCAGCTGTTACGGGAACTAACACAATATTAAACTAAAGTTCTGTAAAGCTGCCAGGAGCTTTGTCAGCAAGTGTTCTCTTCCACGTCCTCAATAATATGCCTTGGAGCACATCCGGAAGCCTGAAAATGGAGTCACTTCTTCAAAAACCACCTGATCATACATGCAAGGCAATGATCAACTATGGCTACGAGTAACTTCTACAGAACGCAGTATGACGCATTAAATAGCACGTTCCAGTCACTGTGGGTCTTCGAGTTCACCTACCTGGACAACCTCAGCAAAGTTATCGATCTTCAAAGACTTCCAGTTAACTTCTCCTGGAGGCCGAACCAACACTGAATCCGTGAATTAATGATAAAGGGGTAGGAAGAATTTGCCTCCTCACTTTGCCAAGGGAGCCTCTCATCCACAATTCAAACATAGGATGTGCTTTTAAACAGCTTATAACTAATGGAGGAAGCAAGTCCATCTGAACACTCTCTCAGACTGGAGACAGCCAGGGTTAGTTAGCTCTTCAAAAAATAAAAACCAAAAAAAAAAAACACAAAACAAAACAAAAACAAAAAAACCCAGTGCATTTAGAGATGAACTCGTGATTCAAAGTGGCTGCAAAAATGAGGCTCCATCTTCCACAGCCAGAAAATTTGACTTTTTTTTTTTTTTTAATTCAAAATTCAGTATGTTCCAATCTCTGGTCTTCAAGATTTCTTCACCTATTAAGAAAACACTAAAACCTTTCCCCGTCTTTATTACCTGTACAGCAAAAAACACACCAGTGCACAGAAATACACAAATGTGCATACGCCTACACACATATGTGTTTAGACACACACACACGAGGAGTGAGTGATAGAAAGTTAGCGAGAGCGACAGTGGAAATCAGAAGTTTTGCCTTTTTGACACAGAGAGCGCGTAAAAACTCTCTCATTTTGAGGGAACTAGAAAAAAATGGAGGATCTACCAAATATTTTGATGAGTATGCCTTCGAGGCCAATGCTTTATACCATGAGTGATCTGGGGGCCAGCACACAAATATGCATACATATGTATCACACAGTATCACGGATTTCTAGGTTGGAAGAGACCTCAAGATCATCGAGTCCAACCTCCGACCTAACACTAAGTACTCCACTAAACCATATCGCTAAGCTCTACATCTAAACGTCTTTTAAAGACCTCCAGGGATGGTGACTCCACCACCTCCCTGGGCAGCCCGTTCCAATGCTTAATAACCCTTTCGGTAAAGAAGTACTTCCTAACATCCAACCTAAAACTCCCCTGTCGCAACTTTCGCCCATTCCCCCTCGTCCTGTCACCAGGCACGTAGGAGAACAGACCAACCCCCACCTCTTTACAGCCTCCTTTAAGGTAACTGTAGAGAGCGATAAGGTCGCCCCTGAGCCTCCTCTTCTCCAGGCTGAACAAGCCCAGCTCCCTCAGCCGCTCCTCGTAAGACTTGTTCTCCAGACCCCTCACCAGCTTGGTCGCCCTTCTCTGGACTCGCTCGAGCACGTCCATGTCCTTCCTGTAGCGAGGGGCCCAAAACTGAACACAGTACTCAAGGTGCGGCCTCACCAGAGCCGAGTACAGGGGCACAATCACTTCCCTAGACCTGCTGGCCACACTGCTTCTTATACAGGCCAGGATGCTGTTGGCCTTCTTGGCCACCTGGGCACACTGCTGGCTCATATTCAGCCGACTGTCAACCAACACTCCCAGGTCCTTCTCGGCCAGGCAGCTTTCCAGCCACTCATCTCCCAGCCTGTAGCTCTGCTTGGGGTTGTTGCGCCCCAGGTGCAGGACCCGGCACTTGGCCTTGTTGATCTTCATACAGTTGACCTCAGCCCATCGCTCCAGCCTATCCAGATCAAATATGTACATGCATACAGGATAAACATATCTATACACACAAGCGTGCACAGTATATGTCGTATGGTATCCATATCGAGAACAACTCGTAGCCCTGATCAGACACGTAGAGTTGCAATCAATTAACAGCAGGAAGACAGCAGATCAAGGATACAGCAAGCTTTGAGAGGCAGGGCAATGCTCACTTTGCCAGTGGCATGGCTGCATGATACCAAGAATTTTGAATTAGTTTGATTTTTTGGAAGCAATTTGTTTTCTTTCTGCGCTGTAGCAAATACCACAGGTTTGCCATCACGTGCTGTTCCCTAATCCATATATCCATCATCATCCATTGCTGCAAGATCATGAAAGGTTAGAAAAGATGACTTAGGTCCAATTTAACAGCCAATGATTTTTCAATGACCAGAGCTGCAACAGATTTTATTTAGCCACAAGCAGGTTTTTTTTTTCTGATGTGAAGTCAGATATTTTGATTTTTTTTTTAAGACACTAAATGTCATAAAACCTGCAACCAGACCAGATAAAGTTCAAATTAGAGTGATTCTGAAGCCTTTCATTAAAATGCTGCACATTTCTGTGCAAATTATTTCTGACTCTTCTGGACAAAAGCGGATGAAATAGTTCTTACAAATTAATAATAAAAGGTTGGAACCTTTTACTCCCACAAACACTAGTGAATTTTCCAGGAAGTATTATTTTGGCAGGGAATTTTCCCAAATCTAAAGTAAAGAGGGGAAAAGTTGGGTTCCCGTATTAGTTGTTGGTTTTGACTGCTTGACAAAGGGAATAAAAACAGTAGTTAAGTGCAAGGTTTCCTTCTCTTCTTTAGTATTGAGAGGAATCGTCACTTCTGACCTTTAGCACCTTCAGAAACACACTTAGTGCCATGCAGATTCCTCTGCATCTACTTCTAAAAATTACTGGTGCTCCTTAGCATGGAAGTTGGACTTGAAATCTTTCCCAGATTGAGCTCTTTTGAATGCCCAAGGAGCTCATCATTTTGCTTGTTGCCTTCCATTTTCCTGAACAGACCCAGAACACTGTTCAGGATATGAATGGATCTGGTCTAAGGAATGGGAAGAAAGCAAAAACCAAGGATACCTCACAGCCCTAAATGCCATAAAAAGCAGTCTCATTTTAAAAAAGATCTCCAAAGCTTTTTTTTTTTTTTTTTTAAACTGACATCTGCCAATATGGCGATCCAAGTGCTGAACAGAAACCAACTGAACTAGCCCCTGAAAGCCTGAATAAAAATGAGTAACTCTGGTGCACTCAGCAGGTCTGTAATAGAAGTTGGCAAGATTTTTAGATTTCTTTTTTCTCCAGGGTGCTAGTAAAGTTTTTGCGTTACGAGATTTTGAACTCTTTTTGTACAAAAGAATTACAGATGCACTACAGTCACGGTAGCTGGGGGTCTGGAAATACATGCCAACAAGTGTCATAAACTTTGCCTTTGCTGAAGGAAGATAACTAGTCCAAAGAAAACCTGCCTAGTTTGTTTTACAGGCTTGTCTTTCTCAGTATGGAACAAACTGACCTCCCTGGTCTAACTTTCCAGTTGGCTATTCTGCCTTTGTCCTGGAGAGAAGAGCAAGAAGGGAACAAAATATTTTTGCACTCCAAAAAATGCATTAGGGAAGGATTATCACACCTACCTAAGGGTAATTTCTTGTTTGTTTATAAAGCACAAAGTCTTTCTCTTGGACAGTCTCTGTTGCTGGCCTGTTTTGTGCCTTCCATTTATAATAAAGGTATTAAAGATGCTTACCCCGTTTTGGTGGTTTTTTTTTTTTTTTAGAACAGTGTAAGCGGACAGTCGGATGACAAGCAAGAAAGAACAGCATAAACTCCTTGTTGTGACCCTGCTTTTTAATCACCCAGCATCAGCCTTGCTGCAAAACAGTCTCCGCTGATTTACCTGCTTGTTAAAGCACCCCACAGGCTGCAAGTGTTGTGTGCTAGGTGTCAAATTATATTTAACGGTGCATAGGTAAACCATTCATCTTCCCATGGTCAAAGCACAGAACAGCCTCCTGCTAACACAGCTCATCCTTGCTGTAACTGCTTTTAAACCTATTTGTTGGTAAGAAAAGAGCTCAGTACACCACCTTCACAGGGCAAAAATTCACATGGAAGAGCAGAAAAACCCAGAAGTGCTTCCTGAACTTCACGTTACCAACAGCACCATCGGATTTAGATCCTTGCCTGGCATCCAGGATGCACGGCCTGCAAGCACTGCTGCGATGTGGAAGTGCCAAGGCAGGTTTTTGGCCTGCCCTAAAACACTTTTTTTTTTTTTTTCTTTTACAAACGATACAAAGAGTGTGCCAGGTATGCTGTAATGCCCGTGTGCCAGGTCAATAGAGGATATCCAAACAACAGAGGCGCTTCTCCTAATTTCTGGCGTGAAAACACTTTCACAGCATTCTTTTCACGAAGAAACCCCTCTCTATCTTCTCCAATGCTCCAGGACCTGCTGCAGCTGCAGCGGCTGCGCTGGTACCAGCCGCATCTTTGACAAATCTTTTCAACGGTTCTGCTTTACCTCGGCACAGTTGAGGTCACTCCTCTTCCTCTTCCAGCTGAGGAAGCAGCTTGCGGGCTCTGCCACACGGTCGGTGCAGAAGCGAAAGCTGGGAACACAGCAGTCAAACTCTCACTGCTAACGAAGCCACCAGGGCAGAGGGCTGACACAGACCCGCCAGAGGCGAACCGTACCCGCTCTCCCTCCCGGCTGCGAGGCTCGCCACAGCAGCCCCGACCCGAAGCGCTCACAATGCTTTGCTTGGTGATGTCACCGATGAGTCAGAGTCCCCAGATGAGCATCTGCCTTGCCACTCTTTAATGTTGGTGTTGTTTTTTGGTTGGTTGCTTGCTTGCTTTTGAAACTTATGTAGGTTATGGTAAACCTTCAGGTAAACCACAGATCAATGGGGAAGAAGTCCCACACGAGGGAAGGCCGTGCATTTCTTCCAGGCAATGGCGCATTCTTTAACATGCTGCATTCGACAAAGAAGCTCTCTCCATTTTGCGCAGTGGCAACAGGCACGACTGCAACACACGCACGTGTAGGCAGCACCTGCAGGTCCCAAACCGTTAACCAATTTTTAGATAGCACCAATTTTTTATGTAGTTGCTTTCCCTTCATCCATAACCCCTTTTTTCCTTTCTTTATATCGGGTGGCTCTCCTCCATTGTTCTGTCATTTTACTCCCCAGTGTCTGAGCAGGCACTGGGAATCGTTTCCAGACGAAGGGTACTGCTGAAGCTACAACATTTACTCTCAGGGAAAAGAGAGTATGTGAAAGAATACATACTTCCTTTCTTTTTCCTGTTTTTTTTTTTTTTAAAATCTCTGAAATCAACGCTGCGGCCTGGCAGCAAATAACTATGGGAGTAATGATGATTCCTCATCCTCACTGTAACGTTGTAGTTAATGTCATAAAGAAGCAATTTCCCCAGGCAGTGGCCATTTGAGATGGGAAGGGGCAGTAAGAGGAAGTTTTCCTTAGACTAGCTCTTCCCCCAGAACACCTCGCCATCCAGCAACAAATTCAATTCACCTGCTCCGCCTGATCAGTCAAACGCGCGTCCGACTCCAGCACACGTCACAGCGGTGGTTCTGACGTGGTTTGAGAATCACCTATCCGCAGAATATCTCGGGTTTGTACACTCAAATAACGCAGTCTTTTCCAAATAAGGCCCAGAGCTCACACTCCGAGTGCAGCCTAACAGCACCAGAGGGCCGGTAGGCTAAACATTCCCATCCTGGCAACAGGACTGACCCGGGCAACAGTAAGCATCCCTTCTGCACTTTCGTCGTGAACATCAACATAAGGAAACAGAGACCTCCTCGATCCAAGTTTGAAGAAACAAACACAAAGGTCACCCAAGCGGGTTGTTTTCAGCAAACTAACGGAGAAATTAAGGTGACAACCGCGTGCATCCAGAGTTAGTCAGATCCCGAAGGCAGTTCCTTTGGGAAACGCAGGAGCAGCGCGCCAGATGACGGCTACCTTACAGCGCACCCCTCAGAGGCACTGCTACGAAAGGAAGGCAGAAGGTTGGAACTCAAAATAACTCGCAAGGCGCCCGTTAAGGGGGAAGCTTTAATTTCCTGAGCAGAACCTCCCCCCTGAAGGCAGCCCAGGGACTCTTTGCTTCCCTAGGGAGACGGCAGGGACGGGGCAGGGCGGTGGGACGGAGGGACACAGGGCCAGATGGACGGCCAGACGGCCGGATGGATGGACAGACGGCCAGACGGACGGCCAGACGGCCCAAAAGGCCTGAGCAAGGGCTGAGGAGCGGGAGGGAAGGGCAGGGCGAGGGGAAGGGGAAGGGCGGCCCTGGGCCTGACAGGGCACCTTGGGCCTAACCCCGGGCAGCAGCTCCCCATCTCACAGGGCCCGCGGGGGGCTGCCTGTAACAGGAGATGCGGGCAGGTAAATTTTACAAGCACTGCATCACAAATACCCTGCAACACCTGAACTATTCACTGGGACAGCCTCCTTCCTCACCTCCTGAAAGCTCCAGCTGGCAAACCAAGGACAAAATGAAAGGCAGATGTGGAGGACCTCGTAAGATACTGTTTTGTTCCCTACGTGCCCACTGCTGGTGACACGTAATGCCTCCTGTTCCCAAACGACATCGGCACGTTACATCTTTACTACATGCTGAAAGGAACTCAGCAACTTGAACACAACTTAGAATTACCCATCCCGGCAGCAGGCTGTCCAGCTGAAGCTGCTTTAGCCAATCAAGTGTGTCATGCTGCCCCTCAAAGGTTTCTTCCTGGGAACGTCTGCTGTGACACTCCTGACGTATTACTTCTCGGAATGGCAGAACTGCGCTGGGTAGGCCCCACAGCAAGACTCGTATTTCTGTCCTTCCCTTTCAGGAAAGGATCTCCCACCTTGAATTTATTAATTTTCATGATGATGATACACAAATTGAAGTTTTGAAAAACTGAATGCTGATTAACAGATTTCTAGCACAGCCTGTGCATCAAAATTCATTTCTCTCCATTTAGGTAATCTTAGTTTCTGAGTTACAGTTACAGTCAAAATTTTTCTTCTTCGATTTTTTTCTTTTTCTTTTTTTTTTTTTTTTTTTTTTTTGTGATCAGAAAAACGAGGGGACTGGCTGTCCCAAGTCAGCCGGGGAACTTCTCTTTGGTCGATGCATCAAGCAACTCAGCTCTCTTGGGGAAACTTAAATAGAAAAGACAGATCTCCAAACGGATAAAAAAAATAAATCAAATGATAAAAACCCAACCGACACATCTGATACCCCAGCTTATTGAACAGCACAAGGGTTTAATCTACAGGCTCTGTCCAAAGCAGCAAGAAGTGACAGATTTAATCCAAACCAGTTGCCCGCTCTCACTCTCTGATCTGGAGACGTTATTGGACAAGCATGCATAGCAGTAACACTTGTAAACACTGGGTTACTGCACCACAGCCCCAAATCCCTCACGGGCCCACTAAGATACTTTTACTGACTGATCCACAATAAGCACTCCCAAAAAGATTCTCAACAAGCTAAACCCTGTTTAGAAAGAATCTGAGGAACCTGTCACTGCAGCAACAAAGGGCTGCAATTGTATGCAAAATCTCCAACACCCTCCTTAGCACCCTGCTAGCTCAAGGACTGTGTGGGGCTTCCGTGCCCTGAACGAGTCCACCCTGGCCACATAACGCAGATGTAATGGTCAAGAAAGCACATAGCGTTATCGAAACTTATCAGATCCACAGCAAAAAGAAAAGCCCACGCTTCTATATTTCTCCTCCTTCTCCATTCACAGAAGGAAGAGACTGAAAACAAGCAGATTTGTGGTTTACATTTACAGTTAATGTGAAAAATGGCTATTTGTGAAATACATCACGTATTGTTTCAAGCTACAAACAACTCGCTCCCACAAAGGAAAGACTTTTGACCTCAGCATGCAACCCCAGTTACAAATAACTTCCTATCTACCAGCGGGCCGCGTTCCCCTGGCACTCAGTCACTCCGCAGCACGGCAGCCACCTTTGTTCTAAGGATGGCAAATTCTACTTAGAAACGCTCTGTAGAAGAGTGATGTTGTCCCCTTTTAACACGATCCGGCCTGCAGCAAAGAGAAGGGAAAGAGGGGATTAGAGAGAGCCCAGAACCTGAGAATAATCTCGTGTTTTCAGAAAGTGTTTGTGTGGTTGAGCAGGGTTTTGCCCATCACGCAGAGTGCAGGCCGCCTGGTATTACACGTTTCAAAGACCAGAACTGGTCTCAGGCAGGGACAGATTCTCCTTCATCCAGCAAAATCAGCAGCTCAAAAATCATCAGGGACAGAGATGTAGCCAGGAATTGCTCACTGAACTTCAACAGCAAGGCTCGTCACACGGTTGGTACGTCTCAGTGCTGCTACCTAGAAGGCTCACCCGGGCAGGTTTCAGACCGCGCGTCACTCGGGTTGCACAGACACACGACACACCCAGCTGTTTCCTTGATTTTGTCTTGGAGTGAATCTCCTCTGCGTCGTCCAGCGCCAAATTCACGTACTCGTCAAAGCCCTAGAAATCGGCAACAGTGGCAATTAGTTCAGCAACAACACGAACCATCGTCAGCTTTGCTGACCCAGGCTGGACAACGAAGACTAATTGTTAGAGAAGCACGATTTCTTTTTTCCCTTGGGCTAGTTTTTCTTGACAAGAAAAAATAGGATTGTGAATGAGGGAAAACAAACTAACGATGTAACGTGGGGTCGTGCTGACACTCACGATGATGCAGCCTTCTATCCGCACGTTCACTTGCTCAGCCACACCTGGATCCTCGAGCTCTGCAGAACGAAGGAGGAGAGTAAATTGGAACACAAACACCGCGAGCAGTTTTGTTCTCTCTCGTGTGTTCAGAAATACCCGCTAACCATAGCCGCTAGAGCTCCCAAACACTCCAAGGAGCAACTCTCAGGGGCAGTTTCAATTAACAGTCTGACATTTTAGAGTCTTATATGACTGGGTGAATACTACACGTTTGCTGAAGGACACGTTTCCAGTCACAAGGGAACACTCCTGCACGCCCGGCTGCACGATCCCACTCCCGTTAACACGAGGGGGAAACGCCGGGCTGCGCAGCAGCTCCTTGTACCCACCAGCACGCCGCACAGCTCTCCATTCCCCACAAACCTGCCCCGAGCAACGGGTGGGAGCCGAAAACTCAGCGAGGGAGATCCCCGGACCCTCCCCGCTCCCCCCACCCCCCCCAAATCCCCATCCCCATCCCCTCCCCGTCCTCTCCCCGCGCTACTCACGCTCTGCAGGTAGCGGAAGATGAGGTTCTGGGGCACTGCGTGAAGGGCTCAGCACGGGGACAAGAGCTCCAGGCCCGGGACAAGGCCTCAAGACAAGGCCTCAAACCCTGCAACGAGGCCCCAGGGCCCCGGGACAAGGCCTCAAGGCCCGGGCCGAGACCCCTGAGGCCCGGGCCGCCCCCCACCCGCTCCCCCGTCGCTCCCCAGCCGCAGGAAGGCTACGATGGGCTGCACCATCACCGTCTGCACCTTCTGGTCCTGCCCGCGGTACGCCATGGCTGCCGCCGCCTCGCTGCTCCCGCCGCCCCTGCTGGGCCGCCTCCGGAAGCCCCTGAGGCCGGGCGGGAGCGCGCAAGGGACGCTGGGATGCTGGAGGAGCGTGGGGGGCCGCTCTAGCAGGCCGGGAGGACCGCGTCTCTATGGTCGCAGGCAGGAGTCCCTGCGCCTCTATGGTCGCAGGCAGGAGTCCCTGTGCCAGCTTTATTGGTGAGCAGCGAGGCTGGGGGGGGGAGGGGGGCAAGACAGCCTTAAATAAAATACAAATATAAAAAGTGTTATAAATGGCTGTTATAAATCCAAATAGGATTACAATCAAAGTTTACAATTTATTAAACGAATAGAGGCAAGCAAGCAGCGCTGGGTGCGCCGGGAGTCTCTGCTCCCCCAGGACGCACACCTGTTACGTAAGGCGGCTGGTTTTGATGCTCCCAGGCTAATACATATTCATTACTACTTCGAGAAGAGGCAGGGTTATTAGAATTGGTTTCCGGAATCCGAAACCCCTCCCAGGGGCGCCTGCGTATCAGTCTCTGGTGGTCTCTCGGGGCTTGCTCGGGCTGAATGCTGGTTGTCTTCCTCTCAGGCTTTTGTCCTTCAATTGTCCTTCAGCTCCCCCTTCCTCCTCGTTTGGGAGCCTCTGCGCCGGATTTCAGAAACTCTAGCAACATCCCCTGCAGTAGTCAGCACTTTTCCCTAAAAACCCCTTTGTTCTCTTATCACCTAGACCCGGGCCTCGATGTTAACCCTTCAAATCCCTTAGTGACACGAATTGCTGGACCATTCCTTACAAAAGGAAGGATAAAATATGTAGAGGAGCAATGGCACACGCGAAAGCCCAGCGCCGCGGGCAGAGGCAGCGAAGGTTGACGGCAGAACAGTGCTCGGTTTGAACACGGAGAGGGAAAGCGAGGGGAAGGTGGCCGAAGCCGGCCGCAGTCTCTGAGCTCTCCTCCTCCTGATTGTTTTCTCTCAAAGCCATTTCTGTCTGTGTGCGGGCACCCGGAGCCGGCAGAAGTCCCCGTGAAGTCCTTCGGCAGGACGGAGGGCTGCGTGGGCTCCAGTGAGAGAGGGAGTTAGGAGAATCTTATCAAGTAGAGATAGAGCGCTGACGGCATTAAACTAGGATGCTACTTAGTGTCTTTGCTAACTATGGTGCATTGTGCCAATTAACTAAAGCAAGAAGCCTTGGGCCCCTTACCAAGGTCAGTCTCCTAATAAGAGAGCGAGCCTATCTTAAGAAACTGGGAGAAACTGGTCCTGCAGGTGGACAAGAGCCAAGGAGCAACTGAGTCTGTGCAAAGACAAGAGGTCAACTAGCGGTGACGAGGAAGAGTCATCAATCTTCATGCCCACGACCTCCCGTGCTGCCCAGCGCTGAATAAACATACCTACTTTACAATCTCACTGATTGTGGAGTCCCTTTTCCGCAAGTCGCCAGCAGCGGTTTCTTCCGCAGAGGTTTTCCCAGAGCCGCTTCAAAGCTTCCCTCGCGGAGCTGGGGCGTCGCAGGGGGTCGTCAAAGCACGCACACACACACACACACACACACACACACACACACACACACAGGCGTTGTTGTCCAAACAGAAAGTATTTACAACAAATTCGACAAGCGGTTTTCCTCTGCCAGCAGCAAATGCCTGAGGGCCCCTACAGCTTCACAAATCATAGCACAAAGAGCCTAAAGTTCCTCTAAAATTTAGGGAAATAATTCAAAATAGATCTGCTAGGGGAAAACGATCACTGGCGGCAGGGTACACAATACACGCGAGTCTCAGCTCTCCTCCGCAGGGTCAGTGCCCACGCCCAAGTGCGACGCTGATGGCACCCGAACATTTGCTGTAGCAGGCAGCAGAGCCAGCAGCTCAGGGGAGCAATTTTAAAAACCAGGAGGCACTTAAACCAACCCTTAATTGACCCAGTTACTGCAGGAGAGTCCCGACTACTCGCCCTGGAGTCCTACTGTCACCAGCAAAAAGCACCAACCAAAGCTTGGGGGAACTTTGGTACAGCACAAGAGAAGGGAGTGGGGGTAGCGTAGCCGTATCGCAGAGCTGCTGCTTTTCACACCATTTTATCATCCCTGATAATTGAAAGTAAGGCCGGGTGGGCTGACCCCACCACCACCACTCCTGGCAGCATGTTTGGTCCACAACGCTAGAATAATTATTTTGCTCCCTCCCGCCCCTACAGCTTCATCATCTGAAAAGATTACAGTCAAAACAATGGCATACACAAATAAAAGTCAAGAGTTGACATAGTAACTCCGGGATTTGGGTATCAACTGTCCGAGAAATCAGAACACCCAGGCTTCACAATGTGCCCAACATCGAGCTGTGCCAAGGGGGGGCGGAAGGAAGAAGCTTTCCGTTTAAGCCTTCAGAGCATCGCTCCATCACTACGTCAATTCACAGCCACCGCAGCGTGCCGATGGACATCTTTCTGTGCCAAAAGAAACAAGTGCTTTGTCCTCTTGATATCAAAGGTAGCCACCTATAGTTACGGAACCATGCACAAGACCTTAACTCTGACCAGCAGGAAAACTTAGGACAACTGAGTGCAGATCCTGCCAATTTCTACCAGTTCCAACTGTGCTTTAAGTCTCATTGCAAAGCCTCAGTTAGAAAAAGGATCACCTCAGGGTATCCAACAAGAAGAAGAGTTGTTTTCTTTTTTTTTTTTTTTTTTTTTTTTTTTTTTTTTTAATATACCATAGGACTATGCAGTTCAATCATCAATCATCTTGGAAAGCTCAAGGAGGAGGTCATCCTCATCCTTCCCTGGGTCCAAGTCGAGCTCGGCTTCCAGTATGCCGTCTGAGAGTTCCCAAAGTAGCATCTCTAAATCCTCGTCTACAGATACGGGCGCGTTGCCTGTGGAACTCAGCCGGCGTGTCCTTGCTTCTTCTAGCTGGGAAGAAGCTGAAGTCGAGCTTGAGAACTCCATTGGCTCCACGGATTCTGCCTGGCTTCCAAGATGTGCTTCAGGTCTTGGCAGAGCAAGGAAGAGAACAATCAGTATATGCCATTTCTTAACGGGAAATCCCTTTTCTGCAAACCGGCTCTTAAAACCGTAGCCAACCCCTCCTGCACTTCAATCTTACCCAGGGATTGTTATTCAATTAACCCAGGGCTACATTTAGAGCCCAATATATTAGCAGGTACATTTTTCAGTTTGGGGGTTTCTCTGTGAAGCCAGAGCACCCGGAGTCTAGCAAAGATGGGAAACCAACATGGCCTCCCGGAAGCCCAGTGTCCGAGAACTACATCTCCCGGCATGCTCTGGGAAAACAATATGGACTCCCGGAAACCCGGTGGCCAAGAACTACATTTCCCAGCACTCCCCAGAAAATTGAGCCTCGCAGCGTGCCGTAGGACGCCATTTTTTGCTCTGTTACATTACCGGTTTCGTGTTTATGGAGGGTTTTCCCGCCGTTTTGGGGGGTTTCCCCTCAATTTCGGGTTTTCAGCTCTCCATTTCAGAGTTCTTCCCCGCAATTTTGGGGTTCCTTCCCCTAATTTGGTGCTTGCCCCCCCCCCACTTTTGGGGTTCCCCCTCCATTTTGGGGATTCCCCCCAATTCCAAGCCCCCCACAATTTTGGAGGCCCCCACCATCCTTTCTTGGCCTGCCACCCTAATATTAAGGTTCTTTCCCCCAATGTTGGGGTTCTCACCACATGTTTGAGGTTCCTTCCCTTAATTTGGGGCTTAGCTCCCCGGGATCTGGGGCTTTAACCCCAATTTTGGGGGTCCCCCCCAAGTTTGGGGATTCCTCCCCAGGTCTGGGGGGGGTCCACATTCAATTCTGGAATTTCACACTTCCATTTAAGTCTTCTTCCCCCCAATTTGGGGGTTCACCCACCCAATTTTGGGGGTTCCTCCCCTAATTTGGGGGGACCCGACCAATTTTCGGGGTCCCCCCCAATTGTAGAGTCCCCCACCCTCCTTTTTTGGGTTCCCCCCTAATATTAAAGAGTTCTTCCGCCCAATTTTGGGGGACCCCACAATTTTGACGTTCCTTCCCCTAACTTGGGGCTTCAACCCTTCAATTTTGGGGGGGGCTCCCACCCTCTTATTTTGGCCTTCCGCCCTAATATTAGGCCTAACCCCTAAGAACCTTGACCCCTAAGCCTATGGCAACCACGGATCTAACCCTAACCCCTACCCCAACAAACCCTAGAAACCCTAACCCTAAAAACCCTTGCAGCCCTAACCCGATAAAATTTACCACACTAAACCCCTGAAGACTGTTCTGGGGGGTCCACATCCAATTCTGGAATTTCACACTTCCATTTAAGTCTTCTTCCCCCCAATTTGGGGGTTCGCCCACCCAATTTTGGGGGTTCCTCCCCTAATTTGGGGGGGACACAACCGATTTTAGAGTCCCCCACCCTCCTTTTTTGGGTTCCCCCCTAATATTAAAAGTTCTTCCGCCCAATTTTGGGGGACCCCACAATTTTGACGTTCCTTCCCCTAACTTGGGGCTTCAACCCTTCAATTTTGGGGGGGGCTCCCACCCTCTTATTTTGGCCTTCCGCCCTAATATTAGGCCTAACCCCTAAGAACCTTGACCCCTAACGCTATGGCAACCACGGATCTAACCCTAACCCCTACCCCAACAAACCCTAGAAACCCTAACCCTAAAAACCCTTACAGCCCTAACCCGATAAAATTTACCACACTAAACCCCTGAAGACTGTTCTGGGGGGTCCACATTCAATTCTGGAATTTCACACTTCCATTTAAGTGTTCTGCCCCCCCAATATGGGGGTTCGCCCACCCAATTTTGGGGGTTCCTCCCCTAATTGGGGGGGACACAACCAATTTGGGGGGGGACACAACCAATTTGGGGGGGGACACAACCAATTTGGGGGGGTCCCCCCAATTTTAGAGTCCCCCACCCTCCTTTTTTGGGTTTCCCCCAATATTAAGAGCTCTTCCGCCCAATTTTGGGGGACCCCACAATTTTGACGTTTCTTCCCCTAAATTGGGGCTTCGACCCTTCAATTTTGGGGGGGGCTCCCCCCTTAGTTTGGCCTTCCACCCTAATATTGGGCCTTACCCCTAAGAACCCTGACCCCTAACACTACGGCTCCCACGGATCTAACCCTAACCCCTACCCCAAAAAACCCTAGAAACCCTAACCCTAAAAACCCTTACAGTCCTAACCCGATAAAATTTACCACACTAGACCTACGCCTAAAAGCCCTAACCCTAAAAATTAAGACCCTCTAAACCCTAACCCAAAACGTAAAGATTCTCAAAGCCCTAACGCTGGAGACCCTAACCTTAAAAAAAAAAAAAATAAGACCTTAAAACCCTAACCCTAAATACCTGACCATAACTAAAACCCTAAGACCCTAACCCTAAAAACCCTATCAACACTAAAACCACAAAATACTTTAAAACCTTAACACACTAACCCCCAAACCCTAACCCTTATAACTCCAACCCTAACAACCTTAAAATCCTAACCCTAAACCCTGGAAACCCTAACCCTGAAACCCAACCCTAGTGCCTTAGCCCTGAAACCTTAAAACCCTAACACCTTATTAGAAACACTCTGTAACCAATACCATAGGCTCAGGCAAGTATCTCAGTGAGGTAGCATTTTTATTCACGATTGCAATGGCAGGCGTCCCACAAGCCACCTACTAGTTCCATAACACAGTTTATATAATTTTTTTTTTCCTCTCGGTGACCAGGACCCTCCCCAGTTTCCCCATTGACTGGGTAATCCATGTTCACAATCTATCCAGTGCTTCACAGAAAATACACAGCTGCTGGCCTGTTACTAGTCAATTTTATTTTTTTCTTGACTGTTTTCCTCTTTGAGGTGGTAATGTTTCTTACACCGTGATTTCCACCCAATTGCTCTAAGGATTCTGGTTGTCTGCATTTTACAAGGTTGTCTGTTAAGCTTTCTTATCACTGCAAGCATATATCGATACCACCTTCCTTCCCTCTAAACGATGTAACTCTGTGCAAAAACATTTTTATTCCCACAACCTTGATCCCCTTACCCTAAAATCCTTATTCTCTTTAACCCTAACAACTCTAACCACAACCCTAACCCTTCATATCAACCCCCCGACGCTAATGACACTGACTAATGATCCAAACCCCAAACCCCAGGCAACCAACAAAGAAACAGACACAAAGCTGAAAACTACAAAAAAGGCAAAACCCTGGATACAGACCCCAAATCACAAACACGCTACCAAAATGCTACAGAAAAGCCCCAGACGCAGGCCCCAAGCACTACAGCTAGGCCCCAGAAGCTCTAGACACATCCCAAAGCCAAAATGCAATCCCCAAACACTACAGAAAAGCCCCCAAACACCAGACACAGGCTGCAGAAGTCTACAAGCAGGCCCCAGCCACACCCGGATGCAGACCCCAACTGTCCACAAGCAGCTCCCAACCCACCCCCCCCATGAACTGGACCCCCCCCCACCACCACCCAGATGCATGCCCCAGGCCCCAGGCCTCAGCCCCAGCCCCCACACCCCAGACTCAGGCCCCAAAGGTGTACAACCAGCTCCCAACTGCCCCCCTCAAAGGGAGGCCCCAAAGCCTGCCAGAGGACCCTAGAGCGTACAAGCAGCTCCCAACCCCCCCGGCACAGGCCCCAACCCCCCCCCCCCCCCCCCAAAGGTGTACGCAGAGGCCCCAAAGGTGTACAAGCAGACCCAGACCCCCAGCGTACAGTATACAAGCAGCCCTCACAAGCAGCTCCCACAGACCCCCCAAAGGTGTACAAGCAGGCCCCTACAGTATACAGCAGCTCACAACCACCCCCCCAAAGGCAGGCCCCCCCCTCCAGATGCAAGCCCGAAAGGTTAAAACCAGCTCCAAGCCCCCAACCCCCCCCCGCCCCGCGCAGACGCAGGCCCCAAAGGTGTACAAGCAGTTCCCAACCCCTCCAAGGCAGGCCCCAAAAGTGTACAGGCAGGCCCCTACAGTGTAGAAACGCTCCAACCCCCCCCGCTTCCACCTCGAGGGAGGCCCTCCCCCCCCAGTATACACGAAGCTCCCAACCCCCTCTCAGAGGAATGCCTAAAAAAGTATACAAGCAGCTCCTAACACCCCCCCCCCCCCCCCCCCCCCCCCAAAAGAGGCAGTCCCCAAAAGGTGTACAAGCAGGCCCTTCAAATCCCTTAGCCCCTGCGCCAGCTTTATTGGCGAGCAGCGAGGCTGGGGGGGGAGGGGGGCAAGACAGCCTTAAATAAAATACAAATATAAAAAGTGTTATAAATGGCTGTTATAAATCCAAATAGGATTACAATCAAAGTTTACAATTTATTAAACGAATAGAGGCAAGCAAGCAGCGCTGGGTGCGCCGGGAGTCTCTGCTCCCCCAGGACGCACACCTGTTACGTAAGGCGGCTGGTTTTGATGCTCCCAGGCTAATACATATTCATTACTACTTCGAGAAGAGGCAGGGTTATTAGAATTGGTTTCCGGAATCCAAAACCCCTCCCAGGGGCGCCTGCGTACCAGTCTCTGGTGGTCTCTCGGGGCTTGCTCGGGCTGAATGCTGGTTGTCTTCCTCTCAGGCTTTTGTCCTTCAATTGTCCTTCAGCTCCCCCTTCCTCCTCGTTTGGGAGCCTCTGCGCCGGATTTCAGAAACTCTAGCAACATCCCCTGCAGTAGTCAGCACTTTTTCCTAAAAACCCCTTTGTTCTCTTATCACCTAGACCCGGGCCTCGATGGTAACCCTTCAAATCCCTTAGTGACACAAATTGCTGGACCATTCCTTACAAAAGGAAGGATAAAATATGTAGAGGAGCAATGGCACACGCGAAAGCCCAGCGCCGCGGGCAGAGGCAGCGAAGGTTGACGGCAGAACAGTGCTCGGTTTGAACACGGAGAGGGAAAGCGAGGGGAAGGTGGCCGAAGCCGGCCGCAGTCTCTGAGCTCTCCTCCTCATGATTGTTTTCTCTCAAAGCCATTTCTGTCTGTGTGCGGGCACCCGGAGCCGGCAGAAGTCCCCGTGAAGTCCTTCGGCAGGACGGAGGGCTGCGTGGGCTCCAGTGAGAGAGGGAGTTAGGAGAATCTTATCAAGTAGAGATAGAGCGCTGACGGCGTTAAACTAGGATGCTACTTAGTGTCTTTGCTAACTATGGTGCATTGTGCCAATTAACTAAAGCAAGAAGCCTTGGGCCCCTTACCAAGGTCAGTCTCCTAATAAGAGAGTGAGCCTGTCTTAAGAAACTGGGAGAAACTGGTCCTGCAGATGGACAAGAGCCAAGGAGCAACTGAGTCTGTGCAAAGACAAGAGGTCAACTAGCGGTGACGAGGAAGAGTCATCAATCTTCATGCCCACGACCTCCCGTGCTGCCCAGCGCTGAATAAACATACCTACTTTACAATCTCACTGATTGTGGAGTCCCTTTTCCGCAAGTCACTAGCAGCGGTTTCTTCCGCAGAGGTTTTCCCAGAGCCGCTTCAAAGCTTCCCTCGCGGAGCTGGGGCGTCGCAGGGGGTCGTCAAAGCACGCACACACACACACACACACACACACACACACAGGCGTTGTTGTCCAAACAGAAAGTATTTACAACAAATTCGACAAGCGGTTTTCCTCTGCCAGCAGCAAATGCCTGAGGGCCCCTACAGCTTCACAAATCATAGCACAAAGAGCCTAAAGTTCCTCTAAAATTTAGGGAAATGATTCAAAATAGATCTGCTAGGGGAAAACGATCACTGGCGGCAGGGTACACAATACACGCGAGTCTCAGCTCTCCTCCGCAGGGTCAGTGCCCACGCCCAAGTGCGACGCTGATGGCACCCGAACATTTGCTGTAGCAGGCAGCAGAGCCAGCAGCTCAGGGGAGCAATTTTAAAAACCAGGAGGCACTTAAACCAACCCTTAATTGACCCAGTTACTGCAGGAGAGTCCCGACTACTCGCCCTGGAGTCCTACTGTCACCAGCAAAAAGCACCAACCAAAGCTTGGGGGAACTTTGGTACAGCACAAGAGAAGGGAGTGGGGGTAGCGTAGCCGTATCGCAGAGCTGCTGCTTTTCACACCATTTTATCATCCCTGATAATTGAAAGTAAGGCCGGGTGGGCTGACCCCACCACCACCACTCCTGGCAGCATGTTTGGTCCACAACGCTAGAATAATTATTTTGCTCCCTCCCGCCCTTACAGCTTCATCATCTGAAAAGATTACAGTCAAAACAATGGCATACACAAATAAAAGTCAAGAGTTGACATAGTAACTCCGGGATTTGGGTATCAACTGTTCGAGAAATCAGAACACCCAGGCTTCACAATGTGCCCAACATCGAGCTGTGCCAAGGGGGGGCGGAAGGAAGAAGCTTTCCGTTTAAGCCTTCAGAGCATCGCTCCATCACTACGTCAATTCACAGCCACCACAGCGTGCCGATGGACATCTTTCTGTGCCAAAAGAAGCAAGTGTTTTGTCCTCTTGATATCAAAGGTAGCCACCTATACTTACGGAACTATGCACAAGACCTTAACTCTGACCAGCAGGAAAACTTAGGACAACTGAGTGCAGATCCTGCCAATTTCTACCAGTTCCAACTGTGCTTTAAGTCTCATTGCAAAGCCTCAGTTAGAAAAAGGATCACCTCAGGGTATCCAACAAGAAGAAGAGTTGTTTTCTTTTTTTTTTTTTTTTTTTTTTTTTTAATATACCATAGGACTATGCAGTTCAATCATCAATCATCTTGGAAAGCTCAAGGAGGAGGTCATCCTCATCCTTCCCTGGGTCCAAGTCGAGCTCGGCTTCCAGTATGCCGTCTGAGAGTTCCCAAAGTAGCATCTCTAAATCCTCGTCTACAGATACGGGCGCGTTGCCTGTGGAACTCAGCCGGCGTGTCCTTGCTTCTTCTAGCTGGGAAGAAGCTGAAGTCGAGCTTGAGAACTCCATTGGCTCCACGGATTCTGCCTGGCTTCCAAGATGTGCTTCAGGTCTTGGCAGAGCAAGGAAGAGAACAATCAGTATATGCCATTTCTTAACGGGAAATCCCTTTTCTGCAAACCGGCTCTTAAAACCGTAGCCAACCCCTCCTGCACTTCAATCTTACCCAGGGATTGTTATTCAATTAACCCAGGGCTACATTTAGAGCCCAATATATTAGCAGGTACATTTTTCAGTTTGGGGGTTTCTCTGTGAAGCCAGAGCACCCGGAGTCTAGCAAAGATGGGAAACCAACATGGCCTCCCGGAAGCCCAGTGTCCGAGAACTACATCTCCCGGCATGCTCTGGGAAAACAATATGGACTCCCGGAAACCCAGTGGCCAAGAACTAAATTTCCCAGCACTCTCCAGAAAATTGAGCCTCGCACCTTGCCGTAGGACGCCATTTTTTGCTCTGTTACATTACCGGTTTCGTGTTTATGGAGGGTTTTCCCGCCGTTTTGGGGGGTTTCCCCTCAATTTCGGGTTTTCAGCTCTCCATTTCAGAGTTCTTCCCCGCAATTTTGGGGTTCCTTCCCCTAATTTGGTGCTTCGGCCCCCCCCCCCACTTTTGGGGTTCCCCCTCCATTTTGGGGATTCCCCCCAATTCCAAGCCCCCCACAATTTTGGAGGCCCCCACCATCCTTTCTTGGCCTGCCACCCTAATATTAAGGTTCTTTCCCCCAATGTTGGGGTTCTCACCACATGTTTGAGGTTCCTTCCCTTAATTTGGAGCTTAGCTCCCCGGGATCTGGGGTTTTAACCCCAATTTTGGGGGTCCCCCCCCAAGTTTGGGGATTCCTCCCCAGGTCTGGGGGGGGTCCACATTCAATTCTGGAATTTCACACTTTCCATTTAAGTCTTCTTCCCCCCAATTTGGGGGTTCACCCACCCAATTTTGGGGGTTCCTCCCCTAATTTGGGGGGACCCGACCAATTTTGGGGGTCCCCCCCAATTGTAGAGTCCCCCACCCTCCTTTTTTGGGTTCCCCCCTAATATTAAAGAGTTCTTCCGCCCAATTTTGGGGGACCCCACAATTTGGCCGTTCCTTCCCCTAACTTTGGGCTTCAACCCTTCGATTTTGGGGGGGGCTCCCACCCTCTTATTTTGGCCTTCCGCCCTAATATTAGGCCTAACCCCTAAGAACCTTGACCCCTAAGCCTATGGCAACCACGGATCTAACCCTAACCCCTACCCCAACAAACCCTAGAAACCCTAACCCTAAAAACCCTTACAGCCCTAACCCGATAAAATTTACCACACTAAACCCCTGAAGACTGTTCTGGGGGGGTCCACATTCAATTCTGGAATTTCACACTTCCATTTAAGTGTTCTTCCCCCCCAATATGGGGGTTCGCCCACCCAATTTTGGGGGTTCCTCCCCTAATTGGGGGGGACACAACCAATTTTAGAGTCCCCCACCCTCCTTTTTTGGGTTTCCCCCAATATTAAGAGCTCTTCCGCTCAATTTTGGGGGACCCCACAATTTTGACGTTCCTTCCCCTAACTTTGGGCTTCAACCCTTCAATTTTGGGTGGGCTCCTCCCCTCTTATTTTGGCCTTCCGCCCTAATATTAGGCCTAACCCCTAAGAACCTTGACCCCTAAGCCTATGGCAACCACGGATCTAACCCTAACCCCTACCCCAACAAACCCTAGAAACCCTAACCCTAAAAACCCTTACAGTCCTAACCCGATAAAATTTACCACACTAGACCTACGCCTAAAAGCCCTAACCCTAAAAATTAAGACCCTCTAAACCCTAACCCAAAACGTAAAGATTCTCAAAGCCCTAACGCTGGAGACCCTAACCTTAAAAAAAAAAAAAAAAGACCTTAAAACCCTAACCCTAAATACCTGACCATAACTAAAACCCTAAGACCCTAACCCTAAAAACCCTATCAACACTAAAACCACAAAATACTTTAAAACCTTAACACACTAACCCCCAAACCCTAACCCTTATAACTCCAACCCTAACAACCTTAAAATCCTAACCCTAAACCCTGGAAACCCTAACCCTGAAACCCAACCCTAGTGCCTTAGCCCTGAAACCTTAAAACCCTAACACCTTATTAGAAACACTCTGTAACCAATACCATAGGCTCAGGCAAGTATCTCAGTGAGGTAGCATTTTTATTCACGATTGCAATGGCAGGCGTCCCACAAGCCACCTACTAGTTCCATAACACAGTTTATATAATTTTTTTTTTCCTCTCGGTGACCAGGACCCTCCCCAGTTTCCCCATTGACTGGGTAATCCATGTTCACAATCTATCCAGTGCTTCACAGAAAATACACAGCTGCTGGCCTGTTACTAGTCAATTTTATTTTTTTCTTGACTGTTTTCCTCTTTGAGGTGGTAATGTTTCTTACACCGTGATTTCCACCCAATTGCTCTAAGGATTCTGGTTGTCTGCATTTTACAAGGTTGTCTGTTAAGCTTTCTTATCACTGCAAGCATATATCGATACCACCTTCCTTCCCTCTAAACGATGTAACTCTGTGCAAAAACATTTTTATTCCCACAACCTTGATCCCCTTACCCTAAAATCCTTATTCTCTTTAACCCTAACAACTCTAACCACAACCCTAACCCTTCATATCAACCCCCCGACGCTAATGACACTGACTAATGATCCAAACCCCAAACCCCAGGCAACCAACAAAGAAACAGACACAAAGCTGAAAACTACAAAAAAGGCAAAACCCTGGATACAGACCCCAAATCACAAACACGCTACCAAAATGCTACAGAAAAGCCCCAGACGCAGGCCCCAAGCACTACAGCTAGGCCCCAGAAGCTCTAGACACATCCCAAAGCCAAAATGCGATCCCCAAACACTACAGAAAAGCCCCCAAACACCAGACACAGGCTGCAGAAGTCTACAAGCGGGCCCCAGCCACACCCGGATGCAGACCCCAACTGTCCACAAGCAGCTCCCAACCCACCCCCCCCATGAACTGGACCCCCCCCCACCACCACCCAGATGCATGCCCCAGGCCCCAGGCCTCAGCCCCAGCCCCCACACCCCAGACTCAGGCCCCAAAGGTGTACAACCAGCTCCCAACTGCCCCCCTCAAAGGGAGGCCCCAAAGCCTGCCAAAGGACCCTAGAGCGTACAAGCAGCTCCCAACCCCCCCGGCACAGGCCCCAACCCCCCCCCCAGACACAGGCCCCAAAGGTGTACAAGCAACTCCCCATCCTCCCCAGAGGCACGCCCCAAAGGTGTACAAACAGCCCCAACCCCCCAAGACCCAGACCCCTACAGCGTAGAAGCAGCTCCCAACCCCATGCCCCCAAGGCACATGCCCAACCCCTCCCCCAAGGCAGGCCCTAACAGTGTACAAGCAGCTCCCACCCCCCCCCAGACGCAGGCCCCAAAGGTGTACAAGCAGGCCCCTACAGTATACAAGCAGCTCACAACCACCCCCCCAAAGGCAGGCCCCAACCCCCTCCAGATGCAAGCCCGAAAGGTTAAAACCAGCTCCAACCCCCCAACCCCCCCCCCGCCCCGCGCAGACGCAGGCCCCAAAGGTGTACAAGCAGTTCCCAACCCCTCCAAGGCAGGCCCCAAAAGTGTACAGGCAGGCCCCTACAGTGTAGAAACGCTCCAACCCCCCCCCTTCCACCTCGAGGGAGGCCCTCCCCCCCCAGTATACACGAAGCTCCCAACCCCCTCTCAGAGGAATGCCTAAAAAAGTATACAAGCAGCTCCTAACACCCCCCCCCCCCCCCCCCCCCCCAAAAGAGGCAGTCCCCAAAGGTGTACAAGCAGGCCCTCAAATCCCTTAGGTGTACAAGCAGGCCCTTCAAATCCCTCAGCCCCTGCGCCAGCTTTATTGGCGAGCAGCGAGGCTGGGGGGGGAGGGGGGCAAGACAGCCTTAAATAAAATACAAATATAAAAAGTGTTATAAATGGCTGTTATAAATCCAAATAGGATTACAATCAAAGTTTACAATTTATTAAACGAATAGAGGCAAGCAAGCAGCGCTGGGTGCGCCGGGAGTCTCTGCTCCCCCAGGACGCACACCTGTTACTTAAGGCGGCTGGTTTTGATGCTCCCAGGCTAATACATATTCATTACTACTTCGAGAAGAGGCAGGGTTATTAGAATTGGTTTCCGGAATCCGAAACCCCTCCCAGGGGCGCCTGCGTACCAGTCTCTGGTGGTCTCTCGGGGCTTGCTCGGGCTGAATGCTGGTTGTCTTCCTCTCAGGCTTTTGTCCTTCAATTGTCCTTCAGCTCCCCCTTCCTCCTCGTTTGGGAGCCTCTGCGCCGGATTTCAGAAACTCTAGCAACATCCCCTGCAGTAGTCAGCACTTTTCCCTAAAAACCCCTTTGTTCTCTTATCACCTAGACCCGGGCCTCGATGGTAACCCTTCAAATCCCTTAGTGACACGAATTGCTGGACCATTCCTTACAAAAGGAAGGATAAAATATGTAGAGGAGCAATGGCACACGCGAAAGCCCAGCGCCGCGGGCAGAGGCAGCGAAGGTTGACGGCAGAACAGTGCTCGGTTTGAACACGGAGAGGGAAAGCGAGGGGAAGGTGGCCGAAGCCGGCCGCAGTCTCTGAGCTCTCCTCCTCCTGATTGTTTTCTCTCAAAGCCATTTCTGTCTGTGTGCGGGCACCCGGAGCCGGCAGAAGTCCCCGTGAAGTCCTTCGGCAGGACGGAGGGCTGCGTGGGCTCCAGTGAGAGAGGGAGTTAGGAGAATCTTATCAAGTAGAGATAGAGCGCTGACGGCATTAAACTAGGATGCTACTTAGTGTCTTTGCTAACTATGGTGCATTGTGCCAATTAACTAAAGCAAGAAGCCTTGGGCCCCTTACCAAGGTCAGTCTCCTAATAAGAGAGCGAGCCTATCTTAAGAAACTGGGAGAAACTGGTCCTGCAGGTGGACAAGAGCCAAGGAGCAACTGAGTCTGTGCAAAGACAAGAGGTCAACTAGCGGTGACGAGGAAGAGTCATCAATCTTCATGCCCACGACCTCCCGTGCTGCCCAGCGCTGAATAAACATACCTACTTTACAATCTCACTGATTGTGGAGTCCCTTTTCCGCAAGTCGCCAGCAGCAGTTTCTTCCGCAGAGGTTTTCCCAGAGCCGCTTCAAAGCTTCCCTTGCGGAGCTGGGGCGTCGCAGGGGGTCGTCAAAGCACGCACGTACACACACACACACACACACACACACACAGGCGTTGTTGTCCAAACAGAAAGTATTTACAACAAATTCGACAAGCGGTTTTTCTCTGCCAGCAGCAAATGCCTGAGGGCCCCTACAGCTTCACAAATCATAGCACAAAGAGCCTAAAGTTCCTCTAAAATTTAGGGAAATAATTCAAAATAGATCTGCTAGGGGAAAACGATCACTGGCGGCAGGGTACACAATACACCCGAGCCTCAGCTCTCCTCCGCAGAGTCAGTGCCCACGCCCAAGTGCGACGCTGATGGCACCCGAACATTTGCTGTAGCAGGCAGCAGAGCCAGCAGCTCAGGGGAGCAATTTTAAAAACCAGGAGGCACTTAAACCAACCCTTAATTGACCCAGTTACTGCAGGAGAGTCCCGACTACTCGCCCTGGAGTCCTACTGTCACCAGCAAAAAGCACCAACCAAAGCTTGGGGGAACTTTGGTACAGCACAAGAGAAGGGAGTGGGGGTAGCGTAGCCGTATCGCAGAGCTGCTGCTTTTCACACCATTTTATCATCCCTGATAATTGAAAGTAAGGCCGGGTGGGCTGACCCCACCACCACCACTCCTGGCAGCATGTTTGGTCCACAACGCTAGAATAATTATTCTGCTCCCTCCCGCCCCTACAGCTTCATCATCTGAAAAGATTACAGTCAAAACAATGGCATACACAAATAAAAGTCAAGAGTTGACATAGTAACTCCGGGATTTGGGTATCAACTGTCCGAGAAATCAGAACACCCAGGCTTCACAATGTGCCCAACATCGAGCTGTGCCAAGGCGGGGGGGAAGGAAGAAGCTTTCCGTTTAAGCCTTCAGAGCATCGCTCCATCACTACGTCAATTCACAGCCACCGCAGCGTGCCGATGGACATCTTTCTGTGCCAAAAGAAACAAGTGCTTTGTCCTCTTGATATCAAAGGTAGCCACCTATAGTTACGGAACCATGCACAAGACCTTAACTCTGACCAGCAGGGAAACTTAGGACAACTGAGTGCAGATCCTGCCAATTTCTACCAGTTCCAACTGTGCTTTAAGTCTCATTGCAAAGCCTCAGTTAGAAAAAGGATCACCTCAGGGTATCCAACAAGAAGAAGAGTTGTTTTCTTTTTTTTTTTTTTTTTTTTTTTTTTAATATACCATAGGACTATGCAGTTCAATCATCAATCATCTTGGAAAGCTCAAGGAGGAGGTCATCCTCATCCTTCCCTGGGTCCAAGTCGAGCTCGGCTTCCAGTATGCCGTCTGAGAGTTCCCAAAGTAGCGTCTCTAAATCCTCGTCTACAGATACGGGCGCGTTGCCTGTGGAACTCAGCCGGCGTGTCCTTGCTTCTTCTAGCTGGGAAGAAGCTGAAGTCGAGCTTGAGAACTCCATTGGCTCCATGGATTCTGCCTGGCTTCCAAGATGTGCTTCAGGTCTTGGCAGAGCAAGGAAGAGAACAATCAGTATATGCCATTTCTTAACGGGAAATCCCTTTTCTGCAAACCGGCTCTTAAAACCGTAGCCAACCCCTCCTGCACTTCAATCTTACCCAGGGATTGTTATTCAATTAACCCAGGGCTACATTTAGAGCCCAATATATTAGCAGGTACATTTTTCAGTTTGGGGGTTTCTCTGTGAAGCCAGAGCACCTGGAGTCTAGCAAAGATGGTTCAATTGTTGTAGCAAGAGGCACTTTGCCACCTTGCTTAATTTTCCTGTAAAAATGTTAAGAAGTCTCCATCTGCAAATATCTGTTTGCTAAGTTAGTCATTTTTCCCACGGCACACTCAGCAGAGTTTGCTCCCCACTACAGGAAGCTGATCTGCAGCCATCACTTCCCTCTGCTCTCCCTGCACTCTTGTCACCTTGTATGTTTGTTCGGGTGGCATTCTTGAGGACCAAAAGGCAGAGGACACTACTCATCATTTATCACCTCACGAGGAAGTAGAAGAACTTCACCTCATCCTCATTTAGGTATTCAGACAGAGCAAGAAGTCACTGGAAAGCTGTACCGACTTGCAGCATTTAAAGAAAGTAAGTCTAATTAAGCATTCCTGCTAGCTGCTAGAAAGTCATTTCACGTGACTTATTCCTCTGATGGATTTGGGCTTTAATTATCTCAGAACCCTCCTTTTTTCCCCACGTGTGACAGAACTTATGTTTCACTGGGGATATACACCGATTGAGAAAAAGAACAAGTTGTGGTCATCACCTGTTTTGGGGATTTTCTTCAAGTCTGGTGGCTGGGACGTGCTCCAGCGTGGCTGGAACAGCCTAGAAAGCAGCAAAACAGTATTTAGGACTCATGGGTAAAAGATTCCTTACTAGCTTTTTCCTCCATGCTGCTTCTCCTCTGGCATTGCGGAGCCTTAGCCAAAATACAAAACCAAGGTGCTCCTGAAGAAAGTTAATATTCACTTGGAGGTTACTAATGATCTTGTGTCTTTTAAGAACACAGCATTAATGGACAAAATCCTCCACACCAGAGAAATCACAGAATCACAGAGGACTAAGTAAATAGTGCCATTAATCTAATAAATATGGAAGGGTACTACAAGAATTCTGTAGGCAGCTACTGGATTTAAAAGGAAACAGAAAGCCTGTAGAACTTTTGAGTTTTCCATCTTTTCTCCTAGAGGAGGGTGTAAATTTTACAAGGGATCCATTTCTGCATTAGCCCCTGTCCTTACCATAGCTGCTTTTTTGGCTGGAGGTCCCATTGTGTCAGCGTCAGAGGCAGTCCGTGGCTTCACAGCTGCTACAGCAGAGGGAAAACTGCCAGGTGCCTTACGTTTCAGTGCCTTCTTCTTGGGGGAAGCGACTTTCCCATCCCAAGGCTTCGCAAACATGTTAAAGTTGGCTAGAGTAAAAGGAAGAGAGAACTGATACAGTCTTGCTCTGCCTCATGAAAAATCCACGTTCTCTTCCTCATTTCCACGGCCCGTCTACACAGTTAACTGTATTTGGCCAGCAGAATTACACTGCCATTGCCTGGATTCTCAGCAATATCTTCCACATAGTAAACTCCGTCTACCAACAATCCATACAAAGGAACAAAGGAACTGAATAGCTACAGTAAATCATAATCCAGGACGAGGGAAACTCAGACACAGAGCGATCCCAAGTGCAAGCAATACTCTAAGACGTTGTATGAAGTCTAGTAAGATTCACAAATGTTGACAGCTTTTGTATTTAAAGTCTTGCTCCCTCTAGGAAAGGAAAAGCAGCAGGTATAGTAAGACAAGAGAGTGTATGCAACTGTTGTACCAGCTTCCTCTCCCCTGCAGTGATGTCCCACAAAATCTATTAAGTTGTTCTACAAAATCCAAATTTGTAGAGTCATATTCTAGTCTCCCATTCCTGACCTAACATCTGGCTGGCAGGAGAAGAAACGAAAGAAAGCTGGGTACTTGTTTTCTTTGTGTGTTTATTTCCTCGTGTCCCGTGAGACAGAGAGAAAGGCTACAATGTGCAGTGCATGCAGCCTTTAAGCCCTCCTTATCTCCCTCACACAATCTCATTTTACAAAGTTGATATAATCTTAACAACGAGGCCTTTGATCCTCTGTCATTTTTGACAGAAACTGGCCCCCCACATTAAGACGCTGATGCATGCTTTACAAACACATACACGTGTCAAGTTAAGCAACACATGCCAAAGAGGAAGGTGAACTTGAACTCAACGCAGGGAGGACTTCATACCATAAACAGATGGCAGAAAAAAACAGAATACCAAAATTAGACTAAAAAGCCCCTCAATGTGTTAATTTTCTAGTGGGAAATACAGAATACCATCACGTAATTAACGAAAACAGACATGGTTGCATGTTCTGGCCCTTCTTTGCCTTTGAACTTTGTAGCCTTAAACTCTTTTATCCTCTGCATTGAAGGAAAAAGCAAAGCAGATCCTGAGCAAACGGAACTTGCTCAATATGGGAAGCACCTCACCGGGGCAGGTATTAAAGCATCTTATTACCTGATAGCTTTGTGTTCCATAACGATTTCTGCCCGGCTGGGGCAGGTCCAGGTTGTGCTGGGGGAGCTGGCACATTTCCTCCACTCTGCTGCATCCGCAGAGCTTTCTCGCGCTTTATTTCTTCCAGGGTTTTAACACGCACTTCTCCTTCTGGCTTGGCTTTACCTGCCGGCTCCTTCGACTGCACTTTGCTGGGCCCGGAAAGAGTGAGCACGCTCTGCTTCTTGGGCTCACCCTGAATTTTTGCCCCTGCGCTGGGATCTTTGGTTTTACCATGCCATTCAGCCTGGGCTTTGGCTTGACATTCTCGTCTCTGAAGAGCTCTCTCACGACGGATTTCCTCCAGTGTTTTCACATGGATCTCTCCCTTTGGCTTAGCAGCCTTCCCTGTCATCATCAAGAAATGAGAAGCACCAACATTTAAAGAGAGTCCAACAATAGTTTAAGTCTCCAAAATTTGTCACAGTACTAAGGAAAACTAAGCCTGAGCGTTCCCAATAACGCATCTTAGGACAATAGCCTAACATTCTCCTCCTCCTCTGAGCCACTTGTTGTATTTTGAAGACCAGCCCTATCCAGAGAGAGTTGCTACACAGAAATGCTAGTTTACTTGATTACTTTTTCAGACTGCATTTCAAATTCCTGCTCCCGGCAGTGGCTCTATTCTAATTGTATATGATGGTTCACAGAAGCAGCTTAAAACCTTGACAAGGCACAAGCGGAAAATAAACACACACCTAGAGGCAGATTTCTGATAGTGGCTGTCAGAAGAGCTTCAGCACTCGAGCAAGAGGAACCAGTTCTTTGTTTTCATTTGAATTCCTTTTTAGGGCTGTATGAAAACGGTCTAAGTTCACGGAAAGGAAGAAGGAGAAAGTATATTTAATAGCCAGTTGTTACCTTTCGCAGTACTAGTCCGTTGAGAAGGTAATCCTAGCCTCTCCTTCACAGACTTGGGAACTTGAACTGCAAAACAGAAAAAGACCAAATTAGGGAGGCTGCATAAACGTCAACTTTGTGTTCACATTCGAAAACAAGGCAGGAAAGGTAACTTTGAATCCCGGTGATTAAGACCTCAGCCAACATGCAAAAAGAAACATCGCAGGAAAAGGACAAACAGAAAGCCTAAATACAAAACCCGTGAATCACATCCAGATGCCTGTTTAGTAGCTGTACCTCTCTTTGGTGCTTTGTCAGCATTTCCCGGAACCTCCACCTTCTTCCCCAGCCTTTCAGCAAGGCTGCGCTTCACCGGAAGGGCGCTTACATCAGCTTCAGACAGAGAAAACAAGGAATATTTTAAGAACATTTCTTTGCAGGAAGATTTGAGAACAGTCAACCACAAGCTTCTATTTTTCAAGCATATTTTCATAAAATTGCCTTTCAGCTGCTAAATGGTTTTTTTGCCATTTCTGCAGTCAACACAGATCTCCACTGCAATGCATTTTCCTCTCATACGTCAAAAATACTCTTCAATGCAGTCATATAGAGAAGGCGGCACCTAAATAACAGCTCATAAAAAGTTCTTACCCACGGAGGCTTTCCGTTTTCCTTGTTTCTCAGCAAGATCTAGTCGAACCACAGGTTCCTCCCCTAAAACAAAAGTAAAATTTTTCTATTTCATAGAAACCAGTAGCCAATAGAAATAGTATACTGTTAGCCCATGTCCAAAAAGAACCCAGCAAGGCACTGTTTTGACAGCTAAACCACACAAACTCATATTTCAACTATAATTAACTTAGAAAAAGTATCCATAGTCTCAGTGTTTGCCTCAAATTCCAGCTGAATGTAGTCGAGAATGAATCTGAGTCTGCTTGACAGCTATACTTTGTGCAGAACAGAGCTGCATAAGCAAGCAGAATATTATTAGGTACAAATGCTGAGAAATATTCCTTTCTAAGGTGAATGTCTATGAGTAGAAGTACTTCTTCACTTCTTTCCCTTTCAAAGGAATTTGCACAACTCTAAACAATATAATTTATACACAGACTCCTATCGCACTACTGTCCACACGTGCCACTGTCAGCCTCTTTAAAGCTTCAGAAATTGCTTCTTACATAGCACTGTCCTCTAGAGCTCTTTCTTCTCGTTACTCTCCTGTTTTTCAGTTATCCCCCTATTTGCATACTGACACATTTTTTTCTTTCTCCTGCTACTGCACTTAACCTGAGCACCAAAGCTTTCCAGTACAACCAGGGACTTTCAGCATAAAAGCATGTTTTGAACAGAAGGTGGCAGCACCAGGAGGCTAACAGGGGTGAATTGCCTTCCTTCTTGCTTAACCTTCCAGTTTAGGAGTAATGAAATCAAAACAAAAGCATGAATTATTACCTTCCTCTGTAGACAGTGTCACAGTTCTCACCACTGTCCGGACATTTTCCTTTTCCGGAGCAGGAAAAATCATAGAATCGACGGGAGGAAGAGAAGATCTTGAAGGACCTTCTGCTCAGAGCAAGCAAAACATAAGGAAGTTTACCAAACAGAAAAAACTATCACGAAGAACAAAAAACTTTAATTATTCATTACTGTCAAACATACAGTGACCAGAGCATGCAAATAAGAGAGGTGACTAATTTGCCTCTGGTTGCCCTTGGAATTCCCATCTAGAATACCAGCTGGCTGAGAATCAGGTTGCTCGATGCCCCCAGCTAAACATGGAAGTCTATCCCTCAAGCAGCTCCCAGCCACCATCACCTGCCATTCTGAAGCCAATCAAATTTCACTTCTTTGGCAAAATAGTTGGATTCACCAAAGCATAGCCAGCTACCCGGTATTACTGGAAGAGTTTTTTTTTGAAAGAAAAATCATCACACAGGATGAAGGTGAACAGGGTAAGGAAGCAGGGAATATTAACTCACCACCGTGTCTCTTAGTTTTTTCCTTCATTTTCTGCAATTTGATTTCTTCAAGTGTTTTTATTCCAAAATTCAGACCGTCCTCTGAAAACAGAAAACAGTTAATGAGACTAAGGCTCAGAGGCACTCACTGAGGACCACAGATCCTCAGGCTTCTTAGTGCTCAGGAACTTTCAGAAGTATTTAGAATAAAGCCTGTCAACACTCCTCACAAGTGAAACAACCATAGAATCAATGGCATTTTGCCCCTCCTTTCACCCTTCAGGGTAAAAACTGTAGTTTTAATTTTAATCCATTTACGTGATATTAGATCCCTCTATCGTTAGATATGGCTTTCAACAGTGGTTGCCAGGCTGCACGTGCAGCCATTTAAACTCCATGCTGTGACCCTGTTTTGTTCTCCAAAAGGAAAGAAAAGGAGTTCAACTTTCTGACCCAATGGGCACATGATGGTATCAGGGAGAAATGAGATCATGGAAATAACCGAGTCCATTCAGCACCCCTACATTCTGTTGTGTTTTTACGCCACATTGCTTTTGAGTTAATTGTCAAGTTCTCCTTCCGATTTATCCTACTACAGGTGCTGGAATACCTTGTTTAGCAGTAGTAGCACTGGCTTTCCGAGTGGAAATCATCCGTAATCCATTTTGGCCTTCCTCAGCTGGTTGCTGGACGGGAGTTTTAGTTTCTTCTCCTTCCGCAGAAAGCTGGTCTGAAGGGGAAAAATCTATTCAGTTATGCATAGGCCAGATTGTTCGTGATTATGTAGCTCATGCAATGACACTTCAGTCCATGGTTCCTATAAAAAAGTTGTGGTTTTTTTTTTTTTTTTTTTTTTTTTTTTTAATACAGCTACACTGACCTGATGAACTCGTAAGTAGACTACCCTAGGACAAAACATCTAGGACTCTAGATTCTCTCTGCAGCTTTAACTACTACACAACATATTACTCTTCAGACAAAAAAAAAGGAATTTCCTTCCTAGTTTCACATAGAGCTTTACACAACAGACCAGCTAAAGCCAAGAGTGGTTCTAAGCTTTCCTCCAACATTTCAGGTTCTGTCCACTGACTGCCAGACAAAGCCACCAGTGACCTGAGCGGACTGCCTGCCCTATCGCTAGTCAGACCTCAGGTCATCTGTGATTTATACATTCATTTACAGCACAAATTCCTTCCAAGAACCAAAGACTTACACAATCATTTACAGCACAAATTCCTTCCAAGAACCAAACCATGCTCACCATCATCATCTTCATCATCATCTGCAGCATTGATTACAACTGGAGGGTGTGTAGGGCTTGGGACATTTTCCGAGTTTTCCACTTTCATCACCCGCCTTAGCTATGGAGAGGGATTGGACTGGACAGAAAGTTTGTTTTGCTGCAGTGACATCTGAGCCACTTTCAAATCATCGTCCGCGGACTCAGGCGGACTTGGCAGTGTAGCTAGAGGAAGAGGAGGATCATCAGTAATATGGCAGTTTAAAACTTTGACCACAATGCACGAAGATGGTAGCTAAGGCAGATAACCTGCACAGGCAATGAATGCAGCATCTCCTTTTGCCCATCCCGCCACTGTTTACACCGTGAACAATGACTTGCCTTCAAACAACAACACATCTCCCTACCACCCAGCAGAAGACGAAACAACAGAAAGCAAACTGCAAGGCAAATATCACACAAAGCAGAGAGAAGCTGAGCATGAAAGCAGAAAACAAATACCAGCAGTACAGCAGCAGTACACTCGGTTTAGCTGACCACCTAGGACTGCAGACCTTTTCCTGCACTCACAAATGAACGGTTACCTGATGTCTCCTACACTATTGGCACCCACTAAGTAATATGCAAAATTAATTCTTCAATACTTAAAGAAAAAGGACCTAAACTCACTCTTGCTTGGTGGTAAGAAGACGCCATCGATGTAACGTCCCTTTGCGTGATGAAAAGCACAGTTGGCTTTCTGACAGCCTACTGGCTGCTTCTGCCAGTAGCAGGGAATCTCAGCGCGCTTTTTCTGAAGACAGAAAGAAAGACAAGCTCGTGATAACATGCACCTAAGGTTTGCAAAGAGATGCACAGTTCCAGGTCACGACAGCGATAGGGCTGTCACAATACAGTGCTGAAACATCATTCCAAAGGTCAGTTTATCACGGAAGTATAGTATTTCTGGGCATATTCACAAAGTTTGCAGAAGCTGTAACCACTATGCACGTTTAGCCTTGTCATCATTCAGTTTGAGAAGACAGGCACTCTCAGACATCAGTTTAGGGTGGGTTAAACTAATACACCTAGGATTATACTAGGATTATTCAGAGGGAAAAAGAACATCTTAAATTGCCTACGTTAACTCTATCCAGAACTACTTCTCGGAGACTTCGTTCTTCTGCACCTTTAACTTTCCCCACTGCTTCCTAGCCCAGGCAGCTAGAACAGCATTATCTGAAGGACTCCGGGACACAAGAGACCTGATCATTATCAAGCCTGCTCTCAGGAGGCTAGTACAGCCTGTTTATTACCCCCCTGCTCCAGCAGGTTTGAGCAGTCTAGTTAGCGGTTATTCTGCATCTGTTGAGAAAATACTGTCGGCGTCTAATAAAAGAAAATCTTGCTAAGACATACCTAAGGCATTGATTTTATTTCCCTCTCCTTCCTCCCACCCCCTCCCCTGCTAACAGAAACCAGTGTAATTCCAAAGCAAAGGACTCTGTCCTGCAAAAGCACAATCAGCACACCTACAGCACTGAAAAATGCTTTTGTTGATTTATTTTGAGAACACATCTTTAGGCACTCACATCGATTTCCATGTGTCTGAATCGGCAGACATTCCTGAAACAACGACCCTCCTGCCACAGCGTGCAGACTGTCTCGTTCCCCAGAGCAGCTTCACAGTGGCGGAAGGAACAGTTGTCTCCCTGTAACCAAAAGGAAACCAACAAGGAAAATATAGTACAGCCTCAAAAACGTCCATGCTACTGCCTCAGGTTGCTACGATTGAATTCAGAATCTATCTGGTTATCACGTTAACCAAAGACCAGTGTGCCTCCTCCTCCTACTCTACCCCTTCCTGAAAAAAATGAAAAAAAAAAAAAAAACAACAAAAAAACAAAGCAAAGCAAAGCAAAAGAAACCCAGCCATACCTTGGTACAGGTAGAATAGAAATAGAAGTAGCAATCGTCTCCTTGTTTAGACATGCCGACAAGTTCTGATAACAAGCTCGGGTTCTCTCCACAGGGACTTCCTCTGCTCTTGGAGAGAGCTGTCTTCACCCTTGCTTGGGCTGAAAGTCTTCCACTGGCTTGTGATCAGTGAAATCTTCTTTTTAAAAGTAACCCTAAACAAAGTACCAACAAGTGAAAAATAATGAGTAACAAGCATTTTTCCAGCTTTCTTCTGTTCATCAAATTAGTCTCTTGAGGAGAGCAATGCCTTGAAATCAGCTGTTACGGGAACTAACACAATATTAAACTAAAGTTCTGTAAAGCTGCCAGGAGCTTTGTCAGCAAGTGTTCTCTTCCACGTCCTCAATAATATGCCTTGGAGCACATCCGGAAGCCTGAAAATGGAGTCACTTCTTCAAAAACCACCTGATCATACATGCAAGGCAATGATCAACTATGGCTACGAGTAACTTCTACAGAACGCAGTATGACGCATTAAATAGCACGTTCCAGTCACTGTGGGTCTTCGAGTTCACCTACCTGGACAACCTCAGCAAAGTTATCGATCTTCAAAGACTTCCAGTTAACTTCTCCTGGAGGCCGAACCAACACTGAATCCGTGAATTAATGATAAAGGGGTAGGAAGAATTTGCCTCCTCACTTTGCCAAGGGAGCCTCTCATCCACAATTCAAACATAGGATGTGCTTTTAAACAGCTTATAACTAATGGAGGAAGCAAGTCCATCTGAACACTCTCTCAGACTGGAGACAGCCAGGGTTAGTTAGCTCTTCAAAAAATAAAAACCAAAAAAAAAAAACACAAAACAAAACAAAAACAAAAAAACCCAGTGCATTTAGAGATGAACTCGTGATTCAAAGTGGCTGCAAAAATGAGGCTCCATCTTCCACAGCCAGAAAATTTGACTTTTTTTTTTTTTTTAATTCAAAATTCAGTATGTTCCAATCTCTGGTCTTCAAGATTTCTTCACCTATTAAGAAAACACTAAAACCTTTCCCCGTCTTTATTACCTGTACAGCAAAAAACACACCAGTGCACAGAAATACACAAATGTGCATACGCCTACACACATATGTGTTTAGACACACACACACGAGGAGTGAGTGATAGAAAGTTAGCGAGAGCGACAGTGGAAATCAGAAGTTTTGCCTTTTTGACACAGAGAGCGCGTAAAAACTCTCTCATTTTGAGGGAACTAGAAAAAAATGGAGGATCTACCAAATATTTTGATGAGTATGCCTTCGAGGCCAATGCTTTATACCATGAGTGATCTGGGGGCCAGCACACAAATATGCATACATATGTATCACACAGTATCACGGATTTCTAGGTTGGAAGAGACCTCAAGATCATCGAGTCCAACCTCCGACCTAACACTAAGTACTCCACTAAACCATATCGCTAAGCTCTACATCTAAACGTCTTTTAAAGACCTCCAGGGATGGTGACTCCACCACCTCCCTGGGCAGCCCGTTCCAATGCTTAATAACCCTTTCGGTAAAGAAGTACTTCCTAACATCCAACCTAAAACTCCCCTGTCACAACTTTCACCCATTCCCCCTCGTCCTGTCACCAGGCACGTAGGAGAACAGACCAACCCCCACCTCTTTACAGCCTCCTTTAAGGTAACTGTAGAGAGCGATAAGGTCGCCCCTGAGCCTCCTCTTCTCCAGGCTGAACAAGCCCAGCTCCCTCAGCCGCTCCTCGTAAGACTTGTTCTCCAGACCCCTCACCAGCTTGGTCGCCCTTCTCTGGACTCGCTCGAGCACGTCCATGTCCTTCCTGTAGCGAGGGGCCCAAAACTGAACACAGTACTCAAGGTGCGGCCTCACCAGAGCCGAGTACAGGGGCACAATCACTTCCCTAGACCTGCTGGCCACACTGCTTCTTATACAGGCCAGGATGCTGTTGGCCTTCTTGGCCACCTGGGCACACTGCTGGCTCATATTCAGCCGACTGTCAACCAACACTCCCAGGTCCTTCTCGGCCAGGCAGCTTTCCAGCCACTCATCTCCCAGCCTGTAGCTCTGCTTGGGGTTGTTGCGCCCCAGGTGCAGGACCCGGCACTTGGCCTTGTTGATCTTCATACAGTTGACCTCAGCCCATCGCTCCAGCCTATCCAGATCAAATATGTACATGCATACAGGATAAACATATCTATACACACAAGCGTGCACAGTATATGTCGTATGGTATCCATATCGAGAACAACTCGTAGCCCTGATCAGACACGTAGAGTTGCAATCAATTAACAGCAGGAAGACAGCAGATCAAGGATACAGCAAGCTTTGAGAGGCAGGGCAATGCTCACTTTGCCAGTGGCATGGCTGCATGATACCAAGAATTTTGAATTAGTTTGATTTTTGGGAAGCAATTTGTTTTCTTTCTGCGCTGTAGCAAATACCACAGGTTTGCCATCACGTGCTGTTCCCTAATCCATATATCCATCATCATCCATTGCTGCAAGATCATGAAAGGTTAGAAAAGATGACTTAGGTCCAATTTAACAGCCAATGATTTTTCAATGACCAGAGCTGCAACAGATTTTATTTAGCCACAAGCAGGTTTTTTTTTTCTGATGTGAAGTCAGATATTTTGATTTTTTTTTTAAGACACTAAATGTCATAAAACCTGCAACCAGACCAGATAAAGTTCAAATTAGAGTGATTCTGAAGCCTTTCATTAAAATGCTGCACATTTCTGTGCAAATTATTTCTGACTCTTCTGGACAAAAGCGGATGAAATAGTTCTTACAAATTAATAATAAAAGGTTGGAACCTTTTACTCCCACAAACACTAGTGAATTTTCCAGGAAGTATTATTTTGGCAGGGAATTTTCCCAAATCTAAAGTAAAGAGGGGAAAAGTTGGGTTCCCGTATTAGTTGTTGGTTTTGACTGCTTGACAAAGGGAATAAAAACAGTAGTTAAGTGCAAGGTTTCCTTCTCTTCTTTAGTATTGAGAGGAATCGTCACTTCTGACCTTTAGCACCTTCAGAAACACACTTAGTGCCATGCAGATTCCTCTGCATCTACTTCTAAAAATTACTGGTGCTCCTTAGCATGGAAGTTGGACTTGAAATCTTTCCCAGATTGAGCTCTTTTGAATGCCCAAGGAGCTCATCATTTTGCTTGTTGCCTTCCATTTTCCTGAACAGACCCAGAACACTGTTCAGGATATGAATGGATCTGGTCTAAGGAATGGGAAGAAAGCAAAAACCAAGGATACCTCACAGCCCTAAATGCCATAAAAAGCAGTCTCATTTTAAAAAAGATCTCCAAAGCTTTTTTTTTTTTTTTTTAAACTGACATCTGCCAATATGGCGATCCAAGTGCTGAACAGAAACCAACTGAACTAGCCCCTGAAAGCCTGAATAAAAATGAGTAACTCTGGTGCACTCAGCAGGTCTGTAATAGAAGTTGGCAAGATTTTTAGATTTCTTTTTTCTCCAGGGTGCTAGTAAAGTTTTTGCGTTACGAGATTTTGAACTCTTTTTGTACAAAAGAATTACAGATGCACTACAGTCACGGTAGCTGGGGGTCTGGAAATACATGCCAACAAGTGTCATAAACTTTGCCTTTGCTGAAGGAAGATAACTAGTCCAAAGAAAACCTGCCTAGTTTGTTTTACAGGCTTGTCTTTCTCAGTATGGAACAAACTGACCTCCCTGGTCTAACTTTCCAGTTGGCTATTCTGCCTTTGTCCTGGAGAGAAGAGCAAGAAGGGAACAAAATATTTTTGCACTCCAAAAAATGCATTAGGGAAGGATTATCACACCTACCTAAGGGTAATTTCTTGTTTGTTTATAAAGCACAAAGTCTTTCTCTTGGACAGTCTCTGTTGCTGGCCTGTTTTGTGCCTTCCATTTATAATAAAGGCATTAAAGATGCTTACCCCGTTTTGGTGGTTTTTTATTTTTAGAACAGTGTAAGCGGACAGTCGGATGACAAGCAAGAAAGAACAGCATAAACTCCTTGTTGTGACCCTGCTTTTTAATCACCCAGCATCAGCCTTGCTGCAAAACAGTCTCCGCTGATTTACCTGCTTGTTAAAGCACCCCACAGGCTGCAAGTGTTGTGTGCTAGGTGTCAAATTATATTTAACGGTGCATAGGTAAACCATTCATCTTCCCATGGTCAAAGCACAGAACAGCCTCCTGCTAACACAGCTCATCCTTGCTGTAACTGCTTTTAAACCTATTTGTTGGTAAGAAAAGAGCTCAGTACACCACCTTCACAGGGCAAAAATTCACATGGAAGAGCAGAAAAACCCAGAAGTGCTTCCTGAACTTCACGTTACCAACAGCACCATCGGATTTAGATCCTTGCCTGGCATCCAGGATGCACGGCCTGCAAGCACTGCTGCGATGTGGAAGTGCCAAGGCAGGTTTTTGGCCTGCCCTAAAACACTTTTTTTTTTTTTTTCTTTTACAAACGATACAAAGAGTGTGCCAGGTATGCTGTAATGCCCGTGTGCCAGGTCAATAGAGGATATCCAAACAACAGAGGCGCTTCTCCTAATTTCTGGCGTGAAAACACTTTCACAGCATTCTTTTCACGAAGAAACCCCTCTCTATCTTCTCCAATGCTCCAGGACCTGCTGCAGCTGCAGCGGCTGCGCTGGTACCAGCCGCATCTTTGACAAATCTTTTCAACGGTTCTGCTTTACCTCGGCACAGTTGAGGTCACTCCTCTTCCTCTTCCAGCTGAGGAAGCAGCTTGCGGGCTCTGCCACACGGTCGGTGCAGAAGCGAAAGCTGGGAACACAGCAGTCAAACTCTCACTGCTAACGAAGCCACCAGGGCAGAGGGCTGACACAGACCCGCCAGAGGCGAACCGTACCCGCTCTCCCTCCCGGCTGCGAGGCTCGCCACAGCAGCCCCGACCCGAAGCGCTCACAATGCTTTGCTTGGTGATGTCACCGATGAGTCAGAGTCCCCAGATGAGCATCTGCCTTGCCACTCTTTAATGTTGGTGTTGTTTTTTGGTTGGTTGCTTGCTTGCTTTTGAAACTTATGTAGGTTATGGTAAACCTTCAGGTAAACCACAGATCAATGGGGAAGAAGTCCCACACGAGGGAAGGCCGTGCATTTCTTCCAGGCAATGGCGCATTCTTTAACATGCTGCATTCGACAAAGAAGCTCTCTCCATTTTGCGCAGTGGCAACAGGCACGACTGCAACACACGCACGTGTAGGCAGCACCTGCAGGTCCCAAACCGTTAACCAATTTTTAGATAGCACCAATTTTTTATGTAGTTGCTTTCCCTTCATCCATAACCCCTTTTTTCCTTTCTTTATATCGGGTGGCTCTCCTCCATTGTTCTGTCATTTTACTCCCCAGTGTCTGAGCAGGCACTGGGAATCGTTTCCAGACGAAAGGTACTGCTGAAGCTACAACATTTACTCTCAGGGAAAAGAGAGTATGTGAAAGAATACATACTTCCTTTCTTTTTCCTGTTTTTTTTTTTTTTAAAATCTCTGAAATCAACGCTGCGGCCTGGCAGCAAATAACTATGGGAGTAATGATGATTCCTCATCCTCACTGTAACGTTGTAGTTAATGTCATAAAGAAGCAATTTCCCCAGGCAGTGGCCATTTGAGATGGGAAGGGGCAGTAAGAGGAAGTTTTCCTTAGACTAGCTCTTCCCCCAGAACACCTCGCCATCCAGCAACAAATTCAATTCACCTGCTCCGCCTGATCAGTCAAACGCGCGTCCGACTCCAGCACACGTCACAGCGGTGGTTCTGACGTGGTTTGAGAATCACCTATCCGCAGAATATCTCGGGTTTGTACACTCAAATAACGCAGTCTTTTCCAAATAAGGCCCAGAGCTCACACTCCGAGTGCAGCCTAACAGCACCAGAGGGCCGGTAGGCTAAACATTCCCATCCTGGCAACAGGACTGACCCGGGCAACAGTAAGCATCCCTTCTGCACTTTCGTCGTGAACATCAACATAAGGAAACAGAGACCTCCTCGATCCAAGTTTGAAGAAACAAACACAAAGGTCACCCAAGCGGGTTGTTTTCAGCAAACTAACGGAGAAATTAAGGTGACAACCGCGTGCATCCAGAGTTAGTCAGATCCCGAAGGCAGTTCCTTTGGGAAACGCAGGAGCAGCGCGCCAGATGACGGCTACCTTACAGCGCACCCCTCAGAGGCACTGCTACGAAAGGAAGGCAGAAGGTTGGAACTCAAAATAACTCGCAAGGCGCCCGTTAAGGGGGAAGCTTTAATTTCCTGAGCAGAACCTCCCCCCTGAAGGCAGCCCAGGGACTCTTTGCTTCCCTAGGGAGACGGCAGGGACGGGGCAGGGCGGTGGGACGGAGGGACACAGGGCCAGATGGACGGCCAGACGGCCGGATGGATGGACAGACGGCCAGACGGACGGCCAGACGGCCCAAAAGGCCTGAGCAAGGGCTGAGGAGCGGGAGGGAAGGGCAGGGCGAGGGGAAGGGGAAGGGCGGCCCTGGGCCTGACAGGGCACCTTGGGCCTAACCCCGGGCAGCAGCTCCCCATCTCACAGGGCCCGCGGGGGGCTGCCTGTAACAGGAGATGCGGGCAGGTAAATTTTACAAGCACTGCATCACAAATACCCTGCAACACCTGAACTATTCACTGGGACAGCCTCCTTCCTCACCTCCTGAAAGCTCCAGCTGGCAAACCAAGGACAAAATGAAAGGCAGATGTGGAGGACCTCGTAAGATACTGTTTTGTTCCCTACGTGCCCACTGCTGGTGACACGTAATGCCTCCTGTTCCCAAACGACATCGGCACGTTACATCTTTACTACATGCTGAAAGGAACTCAGCAACTTGAACACAACTTAGAATTACCCATCCCGGCAGCAGGCTGTCCAGCTGAAGCTGCTTTAGCCAATCAAGTGTGTCATGCTGCCCCTCAAAGGTTTCTTCCTGGGAACGTCTGCTGTGACACTCCTGACGTATTACTTCTCGGAATGGCAGAACTGCGCTGGGTAGGCCCCACAGCAAGACTCGTATTTCTGTCCTTCCCTTTCAGGAAAGGATCTCCCACCTTGAATTTATTAATTTTCATGATGATGATACACAAATTGAAGTTTTGAAAAACTGAATGCTGATTAACAGATTTCTAGCACAGCCTGTGCATCAAAATTCATTTCTCTCCATTTAGGTAATCTTAGTTTCTGAGTTACAGTTACAGTCAAAATTTTTCTTCTTCGATTTTTTTCTTTTTCTTTTTTTTTTTTTTTTTTTTTTGTGATCAGAAAAACGAGGGGACTGGCTGTCCCAAGTCAGCCGGGGAACTTCTCTTTGGTCGATGCATCAAGCAACTCAGCTCTCTTGGGGAAACTTAAATAGAAAAGACAGATCTCCAAACGGATAAAAAAAATAAATCAAATGATAAAAACCCAACCGACACATCTGATACCCCAGCTTATTGAACAGCACAAGGGTTTAATCTACAGGCTCTGTCCAAAGCAGCAAGAAGTGACAGATTTAATCCAAACCAGTTGCCCGCTCTCACTCTCTGATCTGGAGACGTTATTGGACAAGCATGCATAGCAGTAACACTTGTAAACACTGGGTTACTGCACCACAGCCCCAAATCCCTCACGGGCCCACTAAGATACTTTTACTGACTGATCCACAATAAGCACTCCCAAAAAGATTCTCAACAAGCTAAACCCTGTTTAGAAAGAATCTGAGGAACCTGTCACTGCAGCAACAAAGGGCTGCAATTGTATGCAAAATCTCCAACACCCTCCTTAGCACCCTGCTAGCTCAAGGACTGTGTGGGGCTTCCGTGCCCTGAACGAGTCCACCCTGGCCACATAACGCAGATGTAATGGTCAAGAAAGCACATAGCGTTATCGAAACTTATCAGATCCACAGCAAAAAGAAAAGCCCACGCTTCTATATTTCTCCTCCTTCTCCATTCACAGAAGGAAGAGACTGAAAACAAGCAGATTTGTGGTTTACATTTACAGTTAATGTGAAAAATGGCTATTTGTGAAATACATCACGTATTGTTTCAAGCTACAAACAACTCGCTCCCACAAAGGAAAGACTTTTGACCTCAGCATGCAACCCCAGTTACAAATAACTTCCTATCTACCAGCGGGCCGCGTTCCCCTGGCACTCAGTCACTCCGCAGCACGGCAGCCACCTTTGTTCTAAGGATGGCAAATTCTACTTAGAAACGCTCTGTAGAAGAGTGATGTTGTCCCCTTTTAACACGATCCGGCCTGCAGCAAAGAGAAGGGAAAGAGGGGATTAGAGAGAGCCCAGAACCTGAGAATAATCTCGTGTTTTCAGAAAGTGTTTCCTGTGGTTGAGCAGGGTTTTGCCCATCACGCAGAGTGCAGGCCGCCTGGTATTACACGTTTCAAAGACCAGAACTGGTCTCAGGCAGGGACAGATTCTCCTTCATCCAGCAAAATCAGCAGCTCAAAAATCATCAGGGACAGAGATGTAGCCAGGAATTGCTCACTGAACTTCAACAGCAAGGCTCGTCACACGGTTGGTACGTCTCAGTGCTGCTACCTAGAAGGCTCACCCGGGCAGGTTTCAGACCGCGCGTCACTCGGGTTGCACAGACACACGACACACCCAGCTGTTTCCTTGATTTTGTCTTGGAGTGAATCTCCTCTGCGTCGTCCAGCGCCAAATTCACGTACTCGTCAAAGCCCTAGAAATCGGCAACAGTGGCAATTAGTTCAGCAACAACACGAACCATCGTCAGCTTTGCTGACCCAGGCTGGACAACGAAGACTAATTGTTAGAGAAGCACGATTTCTTTTTTCCCTTGGGCTAGTTTTTCTTGACAAGAAAAAATAGGATTGTGAATGAGGGAAAACAAACTAACGATGTAACGTGGGGTCGTGCTGACACTCACGATGATGCAGCCTTCTATCCGCACGTTCACTTGCTCAGCCACACCTGGATCCTCGAGCTCTGCAGAACGAAGGAGGAGAGTAAATTGGAACACAAACACCACGAGCAGTTTTGTTCTCTCTCGTGTGTTCAGAAATACCCGCTAACCATAGCCGCTAGAGCTCCCAAACACTCCAAGGAGCAACTCTCAGGGGCAGTTTCAATTAACAGTCTGACATTTTAGAGTCTTATATGACTGGGTGAATACTACACGTTTGCTGAAGGACACGTTTCCAGTCACAAGGGAACACTCCTGCACGCCCGGCTGCACGATCCCACTCCCGTTAACACGAGGGGGAAACGCCGGGCTGCGCAGCAGCTCCTTGTACCCACCAGCACGCCGCACAGCTCTCCATTCCCCACAAACCTGCCCCGAGCAACGGGTGGGAGCCGAAAACTCAGCGAGGGAGATCCCCGGACCCTCCCCGCTCCCCCCACCCCCCCCAAATCCCCATCCCCATCCCCTCCCCGTCCTCTCCCCGCGCTACTCACGCTCTGCAGGTAGCGGAAGATGAGGTTCTGGGGCACTGCGTGAAGGGCTCAGCACGGGGACAAGAGCTCCAGGCCCGGGACAAGGCCTCAAGACAAGGCCTCAAACCCTGCAACGAGGCCCCAGGGCCCCGGGACAAGGCCTCAAGGCCCGGGCCGAGACCCCTGAGGCCCGGGCCGCCCCCCACCCGCTCCCCCGTCGCTCCCCAGCCGCAGGAAGGCTACGATGGGCTGCACCATCACCGTCTGCACCTTCTGGTCCTGCCCGCGGTACGCCATGGCTGCCGCCGCCTCGCTGCTCCCGCCGCCCCTGCTGGGCCGCCTCCGGAAGCCCCTGAGGCCGGGCGGGAGCGCGCAAGGGACGCTGGGATGCTGGAGGAGCGTGGCGGGCCGCTCTAGCAGGCCGGGAGGACCGCGTCTCTATGGTCGCAGGCAGGAGTCCCTGCGCCTCTATGGTCGCAGGCAGGAGTCCCTGCGCCAGCTTTATTGGTGAGCAGCGAGGCTGGGGGGGGGAGGGGGGCAAGACAGCCTTAAATAAAATACAAATATAAAAAGTGTTATAAATGGCTGTTATAAATCCAAATAGGATTACAATCAAAGTTTACAATTTATTAAACGAATAGAGGCAAGCAAGCAGCGCTGGGTGCGCCGGGAGTCTCTGCTCCCCCAGGACGCACACCTGTTACTTAAGGCGGCTGGTTTTGATGCTCCCAGGCTAATACATATTCATTACTACTTCGAGAAGAGGCAGGGTTATTAGAATTGGTTTCCGGAATCCGAAACCCCTCCCAGGGGCGCCTGCGTATCAGTCTCTGGTGGTCTCTCGGGGCTTGCTCGGGCTGAATGCTGGTTGTCTTCCTCCCAGGCTTTTGTCCTTCAATTGTCCTTCAGCTCCCCCTTCCTCCTCGTTTGGGAGCCTCTGCGCCGGATTTCAGAAACTCTAGCAACATCCCCTGCAGTAGTCAGCACTTTTCCCTAAAAACCCCTTTGTTCTCTTATCACCTAGACCCGGGCCTCGATGTTAACCCTTCAAATCCCTTAGTGACACGAATTGCTGGACCATTCCTTACAAAAGGAAGGATAAAATATGTAGAGGAGCAATGGCACACGCGAAAGCCCAGCGCCGCGGGCAGAGGCAGCGAAGGTTGACGGCAGAACAGTGCTCGGTTTGAACACGGAGAGGGAAAGCGAGGGGAAGGTGGCCGAAGCCGGCCGCAGTCTCTGAGCTCTCCTCCTCCTGATTGTTTTCTCTCAAAGCCATTTCTGTCTGTGTGCGGGCACCCGGAGCCGGCAGAAGTCCCCGTGAAGTCCTTCGGCAGAACGGAGGGCTGCGTGGGCTCCAGTGAGAGAGGGAGTTAGGAGAATCTTATCAAGTAGAGATAGAGCGCTGACGGCATTAAACTAGGATGCTACTTAGTGTCTTTGCTAACTATGGTGCATTGTGCCAATTAACTAAAGCAAGAAGCCTTGGGCCCCCTTACCAAGGTCAGTCTCCTAATAAGAGAGCGAGCCTATCTTAAGAAACTGGGAGAAACTGGTCCTGCAGGTGGACAAGAGCCAAGGAGCAACTGAGTCTGTGCAAAGACAAGAGGTCAACTAGCGGTGACGAGGAAGAGTCATCAATCTTCATGCCCACGACCTCCCGTGCTGCCCAGCGCTGAATAAACATACCTACTTTACAATCTCACTGATTGTGGAGTCCGTTTTCCGCAAGTCGCCAGCAGCAGTTTCTTCCGCAGAGGTTTTCCCAGAGCCGCTTCAAAGCTTCCCTTGCGGAGCTGGGGCGTCGCAGGGGGTCGTCAAAGCACGCACACACACACACACACACGCACACACACACACACAGGCGTTTTTGTCCAAACAGAAAGTATTTACAACAAATTCGACAAGCGGTTTTCCTCTGCCAGCAGCAAATGCCTGAGGGCCCCTACAGCTTCACAAATCATAGCACAAAGAGCCTAAAGTTCCTCTAAAATTTAGGGAAATAATTCAAAATAGATCTGCTAGGGGAAAACGATCACTGGCGGCAGGGTACACAATACACGCGAGTCTCAGCTCTCCTCCGCAGGGTCAGTGCCCACGCCCAAGTGCGACGCTGATGGCACCCGAACATTTGCTGTAGCAGGCAGCAGAGCCAGCAGCTCAGGGGAGCAATTTTAAAAACCAGGAGGCACTTAAACCAACCCTTAATTGACCCAGTTACTGCAGGAGAGTCCCGACTACTCGCCCTGGAGTCCTACTGTCACCAGCAAAAAGCACCAACCAAAGCTTGGGGGAACTTTGGTACAGCACAAGAGAAGGGAGTGGGGGTAGCGTAGCCGTATCGCAGAGCTGCTGCTTTTCACACCATTTTATCATCCCTGATAATTGAAAGTAAGGCCGGGTGGGCTGACCCCACCACCACCACTCCTGGCAGCATGTTTGGTCCACAACGCTAGAATAATTATTTTGCTCCCTCCCGCCCCTACAGCTTCATCATCTGAAAAGATTACAGTCAAAACAATGGCATACACAAATAAAAGTCAAGAGTTGACATAGTAACTCCGGGATTTGGGTATCAACTGTCCGAGAAATCAGAACACCCAGGCTTCACAATGTGCCCAACATCGAGCTGTGCCAAGGGGGGGCGGAAGGAAGAAGCTTTCCGTTTAAGCCTTCAGAGCATCGCTCCATCACTACGTCAATTCACAGCCACCACAGCGTGCCGATGGACATCTTTCTGTGCCAAAAGAAACAAGTGCTTTGTCCTCTTGATATCAAAGGTAGCCACCTATAGTTACGGAACCATGCACAAGACCTTAACTCTGACCAGCAGGGAAACTTAGGACAACTGAGTGCAGATCCTGCCAATTTCTACCAGTTCCAACTGTGCTTTAAGTCTCATTGCAAAGCCTCAGTTAGAAAAAGGATCACCTCAGGGTATCCAACAAGAAGAAGAGTTGTTTTCTTTTTTTTTTTTTTTTTTTTTTTTTTTTTTTTTTTTTTAATATACCATAGGACTATGCAGTTCAATCATCAATCATCTTGGAAAGCTCAAGGAGGAGGTCATCCTCATCCTTCCCTGGGTCCAAGTCGAGCTCGGCTTCCAGTATGCCGTCTGAGAGTTCCCAAAGTAGCGTCTCTAAATCCTCGTCTACAGATACGGGCGCGTTGCCTGTGGAACTCAGCCGGCGTGTCCTTGCTTCTTCTAGCTGGGAAGAAGCTGAAGTCGAGCTTGAGAACTCCATTGGCTCCATGGATTCTGCCTGGCTTCCAAGATGTGCTTCAGGTCTTGGCAGAGCAAGGAAGAGAACAATCAGTATATGCCATTTCTTAACGGGAAATCCCTTTTCTGCAAACCGGCTCTTAAAACCGTAGCCAACCCCTCCTGCACTTCAATCTTACCCAGGGATTGTTATTCAATTAACCCAGGGCTACATTTAGAGCCCAATATATTAGCAGGTACATTTTTCAGTTTGGGGGTTTCTCTGTGAAGCCAGAGCACCCGGAGTCTAGCAAAGATGGGAAACCAACATGGCCTCCCGGAAGCCCAGTGTCCGAGAACTACATCTCCCGGCATGCTCTGGGAAAACAATATGGACTCTCGGAAACCCGGTGGCCAAGAACTACATTTCCCAGCACTCCCCAGAAAATTGAGCCTCGCAGCGTGCCGTAGGACGCCATTTTTTGCTCTGTTACATTACCGGTTTCGTGTTTATGGAGGGTTTTCCCGCCGTTTTGGGGGGTTTCCCCTCAATTTCGGGTTTTCAGCTCTCCATTTCAGAGTTCTTCCCCGCAATTTTGGGGTTCCTTCCCCTAATTTGGTGCTTCGCCCCCCCCCCACTTTTGGGGTTCCCCCTCCATTTTGGGGATTCCCCCCAGTTCCAAGCCCCCCACAATTTTGGAGGCCCCCACCATCCTTTCTTGGCCTGCCACCCTAATATTAAGGTTCTTTCCCCCAATGTTGGGGTTCTCACCACATGTTTGAGGTTCCTTCCCTTAATTTGGGGCTTAGCTCCCTGGGATCTGGGGCTTTAACCCCAATTTTGGGGGTCCCCCCCAAGTTTGGGGATTCCTCCCCAGGTCTGGGGGGGGTCCACATTCAATTCTGGAATTTCACACTTCCATTTAAGTGTTCTTCCCCCCCAATTTGGGGGTTCGCCCACCCAATTTTGGGGGTTCCTCCCCTAATTTGGGGGGGACACAACCGATTGTAGAGTCCCCCACCCTCCTTTTTTGGGTTCCCCCCTAATATTAAAAGTTCTTCCGCCCAATTTTGGGGGACCCCACAATTTTGACGTTCCTTCCCCTAACTTGGGGCTTCAACCCTTCAATTTTGGGGGGGGCTCCCACCCTCTTATTTTGGCCTTCCGCCCTAATATTAGGCCTAACCCCTAAGAACCTTGACCCCTAAGCCTATGGCAACCACGGATCTAACCCTAACCCCTACCCAACAAACCCTAGAAACCCTAACCCTAAAAACCCTTACAGCCCTAACCCGATAAAATTTACCACACTAAACCCCTGAAGACTGTTCTGGGGGGTCCACATTCAATTCTGGAATTTCACACTTCCATTTAAGTGTTCTGCCCCCCCAATATGGGGGTTCGCCCACCCAATTTTGGGGGTTCCTCCCCTAATTGGGGGGGACACAACCAATTTTGGGGGGGACACAACCAATTTTGGGGGAGACACAACCAATTTTAGAGTCCCCCACCCTCCTTTTTTGGGTTTCCCCCAAATATTAAGAGCTCTTCCGCTCAATTTTGGGGGACCCCACAATTTTGACGTTCCTTCCCCTAACTTTGGGCTTCAACCCTTCAATTTTGGGTGGGCTCCTCCCCTCTTATTTTGGCCTTCCGCCCTAATATTAGGCCTAACCCCTAAGAACCTTGACCCCTAACGCTATGGCAACCACGGATCTAACCCTAACCCCTACCCCAACAAACCCTAGAAACCCTAACCCTAAAAACCCTTGCAGCCCTAACCCGATAAAATTTACCACACTAAACCCCTGAAGACTGTTCTGGGGGGTCCACATCCAATTCTGGAATTTCACACTTCCATTTAAGTCTTCTTCCCCCCAATTTGGGGGTTCGCCCACCCAATTTTGGGGGTTCCTCCCCTAATTTGGGGGGGACACAACCGATTGTAGAGTCTCACACCCTCCTTTTTTGGGTTCCCCCCTAATATTAAAAGTTCTTCCGCCCAATTTTGGGGGACCCCACAATTTTGACGTTCCTTCCCCTAACTTGGGGCTTCAACCCTTCAATTTTGGGGGGGGCTCCCACCCTCTTATTTTGGCCTTCCGCCCTAATATTAGGCCTAACCCCTAAGAACCTTGACCCCTAACGCTATGGCAACCACGGATCTAACCCTAACCCCTACCCCAACAAACCCTAGAAACCCTAACCCTAAAAACCCTTGCAGCCCTAACCCGATAAAATTTACCACACTAAACCCCTGAAGACTGTTCTGGGGGGTCCACATTCAATTCTGGAATTTCACACTTCCATTTAAGTGTTCTGCCCCCCCAATATGGGGGTTCGCCCACCCAATTTTGGGGGTTCCTCCCCTAATTGGGGGGGACACAACCAATTTTGGGGGGGACACAACCAATTTTGGGGGGGGACACAACCAATTTGGGGGGTCCCCCCAATTTTAGAGTCCCCCACCCTCCTTTTTTGGGTTTCCCCCAATATTAAGAGCTCTTCCGCCCAATTTTGGGGGACCCCACAATTTTGACGTTTCTTCCCCTAAATTGGGGCTTCGACCCTTCAATTTTGGGGGGGGCTCCCCCCTTAGTTTGGCCTTCCACCCTAATATTGGGCCTTACCCCTAAGAACCCTGACCCCTAACACTACGGCTCCCACGGATCTAACCCTAACCCCTACCCCAAAAAACCCTAGAAACCCTAACCCTAAAAACCCTTACAGTCCTAACCCGATAAAATTTACCACACTAGACCTACGCCTGAAAGCCCTAACCCTAAAAATTAAGACCCTCTAAACCCTAACCCAAAACGTAAAGATTCTCAAAGCCCTAACGCTGGAGACCCTAACCTTAAAAAAAAAAATAAGACCTTAAAACCCTAACCCTAAATACCTGACCATAACTAAAACCCTAAGACCCTAACCCTAAAAACCCTATCAACACTAAAACCACAAAATACTTTAAAACCTTAACACACTAACCCCCAAACCCTAACCCTTATAACTCCAACCCTAACAACCTTAAAATCCTAACCCTAAACCCTGGAAACCCTAACCCTGAAACCCAACCCTAGTGCCTTAGCCCTGAAACCTTAAAACCCTAACACCTTATTAGAAACACTCTGTAACCAATACCATAGGCTCAGGCAAGTATCTCAGTGAGGTAGCATTTTTATTCACGATTGCAATGGCAGGCGTCCCACAAGCCACCTACTAGTTCCATAACACAGTTTATATAATTTTTTTTTTCCTCTCGGTGACCAGGACCCTCCCCAGTTTCCCCATTGACTGGGTAATCCATGTTCACAATCTATCCAGTGCTTCACAGAAAATACACAGCTGCTGGCCTGTTACTAGTCAATTTTATTTTTTTCTTGACTGTTTTCCTCTTTGAGGTGGTAATGTTTCTTACACCGTGATTTCCACCCAATTGCTCTAAGGATTCTGGTTGTCTGCATTTTACAAGGTTGTCTGTTAAGCTTTCTTATCACTGCAAGCATATATCAATACCACCTTCCTTCCCTCTAAACGATGTAACTCTGTGCAAAAACATTTTTATTCCCACAACCTTGATCCCCTTACCCTAAAATCCTTATTCTCTTTAACCCTAACAACTCTAACCACAACCCTAACCCTTCATATCAACCCCCCGACGCTAATGACACTGACTAATGATCCAAACCCCAAACCCCAGGCAACCAACAAAGAAACAGACACAAAGCTGAAAACTACAAAAAAGGCAAAACCCTGGATACAGACCCCAAATCACAAACACGCTACCAAAATGCTACAGAAAAGCCCCAGACGCAGGCCCCAAGCACTACAGCTAGGCCCCAGAAGCTCTAGACACATCCCAAAGCCAAAATGCAATCCCCAAACACTACAGAAAAGCCCCCAAACACCAGACACAGGCTGCAGAAGTCTACAAGCAGGCCCCAGCCACACCCGGATGCAGACCCCAACTGTCCACAAGCAGCTCCCAACCCACCCCCCCCATGAACTGGACCCCCCACCACCACCACCCAGATGCATGCCCCAGGCCCCAGGCCTCAGCCCCAGCCCCCACACCCCAGACTCAGGCCCCAAAGGTGTACAACCAGCTCCCAACTGCCCCCCTCAAAGGGAGGCCCCAAAGCCTGCCAGAGGACCCTAGAGCGTACAAGCAGCTCCCAACCCCCCCGGCACAGGCCCCAACCCCCCCCCAGACACAGGCCCCAAAGGTGTACAAGCAACTCCCCATCCTCCCCAGAGGCACGCCCCAAAGGTGTACAAACAGCCCCAACCCCCCAAGACCCAGACCCCTACAGCGTAGAAGCAGCTCCCAACCCCATGCCCCCAAGGCACATGCCCCAACCCCTCCCCCAAGGCAGGCCCTAACAGTGTACAAGCAGCTCCCACCCCCCCCCCAGACGCAGGCCCCAAAGGTGTACAAGCAGGCCCCTACAGTATACAAGCAGCTCACAACCACCCCCCCAAAGGCAGGCCCCAACCCCCTCCAGATGCAAGCCCGAAAGGTTAAAACCAGCTCCAACCCCCCAACCCCCCCCGCCCCGCGCAGACGCAGGCCCCAAAGGTGTACAAGCAGTTCCCAACCCCTCCAAGGCAGGCCCCAAAAGTGTACAGGCAGGCCCCTACAGTGTAGAAACGCTCCAACCCCCCCCCTTCCACCTCGAGGGAGGCCCTCCCCCCCCAGTATACACGAAGCTCCCAACCCCCTCTCAGAGGAATGCCTAAAAAAGTATACAAGCAGCTCCTAACACCCCCCCCCCCCCCCCAAAAGAGGCAGTCCCCAAAGGTGTACAAGCAGGCCCTCAAATCCCTTAGGTGTACAAGCAGGCCCTTCAAATCCCTTAGCCCCTGCGCCAGCTTTATTGGCGAGCAGCGAGGCTGGGGGGGGGAGGGGGGCAAGACAGCCTTAAATAAAATACAAATATAAAAAGTGTTATAAATGGCTGTTATAAATCCAAATAGGATTACAATCAAAGTTTACAATTTATTAAACGAATAGAGGCAAGCAAGCAGCGCTGGGTGCGCCGGGAGTCTCTGCTCCCCCAGGACGCACACCTGTTACGTAAGGCGGCTGGTTTTGATGCTCCCAGGCTAATACATATTCATTACTACTTCGAGAAGAGGCAGGGTTATTAGAATTGGTTTCCGGAATCCGAAACCCCTCCCAGGGGCGCCTGCGTACCAGTCTCTGGTGGTCTCTCGGGGCTTGCTCGGGCTCAATGCTGGTTGTCTTCCTCTCAGGCTTTTGTCCTTCAATTGTCCTTCAGCTCCCCCTTCCTCCTCGTTTGGGAGCCTCTGCGCCGGATTTCAGAAACTCTAGCAACATCCCCTGCAGTAGTCAGCACTTTTCCCTAAAAACCCCTTTGTTCTCTTATCACCTAGACCCGGGCCTCGATGTTAACCCTTCAAATCCCTTAGTGACACGAATTGCTGGACCATTCCTTACAAAAGGAAGGATAAAATATGTAGAGGAGCAATGGCACACGCGAAAGCCCAGCGCCGCGGGCAGAGGCAGCGAAGGTTGACGGCAGAACAGTGCTCGGTTTGAACACGGAGAGGGAAAGCGAGGGGAAGGTGGCCGAAGCCGGCCGCAGTCTCTGAGCTCTCCTCCTCCTGATTGTTTTCTCTCAAAGCCATTTCTGTCTGTGTGCGGGCACCCGGAGCCGGCAGAAGTCCCCGTGAAGTCCTTCGGCAGGACGGAGGGCTGCGTGGGCTCCAGTGAGAGAGGGAGTTAGGAGAATCTTATCAAGTAGAGATAGAGCGCTGACAGCGTTAAACTAGGATGCTACTTAGCGTCTTTGCTAACTATGGTGCATTGTGCCAATTAACTAAAGCAAGAAGCCTTGGGCCCCTTACCAAGGTCAGTCTCCTAATAAGAGAGCGAGCCTATCTTAAGAAACTGGGAGAAACTGGTCCTGCAGGTGGACAAGAGCCAAGGAGCAACTGAGTCTGTGCAAAGACAAGAGGTCAACTAGCGGTGACGAGGAAGAGTCATCAATCTTCATGCCCACGACCTCCCGTGCTGCCCAGCGCTGAATAAACATACCTACTTTACAATCTCACTGATTGTGGAGTCCCTTTTCCGCAAGTCACTAGCAGCGGTTTCTTCCGCAGAGGTTTTCCCAGAGCCGCTTCAAAGCTTCCCTCGCGGAGCTGGGGCGTCGCAGGGGGTCGTCAAAGCACGCACGCGCACACACACACACACACACACACACACACACACACAGGCGTTGTTGTCCAAACAGAAAGTATTTACAACAAATTCGACAAGCGGTTTTCCTCTGCCAGCAGCAAATGCCTGAGGGCCCCTACAGCTTCACAAATCATAGCACAAAGAGCCTAAAGTTCCTCTAAAATTTAGGGAAATGATTCAAAATAGATCTGCTAGGGGAAAACGATCACTGGCGGCAGGGTACACAATACACGCGAGTCTCAGCTCTCCTCCGCAGGGTCAGTGCCCACGCCCAAGTGCGACGCTGATGGCACCCGAACATTTGCTGTAGCAGGCAGCAGAGCCAGCAGCTCAGGGGAGCAATTTTAAAAACCAGGAGGCACTTAAACCAACCCTTAATTGACCCAGTTACTGCAGGAGAGTCCCGACTACTCGCCCTGGAGTCCTACTGTCACCAGCAAAAAGCACCAACCAAAGCTTGGGGGAACTTTGGTACAGCACAAGAGAAGGGAGTGGGGGTAGCGTAGCCGTATCGCAGAGCTGCTGCTTTTCACACCATTTTATCATCCCTGATAATTGAAAGTAAGGCCGGGTGGGCTGACCCCACCACCACCACTCCTGGCAGCATGTTTGGTCCACAACGCTAGAATAATTATTTTGCTCCCTCCCGCCCCTACAGCTTCATCATCTGAAAAGATTACAGTCAAAACAATGGCATACACAAATAAAAGTCAAGAGTTGACATAGTAACTCCGGGATTTGGGTATCAACTGTCCGAGAAATCAGAACACCCAGGCTTCACAATGTGCCCAACATCGAGCTGTGCCAAGGGGGGGCGGAAGGAAGAAGCTTTCCGTTTAAGCCTTCAGAGCATCGCTCCATCACTACGTCAATTCACAGCCACCACAGCGTGCCGATGGACATCTTTCTGTGCCAAAAGAAACAAGTGCTTTGTCCTCTTGATATCAAAGGTAGCCACCTATAGTTACGGAACCATGCACAAGACCTTAACTCTGACCAGCAGGAAAACTTAGGACAACTGAGTGCAGATCCTGCCAATTTCTACCAGTTCCAACTGTGCTTTAAGTCTCATTGCAAAGCCTCAGTTAGAAAAAGGATCACCTCAGGGTATCCAACAAGAAGAAGAGTTGTTTTCTTTTTTTTTTTTTTTTTTTTTTTTTTTTTTTTTTTTCAATATACCATAGGACTATGCAGTTCAATCATCAATCATCTTGGAAAGCTCAAGGAGGAGGTCATCCTCATCCTTCCCTGGGTCCAAGTCGAGCTCGGCTTCCAGTATGCCGTCTGAGAGTTCCCAAAGTAGCATCTCTAAATCCTCGTCTACAGATACGGGCGCGTTGCCTGTGGAACTCAGCCGGCGTGTCCTTGCTTCTTCTAGCTGGGAAGAAGCTGAAGTCGAGCTTGAGAACTCCATTGGCTCCACGGATTCTGCCTGGCTTCCAAGATGTGCTTCAGGTCTTGGCAGAGCAAGGAAGAGAACAATCAGTATATGCCATTTCTTAACGGGAAATCCCTTTTCTGCAAACCGGCTCTTAAAACCGTAGCCAACCCCTCCTGCACTTCAATCTTACCCAGGGATTGTTATTCAATTAACCCAGGGCTACATTTAGAGCCCAATATATTAGCAGGTACATTTTTCAGTTTGGGGGTTTCTCTGTGAAGCCAGAGCACCCGGAGTCTAGCAAAGATGGGAAACCAACATGGCCTCCCGGAAGCCCAGTGTCCGAGAACTACATCTCCCGGCATGCTCTGGGAAAACAATATGGACTCCCGGAAACCCGGTGGCCAAGAACTACATTTCCCAGCACTCCCCAGAAAATTGAGCCTCGCAGCGTGCCGTAGGACGCCATTTTTTGCTCTGTTACATTACCGGTTTCGTGTTTATGGAGGGTTTTCCCGCCGTTTTGGGGGGTTTCCCCTCAATTTCGGGTTTTCAGCTCTCCATTTCAGAGTTCTTCCCCGCAATTTTGGGGTTCCTTCCCCTAATTTGGTGCTTCGCCCCCCCCCCCACTTTTGGGGTTCCCCCTCCATTTTGGGGATTCCCCCCAATTCCAAGCCCCCCACAATTTTGGAGGCCCCCACCATCCTTTCTTGGCCTGCCACCCTAATATTAAGGTTCTTTCCCCCAATGTTGGGGTTCTCACCACATGTTTGAGGTTCCTTCCCTTAATTTGGGGCTTAGCTCCCCGGGATCTGGGGCTTTAACCCCAATTTTGGGGGTCCCCCCCAAGTTTGGGGATTCCTCCCCAGGTCTGGGGGGGGGTCCACATTCAATTCTGGAATTTCACACTTCCATTTAAGTCTTCTTCCCCCCAATTTGGGGGTTCACCCACCCAATTTTGGGGGTTCCTCCCCTAATTTGGGGGGACCCGACCAATTTTGGGGGTCCCCCCCAATTGTAGAGTCCCCCACCCTCCTTTTTTGGGTTCCCCCCTAATATTAAAGAGTTCTTCCGCCCAATTTTGGGGGACCCCACAATTTTGACGTTCCTTCCCCTAACTTTGGGCTTCAACCCTTCAATTTTGGGGGGGGCTCCCCCCCTCTTATTTTGGCCTTCCGCCCTAATATTAGGCCTAACCCCTAAGAACCTTGACCCCTAAGCCTATGGCAACCACGGATCTAACCCTAACCCCTACCCCAACAAACCCTAGAAACCCTAACCCTAAAAACCCTTGCAGCCCTAACCCGATAAAATTTACCACACTAAACCCCTGAAGACTGTTCTGGGGGGTCCACATTCAATTCTGGAATTTCACACTTCCATTTAAGTGTTCTTCCCCCCCAATATGGGGGTCCGCCCACCCAATTTTGGGGGTTCCTCCCCTAATTGGGGGGGACACAACCAATTTTGGGGGGGACACAACCAATTTTGGGGGGGACACAACCAATTTTAGAGTCCCCCACCCTCCTTTTTTGGGTTTCCCCCAATATTAAGAGCTCTTCCGCTCAATTTTGGGGGACCCCACAATTTTGACGTTCCTTCCCCTAACTTTGGGCTTCAACCCTTCAATTTTGGGTGGGCTCCTCCCCTCTTATTTTGGCCTTCCGCCCTAATATTAGGCCTAACCCCTAAGAACCTTGACCCCTAACGCTATGGCAACCACGGATCTAACCCTAACCCCTACCCCAACAAACCCTAGAAACCCTAACCCTAAAAACCCTTGCAGCCCTAACCCGATAAAATTTACCACACTAAACCCCTGAAGACTGTTCTGGGGGGTCCACATCCAATTCTGGAATTTCACACTTCCATTTAAGTCTTCTTCCCCCCAATTTGGGGGTTCGCCCACCCAATTTTGGGGGTTCCTCCCCTAATTTGGGGGGGACACAACCGATTTTAGAGTCCCCCACCCTCCTTTTTTGGGTTCCCCCCTAATATTAAAAGTTCTTCCGCCCAATTTTGGGGGACCCCACAATTTTGACGTTCCTTCCCCTAACTTGGGGCTTCAACCCTTCAATTTTGGGGGGGGCTCCCACCCTCTTATTTTGGCCTTCCGCCCTAATATTAGGCCTAACCCCTAAGAACCTTGACCCCTAACGCTATGGCAACCACGGATCTAACCCTAACCCCTACCCCAACAAACCCTAGAAACCCTAACCCTAAAAACCCTTACAGCCCTAACCCGATAAAATTTACCACACTAAACCCCTGAAGACTGTTCTGGGGGGTCCACATTCAATTCTGGAATTTCACACTTCCGTTTAAGTGTTCTGCCCCCCCAATATGGGGGTTCGCCCACCCAATTTTGGGGGTTCCTCCCCTAATTGGGGGGACACAACCAATTTTGGGGGGGACACAACCAATTTGGGGGGGGACACAACCAATTTGGGGGGTCCCCCCAATTTTAGAGTCCCCCACCCTCCTTTTTTGGGTTTCCCCCAATATTAAGAGCTCTTCCGCCCAATTTTGGGGGACCCCACAATTTTGACGTTTCTTCCCCTAAATTGGGGCTTCGACCCTTCAATTTTGGGGGGGGCTCCCCCCTTAGTTTGGCCTTCCACCCTAATATTGGGCCTTACCCCTAAGAACCCTGACCCCTAACACTACGGCTCCCACGGATCTAACCCTAACCCCTACCCCAAAAAACCCTAGAAACCCTAACCCTAAAAACCCTTACAGTCCTAACCCGATAAAATTTACCACACTAGACCTACGCCTAAAAGCCCTAACCCTAAAAATTAAGACCCTCTAAACCCTAACCCAAAACGTAAAGATTCTCAAAGCCCTAACGCTGGAGACCCTAACCTTAAAAAAAAAAAATAAGACCTTAAAACCCTAACCCTAAATACCTGACCATAACTAAAACCCTAAGACCCTAACCCTAAAAACCCTATCAACACTAAAACCACAAAATACTTTAAAACCTTAACACACTAACCCCCAAACCCTAACCCTTATAACTCCAACCCTAACAACCTTAAAATCCTAACCCTAAACCCTGGAAACCCTAACCCTGAAACCCAACCCTAGTGCCTTAGCCCTGAAACCTTAAAACCCTAACACCTTATTAGAAACACTCTGTAACCAATACCATAGGCTCAGGCAAGTATCTCAGTGAGGTAGCATTTTTATTCACGATTGCAATGGCAGGCGTCCCACAAGCCACCTACTAGTTCCATAACACAGTTTATATAATTTTTTTTTTCCTCTCGGTGACCAGGACCCTCCCCAGTTTCCCCATTGACTGGGTAATCCATGTTCACAATCTATCCAGTGCTTCACAGAAAATACACAGCTGCTGGCCTGTTACTAGTCAATTTTATTTTTTTCTTGACTGTTTTCCTCTTTGAGGTGGTAATGTTTCTTACACCGTGATTTCCACCCAATTGCTCTAAGGATTCTGGTTGTCTGCATTTTACAAGGTTGTCTGTTAAGCTTTCTTATCACTGCAAGCATATATCAATACCACCTTCCTTCCCTCTAAACGATGTAACTCTGTGCAAAAACATTTTTATTCCCACAACCTTGATCCCCTTACCCTAAAATCCTTATTCTCTTTAACCCTAACAACTCTAACCACAACCCTAACCCTTCATATCAACCCCCCGACGCTAATGACACTGACTAATGATCCAAACCCCAAACCCCAGGCAACCAACAAAGAAACAGACACAAAGCTGAAAACTACAAAAAAGGCAAAACCCTGGATACAGACCCCAAATCACAAACACGCTACCAAAATGCTACAGAAAAGCCCCAGACGCAGGCCCCAAGCACTACAGCTAGGCCCCAGAAGCTCTAGACACATCCCAAAGCCAAAATGCAATCCCCAAACACTACAGAAAAGCCCCCAAACACCAGACACAGGCTGCAGAAGTCTACAAGCAGGCCCCAGCCACACCCGGATGCAGACCCCAACTGTCCACAAGCAGCTCCCAACCCACCCCCCCCATGAACTGGACCCCCCCCCACCACCACCCAGATGCATGCCCCAGGCCCCAGGCCTCAGCCCCAGCCCCCACACCCCAGACTCAGGCCCCAAAGGTGTACAACCAGCTCCCAACTGCCCCCCTCAAAGGGAGGCCCCAAAGCCTGCCAGAGGACCCTAGAGCGTACAAGCAGCTCCCAACCCCCCCGGCACAGGCCCCAACCCCCCCCCAGACACAGGCCCCAAAGGTGTACAAGCAACTCCCCATCCTCCCCAGAGGCACGCCCCAAAGGTGTACAAACAGCCCCAACCCCCCAAGACCCAGACCCCTACAGCGTAGAAGCAGCTCCCAACCCCATGCCCCCAAGGCACATGCCCCAACCCCTTCCCCCAAGGCAGGCCCTAACAGTGTACAAGCAGCTCCCACCCCCCCCCAGACGCAGGCCCCAAAGGTGTACAAGCAGGCCCCTACAGTATACAAGCAGCTCACAACCACCCCCCCAAAGGCAGGCCCCAACCCCCTCCAGATGCAAGCCCGAAAGGTTAAAACCAGCTCCAACCCCCCAACCCCCCCCGCCCCGCGCAGACGCAGGCCCCAAAGGTGTACAAGCAGTTCCCAACCCCTCCAAGGCAGGCCCCAAAAGTGTACAGGCAGGCCCCTACAGTGTAGAAACGCTCCAACCCCCCTCCTTCCACCTCGAGGGAGGCCCTCCCCCCCCAGTATACACGAAGCTCCCAACCCCCTCTCAGAGGAATGCCTAAAAAAGTATACAAGCAGCTCCTAACACCCCCCCCCCCCCCCCAAAAGAGGCAGTCCCCAAAGGTGTACAAGCAGGCCCTCAAATCCCTTAGGTGTACAAGCAGGCCCTTCAAATCCCTTAGCCCCTGCGCCAGCTTTATTGGCGAGCAGCGAGGCTGGGGGGGGAGGGGGGCAAGACAGCCTTAAATAAAATACAAATATAAAAAGTGTTATAAATGGCTGTTATAAATCCAAATAGGATTACAATCAAAGTTTACAATTTATTAAACGAATAGAGGCAAGCAAGCAGCGCTGGGTGCGCCGGGAGTCTCTGCTCCCCCAGGACGCACACCTGTTACGTAAGGCGGCTGGTTTTGATGCTCCCAGGCTAATACATATTCATTACTACTTCGAGAAGAGGCAGGGTTATTAGAATTGGTTTCCGGAATCCGAAACCCCTCCCAGGGGCGCCTGCGTACCAGTCTCTGGTGGTCTCTCGGGGCTTGCTCGGGCTCAATGCTGGTTGTCTTCCTCTCAGGCTTTTGTCCTTCAATTGTCCTTCAGCTCCCCCTTCCTCCTCGTTTGGGAGCCTCTGCGCCGGATTTCAGAAACTCTAGCAACATCCCCTGCAGTAGTCAGCACTTTTCCCTAAAAACCCCTTTGTTCTCTTATCACCTAGACCCGGGCCTCGATGTTAACCCTTCAAATCCCTTAGTGACACGAATTGCTGGACCATTCCTTACAAAAGGAAGGATAAAATATGTAGAGGAGCAATGGCACACGCGAAAGCCCAGCGCCGCGGGCAGAGGCAGCGAAGGTTGACGGCAGAACAGTGCTCGGTTTGAACACGGAGAGGGAAAGCGAGGGGAAGGTGGCCGAAGCCGGCCGCAGTCTCTGAGCTCTCCTCCTCCTGATTGTTTTCTCTCAAAGCCATTTCTGTCTGTGTGCGGGCACCCGGAGCCGGCAGAAGTCCCCGTGAAGTCCTTCGGCAGGACGGAGGGCTGCGTGGGCTCCAGTGAGAGAGGGAGTTAGGAGAATCTTATCAAGTAGAGATAGAGCGCTGACAGCGTTAAACTAGGATGCTACTTAGCGTCTTTGCTAACTATGGTGCATTGTGCCAATTAACTAAAGCAAGAAGCCTTGGGCCCCTTACCAAGGTCAGTCTCCTAATAAGAGAGCGAGCCTATCTTAAGAAACTGGGAGAAACTGGTCCTGCAGGTGGACAAGAGCCAAGGAGCAACTGAGTCTGTGCAAAGACAAGAGGTCAACTAGCGGTGACGAGGAAGAGTCATCAATCTTCATGCCCACGACCTCCCGTGCTGCCCAGCGCTGAATAAACATACCTACTTTACAATCTCACTGATTGTGGAGTCCCTTTTCCGCAAGTCACTAGCAGCGGTTTCTTCCGCAGAGGTTTTCCCAGAGCCGCTTCAAAGCTTCCCTCGCGGAGCTGGGGCGTCGCAGGGGGTCGTCAAAGCACGCGCGCACACACACACATGCACACACACACACACACACACAGGCGTTGTTGTCCAAACAGAAAGTATTTACAACAAATTCGACAAGCGGTTTTCCTCTGCCAGCAGCAAATGCCTGAGGGCCCCTACAGCTTCACAAATCATAGCACAAAGAGCCTAAAGTTCCTCTAAAATTTAGGGAAATGATTCAAAATAGATCTGCTAGGGGAAAACGATCACTGGCGGCAGGGTACACAATACACGCGAGTCTCAGCTCTCCTCCGCAGGGTCAGTGCCCACGCCCAAGTGCGACGCTGATGGCACCCGAACATTTGCTGTAGCAGGCAGCAGAGCCAGCAGCTCAGGGGAGCAATTTTAAAAACCAGGAGGCACTTAAACCAACCCTTAATTGACCCAGTTACTGCAGGAGAGTCCCGACTACTCGCCCTGGAGTCCTACTGTCACCAGCAAAAAGCACCAACCAAAGCTTGGGGGAACTTTGGTACAGCACAAGAGAAGGGAGTGGGGGTAGCGTAGCCGTATCGCAGAGCTGCTGCTTTTCACACCATTTTATCATCCCTGATAATTGAAAGTAAGGCCGGGTGGGCTGACCCCACCACCACCACTCCTGGCAGCATGTTTGGTCCACAACGCTAGAATAATTATTTTGCTCCCTCCCGCCCCTACAGCTTCATCATCTGAAAAGATTACAGTCAAAACAATGGCATACACAAATAAAAGTCAAGAGTTGACATAGTAACTCCGGGATTTGGGTATCAACTGTCCGAGAAATCAGAACACCCAGGCTTCACAATGTGCCCAACATCGAGCTGTGCCAAGGGGGGGCGGAAGGAAGAAGCTTTCCGTTTAAGCCTTCAGAGCATCGCTCCATCACTACGTCAATTCACAGCCACCACAGCGTGCCGATGGACATCTTTCTGTGCCAAAAGAAACAAGTGCTTTGTCCTCTTGATATCAAAGGTAGCCACCTATAGTTACGGAACCATGCACAAGACCTTAACTCTGACCAGCAGGAAAACTTAGGACAACTGAGTGCAGATCCTGCCAATTTCTACCAGTTCCAACTGTGCTTTAAGTCTCATTGCAAAGCCTCAGTTAGAAAAAGGATCACCTCAGGGTATCCAACAAGAAGAAGAGTTGTTTTCTTTTTTTTTTTTTTTTTTTTTTTTTTTTTTTTTTTTTCAATATACCATAGGACTATGCAGTTCAATCATCAATCATCTTGGAAAGCTCAAGGAGGAGGTCATCCTCATCCTTCCCTGGGTCCAAGTCGAGCTCGGCTTCCAGTATGCCGTCTGAGAGTTCCCAAAGTAGCATCTCTAAATCCTCGTCTACAGATACGGGCGCGTTGCCTGTGGAACTCAGCCGGCGTGTCCTTGCTTCTTCTAGCTGGGAAGAAGCTGAAGTCGAGCTTGAGAACTCCATTGGCTCCACGGATTCTGCCTGGCTTCCAAGATGTGCTTCAGGTCTTGGCAGAGCAAGGAAGAGAACAATCAGTATATGCCATTTCTTAACGGGAAATCCCTTTTCTGCAAACCGGCTCTTAAAACCGTAGCCAACCCCTCCTGCACTTCAATCTTACCCAGGGATTGTTATTCAATTAACCCAGGGCTACATTTAGAGCCCAATATATTAGCAGGTACATTTTTCAGTTTGGGGGTTTCTCTGTGAAGCCAGAGCACCCGGAGTCTAGCAAAGATGGGAAACCAACATGGCCTCCCGGAAGCCCAGTGTCCGAGAACTACATCTCCCGGCATGCTCTGGGAAAACAATATGGACTCCCGGAAACCCGGTGGCCAAGAACTACATTTCCCAGCACTCCCCAGAAAATTGAGCCTCGCAGCGTGCCGTAGGACGCCATTTTTTGCTCTGTTACATTACCGGTTTCGTGTTTATGGAGGGTTTTCCCGCCGTTTTGGGGGGTTTCCCCTCAATTTCGGGTTTTCAGCTCTCCATTTCAGAGTTCTTCCCCGCAATTTTGGGGTTCCTTCCCCTAATTTGGTGCTTCGCCCCCCCCCCCACTTTTGGGGTTCCCCCTCCATTTTGGGGATTCCCCCCAATTCCAAGCCCCCCACAATTTTGGAGGCCCCCACCATCCTTTCTTGGCCTGCCACCCTAATATTAAGGTTCTTTCCCCCAATGTTGGGGTTCTCACCACATGTTTGAGGTTCCTTCCCTTAATTTGGGGCTTAGCTCCCCGGGATCTGGGGCTTTAACCCCAATTTTGGGGGTCCCCCCCAAGTTTGGGGATTCCTCCCCAGGTCTGGGGGGGGTCCACATTCAATTCTGGAATTTCACACTTCCATTTAAGTCTTCTTCCCCCCAATTTGGGGGTTCACCCACCCAATTTTGGGGGTTCCTCCCCTAATTTGGGGGGGACCCGACCAATTTTGGGGGTCCCCCCCAATTGTAGAGTCCCCCACCCTCCTTTTTTGGGTTCCCCCCTAATATTAAAAGTTCTTCCGCCCAATTTTGGGGGACCCCACAATTTGGCCGTTCCTTCCCCTAACTTTGGGCTTCAACCCTTCAATTTTGGGGGGGGCTCCCCCCCTCTTATTTTGGCCTTCCGCCCTAATATTAGGCCTAACCCCTAAGAACCTTGACCCCTAAGCCTATGGCAACCACGGATCTAACCCTAACCCCTACCCCAACAAACCCTAGAAACCCTAACCCTAAAAACCCTTGCAGCCCTAACCCGATAAAATTTACCACACTAAACCCCTGAAGACTGTTCTGGGGGGTCCACATTCAATTCTGGAATTTCACACTTCCATTTAAGTGTTCTTCCCCCCCAATATGGGGGTCCGCCCACCCAATTTTGGGGGTTCCTCCCCTAATTGGGGGGGACACAACCAATTTTGGGGGGGACACAACCAATTTTAGAGTCCCCCACCCTCCTTTTTTGGGTTTCCCCCAAATATTAAGAGCTCTTCCGCTCAATTTTGGGGGACCCCACAATTTTGACGTTCCTTCCCCTAACTTTGGGCTTCAACCCTTCAATTTTGGGTGGGCTCCTCCCCTCTTATTTTGGCCTTCCGCCCTAATATTAGGCCTAACCCCTAAGAACCTTGACCCCTAACGCTATGGCAACCACGGATCTAACCCTAACCCCTACCCCAACAAACCCTAGAAACCCTAACCCTAAAAACCCTTGCAGCCCTAACCCGATAAAATTTACCACACTAAACCCCTGAAGACTGTTCTGGGGGGTCCACATTCAATTCTGGAATTTCACACTTCCATTTAAGTGTTCTCCCCCCAATTTGGGGGTTCGCCCACCCAATTTTGGGGGTTCCTCCCCTAATTGGGGGGGACACAACCAATTTTGGGGGGGACACAACCAATTTGGGGGGGGACACAACCAATTTGGGGGGTCCCCCCAATTTTAGAGTCCCCCACCCTCCTTTTTTGGGTTCCCCCCTAATATTAAGAGCTCTTCCGCCCAATTTTGGGGGACCCCACAATTTTGACGTTTCTTCCCCTAAATTGGGGCTTCGACCCTTCAATTTTGGGGGGGGCTCCCCCCCTTAGTTTGGCCTTCCACCCTAATATTGGGCCTTACCCCTAAGAACCCTGACCCCTAACACTACGGCTCCCACGGATCTAACCCTAACCCCTACCCCAAAAAACCCTAGAAACCCTAACCCTAAAAACCCTTACAGTCCTAACCCGATAAAATTTACCACACTAGACCTACGCCTAAAAGCCCTAACCCTAAAAATTAAGACCCTCTAAACCCTAACCCAAAACGTAAAGATTCTCAAAGCCCTAACGCTGGAGACCCTAACCTTAAAAAAAAAAAATAAGACCTTAAAACCCTAACCCTAAATACCTGACCATAACTAAAACCCTAAGACCCTAACCCTAAAAACCCTATCAACACTAAAACCACAAAATACTTTAAAACCTTAACACACTAACCCCCAAACCCTAACCCTTATAACTCCAACCCTAACAACCTTAAAATCCTAACCCTAAACCCTGGAAACCCTAACCCTGAAACCCAACCCTAGTGCCTTAGCCCTGAAACCTTAAAACCCTAACACCTTATTAGAAACACTCTGTAACCAATACCATAGGCTCAGGCAAGTATCTCAGTGAGGTAGCATTTTTATTCACGATTGCAATGGCAGGCGTCCCACAAGCCACCTACTAGTTCCATAACACAGTTTATATAATTTTTTTTTTCCTCTCGGTGACCAGGACCCTCCCCAGTTTCCCCATTGACTGGGTAATCCATGTTCACAATCTATCCAGTGCTTCACAGAAAATACACAGCTGCTGGCCTGTTACTAGTCAATTTTATTTTTTTCTTGACTGTTTTCCTCTTTGAGGTGGTAATGTTTCTTACACCGTGATTTCCACCCAATTGCTCTAAGGATTCTGGTTGTCTGCATTTTACAAGGTTGTCTGTTAAGCTTTCTTATCACTGCAAGCATATATCAATACCACCTTCCTTCCCTCTAAACGATGTAACTCTGTGCAAAAACATTTTTATTCCCACAACCTTGATCCCCTTACCCTAAAATCCTTATTCTCTTTAACCCTAACAACTCTAACCACAACCCTAACCCTTCATATCAACCCCCCGACGCTAATGACACTGACTAATGATCCAAACCCCAAACCCCAGGCAACCAACAAAGAAACAGACACAAAGCTGGAAACTACAAAAAAGGCAAAACCCTGGATACAGACCCCAAATCACAAACACGCTACCAAAATGCTACAGAAAAGCCCCAGACGCAGGCCCCAAGCACTACAGCTAGGCCCCAGAAGCTCTAGACACATCCCAAAGCCAAAATGCAATCCCCAAACACTACAGAAAAGCCCCCAAACACCAGACACAGGCTGCAGAAGTCTACAAGCAGGCCCCAGCCACACCCGGATGCAGACCCCAACTGTCCACAAGCAGCTCCCAACCCACCCCCCCCATGAACTGGACCCCCCACCACCACCACCCAGATGCATGCCCCAGGCCCCAGGCCTCAGCCCCAGCCCCCACACCCCAGACTCAGGCCCCAAAGGTGTACAACCAGCTCCCAACTGCCCCCCTCAAAGGGAGGCCCCAAAGCCTGCCAGAGGACCCTAGAGCGTACAAGCAGCTCCCAACCCCCCCGGCACAGGCCCCAACCCCCCCCCAGACACAGGCCCCAAAGGTGTACAAGCAACTCCCCATCCTCCCCAGAGGCACGCCCCAAAGGTGTACAAACAGCCCCAACCCCCCAAGACCCAGACCCCTACAGCGTAGAAGCAGCTCCCAACCCCATGCCCCCAAGGCACATGCCCCAACCCCTCCCCCAAGGCAGGCCCTAACAGTGTACAAGCAGCTCCCACCCCCCCCCAGACGCAGGCCCCAAAGGTGTACAAGCAGGCCCCTACAGTATACAAGCAGCTCACAACCACCCCCCCAAAGGCAGGCCCCAACCCCCTCCAGATGCAAGCCCGAAAGGTTAAAACCAGCTCCAACCCCCCAACCCCCCCCCCGCCCCGCGCAGACGCAGGCCCCAAAGGTGTACAAGCAGTTCCCAACCCCTCCAAGGCAGGCCCCAAAAGTGTACAGGCAGGCCCCTACAGTGTAGAAACGCTCCAACCCCCCCCCTTCCACCTCGAGGGAGGCCCTCCCCCCCCAGTATACACGAAGCTCCCAACCCCCTCTCAGAGGAATGCCTAAAAAAGTATACAAGCAGCTCCTAACACACCCCCCCCCCCCCAAAAGAGGCAGTCCCCAAAGGTGTACAAGCAGGCCCTCAAATCCCTTAGGTGTACAAGCAGGCCCTTCAAATCCCTTAGCCCCTGCGCCAGCTTTATTGGCGAGCAGCGAGGCTGGGGGGGGAGGGGGGCAAGACAGCCTTAAATAAAATACAAATATAAAAAGTGTTATAAATGGCTGTTATAAATCCAAATAGGATTACAATCAAAGTTTACAATTTATTAAACGAATAGAGGCAAGCAAGCAGCGCTGGGTGCGCCGGGAGTCTCTGCTCCCCCAGGACGCACACCTGTTACGTAAGGCGGCTGGTTTTGATGCTCCCAGGCTAATACATATTCATTACTACTTCGAGAAGAGGCAGGGTTATTAGAATTGGTTTCCGGAATCCGAAACCCCTCCCAGGGGCGCCTGCGTACCAGTCTCTGGTGGTCTCTCGGGGCTTGCTCGGGCTCAATGCTGGTTGTCTTCCTCTCAGGCTTTTGTCCTTCAATTGTCCTTCAGCTCCCCCTTCCTCCTCGTTTGGGAGCCTCTGCGCCGGATTTCAGAAACTCTAGCAACATCCCCTGCAGTAGTCAGCACTTTTCCCTAAAAACCCCTTTGTTCTCTTATCACCTAGACCCGGGCCTCGATGTTAACCCTTCAAATCCCTTAGTGACACGAATTGCTGGACCATTCCTTACAAAAGGAAGGATAAAATATGTAGAGGAGCAATGGCACACGCGAAAGCCCAGCGCCGCGGGCAGAGGCAGCGAAGGTTGACGGCAGAACAGTGCTCGGTTTGAACACGGAGAGGGAAAGCGAGGGGAAGGTGGCCGAAGCCGGCCGCAGTCTCTGAGCTCTCCTCCTCCTGATTGTTTTCTCTCAAAGCCATTTCTGTCTGTGTGCGGGCACCCGGAGCCGGCAGAAGTCCCCGTGAAGTCCTTCGGCAGGACGGAGGGCTGCGTGGGCTCCAGTGAGAGAGGGAGTTAGGAGAATCTTATCAAGTAGAGATAGAGCGCTGACGGCATTAAACTAGGATGCTACTTAGCGTCTTTGCTAACTATGGTGCATTGTGCCAATTAACTAAAGCAAGAAGCCTTGGGCCCCTTACCAAGGTCAGTCTCCTAATAAGAGAGCGAGCCTGTCTTAAGAAACTGGGAGAAACTGGTCCTGCAGGTGGACAAGAGCCAAGGAGCAACTGAGTCTGTGCAAAGACAAGAGGTCAACTAGCGGTGACGAGGAAGAGTCATCAATCTTCATGCCCACGACCTCCCGTGCTGCCCAGCGCTGAATAAACATACCTACTTTACAATCTCACTGATTGTGGAGTCCCTTTTCCGCAAGTCACTAGCAGCGGTTTCTTCCGCAGAGGTTTTCCCAGAGCCGCTTCAAAGCTTCCCTCGCGGAGCTGGGGCGTCGCAGGGGGTCGTCAAAGCACGCACGCGCACACACACACACACGCACACACACACACACACACAGGCGTTGTTGTCCAAACAGAAAGTATTTACAACAAATTCGACAAGCGGTTTTTCTCTGCCAGCAGCAAATGCCTGAGGGCCCCTACAGCTTCACAAATCATAGCACAAAGAGCCTAAAGTTCCTCTAAAATTTAGGGAAATAATTCAAAATAGATCTGCTAGGGGAAAACGATCACTGGCGGCAGGGTACACAATACACGCGAGTCTCAGCTCTCCTCCGCAGGGTCAGTGCCCACGCCCAAGTGCGACGCTGATGGCACCCGAACATTTGCTGTAGCAGGCAGCAGAGCCAGCAGCTCAGGGGAGCAATTTTAAAAACCAGGAGGCACTTAAACCAACCCTTAATTGACCCAGTTACTGCAGGAGAGTCCCGACTACTCGCCCTGGAGTCCTACTGTCACCAGCAAAAAGCACCAACCAAAGCTTGGGGGAACTTTGGTACAGCACAAGAGAAGGGAGTGGGGGTAGCGTAGCCGTATCGCAGAGCTGCTGCTTTTCACACCATTTTATCATCCCTGATAATTGAAAGTAAGGCCGGGTGGGCTGACCCCACCACCACCACTCCTGGCAGCATGTTTGGTCCACAACGCTAGAATAATTATTCTGCTCCCTCCCGCCCCTACAGCTTCATCATCTGAAAAGATTACAGTCAAAACAATGGCATACACAAATAAAAGTCAAGAGTTGACATAGTAACTCCGGGATTTGGGTATCAACTGTCCGAGAAATCAGAACACCCAGGCTTCACAATGTGCCCAACATCGAGCTGTGCCAAGGCGGGGGGGAAGGAAGAAGCTTTCCGTTTAAGCCTTCAGAGCATCGCTCCATCACTACGTCAATTCACAGCCACCGCAGCGTGCCGATGGACATCTTTCTGTGCCAAAAGAAACAAGTGCTTTGTCCTCTTGATATCAAAGGTAGCCACCTATAGTTACGGAACCATGCACAAGACCTTAACTCTGACCAGCAGGAAAACTTAGGACAACTGAGTGCAGATCCTGCCAATTTCTACCAGTTCCAACTGTGCTTTAAGTCTCATTGCAAAGCCTCAGTTAGAAAAAGGATCACCTCGGGGTATCCAACAAGAAGAAGAGTTGTTTTCTTTTTTTTTTTTTTTTTTTTTTTTTAATATACCATAGGACTATGCAGTTCAATCATCAATCATCTTGGAAAGCTCAAGGAGGAGGTCATCCTCATCCTTCCCTGGGTCCAAGTCGAGCTCGGCTTCCAGTATGCCGTCTGAGAGTTCCCAAAGTAGCGTCTCTAAATCCTCGTCTACAGATACGGGCGCGTTGCCTGTGGAACTCAGCCGGCGTGTCCTTGCTTCTTCTAGCTGGGAAGAAGCTGAAGTCGAGCTTGAGAACTCCATTGGCTCCACGGATTCTGCCTGGCTTCCAAGATGTGCTTCAGGTCTTGGCAGAGCAAGGAAGAGAACAATCAGTATATGCCATTTCTTAACGGGAAATCCCTTTTCTGCAAACCGGCTCTTGAAACCGTAGCCAACCCCTCCTGCACTTCAATCTTACCCAGGGATTGTTATTCAATTAACCCAGGGCTACATTTAGAGCCCAATATATTAGCAGGTACATTTTTCAGTTTGGGGGTTTCTCTGTGAAGCCAGAGCACCTGGAGTCTAGCAAAGATGGTTCAATTTTTGTAGCAAGAGGCACTTTGCCACCTTGCTTAATTTTCCTGTTAAAATGTTAAGAAGTCTCCATCTGCAAATATCTGTTTGCTAAGTTAGTCATTTTTCCCACGGCACACTCAGCAGAGTTTGCTCCCCACTACAGGAAGCTGATCTGCAGCCATCACTTCCCTCTGCTCTCCCTGCACTCTTGTCACCTTGTATGTTTGTTCGGGTGGCTTTCTTGAGGACCAAAAGGCAGAGGACACTACTCATCATTTATCACCTCACGAGGAAGTAGGAGAACTTCACCTCATCCTCATTTAGGTATTCAGACAGAGCAAGAAGTCACTGGAAAGCTGTACCGACTTGCAGCATTTAAAGAAAGTAAGTCTAATTAAGCATTCCTGCTAGCTGCTAGAAAGTCATTTCACGTGACTTATTCCTCTGATGGATTTGGGCTTTAATTATCTCAGAACCCTCCTTTTTTCCCCACGTGTGACAGAACTTATGTTTCACTGGGGATATACACCGATTGAGAAAAAGAACAAGTTGTGGTCATCACCTGTTTTGGGGATTTTCTTCAAGTCTGGTGGCTGGGACGTGCTCCAGCGTGGCTGGAACAGCCTAGAAAGCAGCAAAACAGTATTTAGGACTCATGGGTAAAAGATTCCTTACTAGCTTTTTCCTCCATGCTGCTTCTCCTCTGGCATTGCGGAGCCTTAGCCAAAATACAAAACCAAGGTGCTCCTGAAGAAAGTTAATATTCACTTGGAGGTTACTAATGATCTTGTGTCTTTTAAGAACACAGCATTAATGGACAAAATCCTCCACACCAGAGAAATCACAGAATCACAGAGGACTAAGTAAATAGTGCCATTAATCTAATAAATATGGAAGGGTACTACAAGAATTCTGTAGGCAGCTACTGGATTTAAAAGGAAACAGAAAGCCTGTAGAACTTTTGAGTTTTCCATCTTTTCTCCTAGAGGAGGGTGTAAATTTTACAAGGGATCCATTTCTGCATTAGCCCCTGTCCTTACCATAGCTGCTTTTTTGGCTGGAGGTCCCATTGTGTCAGCGTCAGAGGCAGTCCGTGGCTTCACAGCTGCTACAGCAGAGGGAAAACTGCCAGGTGCCTTACGTTTCAGTGCCTTCTTCTTGGGGGAAGCGACTTTCCCATCCCAAGGCTTCGCAAACATGTTAAAGTTGGCTAGAGTAAAAGGAAGAGAGAACTGATACAGTCTTGCTCTGCCTCATGAAAAATCCACGTTCTCTTCCTCATTTCCACGGCCCGTCTACACAGTTAACTGTATTTGGCCAGCAGAAGTACACTGCCATTGCCTGGATTCTCAGCAATATCTTCCACATAGTAAACTCCGTCTACCAACAATCCATACAAAGGAACAAAGGAACTGAATAGCTACAGTAAATCATAATCCAGGACGAGGGAAACTCAGACACAGAGCGATCCCAAGTGCAAGCAATACTCTAAGACGTTGTATGAAGTCTAGTAAGATTCACAAATGTTGACAGCTTTTGTATTTAAAGTCTTGCTCCCTCTAGGAAAGGAAAAGCAGCAGGTATAGTAAGACAAGAGAGTGTATGCAACTGTTGTACCAGCTTCCTCTCCCCTGCAGTGATGTCCCACAAAATCTATTAAGTTGTTCTACAAAATCCAAATTTGTAGAGTCATATTCTAGTCTCCCATTCCTGACCTAACATCTGGCTGGCAGGAGAAGAAACGAAAGAAAGCTGGGTACTTGTTTTCTTTGTGTGTTTATTTCCTCGTGTCCCATGAGACAGAGAGAAAGGCTACAATGTGCAGTGCATGCAGCCTTTAAGCCCTCCTTATCTCCCTCACACAATCTCATTTTACAAAGTTGATATAATCTTAACAACGAGGCCTTTGATCCTCTGTCATTTTTGACAGAAACTGGCCCCCCACATTAAGACGCTGATGCATGCTTTACAAACACATACACGTGTCAAGTTAAGCAACACATGCCAAAGAGGAAGGTGAACTTGAACTCAACGCAGGGAGGACTTCATACCATAAACAGATGGCAGAAAAAAACAGAATACCAAAATTAGACTAAAAAGCCCCTCAATGTGTTAATTTTCTAGTGGGAAATACAGAATACCATCACGTAATTAACGAAAACAGACATGGTTGCATGTTCTGGCCCTTCTTTGCCTTTGAACTTTGTAGCCTTAAACTCTTTTATCCTCTGCATTGAAGGAAAAAGCAAAGCAGATCCTGAGCAAACGGAACTTGCTCAATATGGGAAGCACCTCACCGGGGCAGGTATTAAAGCATCTTATTACCTGATAGCTTTGTGTTCCATAACGATTTCTGCCCGGCTGGGGCAGGTCCAGGTTGTGCTGGGGGAGCTGGCACATTTCCTCCACTCTGCTGCATCCGCAGAGCTTTCTCGCGCTTTATTTCTTCCAGGGTTTTAACACGCACTTCTCCTTCTGGCTTGGCTTTACCTGCCGGCTCCTTCGACTGCACTTTGCTGGGCCCGGAAAGAGTGAGCACGCTCTGCTTCTTGGGCTCACCCTGAATTTTTGCCCCTGCGCTGGGATCTTTGGTTTTACCATGCCATTCAGCCTGGGCTTTGGCTTGACATTCTCGTCTCTGAAGAGCTCTCTCACGACGGATTTCCTCCAGTGTTTTCACATGGATCTCTCCCTTTGGCTTAGCAGCCTTCCCTGTCATCATCAAGAAATGAGAAGCACCAACATTTAAAGAGAGTCCAACAATAGTTTAAGTCTCCAAAATTTGTCACAGTACTAAGGAAAACTAAGCCTGAGCGTTCCCAATAACGCATCTTAGGACAATAGCCTAACATTCTCCTCCTCCTCTGAGCCACTTGTTGTATTTTGAAGACCAGCCCTATCCAGAGAGAGTTGCTACACAGAAATGCTAGTTTACTTGATTACTTTTTCAGACTGCATTTCAAATTCCTGCTCCCGGCAGTGGCTCTATTCTAATTGTATATGATGGTTCACAGAAGCAGCTTAAAACCTTGACAAGGCACAAGCGGAAAATAAACACACACCTAGAGGCAGATTTCTGATAGTGGCTGTCAGAAGAGCTTCAGCACTCGAGCAAGAGGAACCAGTTCTTTGTTTTCATTTGAATTCCTTTTTAGGGCTGTATGAAAACGGTCTAAGTTCACGGAAAGGAAGAAGGAGAAAGTATATTTAATAGCCAGTTGTTACCTTTCGCAGTACTAGTCCGTTGAGAAGGTAATCCTAGCCTCTCCTTCACAGACTTGGGAACTTGAACTGCAAAACAGAAAAAGACCAAATTAGGGAGGCTGCATAAACGTCAACTTTGTGTTCACATTCGAAAACAAGGCAGGAAAGGTAACTTTGAATCCCGGTGATTAAGACCTCAGCCAACATGCAAAAAGAAACATCGCAGGAAAAGGACAAACAGAAAGCCTAAATACAAAACCCGTGAATCACATCCAGATGCCTGTTTAGTAGCTGTACCTCTCTTTGGTGCTTTGTCAGCATTTCCCGGAACCTCCACCTTCTTCCCCAGCCTTTCAGCAAGGCTGCGCTTCACCGGAAGGGCGCTTACATCAGCTTCAGACAGAGAAAACAAGGAATATTTTAAGAACATTTCTTTGCAGGAAGATTTGAGAACAGTCAACCACAAGCTTCTATTTTTCAAGCATATTTTCATAAAATTGCCTTTCAGCTGCTAAATGGTTTTTTTGCCATTTCTGCAGTCAACACAGATCTCCACTGCAATGCATTTTCCTCTCATACGTCAAAAATACTCTTCAATGCAGTCATATAGAGAAGGCGGCACCTAAATAACAGCTCATAAAAAGTTCTTACCCACGGAGGCTTTCCGTTTTCCTTGTTTCTCAGCAAGATCTAGTCGAACCACAGGTTCCTCCCCTAAAACAAAAGTAAAATTTTTCTATTTCATAGAAACCAGTAGCCAATAGAAATAGTATACTGTTAGCCCATGTCCAAAAAGAACCCAGCAAGGCACTGTTTTGACAGCTAAACCACACAAACTCATATTTCAACTATAATTAACTTAGAAAAAGTATCCATAGTCTCAGTGTTTGCCTCAAATTCCAGCTGAATGTAGTCGAGAATGAATCTGAGTCTGCTTGACAGCTATACTTTGTGCAGAACAGAGCTGCATAAGCAAGCAGAATATTATTAGGTACAAATGCTGAGAAATATTCCTTTCTAAGGTGAATGTCTATGAGTAGAAGTACTTCTTCACTTCTTTCCCTTTCAAAGGAATTTGCACAACTCTAAACAATATAATTTATACACAGACTCCTATCGCACTACTGTCCACACGTGCCACTGTCAGCCTCTTTAAAGCTTCAGAAATTGCTTCTTACATAGCACTGTCCTCTAGAGCTCTTTCTTCTCGTTACTCTCCTGTTTTTCAGTTATCCCCCTATTTGCATACTGACACATTTTTTTCTTTCTCCTGCTACTGCACTTAACCTGAGCACCAAAGCTTTCCAGTACAACCAGGGACTTTCAGCATAAAAGCATGTTTTGAACAGAAGGTGGCAGCACCAGGAGGCTAACAGGGGTGAATTGCCTTCCTTCTTGCTTAACCTTCCAGTTTAGGAGTAATGAAATCAAAACAAAAGCATGAATTATTACCTTCCTCTGTAGACAGTGTCACAGTTCTCACCACTGTCCGGACATTTTCCTTTTCCGGAGCAGGAAAAATCATAGAATCGACGGGAGGAAGAGAAGATCTTGAAGGACCTTCTGCTCAGAGCAAGCAAAACATAAGGAAGTTTACCAAACAGAAAAAACTATCACGAAGAACAAAAAACTTTAATTATTCATTACTGTCAAACAAACAGTGACCAGAGCATGCAAATAAGAGAGGTGACTAATTTGCCTCTGGTTGCCCTTGGAATTCCCATCTAGAATACCAGCTGGCTGAGAATCAGGTTGCTCGATGCCCCCAGCTAAACATGGAAGTCTATCCCTCAAGCAGCTCCCAGCCACCATCACCTGCCATTCTGAAGCCAATCAAATTTCACTTCTTTGGCAAAATAGTTGGATTCACCAAAGCATAGCCAGCTACCCGGTATTACTGGAAGAGTTTTTTTTTGAAAGAAAAATCATCACACAGGATGAAGGTGAACAGGGTAAGGAAGCAGGGAATATTAACTCACCACCGTGTCTCTTAGTTTTTTCCTTCATTTTCTGCAATTTGATTTCTTCAAGTGTTTTTATTCCAAAATTCAGACCGTCCTCTGAAAACAGAAAACAGTTAATGAGACTAAGGCTCAGAGGCACTCACTGAGGACCACAGATCCTCAGGCTTCTTAGTGCTCAGGAACTTTCAGAAGTATTTAGAATAAAGCCTGTCAACACTCCTCACAAGTGAAACAACCATAGAATCAATGGCATTTTGCCCCTCCTTTCACCCTTCAGGGTAAAAACTGTAGTTTTAATTTTAATCCATTTACGTGATATTAGATCCCTCTATCGTTAGATATGGCTTTCAACAGTGGTTGCCAGGCTGCACGTGCAGCCATTTAAACTCCATGCTGTGACCCTGTTTTGTTCTCCAAAAGGAAAGAAAAGGAGTTCAACTTTCTGACCCAATGGGCACATGATGGTATCAGGGAGAAATGAGATCATGGAAATAACCGAGTCCATTCAGCACCCCTACATTCTGTTGTGTTTTTACGCCACATTGCTTTTGAGTTAATTGTCAAGTTCTCCTTCCGATTTATCCTACTACAGGTGCTGGAATACCTTGTTTAGCAGTAGTAGCACTGGCTTTCCGAGTGGAAATCATCCGTAATCCATTTTGGCCTTCCTCAGCTGGTTGCTGGACGGGAGTTTTAGTTTCTTCTCCTTCCGCAGAAAGCTGGTCTGAAGGGGAAAAATCTATTCAGTTATGCATAGGCCAGATTGTTCGTGATTATGTAGCTCATGCAATGACACTTCAGTCCATGGTTCCTATAAAAAAGTTGTGTTTTTTTTTTTTTTTTTTTTTTTTTTTTAATACAGCTACACTGACCTGATGAACTCGTAAGTAGACTACCCTAGGACAAAACATCTAGGACTCTAGATTCTCTCTGCAGCTTTAACTACTACACAACATATTACTCTTCAGACAAAAAAAAAGGAATTTCCTTCCTAGTTTCACATAGAGCTTTACACAACAGACCAGCTAAAGCCAAGAGTGGTTCTAAGCTTTCCTCCAACATTTCAGGTTCTGTCCACTGACTGCCAGACAAAGCCACCAGTGACCTGAGCGGACTGCCTGCCCTATCGCTAGTCAGACCTCAGGTCATCTGTGATTTATACATTCATTTACAGCACAAATTCCTTCCAAGAACCAAAGACTTACACAATCATTTACAGCACAAATTCCTTCCAAGAACCAAACCATGCTCACCATCATCATCTTCATCATCATCTGCAGCATTGATTACAACTGGAGGGTGTGTAGGGCTTGGGACATTTTCCGAGTTTTCCACTTTCATCACCCGCCTTAGCTATGGAGAGGGATTGGACTGGACAGAAAGTTTGTTTTGCTGCAGTGACATCTGAGCCACTTTCAAATCATCGTCCGCGGACTCAGGCGGACTTGGCAGTGTAGCTAGAGGAAGAGGAGGATCATCAGTAATATGGCAGTTTAAAACTTTGACCACAATGCACGAAGATGGTAGCTAAGGCAGATAACCTGCACAGGCAATGAATGCAGCATCTCCTTTTGCCCATCCCGCCACTGTTTACACCGTGAACAATGACTTGCCTTCAAACAACAACACATCTCCCTACCACCCAGCAGAAGACGAAACAACAGAAAGCAAACTGCAAGGCAAATATCACACAAAGCAGAGAGAAGCTGAGCATGAAAGCAGAAAACAAATACCAGCAGTACAGCAGCAGTACACTCGGTTTAGCTGACCACCTAGGACTGCAGACCTTTTCCTGCACTCACAAATGAACGGTTACCTGATGTCTCCTACACTATTGGCACCCACTAAGTAATATGCAAAATTAATTCTTCAATACTTAAAGAAAAAGGACCTAAACTCACTCTTGCTTGGTGGTAAGAAGACGCCATCGATGTAACGTCCCTTTGCGTGATGAAAAGCACAGTTGGCTTTCTGACAGCCTACTGGCTGCTTCTGCCAGTAGCAGGGAATCTCAGCGCGCTTTTTCTGAAGACAGAAAGAAAGACAAGCTCGTGATAACATGCACCTAAGGTTTGCAAAGAGATGCACAGTTCCAGGTCACGACAGCGATAGGGCTGTCACAATACAGTGCTGAAACATCATTCCAAAGGTCAGTTTATCACGGAAGTATAGTATTTCTGGGCATATTCACAAAGTTTGCAGAAGCTGTAACCACTATGCACGTTTAGCCTTGTCATCATTCAGTTTGAGAAGACAGGCACTCTCAGACATCAGTTTAGGGTGGGTTAAACTAATACACCTAGGATTATACTAGGATTATTCAGAGGGAAAAAGAACATCTTAAATTGCCTACGTTAACTCTATCCAGAACTACTTCTCGGAGACTTCGTTCTTCTGCACCTTTAACTTTCCCCACTGCTTCCTAGCCCAGGCAGCTAGAACAGCATTATCTGAAGGACTCCGGGACACAAGAGACCTGATCATTATCAAGCCTGCTCTCAGGAGGCTAGTACAGCCTGTTTATTACCCCCCTGCTCCAGCAGGTTTGAGCAGTCTAGTTAGCGGTTATTCTGCATCTGTTGAGAAAATACTGTCGGCGTCTAATAAAAGAAAATCTTGCTAAGACATACCTAAGGCATTGATTTTATTTCCCTCTCCTTCCTCCCACCCCCTCCCCTGCTAACAGAAACCAGTGTAATTCCAAAGCAAAGGACTCTGTCCTGCAAAAGCACAATCAGCACACCTACAGCACTGAAAAATGCTTTTGTTGATTTATTTTGAGAACACATCTTTAGGCACTCACATCGATTTCCATGTGTCTGAATCGGCAGACATTCCTGAAACAACGACCCTCCTGCCACAGCGTGCAGACTGTCTCGTTCCCCAGAGCAGCTTCACAGTGGCGGAAGGAACAGTTGTCTCCCTGTAACCAAAAGGAAACCAACAAGGAAAATATAGTACAGCCTCAAAAACGTCCATGCTACTGCCTCAGGTTGCTACGATTGAATTCAGAATCTATCTGGTTATCACGTTAACCAAAGACCAGTGTGCCTCCTCCTCCTACTCTACCCCTTCCTGAAAAAAATGAAAAAAAAAAAAAAAACAACAAAAAAACAAAGCAAAGCAAAGCAAAAGAAACCCAGCCATACCTTGGTACAGGTAGAATAGAAATAGAAGTAGCAATCGTCTCCTTGTTTAGACATGCCGACAAGTTCTGATAACAAGCTCGGGTTCTCTCCACAGGGACTTCCTCTGCTCTTGGAGAGAGCTGTCTTCACCCTTGCTTGGGCTGAAAGTCTTCCACTGGCTTGTGATCAGTGAAATCTTCTTTTTAAAAGTAACCCTAAACAAAGTACCAACAAGTGAAAAATAATGAGTAACAAGCATTTTTCCAGCTTTCTTCTGTTCATCAAATTAGTCTCTTGAGGAGAGCAATGCCTTGAAATCAGCTGTTACGGGAACTAACACAATATTAAACTAAAGTTCTGTAAAGCTGCCAGGAGCTTTGTCAGCAAGTGTTCTCTTCCACGTCCTCAATAATATGCCTTGGAGCACATCCGGAAGCCTGAAAATGGAGTCACTTCTTCAAAAACCACCTGATCATACATGCAAGGCAATGATCAACTATGGCTACGAGTAACTTCTACAGAACGCAGTATGACGCATTAAATAGCACGTTCCAGTCACTGTGGGTCTTCGAGTTCACCTACCTGGACAACCTCAGCAAAGTTATCGATCTTCAAAGACTTCCAGTTAACTTCTCCTGGAGGCCGAACCAACACTGAATCCGTGAATTAATGATAAAGGGGTAGGAAGAATTTGCCTCCTCACTTTGCCAAGGGAGCCTCTCATCCACAATTCAAACATAGGATGTGCTTTTAAACAGCTTATAACTAATGGAGGAAGCAAGTCCATCTGAACACTCTCTCAGACTGGAGACAGCCAGGGTTAGTTAGCTCTTCAAAAAATAAAAACCAAAAAAAAAAAACACAAAACAAAACAAAAACAAAAAAACCCAGTGCATTTAGAGATGAACTCGTGATTCAAAGTGGCTGCAAAAATGAGGCTCCATCTTCCACAGCCAGAAAATTTGACTTTTTTTTTTTTTTTAATTCAAAATTCAGTATGTTCCAATCTCTGGTCTTCAAGATTTCTTCACCTATTAAGAAAACACTAAAACCTTTCCCCGTCTTTATTACCTGTACAGCAAAAAACACACCAGTGCACAGAAATACACAAATGTGCATACGCCTACACACATATGTGTTTAGACACACACACACGAGGAGTGAGTGATAGAAAGTTAGCGAGAGCGACAGTGGAAATCAGAAGTTTTGCCTTTTTGACACAGAGAGCGCGTAAAAACTCTCTCATTTTGAGGGAACTAGAAAAAAATGGAGGATCTACCAAATATTTTGATGAGTATGCCTTCGAGGCCAATGCTTTATACCATGAGTGATCTGGGGGCCAGCACACAAATATGCATACATATGTATCACACAGTATCACGGATTTCTAGGTTGGAAGAGACCTCAAGATCATCGAGTCCAACCTCCGACCTAACACTAAGTACTCCACTAAACCATATCGCTAAGCTCTACATCTAAACGTCTTTTAAAGACCTCCAGGGATGGTGACTCCACCACCTCCCTGGGCAGCCCGTTCCAATGCTTAATAACCCTTTCGGTAAAGAAGTACTTCCTAACATCCAACCTAAAACTCCCCTGTCACAACTTTCACCCATTCCCCCTCGTCCTGTCACCAGGCACGTAGGAGAACAGACCAACCCCCACCTCTTTACAGCCTCCTTTAAGGTAACTGTAGAGAGCGATAAGGTCGCCCCTGAGCCTCCTCTTCTCCAGGCTGAACAAGCCCAGCTCCCTCAGCCGCTCCTCGTAAGACTTGTTCTCCAGACCCCTCACCAGCTTGGTCGCCCTTCTCTGGACTCGCTCGAGCACGTCCATGTCCTTCCTGTAGCGAGGGGCCCAAAACTGAACACAGTACTCAAGGTGCGGCCTCACCAGAGCCGAGTACAGGGGCACAATCACTTCCCTAGACCTGCTGGCCACACTGCTTCTTATACAGGCCAGGATGCTGTTGGCCTTCTTGGCCACCTGGGCACACTGCTGGCTCATATTCAGCCGACTGTCAACCAACACTCCCAGGTCCTTCTCGGCCAGGCAGCTTTCCAGCCACTCATCTCCCAGCCTGTAGCTCTGCTTGGGGTTGTTGCGCCCCAGGTGCAGGACCCGGCACTTGGCCTTGTTGATCTTCATACAGTTGACCTCAGCCCATCGCTCCAGCCTATCCAGATCAAATATGTACATGCATACAGGATAAACATATCTATACACACAAGCGTGCACAGTATATGTCGTATGGTATCCATATCGAGAACAACTCGTAGCCCTGATCAGACACGTAGAGTTGCAATCAATTAACAGCAGGAAGACAGCAGATCAAGGATACAGCAAGCTTTGAGAGGCAGGGCAATGCTCACTTTGCCAGTGGCATGGCTGCATGATACCAAGAATTTTGAATTAGTTTGATTTTTGGGAAGCAATTTGTTTTCTTTCTGCGCTGTAGCAAATACCACAGGTTTGCCATCACGTGCTGTTCCCTAATCCATATATCCATCATCATCCATTGCTGCAAGATCATGAAAGGTTAGAAAAGATGACTTAGGTCCAATTTAACAGCCAATGATTTTTCAATGACCAGAGCTGCAACAGATTTTATTTAGCCACAAGCAGGTTTTTTTTTTCTGATGTGAAGTCAGATATTTTGATTTTTTTTTTAAGACACTAAATGTCATAAAACCTGCAACCAGACCAGATAAAGTTCAAATTAGAGTGATTCTGAAGCCTTTCATTAAAATGCTGCACATTTCTGTGCAAATTATTTCTGACTCTTCTGGACAAAAGCGGATGAAATAGTTCTTACAAATTAATAATAAAAGGTTGGAACCTTTTACTCCCACAAACACTAGTGAATTTTCCAGGAAGTATTATTTTGGCAGGGAATTTTCCCAAATCTAAAGTAAAGAGGGGAAAAGTTGGGTTCCCGTATTAGTTGTTGGTTTTGACTGCTTGACAAAGGGAATAAAAACAGTAGTTAAGTGCAAGGTTTCCTTCTCTTCTTTAGTATTGAGAGGAATCGTCACTTCTGACCTTTAGCACCTTCAGAAACACACTTAGTGCCATGCAGATTCCTCTGCATCTACTTCTAAAAATTACTGGTGCTCCTTAGCATGGAAGTTGGACTTGAAATCTTTCCCAGATTGAGCTCTTTTGAATGCCCAAGGAGCTCATCATTTTGCTTGTTGCCTTCCATTTTCCTGAACAGACCCAGAACACTGTTCAGGATATGAATGGATCTGGTCTAAGGAATGGGAAGAAAGCAAAAACCAAGGATACCTCACAGCCCTAAATGCCATAAAAAGCAGTCTCATTTTAAAAAAGATCTCCAAAGCTTTTTTTTTTTTTTTTTAAACTGACATCTGCCAATATGGCGATCCAAGTGCTGAACAGAAACCAACTGAACTAGCCCCTGAAAGCCTGAATAAAAATGAGTAACTCTGGTGCACTCAGCAGGTCTGTAATAGAAGTTGGCAAGATTTTTAGATTTCTTTTTTCTCCAGGGTGCTAGTAAAGTTTTTGCGTTACGAGATTTTGAACTCTTTTTGTACAAAAGAATTACAGATGCACTACAGTCACGGTAGCTGGGGGTCTGGAAATACATGCCAACAAGTGTCATAAACTTTGCCTTTGCTGAAGGAAGATAACTAGTCCAAAGAAAACCTGCCTAGTTTGTTTTACAGGCTTGTCTTTCTCAGTATGGAACAAACTGACCTCCCTGGTCTAACTTTCCAGTTGGCTATTCTGCCTTTGTCCTGGAGAGAAGAGCAAGAAGGGAACAAAATATTTTTGCACTCCAAAAAATGCATTAGGGAAGGATTATCACACCTACCTAAGGGTAATTTCTTGTTTGTTTATAAAGCACAAAGTCTTTCTCTTGGACAGTCTCTGTTGCTGGCCTGTTTTGTGCCTTCCATTTATAATAAAGGCATTAAAGATGCTTACCCCGTTTTGGTGGTTTTTTATTTTTAGAACAGTGTAAGCGGACAGTCGGATGACAAGCAAGAAAGAACAGCATAAACTCCTTGTTGTGACCCTGCTTTTTAATCACCCAGCATCAGCCTTGCTGCAAAACAGTCTCCGCTGATTTACCTGCTTGTTAAAGCACCCCACAGGCTGCAAGTGTTGTGTGCTAGGTGTCAAATTATATTTAACGGTGCATAGGTAAACCATTCATCTTCCCATGGTCAAAGCACAGAACAGCCTCCTGCTAACACAGCTCATCCTTGCTGTAACTGCTTTTAAACCTATTTGTTGGTAAGAAAAGAGCTCAGTACACCACCTTCACAGGGCAAAAATTCACATGGAAGAGCAGAAAAACCCAGAAGTGCTTCCTGAACTTCACGTTACCAACAGCACCATCGGATTTAGATCCTTGCCTGGCATCCAGGATGCACGGCCTGCAAGCACTGCTGCGATGTGGAAGTGCCAAGGCAGGTTTTTGGCCTGCCCTAAAACACTTTTTTTTTTTTTTTCTTTTACAAATGATACAAAGAGTGTGCCAGGTATGCTGTAATGCCCGTGTGCCAGGTCAATAGAGGATATCCAAACAACAGAGGCGCTTCTCCTAATTTCTGGCGTGAAAACACTTTCACAGCATTCTTTTCACGAAGAAACCCCTCTCTATCTTCTCCAATGCTCCAGGACCTGCTGCAGCTGCAGCGGCTGCGCTGGTACCAGCCGCATCTTTGACAAATCTTTTCAACAGTTCTGCTTTACCTCGGCACAGTTGAGGTCACTCCTCTTCCTCTTCCAGCTGAGGAAGCAGCTTGCGGGCTCTGCCACACGGTCGGTGCAGAAGCGAAAGCTGGGAACACAGCAGTCAAACTCTCACTGCTAACGAAGCCACCAGGGCAGAGGGCTGACACAGACCCGCCAGAGGCGAACCGTACCCGCTCTCCCTCCCGGCTGCGAGGCTCGCCACAGCAGCCCCGACCCGAAGCGCTCACAATGCTTTGCTTGGTGATGTCACCGATGAGTCAGAGTCCCCAGATGAGCATCTGCCTTGCCACTCTTTAATGTTGGTGTTGTTTTTTGGTTGGTTGCTTGCTTGCTTTTGAAACTTATGTAGGTTATGGTAAACCTTCAGGTAAACCACAGATCAATGGGGAAGAAGTCCCACACGAGGGAAGGCCGTGCATTTCTTCCAGGCAATGGCGCATTCTTTAACATGCTGCATTCGACAAAGAAGCTCTCTCCATTTTGCGCAGTGGCAACAGGCACGACTGCAACACACGCACGTGTAGGCAGCACCTGCAGGTCCCAAACCGTTAACCAATTTTTAGATAGCACCAATTTTTTATGTAGTTGCTTTCCCTTCATCCATAACCCCTTTTTTCCTTTCTTTATATCGGGTGGCTCTCCTCCATTGTTCTGTCATTTTACTCCCCAGTGTCTGAGCAGGCACTGGGAATCGTTTCCAGACGAAAGGTACTGCTGAAGCTACAACATTTACTCTCAGGGAAAAGAGAGTATGTGAAAGAATACATACTTCCTTTCTTTTTCCTGTTTTTTTTTTTTTTAAAATCTCTGAAATCAACGCTGCGGCCTGGCAGCAAATAACTATGGGAGTAATGATGATTCCTCATCCTCACTGTAACGTTGTAGTTAATGTCATAAAGAAGCAATTTCCCCAGGCAGTGGCCATTTGAGATGGGAAGGGGCAGTAAGAGGAAGTTTTCCTTAGACTAGCTCTTCCCCCAGAACACCTCGCCATCCAGCAACAAATTCAATTCACCTGCTCCGCCTGATCAGTCAAACGCGCGTCCGACTCCAGCACACGTCACAGCGGTGGTTCTGACGTGGTTTGAGAATCACCTATCCGCAGAATATCTCGGGTTTGTACACTCAAATAACGCAGTCTTTTCCAAATAAGGCCCAGAGCTCACACTCCGAGTGCAGCCTAACAGCACCAGAGGGCCGGTAGGCTAAACATTCCCATCCTGGCAACAGGACTGACCCGGGCAACAGTAAGCATCCCTTCTGCACTTTCGTCGTGAACATCAACATAAGGAAACAGAGACCTCCTCGATCCAAGTTTGAAGAAACAAACACAAAGGTCACCCAAGCGGGTTGTTTTCAGCAAACTAACGGAGAAATTAAGGTGACAACCGCGTGCATCCAGAGTTAGTCAGATCCCGAAGGCAGTTCCTTTGGGAAACGCAGGAGCAGCGCGCCAGATGACGGCTACCTTACAGCGCACCCCTCAGAGGCACTGCTACGAAAGGAAGGCAGAAGGTTGGAACTCAAAATAACTCGCAAGGCGCCCGTTAAGGGGGAAGCTTTAATTTCCTGAGCAGAACCTCCCCCCTGAAGGCAGCCCAGGGACTCTTTGCTTCCCTAGGGAGACGGCAGGGACGGGGCAGGGCGGTGGGACGGAGGGACACAGGGCCAGATGGACGGCCAGACGGCCGGATGGATGGACAGACGGCCAGACGGACGGCCAGACGGCCCAAAAGGCCTGAGCAAGGGCTGAGGAGCGGGAGGGAAGGGCAGGGCGAGGGGAAGGGGAAGGGCGGCCCTGGGCCTGACAGGGCACCTTGGGCCTAACCCCGGGCAGCAGCTCCCCATCTCACAGGGCCCGCGGGGGGCTGCCTGTAACAGGAGATGCGGGCAGGTAAATTTTACAAGCACTGCATCACAAATACCCTGCAACACCTGAACTATTCACTGGGACAGCCTCCTTCCTCACCTCCTGAAAGCTCCAGCTGGCAAACCAAGGACAAAATGAAAGGCAGATGTGGAGGACCTCGTAAGATACTGTTTTGTTCCCTACGTGCCCACTGCTGGTGACACGTAATGCCTCCTGTTCCCAAACGACATCGGCACGTTACATCTTTACTACATGCTGAAAGGAACTCAGCAACTTGAACACAACTTAGAATTACCCATCCCGGCAGCAGGCTGTCCAGCTGAAGCTGCTTTAGCCAATCAAGTGTGTCATGCTGCCCCTCAAAGGTTTCTTCCTGGGAACGTCTGCTGTGACACTCCTGACGTATTACTTCTCGGAATGGCAGAACTGCGCTGGGTAGGCCCCACAGCAAGACTCGTATTTCTGTCCTTCCCTTTCAGGAAAGGATCTCCCACCTTGAATTTATTAATTTTCATGATGATGATACACAAATTGAAGTTTTGAAAAACTGAATGCTGATTAACAGATTTCTAGCACAGCCTGTGCATCAAAATTCATTTCTCTCCATTTAGGTAATCTTAGTTTCTGAGTTACAGTTACAGTCAAAATTTTTCTTCTTCGATTTTTTTCTTTTTCTTTTCTTTTTTTTTTTTTTTTTTGTGATCAGAAAAACGAGGGGACTGGCTGTCCCAAGTCAGCCGGGGAACTTCTCTTTGGTCGATGCATCAAGCAACTCAGCTCTCTTGGGGAAACTTAAATAGAAAAGACAGATCTCCAAACGGATAAAAAAAATAAATCAAATGATAAAAACCCAACCGACACATCTGATACCCCAGCTTATTGAACAGCACAAGGGTTTAATCTACAGGCTCTGTCCAAAGCAGCAAGAAGTGACAGATTTAATCCAAACCAGTTGCCCGCTCTCACTCTCTGATCTGGAGACGTTATTGGACAAGCATGCATAGCAGTAACACTTGTAAACACTGGGTTACTGCACCACAGCCCCAAATCCCTCACGGGCCCACTAAGATACTTTTACTGACTGATCCACAATAAGCACTCCCAAAAAGATTCTCAACAAGCTAAACCCTGTTTAGAAAGAATCTGAGGAACCTGTCACTGCAGCAACAAAGGGCTGCAATTGTATGCAAAATCTCCAACACCCTCCTTAGCACCCTGCTAGCTCAAGGACTGTGTGGGGCTTCCGTGCCCTGAACGAGTCCACCCTGGCCACATAACGCAGATGTAATGGTCAAGAAAGCACATAGCGTTATCGAAACTTATCAGATCCACAGCAAAAAGAAAAGCCCACGCTTCTATATTTCTCCTCCTTCTCCATTCACAGAAGGAAGAGACTGAAAACAAGCAGATTTGTGGTTTACATTTACAGTTAATGTGAAAAATGGCTATTTGTGAAATACATCACGTATTGTTTCAAGCTACAAACAACTCGCTCCCACAAAGGAAAGACTTTTGACCTCAGCATGCAACCCCAGTTACAAATAACTTCCTATCTACCAGCGGGCCGCGTTCCCCTGGCACTCAGTCACTCCGCAGCACGGCAGCCACCTTTGTTCTAAGGATGGCAAATTCTACTTAGAAACGCTCTGTAGAAGAGTGATGTTGTCCCCTTTTAACACGATCCGGCCTGCAGCAAAGAGAAGGGAAAGAGGGGATTAGAGAGAGCCCAGAAGCTGAGAATAATCTCGTGTTTTCAGAAAGTGTTTCCTGTGGTTGAGCAGGGTTTTGCCCATCACGCAGAGTGCAGGCCGCCTGGTATTACACGTTTCAAAGACCAGAACTGGTCTCAGGCAGGGACAGATTCTCCTTCATCCAGCAAAATCAGCAGCTCAAAAATCATCAGGGACAGAGATGTAGCCAGGAATTGCTCACTGAACTTCAACAGCAAGGCTCGTCACACAATTGGTACGTCTCAGTGCTGCTACCTAGAAGGCTCACCCAGGCAGGTTTCAGACCGCGCGTCACTCGGGTTGCACAGACACACGACACACCCAGCTGTTTCCTTGATTTTGTCTTGGAGTGAATCTCCTCTGCGTCGTCCAGCGCCAAATTCACGTACTCGTCAAAGCCCTAGAAATCGGCAACAGTGGCAATTAGTTCAGCAACAACACGAACCATCGTCAGCTTTGCTGACCCAGGCTGGACAACGAAGACTAATTGTTAGAGAAGCACGATTTCTTTTTTCCCTTGGGCTAGTTTTTCTTGACAAGAAAAAATAGGATTGTGAATGAGGGAAAACAAACTAACGATGTAACGTGGGGTCGTGCTGACACTCACGATGATGCAGCCTTCTATCCGCACGTTCACTTGCTCAGCCACACCTGGATCCTCGAGCTCTGCAGAACGAAGGAGGAGAGTAAATTGGAACACAAACACCACGAGCAGTTTTGTTCTCTCTCGTGTGTTCAGAAATACCTGCTAACCATAGCCGCTAGAGCTCCCAAACACTCCAAGGAGCAACTCTCAGGGGCAGTTTCAATTAACAGTCTGACATTTTAGAGTCTTGTATGACTGGGTGAATACTACACGTTTGCTGAAGGACACGTTTCCAGTCACAAGGGAACACTCCTGCACGCCCGGCTGCACGATCCCACTCCCGTTAACACGAGGGGGAAACGCCGGGCTGCGCAGCAGCTCCTTGTACCCACCAGCACGCCGCACAGCTCTCCATTCCCCACAAACCTGCCCCGAGCAATGGGTGGGAGCCGAAAACTCAGCGAGGGAGATCCCCGGACCCTCCCCGCTCCCCCCACCCCCCCCAAATCCCCATCCCCATCCCCTCCCCGTCCTCTCCCCGCGCTACTCACGCTCTGCAGGTAGCGGAAGATGAGGTTCTGGGGCACTGCGTGAAGGGCTCAGCACGGGGACAAGAGCTCCAGGCCCGGGACAAGGCCTCAAGACAAGGCCTCAAACCCTGCAACGAGGCCCCAGGGCCCCGGGACAAGGCCTCAAGGCCCGGGCCGAGACCCCTGAGGCCCGGGCCGCCCCCCACCCGCTCCCCCGTCGCTCCCCAGCCGTAGGAAGGCTACGATGGGCTGCACCATCACCGTCTGCACCTTCTGGTCCTGCCCGCGGTACGCCATGGCTGCCGCCGCCTCGCTGCTCCCGCCGCCCCTGCTGGGCCGCCTCCGGAAGCCCCTGAGGCCGGGCGGGAGCGCGCAAGGGACGCTGGGATGCTGGAGGAGCGTGGCGGGCCGCTCTAGCAGGCCGGGAGGACCGCGTCTCTATGGTCGCAGGCAGGAGTCCCTGCGCCTCTATGGTCGCAGGCAGGAGTCCCTGTGCCAGCTTTATTGGTGAGCAGCGAGGCTGGGGGGGGGAGGGGGGCAAGACAGCCTTAAATAAAATACAAATATAAAAAGTGTTATAAATGGCTGTTATAAATCCAAATAGGATTACAATCAAAGTTTACAATTTATTAAACGAATAGAGGCAAGCAAGCAGCGCTGGGTGCGCCGGGAGTCTCTGCTCCCCCAGGCCGCACACCTGTTACGTAAGGCGGCTGGTTTTGATGCTCCCAGGCTAATACATATTCATTACTACTTCGAGAAGAGGAAGGGTTATTAGAATTGGTTTCCGGAATCCGAAACCCCTCCCAGGGGCGCCTGCGTATCAGTCTCTGGTGGTCTCTCGGGGCTTGCTCAGGCTGAATGCTGGTTGTCTTCCTCTCAGGCTTTTGTCCTTCAATTGTCCTTCAGCTCCCCCTTCCTCCTCGTTTGGGAGCCTCTGCGCCGGATTTCAGAAACTCTAGCAACATCCCCTGCAGTAGTCAGCACTTTTCCCTAAAAACCCCTTTGTTCTCTTATCACCTAGACCCGGGCCTCGATGTTAACCCTTCAAATCCCTTAGTGACACGAATTGCTGGACCATTCCTTACAAAAGGAAGGATAAAATATGTAGAGGAGCAATGGCACACGCGAAAGCCCAGCGCCGCGGGCAGAGGCAGCGAAGGTTGACGGCAGAACAGTGCTCGGTTTGAACACGGAGAGGGAAAGCGAGGGGAAGGTGGCCGAAGCCGGCCGCAGTCTCTGAGCTCTCCTCCTCCTGATTGTTTTCTCTCAAAGCCATTTCTGTCTGTGTGCGGGCACCCGGAGCCGGCAGAAGTCCCCGTGAAGTCCTTCGGCAGGACGGAGGGCTGCGTGGGCTCCAGTGAGAGAGGGAGTTAGGAGAATCTTATCAAGTAGAGATAGAGCGCTGACGGCATTAAACTAGGATGCTACTTAGTGTCTTTGCTAACTATGGTGCATTGTGCCAATTAACTAAAGCAAGAAGCCTTGGGCCCCTTACCAAGGTCAGTCTCCTAATAAGAGAGCGAGCCTATCTTAAGAAACTGGGAGAAACTGGTCCTGCAGGTGGACAAGAGCCAAGGAGCAACTGAGTCTGTGCAAAGACAAGAGGTCAACTAGCGGTGACGAGGAAGAGTCATCAATCTTCATGCCCACGACCTCCCGTGCTGCCCAGCGCTGAATAAACATACCTACTTTACAATCTCACTGATTGTGGAGTCCCTTTTCCGCAAGTCACTAGCAGCGGTTTCTTCCGCAGAGGTTTTCCCAGAGCCGCTTCAAAGCTTCCCTCGCGGAGCTGGGGCGTCGCAGGGGGTCGTCAAAGCACGCACACACACACACACACACACACACACACACACACACACACAGGCGTTGTTGTCCAAACAGAAAGTATTTACAACAAATTCGACAAGCGGTTTTCCTCTGCCAGCAGCAAATGCCTGAGGGCCCCTACAGCTTCACAAATCATAGCACAAAGAGCCTAAAGTTCCTCTAAAATTTAGGGAAATGATTCAAAATAGATCTGCTAGGGGAAAACAATCACTGGCGGCAGGGTACACAATACACGCGAGTCTCAGCTCTCCTCCGCAGGGTCAGTGCCCACGCCCAAGTGCGACGCTGATGGCACCCGAACATTTGCTGTAGCAGGCAGCAGAGCCAGCAGCTCAGGGGAGCAATTTTAAAAACCAGGAGGCACTTAAACCAACCCTTAATTGACCCAGTTACTGCAGGAGAGTCCCGACTACTCGCCCTGGAGTCCTACTGTCACCAGCAAAAAGCACCAACCAAAGCTTGGGGGAACTTTGGTACAGCACAAGAGAAGGGAGTGGGGGTAGCGTAGCCGTATCGCAGAGCTGCTGCTTTTCACACCATTTTATCATCCCTGATAATTGAAAGTAAGGCCGGGTGGGCTGACCCCACCACCACCACTCCTGGCAGCATGTTTGGTCCACAACGCTAGAATAATTATTTTGCTCCCTCCCGCCCTTACAGCTTCATCATCTGAAAAGATTACAGTCAAAACAATGGCATACACAAATAAAAGTCAAGAGTTGACATAGTAACTCCGGGATTTGGGTAGCAACTGTCCGAGAAATCAGAACACCCAGGCTTCACAATGTGCCCAACATCGAGCTGTGCCAAAGGGGGGCGGAAGGAAGAAGCTTTCCGTTTAAGCCTTCAGAGCATCGCTCCATCACTACGTCAATTCACAGCCACCGCAGCGTGCCGATGGACATCTTTCTGTGCCAAAAGAAACAAGTGCTTTGTCCTCTTGATATCAAAGGTAGCCACCTATAGTTACGGAACCATGCACAAGACCTTAACTCTGACCAGCAGGAAAACTTAGGACAACTGAGTGCAGATCCTGCCAATTTCTACCAGTTCCAACTGTGCTTTAAGTCTCATTGCAAAGCCTCAGTTAGAAAAAGGATCACCTCAGGGTATCCAACAAGAAGAAGAGTTGTTTTTTTTTTTTTTTTTTTTTTTTAATATACCATAGGACTATGCAGTTCAATCATCAATCATCTTGGAAAGCTCAAGGAGGAGGTCATCCTCATCCTTCCCTGGGTCCAAGTCGAGCTCGGTTTCCAGTATGCCGTCTGAGAGTTCCCAAAGTAGCATCTCTAAATCCTCGTCTACAGATATGGGCGCGTTGCCTGTGGAACTCAGCCGGCGTGTCCTTGCTTCTTCTAGCTGGGAAGAAGCTGAAGTCGAGCTTGAGAACTCCATTGGCTCCACGGATTCTGCCTGGCTTCCAAGATGTGCTTCAGGTCTTGGCAGAGCAAGGAAGAGAACAATCAGTATATGCCATTTCTTAACGGGAAATCCCTTTTCTGCAAACCGGCTCTTAAAACCGTAGCCAACCCCTCCTGCACTTCAATCTTACCCAGGGATTGTTATTCAATTAACCCAGGGCTACATTTAGAGCCCAATATATTAGCAGGTACATTTTTCAGTTTGGGGGTTTCTCTGTGAAGCCAGAGCACCCGGAGTCTAGCAAAGATGGGAAACCAACATGGCCTCCCGGAAGCCCAGTGTCCGAGAACTACATCTCCCGGCATGCTCTGGGAAAACAATATGGACTCCCGGAAACCCGGTGGCCAAGAACTACATTTCCCAGCACTCCCCAGAAAATTGAGCCTCGCACCTTGCCGTAGGACGCCATTTTTTGCTCTGTTACATTACCGGTTTCGTGTTTATGGAGGGTTTTCCCGCCGTTTTGGGGGGTTTCCCCTCAATTTCGGGTTTTCAGCTCTCCATTTCAGAGTTCTTCCCCGAAATTTTGGGGTTCCTTCCCCTAATTTGGTGCTTCGCCCCCCCCCCCCCCACTTTTGGGGTTCCCCCTCCATTTTGGGGATTCCCCCCAATTCCAAGCCCCCCACAATTTTGGAGGCCCCCACCATCCTTTCTTGGCCTGCCACCCTAATATTAAGGTTCTTTCCCCCAATGTTGGGGTTCTCACCACATGTTTGAGGTTCCTTCCCTTAATTTGGGGCTTAGCTCCCCGGGATCTGGGGCTTTAACCCCAATTTTGGGGGTCCCCCCCAAGTTTGGGGATTCCTCCCCAGGTCTGGGGGGGGTCCACATTCAATTCTGGAATTTCACACTTCCATTTAAGTCTTCTTCCCCCCAATTTGGGGGTTCACCCACCCAATTTTGGGGGTTCCTCCCCTAATTTGGGGGGACCCGACCAATTTTCGGGGTCCCCCCCAATTGTAGAGTCCCCCACCCTCCTTTTTTGGGTTCCCCCCTAATATTAAAGAGTTCTTCCGCCCAATTTTGGGGGACCCCACAATTTTGACGTTCCTTCCCCTAACTTGGGGCTTCAACCCTTCAATTTTGGGGGGGGCTCCCACCCTCTTATTTTGGCCTTCCGCCCTAATATTAGGCCTAACCCCTAAGAACCTTGACCCCTAAGCCTATGGCAACCACGGATCTAACCCTAACCCCTACCCCAACAAACCCTAGAAACCCTAACCCTAAAAACCCTTGCAGCCCTAACCCGATAAAATTTACCACACTAAACCCCTGAAGACTGTTCTGGGGGGTCCACATCCAATTCTGGAATTTCACACTTCCATTTAAGTCTTCTTCCCCCCAATTTGGGGGTTCGCCCACCCAATTTTGGGGGTTCCTCCCCTAATTTGGGGGGGACACAACCGATTTTAGAGTCCCCCACCCTCCTTTTTTGGGTTCCCCCCTAATATTAAAAGTTCTTCCGCCCAATTTTGGGGGACCCCACAATTTTGACGTTCCTTCCCCTAACTTGGGGCTTCAACCCTTCAATTTTGGGGGGGGCTCCCACCCTCTTATTTTGGCCTTCCGCCCTAATATTAGGCCTAACCCCTAAGAACCTTGACCCCTAACGCTATGGCAACCACGGATCTAACCCTAACCCCTACCCCAACAAACCCTAGAAACCCTAACCCTAAAAACCCTTACAGCCCTAACCCGATAAAATTTACCACACTAAACCCCTGAAGACTGTTCTGGGGGGTCCACATTCAATTCTGGAATTTCACACTTCCATTTAAGTGTTCTGCCCCCCCAATATGGGGGTTCGTCCACCCAATTTTGGGGGTTCCTCCCCTAATTGGGGGGGACACAACCAATTTGGGGGGGGACACAACCAATTTGGGGGGGGACACAACCAATTTGGGGGGGTCCCCCCAATTTTAGAGTCCCCCACCCTCCTTTTTTGGGTTTCCCCCAATATTAAGAGCTCTTCCGCCCAATTTTGGGGGACCCCACAATTTTGACGTTTCTTCCCCTAAATTGGGGCTTCGACCCTTCAGTTTTGGGGGGGGCTCCCCCCTTAGTTTGGCCTTCCACCCTAATATTGGGCCTTACCCCTAAGAACCCTGACCCCTAACACTACGGCTCCCACGGATCTAACCCTAACCCCTACCCCAAAAAACCCTAGAAACCCTAACCCTAAAAACCCTTACAGTCCTAACCCGATAAAATTTACCACACTAGACCTACGCCTAAAAGCCCTAACCCTAAAAATTAAGACCCTCTAAACCCTAACCCAAAACGTAAAGATTCTCAAAGCCCTAACGCTGGAGACCCTAACCTTAAAAAAAAAAAAAAAAAGACCTTAAAACCCTAACCCTAAATACCTGACCATAACTAAAACCCTAAGACCCTAACCCTAAAAACCCTATCAACACTAAAACCACAAAATACTTTAAAACCTTAACACACTAACCCCCAAACCCTAACCCTTATAACTCCAACCCTAACAACCTTAAAATCCTAACCCTAAACCCTGGAAACCCTAACCCTGAAACCCAACCCTAGTGCCTTAGCCCTGAAACCTTAAAACCCTAACACCTTATTAGAAACACTCTGTAACCAATACCATAGGCTCAGGCAAGTATCTCAGTGAGGTAGCATTTTTATTCACGATTGCAATGGCAGGCGTCCCACAAGCCACCTACTAGTTCCATAACACAGTTTATATAATTTTTTTTTTCCTCTCGGTGACCAGGACCCTCCCCAGTTTCCCCATTGACTGGGTAATCCATGTTCACAATCTATCCAGTGCTTCACAGAAAATACACAGCTGCTGGCCTGTTACTAGTCAATTTTATTTTTTTCTTGACTGTTTTCCTCTTTGAGGTGGTAATGTTTCTTACACCGTGATTTCCACCCAATTGCTCTAAGGATTCTGGTTGTCTGCATTTTACAAGGTTGTCTGTTAAGCTTTCTTATCACTGCAAGCATATATCGATACCACCTTCCTTCCCTCTAAACGATGTAACTCTGTGCAAAAACATTTTTATTCCCACAACCTTGATCCCCTTACCCTAAAATCCTTATTCTCTTTAACCCTAACAACTCTAACCACAACCCTAACCCTTCATATCAACCCCCCGACGCTAATGACACTGACTAATGATCCAAACCCCAAACCCCAGGCAACCAACAAAGAAACAGACACAAAGCTGAAAACTACAAAAAAGGCAAAACCCTGGATACAGACCCCAAATCACAAACACGCTACCAAAATGCTACAGAAAAGCCCCAGACGCAGGCCCCAAGCACTACAGCTAGGCCCCAGAAGCTCTAGACACATCCCAAAGCCAAAATGCGATCCCCAAACACTACAGAAAAGCCCCCAAACACCAGACACAGGCTGCAGAAGTCTACAAGCAGGCCCCAGCCACACCCGGATGCAGACCCCAACTGTCCACAAGCAGCTCCCAACCCACCCCCCCCATGAACTGGACCCCCCACCACCACCACCCAGATGCATGCCCCAGGCCCCAGGCCTCAGCCCCAGCCCCCACACCCCAGACTCAGGCCCCAAAGGTGTACAACCAGCTCCCAACTGCCCCCCTCAAAGGGAGGCCCCAAAGCCTGCCAGAGGACCCTAGAGCGTACAAGCAGCTCCCAACCCCCCCGGCACAGGCCCCAACCCCCCCCCAGACGCAGGCCCCAAAGGTGTACAAGCAGGCCCCTACAGTATACAAGCAGCTCACAACCACCCCCCCCAAAGGCAGGCCCCAACCCCCTCCAGATGCAAGCCCGAAAGGTTAAAACCAGCTCCAAGCCCCCAACCCCCCCCCGCCCCGCGCAGACGCAGGCCCCAAAGGTGTACAAGCAGTTCCCAACCCCTCCAAGGCAGGCCCCAAAAGTGTACAGGCAGGCCCCTACAGTGTAGAAACGCTCCAACCCCCCCCGCTTCCACCTCGAGGGAGGCCCTCCCCCCCCAGTATACACGAAGCTCCCAACCCCCTCTCAGAGGAATGCCTAAAAAAGTATACAAGCAGCTCTTAACACCCCCCCCCCCCCCCCAAAAGAGGCAGTCCCCAAAGGTGTACAAGCAGGCCCTTCAAATCCCTTAGCCCCTGCGCCAGCTTTATTGGCGAGCAGCGAGGCTGGGGGGGGAGGGGGGCAAGACAGCCTTAAATAAAATACAAATATAAAAAGTGTTATAAATGGCTGTTATAAATCCAAATAGGATTACAATCAAAGTTTACAATTTATTAAACGAATAGAGGCAAGCAAGCAGCGCTGGGTGCGCCGGGAGTCTCTGCTCCCCCAGGACGCACACCTGTTACGTAAGGCGGCTGGTTTTGATGCTCCCAGGCTAATACATATTCATTACTACTTCGAGAAGAGGCAGGGTTATTAGAATTGGTTTCCGGAATCCAAAACCCCTCCCAGGGGCGCCTGCGTACCAGTCTCTGGTGGTCTCTCGGGGCTTGCTCGGGCTGAATGCTGGTTGTCTTCCTCTCAGGCTTTTGTCCTTCAATTGTCCTTCAGCTCCCCCTTCCTCCTCGTTTGGGAGCCTCTGCGCCGGATTTCAGAAACTCTAGCAACATCCCCTGCAGTAGTCAGCACTTTTCCCTAAAAACCCCTTTGTTCTCTTATCACCTAGACCCGGGCCTCGATGTTAACCCTTCAAATCCCTTAGTGACACGAATTGCTGGACCATTCCTTACAAAAGGAAGGATAAAATATGTAGAGGAGCAATGGCACACGCGAAAGCCCAGCGCCGCGGGCAGAGGCAGCGAAGGTTGACGGCAGAACAGTGCTCGGTTTGAACACGGAGAGGGAAAGCGAGGGGAAGGTGGCCGAAGCCGGCCGCAGTCTCTGAGCTCTCCTCCTCCTGATTGTTTTCTCTCAAAGCCATTTCTGTCTGTGTGCGGGCACCCGGAGCCGGCAGAAGTCCCCGTGAAGTCCTTCGGCAGGACGGAGGGCTGCGTGGGCTCCAGTGAGAGAGGGAGTTAGGAGAATCTTATCAAGTAGAGATAGAGCGCTGACGGCATTAAACTAGGATGCTACTTAGTGTCTTTGCTAACTATGGTGCATTGTGCCAATTAACTAAAGCAAGAAGCCTTGGGCCCCTTACCAAGGTCAGTCTCCTAATAAGAGAGCGAGCCTATCTTAAGAAACTGGGAGAAACTGGTCCTGCAGGTGGACAAGAGCCAAGGAGCAACTGAGTCTGTGCAAAGACAAGAGGTCAACTAGCGGTGACGAGGAAGAGTCATCAATCTTCATGCCCACGACCTCCCGTGCTGCCCAGCGCTGAATAAACATACCTACTTTACAATCTCACTGATTGTGGAGTCCCTTTTCCGCAAGTCACTAGCAGCGGTTTCTTCCGCAGAGGTTTTCCCAGAGCCGCTTCAAAGCTTCCCTCGCGGAGCTGGGGCGTCGCAGGGGGTCGTCAAAGCACGCACACACACACACACACACACACACACACACACACACAGGCGTTGTTGTCCAAACAGAAAGTATTTACAACAAATTCGACAAGCGGTTTTCCTCTGCCAGCAGCAAATGCCTGAGGGCCCCTACAGCTTCACAAATCATAGCACAAAGAGCCTAAAGTTCCTCTAAAATTTAGGGAAATGATTCAAAATAGATCTGCTAGGGGAAAACAATCACTGGCGGCAGGGTACACAATACACGCGAGTCTCAGCTCTCCTCCGCAGGGTCAGTGCCCACGCCCAAGTGCGACGCTGATGGCACCCGAACATTTGCTGTAGCAGGCAGCAGAGCCAGCAGCTCAGGGGAGCAATTTTAAAAACCAGGAGGCACTTAAACCAACCCTTAATAGACCCAGTTACTGCAGGAGAGTCCCGACTACTCGCCCTGGAGTCCTACTGTCACCAGCAAAAAGCACCAACCAAAGCTTGGGGGAACTTTGGTACAGCACAAGAGAAGGGAGTGGGGGTAGCGTAGCCGTATCGCAGAGCTGCTGCTTTTCACACCATTTTATCATCCCTGATAATTGAAAGTAAGGCCGGGTGGGCTGACCCCACCACCACCACTCCTGGCAGCATGTTTGGTCCACAACGCTAGAATAATTATTTTGCTCCCTCCCGCCCTTACAGCTTCATCATCTGAAAAGATTACAGTCAAAACAATGGCATACACAAATAAAAGTCAAGAGTTGACATAGTAACTCCGGGATTTGGGTAGCAACTGTCCGAGAAATCAGAACACCCAGGCTTCACAATGTGCCCAACATCGAGCTGTGCCAAAGGGGGGCGGAAGGAAGAAGCTTTCCGTTTAAGCCTTCAGAGCATCGCTCCATCACTACGTCAATTCACAGCCACCGCAGCGTGCCGATGGACATCTTTCTGTGCCAAAAGAAACAAGTGCTTTGTCCTCTTGATATCAAAGGTAGCCACCTATAGTTACGGAACCATGCACAAGACCTTAACTCTGACCAGCAGGAAAACTTAGGACAACTGAGTGCAGATCCTGCCAATTTCTACCAGTTCCAACTGTGCTTTAAGTCTCATTGCAAAGCCTCAGTTAGAAAAAGGATCACCTCAGGGTATCCAACAAGAAGAAGAGTTGTTTTTTTTTTTTTTTTTTTTTTTTAATATACCATAGGACTATGCAGTTCAATCATCAATCATCTTGGAAAGCTCAAGGAGGAGGTCATCCTCATCCTTCCCTGGGTCCAAGTCGAGCTCGGTTTCCAGTATGCCGTCTGAGAGTTCCCAAAGTAGCATCTCTAAATCCTCGTCTACAGATATGGGCGCGTTGCCTGTGGAACTCAGCCGGCGTGTCCTTGCTTCTTCTAGCTGGGAAGAAGCTGAAGTCGAGCTTGAGAACTCCATTGGCTCCACGGATTCTGCCTGGCTTCCAAGATGTGCTTCAGGTCTTGGCAGAGCAAGGAAGAGAACAATCAGTATATGCCATTTCTTAACGGGAAATCCCTTTTCTGCAAACCGGCTCTTAAAACCGTAGCCAACCCCTCCTGCACTTCAATCTTACCCAGGGATTGTTATTCAATTAACCCAGGGCTACATTTAGAGCCCAATATATTAGCAGGTACATTTTTCAGTTTGGGGGTTTCTCTGTGAAGCCAGAGCACCCGGAGTCTAGCAAAGATGGGAAACCAACATGGCCTCCCGGAAGCCCAGTGTCCGAGAACTACATCTCCCGGCATGCTCTGGGAAAACAATATGGACTCCCGGAAACCCGGTGGCCAAGAACTACATTTCCCAGCACTCCCCAGAAAATTGAGCCTCGCACCTTGCCGTAGGACGCCATTTTTTGCTCTGTTACATTACCGGTTTCGTGTTTATGGAGGGTTTTCCCGCCGTTTTGGGGGGTTTCCCCTCAATTTCGGGTTTTCAGCTCTCCATTTCAGAGTTCTTCCCCGCAATTTTGGGGTTCCTTCCCCTAATTTGGTGCTTCGCCCCCCCCCCACTTTTGGGGTTCCCCCTCCATTTTGGGGATTCCCCCCAATTCCAAGCCCCCCACAATTTTGGAGGCCCCCACCATCCTTTCTTGGCCTGCCACCCTAATATTAAGGTTCTTTCCCCCAATGTTGGGGTTCTCACCACATGTTTGAGGTTCCTTCCCTTAATTTGGGGCTTAGCTCCCCGGGATCTGGGGCTTTAACCCCAATTTTGGGGGTCCCCCCCAAGTTTGGGGATTCCTCCCCAGGTCTGGGGGGGGTCCACATTCAATTCTGGAATTTCACACTTCCATTTAAGTCTTCTTCCCCCCAATTTGGGGGTTCACCCACCCAATTTTGGGGGTTCCTCCCCTAATTTGGGGGGACCCGACCAATTTTCGGGGTCCCCCCCAATTGTAGAGTCCCCCACCCTCCTTTTTTGGGTTCCCCCCTAATATTAAAGAGTTCTTCCGCCCAATTTTGGGGGACCCCACAATTTTGACGTTCCTTCCCCTAACTTGGGGCTTCAACCCTTCAATTTTGGGGGGGGCTCCCACCCTCTTATTTTGGCCTTCCGCCCTAATATTAGGCCTAACCCCTAAGAACCTTGACCCCTAAGCCTATGGCAACCACGGATCTAACCCTAACCCCTACCCCAACAAACCCTAGAAACCCTAACCCTAAAAACCCTTGCAGCCCTAACCCGATAAAATTTACCACACTAAACCCCTGAAGACTGTTCTGGGGGGTCCACATCCAATTCTGGAATTTCACACTTCCATTTAAGTCTTCTTCCCCCCAATTTGGGGGTTCGCCCACCCAATTTTGGGGGTTCCTCCCCTAATTTGGGGGGGACACAACCGATTTTAGAGTTCCCCACCCTCCTTTTTTGGGTTCCCCCCTAATATTAAAAGTTCTTCCGCCCAATTTTGGGGGACCCCACAATTTTGACGTTCCTTCCCCTAACTTGGGGCTTCAACCCTTCAATTTTGGGGGGGGCTCCCACCCTCTTATTTTGGCCTTCCGCCCTAATATTAGGCCTAACCCCTAAGAACCTTGACCCCTAACGCTATGGCAACCACGGATCTAACCCTAACCCCTACCCCAACAAACCCTAGAAACCCTAACCCTAAAAACCCTTACAGCCCTAACCCGATAAAATTTACCACACTAAACCCCTGAAGACTGTTCTGGGGGGTCCACATTCAATTCTGGAATTTCACACTTCCATTTAAGTGTTCTGCCCCCCCAATATGGGGGTTCGTCCACCCAATTTTGGGGGTTCCTCCCCTAATTGGGGGGGACACAACCAATTTGGGGGGGGACACAACCAATTTGGGGGGGGACACAACCAATTTGGGGGGGTCCCCCCAATTTTAGAGTCCCCCACCCTCCTTTTTTGGGTTTCCCCCAATATTAAGAGCTCTTCCGCCCAATTTTGGGGGACCCCACAATTTTGACGTTTCTTCCCCTAAATTGGGGCTTCGACCCTTCAGTTTTGGGGGGGGCTCCCCCCTTAGTTTGGCCTTCCACCCTAATATTGGGCCTTACCCCTAAGAACCCTGACCCCTAACACTACGGCTCCCACGGATCTAACCCTAACCCCTACCCCAAAAAACCCTAGAAACCCTAACCCTAAAAACCCTTACAGTCCTAACCCGATAAAATTTACCACACTAGACCTACGCCTAAAAGCCCTAACCCTAAAAATTAAGACCCTCTAAACCCTAACCCAAAACGTAAAGATTCTCAAAGCCCTAACGCTGGAGACCCTAACCTTAAAAAAAAAAAAAAAAGACCTTAAAACCCTAACCCTAAATACCTGACCATAACTAAAACCCTAAGACCCTAACCCTAAAAACCCTATCAACACTAAAACCACAAAATACTTTAAAACCTTAACACACTAACCCCCAAACCCTAACCCTTATAACTCCAACCCTAACAACCTTAAAATCCTAACCCTAAACCCTGGAAACCCTAACCCTGAAACCCAACCCTAGTGCCTTAGCCCTGAAACCTTAAAACCCTAACACCTTATTAGAAACACTCTGTAACCAATACCATAGGCTCAGGCAAGTATCTCAGTGAGGTAGCATTTTTATTCACGATTGCAATGGCAGGCGTCCCACAAGCCACCTACTAGTTCCATAACACAGTTTATATAATTTTTTTTTTCCTCTCGGTGACCAGGACCCTCCCCAGTTTCCCCATTGACTGGGTAATCCATGTTCACAATCTATCCAGTGCTTCACAGAAAATACACAGCTGCTGGCCTGTTACTAGTCAATTTTATTTTTTTCTTGACTGTTTTCCTCTTTGAGGTGGTAATGTTTCTTACACCGTGATTTCCACCCAATTGCTCTAAGGATTCTGGTTGTCTGCATTTTACAAGGTTGTCTGTTAAGCTTTCTTATCACTGCAAGCATATATCGATACCACCTTCCTTCCCTCTAAACGATGTAACTCTGTGCAAAAACATTTTTATTCCCACAACCTTGATCCCCTTACCCTAAAATCCTTATTCTCTTTAACCCTAACAACTCTAACCACAACCCTAACCCTTCATATCAACCCCCCGACGCTAATGACACTGACTAATGATCCAAACCCCAAACCCCAGGCAACCAACAAAGAAACAGACACAAAGCTGAAAACTACAAAAAAGGCAAAACCCTGGATACAGACCCCAAATCACAAACACGCTACCAAAATGCTACAGAAAAGCCCCAGACGCAGGCCCCAAGCACTACAGCTAGGCCCCAGAAGCTCTAGACACATCCCAAAGCCAAAATGCGATCCCCAAACACTACAGAAAAGCCCCCAAACACCAGACACAGGCTGCAGAAGTCTACAAGCAGGCCCCAGCCACACCCGGATGCAGACCCCAACTGTCCACAAGCAGCTCCCAACCCACCCCCCCCATGAACTGGACCCCCCACCACCACCACCCAGATGCATGCCCCAGGCCCCAGGCCTCAGCCCCAGCCCCCACACCCCAGACTCAGGCCCCAAAGGTGTACAACCAGCTCCCAACTGCCCCCCTCAAAGGGAGGCCCCAAAGCCTGCCAGAGGACCCTAGAGCGTACAAGCAGCTCCCAACCCCCCCGGCACAGGCCCCAACCCCCCCCCAGACGCAGGCCCCAAAGGTGTACAAGCAGGCCCCTACAGTATACAAGCAGCTCACAACCACCCCCCCCAAAGGCAGGCCCCAACCCCCTCCAGATGCAAGCCCGAAAGGTTAAAACCAGCTCCAAGCCCCCAACCCCCCCCCGCCCCGCGCAGACGCAGGCCCCAAAGGTGTACAAGCAGTTCCCAACCCCTCCAAGGCAGGCCCCAAAAGTGTACAGGCAGGCCCCTACAGTGTAGAAACGCTCCAACCCCCCCCGCTTCCACCTCGAGGGAGGCCCTCCCCCCCCAGTATACACGAAGCTCCCAACCCCCTCTCAGAGGAATGCCTAAAAAAGTATACAAGCAGCTCCTAACACCCCCCCCCCCCCCCCCAAAAGAGGCAGTCCCCAAAGGTGTACAAGCAGGCCCTTCAAATCCCTTAGCCCCTGCGCCAGCTTTATTGGCGAGCAGCGAGGCTGGGGGGGGAGGGGGGCAAGACAGCCTTAAATAAAATACAAATATAAAAAGTGTTATAAATGGCTGTTATAAATCCAAATAGGATTACAATCAAAGTTTACAATTTATTAAACGAATAGAGGCAAGCAAGCAGCGCTGGGTGCGCCGGGAGTCTCTGCTCCCCCAGGACGCACACCTGTTACGTAAGGCGGCTGGTTTTGATGCTCCCAGGCTAATACATATTCATTACTACTTCGAGAAGAGGCAGGGTTATTAGAATTGGTTTCCGGAATCCAAAACCCCTCCCAGGGGCGCCTGCGTACCAGTCTCTGGTGGTCTCTCGGGGCTTGCTCGGGCTGAATGCTGGTTGTCTTCCTCTCAGGCTTTTGTCCTTCAATTGTCCTTCAGCTCCCCCTTCCTCCTCGTTTGGGAGCCTCTGCGCCGGATTTCAGAAACTCTAGCAACATCCCCTGCAGTAGTCAGCACTTTTCCCTAAAAACCCCTTTGTTCTCTTATCACCTAGACCCGGGCCTCGATGTTAACCCTTCAAATCCCTTAGTGACACGAATTGCTGGACCATTCCTTACAAAAGGAAGGATAAAATATGTAGAGGAGCAATGGCACACGCGAAAGCCCAGCGCCGCGGGCAGAGGCAGTGAAGGTTGACGGCAGAACAGTGCTCGGTTTGAACACGGAGAGGGAAAGCGAGGGGAAGGTGGCCGAAGCCGGCCGCAGTCTCTGAGCTCTCCTCCTCATGATTGTTTTCTCTCAAAGCCATTTCTGTCTGTGTGCGGGCACCCGGAGCCGGCAGAAGTCCCCGTGAAGTCCTTCGGCAGGACGGAGGGCTGCGTGGGCTCCAGTGAGAGAGGGAGTTAGGAGAATCTTATCAAGTAGAGATAGAGCGCTGACGGCGTTAAACTAGGATGCTACTTAGTGTCTTTGCTAACTATGGTGCATTGTGCCAATTAACTAAAGCAAGAAGCCTTGGGCCCCTTACCAAGGTCAGTCTCCTAATAAGAGAGTGAGCCTGTCTTAAGAAACTGGGAGAAACTGGTCCTGCAGATGGACAAGAGCCAAGGAGCAACTGAGTCTGTGCAAAGACAAGAGGTCAACTAGCGGTGACGAGGAAGAGTCATCAATCTTCATGCCCACGACCTCCCGTACTGCCCAGCGCTGAATAAACATACCTACTTTACAATCTCACTGATTGTGGAGTCCCTTTTCTGCAAGTCACTAGCAGCAGTTTCTTCCGCAGAGGTTTTCCCAGAGCCGCTTCAAAGCTTCCCTCGCGGAGCTGGGGCGTCGCAGGGGGTCGTCAAAGCACGCACACACACACACACACACACACACACACAGGCGTTGTTGTCCAAACAGAAAGTATTTACAACAAATTCGACAAGCGGTTTTCCTCTGCCAGCAGCAAATGCCTGAGGGCCCCTACAGCTTCACAAATCATAGCACAAAGAGCCTAAAGTTCCTCTAAAATTTAGGGAAATGATTCAAAATAGATCTGCTAGGGGAAAACGATCACTGGCGGCAGGGTACACAATACACGCGAGTCTCAGCTCTCCTCCGCAGGGTCAGTGCCCACGCCCAAGTGCGACGCTGATGGCACCCGAACATTTGCTGTAGCAGGCAGCAGAGCCAGCAGCTCAGGGGAGCAATTTTAAAAACCAGGAGGCACTTAAACCAACCCTTAATTGACCCAGTTACTGCAGGAGAGTCCCGACTACTCGCCCTGGAGTCCTACTGTCACCAGCAAAAAGCACCAACCAAAGCTTGGGGGAACTTCGGTACAGCACAAGAGAAGGGAGTGGGGGTAGCGTAGCCGTATCGCAGAGCTGCTGCTTTTCACACCATTTTATCATCCCTGATAATTGAAAGTAAGGCCGGGTGGGCTGACCCCACCACCACCACTCCTGGCAGCATGTTTGGTCCACAACGCTAGAATAATTATTTTGCTCCCTCCCGCCCTTACAGCTTCATCATCTGAAAAGATTACAGTCAAAACAATGGCATACACAAATAAAAGTCAAGAGTTGACATAGTAACTCCGGGATTTGGGTATCAACTGTTCGAGAAATCAGAACACCCAGGCTTCACAATGTGCCCAACATCGAGCTGTGCCAAGGGGGGGCGGAAGGAAGAAGCTTTCCGTTTAAGCCTTCAGAGCATCGCTCCATCACTACGTCAATTCACAGCCACCACAGCGTGCCGATGGACATCTTTCTGTGCCAAAAGAAGCAAGTGTTTTGTCCTCTTGATATCAAAGGTAGGCACCTATAGTTACGGAACTATGCACAAGACCTTAACTCTGACCAGCAGGAAAACTTAGGACAACTGAGTGCAGATCCTGCCAATTTCTACCAGTTCCAACTGTGCTTTAAGTCTCATTGCAAAGCCTCAGTTAGAAAAAGGATCACCTCAGGGTATCCAACAAGAAGAAGAGTTGTTTTCTTTTTTTTTTTTTTTTTTTTAATATACCATAGGACTATGCAGTTCAATCATCAATCATCTTGGAAAGCTCAAGGAGGAGGTCATCCTCATCCTTCCCTGGGTCCAAGTCGAGCTCGGCTTCCAGTATGCCGTCTGAGAGTTCCCAAAGTAGCATCTCTAAATCCTCGTCTACAGATACGGGCGCGTTGCCTGTGGAACTCAGCCGGCGTGTCCTTGCTTCTTCTAGCTGGGAAGAAGCTGAAGTCGAGCTTGAGAACTCCATTGGCTCCACGGATTCTGCCTGGCTTCCAAGATGTGCTTCAGGTCTTGGCAGAGCAAGGAAGAGAACAATCAGTATATGCCATTTCTTAACGGGAAATCCCTTTTCTGCAAACCGGCTCTTAAAACCGTAGCCAACCCCTCCTGCACTTCAATCTTACCCAGGGATTGTTATTCAATTAACCCAGGGCTACATTTAGAGCCCAATATATTAGCAGGTACATTTTTCAGTTTGGGGGTTTCTCTGTGAAGCCAGAGCACCCGGAGTCTAGCAAAGATGGGAAACCAACATGGCCTCCCGGAAGCCCAGTGTCCGAGAACTACATCTCCCGGCATGCTCTGGGAAAACAATATGGACTCCCGGAAACCCGGTGGCCAAGAACTACATTTCCCAGCACTCCCCAGAAAATTGAGCCTCGCAGCGTGCCGTAGGACGCCATTTTTTGCTCTGTTACATTACCGGTTTCGTGTTTATGGAGGGTTTTCCCGCCGTTTTGGGGGGTTTCCCCTCAATTTCGGGTTTTCAGCTCTCCATTTCAGAGTTCTTCCCCGCAATTTTGGGGTTCCTTCCCCTAATTTGGTGCTTCGGCCCCCCCCCCCACTTTTGGGGTTCCCCCTCCATTTTGGGGATTCCCCCCAATTCCAAGCCCCCCACAATTTTGGAGGCCCCCACCATCCTTTCTTGGCCTGCCACCCTAATATTAAGGTTCTTTCCCCCAATGTTGGGGTTCTCACCACATGTTTGAGGTTCCTTCCCTTAATTTGGAGCTTAGCTCCCCGGGATCTGGGGTTTTAACCCCAATTTTGGGGGTCCCCCCCCAAGTTTGGGGATTCCTCCCCAGGTCTGGGGGGGGTCCACATTCAATTCTGGAATTTCACACTTTCCATTTAAGTCTTCTTCCCCCCAATTTGGGGGTTCACCCACCCAATTTTGGGGGTTCCTCCCCTAATTTGGGGGGACCCGACCAATTTTGGGGGTCCCCCCCAATTGTAGAGTCCCCCACCCTCCTTTTTTGGGTTCCCCCCTAATATTAAAGAGTTCTTCCGCCCAATTTTGGGGGACCCCACAATTTGGCCGTTCCTTCCCCTAACTTTGGGCTTCAACCCTTCGATTTTGGGGGGGGCTCCCACCCTCTTATTTTGGCCTTCCGCCCTAATATTAGGCCTAACCCCTAAGAACCTTGACCCCTAAGCCTATGGCAACCACGGATCTAACCCTAACCCCTACCCCAACAAACCCTAGAAACCCTAACCCTAAAAACCCTTGCAGCCCTAACCCGATAAAATTTACCACACTAAACCCCTGAAGACTGTTCTGGGGGGGTCCACATTCAATTCTGGAATTTCACACTTCCATTTAAGTGTTCTTCCCCCCCAATATGGGGGTTCGCCCACCCAATTTTGGGGGTTCCTCCCCTAATTGGGGGGGACACAACCAATTTTAGAGTCCCCCACCCTCCTTTTTTGGGTTTCCCCCAATATTAAGAGCTCTTCCGCTCAATTTTGGGGGACCCCACAATTTTGACGTTCCTTCCCCTAACTTTGGGCTTCAACCCTTCAATTTTGGGTGGGCTCCTCCCCTCTTATTTTGGCCTTCCGCCCTAATATTAGGCCTAACCCCTAAGAACCTTGACCCCTAAGCCTATGGCAACCACGGATCTAACCCTAACCCCTACCCCAACAAACCCTAGAAACCCTAACCCTAAAAACCCTTACAGCCCTAACCCGATAAAATTTACCACACTAAACCCCTGAAGACTGTTCTGGGGGGTCCACATCCAATTCTGGAATTTCACACTTCCATTTAAGTCTTCTTCCCCCCAATTTGGGGGTTCGCCCACCCAATTTTGGGGGTTCCTCCCCTAATTTGGGGGGGACACAACCGATTTTAGAGTTCCCCACCCTCCTTTTTTGGGTTCCCCCCTAATATTAAAAGTTCTTCCGCCCAATTTTGGGGGACCCCACAATTTTGACGTTCCTTCCCCTAACTTGGGGCTTCAACCCTTCAATTTTGGGGGGGGCTCCCACCCTCTTATTTCGGCCTTCCGCCCTAATATTAGGCCTAACCCCTAAGAACCTTGACCCCTAACGCTATGGCAACCACGGATCTAACCCTAACCCCTACCCCAACAAACCCTAGAAACCCTAACCCTAAAAACCCTTACAGTCCTAACCCGATAAAATTTACCACACTAGACCTACGCCTAAAAGCCCTAACCCTAAAAATTAAGACCCTCTAAACCCTAACCCAAAACGTAAAGATTCTCAAAGCCCTAACGCTGGAGACCCTAACCTTAAAAAAAAAAAAAAAAGACCTTAAAACCCTAACCCTAAATACCTGACCATAACTAAAACCCTAAGACCCTAACCCTAAAAACCCTATCAACACTAAAACCACAAAATACTTTAAAACCTTAACACACTAACCCCCAAACCCTAACCCTTATAACTCCAACCCTAACAACCTTAAAATCCTAACCCTAAACCCTGGAAACCCTAACCCTGAAACCCAACCCTAGTGCCTTAGCCCTGAAACCTTAAAACCCTAACACCTTATTAGAAACACTCTGTAACCAATACCATAGGCTCAGGCAAGTATCTCAGTGAGGTAGCATTTTTATTCACGATTGCAATGGCAGGCGTCCCACAAGCCACCTACTAGTTCCATAACACAGTTTATATAATTTTTTTTTTCCTCTCGGTGACCAGGACCCTCCCCAGTTTCCCCATTGACTGGGTAATCCATGTTCACAATCTATCCAGTGCTTCACAGAAAATACACAGCTGCTGGCCTGTTACTAGTCAATTTTATTTTTTTCTTGACTGTTTTCCTCTTTGAGGTGGTAATGTTTCTTACACCGTGATTTCCACCCAATTGCTCTAAGGATTCTGGTTGTCTGCATTTTACAAGGTTGTCTGTTAAGCTTTCTTATCACTGCAAGCATATATCGATACCACCTTCCTTCCCTCTAAACGATGTAACTCTGTGCAAAAACATTTTTATTCCCACAACCTTGATCCCCTTACCCTAAAATCCTTATTCTCTTTAACCCTAACAACTCTAACCACAACCCTAACCCTTCATATCAACCCCCCGACGCTAATGACACTGACTAATGATCCAAACCCCAAACCCCAGGCAACCAACAAAGAAACAGACACAAAGCTGAAAACTACAAAAAAGGCAAAACCCTGGATACAGACCCCAAATCACAAACACGCTACCAAAATGCTACAGAAAAGCCCCAGACGCAGGCCCCAAGCACTACAGCTAGGCCCCAGAAGCTCTAGACACATCCCAAAGCCAAAATGCGATCCCCAAACACTACAGAAAAGCCCCCAAACACCAGACACAGGCTGCAGAAGTCTACAAGCGGGCCCCAGCCACACCCGGATGCAGACCCCAACTGTCCACAAGCAGCTCCCAACCCACCCCCCCCATGAACTGGACCCCCCCCCACCACCACCCAGATGCATGCCCCAGGCCCCAGGCCTCAGCCCCAGCCCCCACACCCCAGACTCAGGCCCCAAAGGTGTACAACCAGCTCCCAACTGCCCCCCTCAAAGGGAGGCCCCAAAGCCTGCCAAAGGACCCTAGAGCGTACAAGCAGCTCCCAACCCCCCCGGCACAGGCCCCAACCCCCCCCCCAGACACAGGCCCCAAAGGTGTACAAGCAACTCCCCATCCTCCCCAGAGGCACGCCCCAAAGGTGTACAAACAGCCCCAACCCCCCAAGACCCAGACCCCTACAGCGTAGAAGCAGCTCCCAACCCCATGCCCCCAAGGCACATGCCCAACCCCTCCCCCAAGGCAGGCCCTAACAGTGTACAAGCAGCTCCCACCCCCCCCCAGACGCAGGCCCCAAAGGTGTACAAGCAGGCCCCTACAGTATACAAGCAGCTCACAACCACCCCCCCAAAGGCAGGCCCCAACCCCCTCCAGATGCAAGCCCGAAAGGTTAAAACCAGCTCCAACCCCCCAACCCCCCCCCGCCCCGCGCAGACGCAGGCCCCAAAGGTGTACAAGCAGTTCCCAACCCCTCCAAGGCAGGCCCCAAAAGTGTACAGGCAGGCCCCTACAGTGTAGAAACGCTCCAACCCCCCCCCTTCCACCTCGAGGGAGGCCCTCCCCCCCCAGTATACACGAAGCTCCCAACCCCCTCTCAGAGGAATGCCTAAAAAAGTATACAAGCAGCTCCTAACACCCCCCCCCCCCCCCCCCCCCCCAAAAGAGGCAGTCCCCAAAGGTGTACAAGCAGGCCCTCAAATCCCTTAGGTGTACAAGCAGGCCCTTCAAATCCCTCAGCCCCTGCGCCAGCTTTATTGGCGAGCAGCGAGGCTGGGGGGGGAGGGGGGCAAGACAGCCTTAAATAAAATACAAATATAAAAAGTGTTATAAATGGCTGTTATAAATCCAAATAGGATTACAATCAAAGTTTACAATTTATTAAACGAATAGAGGCAAGCAAGCAGCGCTGGGTGCGCCGGGAGTCTCTGCTCCCCCAGGACGCACGCCTGTTACGTAAGGCGGCTGGTTTTGATGCTCCCAGGCTAATACATATTCATTACTACTTCGAGAAGAGGCAGGGTTATTAGAATTGGTTTCCGGAATCCGAAACCCCTCCCAGGGGCGCCTGCCTACCAGTCTCTGGTGGTCTCTCGGGGCTTGCTCGGGCTGAATGCTGGTTGTCTTCCTCTCAGGCTTTTGTCCTTCAATTGTCCTTCAGCTCCCCCTTCCTCCTCGTTTGGGAGCCTCTGCGCCGGATTTCAGAAACTCTAGCAACATCCCCTGCAGTAGTCAGCACTTTTTCCTAAAAACCCCTTTGTTCTCTTATCACCTAGACCCGGGCCTCGATGGTAACCCTTCAAATCCCTTAGTGACACGAATTGCTGGACCATTCCTTACAAAAGGAAGGATAAAATATGTAGAGGAGCAATGGCACACGCGAAAGCCCAGCGCCGCGGGCAGAGGCAGCGAAGGTTGACGGCAGAACAGTGCTCGGTTTGAACACGGAGAGGGAAAGCGAGGGGAAGGTGGCCGAAGCCGGCCGCAGTCTCTGAGCTCTCCTCCTCCTGATTGTTTTCTCTCAAAGCCATTTCTGTCTGTGTGCGGGCACCCGGAGCCGGCAGAAGTCCCCGTGAAGTCCTTCGGCAGGACGGAGGGCTGCGTGGGCTCCAGTGAGAGAGGGAGTTAGGAGAATCTTATCAAGTAGAGATAGAGCGCTGACAGCGTTAAACTAGGATGCTACTTAGTGTCTTTGCTAACTATGGTGCATTGTGCCAATTAACTAAAGCAAGAAGCCTTGGGCCCCTTACCAAGGTCAGTCTCCTAATAAGAGAGTGAGCCTGTCTTAAGAAACTGGGAGAAACTGGTCCTGCAGATGGACAAGAGCCAAGGAGCAACTGAGTCTGTGCAAAGACAAGAGGTCAACTAGCAGTGACGAGGAAGAGTCATCAATCTTCATGCCCACGACCTCCCGTGCTGCCCAGCGCTGAATAAACATACCTACTTTACAATCTCACTGATTGTGGAGTCCCTTTTCCGCAAGTCACTAGCAGCGGTTTCTTCCGCAGAGGTTTTCCCAGAGCCGCTTCAAAGCTTCCCTCGCGGAGCTGGGGCGTCGCAGGGGGTCGTCAAAGCACGCACACACACACACACACACACACACACACACACAGGCGTTGTTGTCCAAACAGAAAGTATTTACAACAAATTCGACAAGCGGTTTTCCTCTGCCAGCAGCAAATGCCTGAGGGCCCCTACAGCTTCACAAATCATAGCACAAAGAGCCTAAAGTTCCTCTAAAATTTAGGGAAATGATTCAAAATAGATCTGCTAGGGGAAAACGATCACTGGTGGCAGGGTACACAATACACGCGAGTCTCAGCTCTCCTCCGCAGGGTCAGTGCCCACGCCCAAGTGCGACGCTGATGGCACCCGAACATTTGCTGTAGCAGGCAGCAGAGCCAGCAGCTCAGGGGAGCAATTTTAAAAACCAGGAGGCACTTAAACCAACCCTTAATTGACCCAGTTACTGCAGGAGAGTCCCGACTACTCGCCCTGGAGTCCTACTGTCACCAGCAAAAAGCACCAACCAAAGCTTGGGGGAACTTTGGTACAGCACAAGAGAAGGGAGTGGGGGTAGCGTAGCCGTATCGCAGAGCTGCTGCTTTTCACACCATTTTATCATCCCTGATAATTGAAAGTAAGGCCGGGTGGGCTGACCCCACCACCACCACTCCTGGCAGCATGTTTGGTCCACAACGCTAGAATAATTATTTTGCTCCCTCCCGCCCCTACAGCTTCATCATCTGAAAAGATTACAGTCAAAACAATGGCATACACAAATAAAAGTCAAGAGTTGACATAGTAACTCCGGGATTTGGGTATCAACTGTCCGAGAAATCAGAACACCCAGGCTTCACAATGTGCCCAACATCGAGCTGTGCCAAGAGGGGGCGGAAGGAAGAAGCTTTCCGTTTAAGCCTTCAGAGCATCGCTCCATCACTATGTCAATTCACAGCCACCACAGCGTGCCGATGGACATCTTTCTGTGCCAAAAGAAACAAGTGCTTTGTCCTCTTGATATCAAAGGTAGCCACCTATAGTTACGGAACCATGCACAAGACCTTAACTCTGACCAGCAGGAAAACTTAGGACAACTGAGTGCAGATCCTGCCAATTTCTACCAGTTCCAACTGTGCTTTAAGTCTCATTGCAAAGCCTCAGTTAGAAAAAGGATCACCTCAGGGTATCCAACAAGAAGAAGAGTTGTTTTCTTTTTTTTTTTTTTTTTTAATATACCATAGGACTATGCAGTTCAATCATCAATCATCTTGGAAAGCTCAAGGAGGAGGTCATCCTCATCCTTCCCTGGGTCCAAGTCGAGCTCGGCTTCCAGTATGCCGTCTGAGAGTTCCCAAAGTAGCATCTCTAAATCCTCGTCTACAGATACGGGCGTGTTGCCTGTGGAACTCAGCCGGCGTGTCCTTGCTTCTTCTAGCTGGGAAGAAGCTGAAGTCGAGCTTGAGAACTCCATTGGCTCCACGGATTCTGCCTGGCTTCCAAGATGTGCTTCAGGTCTTGGCAGAGCAAGGAAGAGAACAATCAGTATATGCCATTTCTTAACGGGAAATCCCTTTTCTGCAAACCGGCTCTTAAAACCGTAGCCAACCCCTCCTGCACTTCAATCTTACCCAGGGATTGTTATTCAATTAATCCAGGGCTACATTTAGAGCCCAATATATTAGCAGGTACATTTTTCAGTTTGGGGGTTTCTCTGTGAAGCCAGAGCACCCGGAGTCTAGCAAAGATGGTTCAATTTTTGTAGCAAGAGGCACTTTGCCACCTTGCTTAATTTTCCTGTAAAAATGTTAAGAAGTCTCCATCTGCAAATATCTGTTTACTAAGTTAGTCATTTTTCCCACGGCACACTCAGCAGAGTTTGCTCCCCACTACAGGAAGCTGATCTGCAGCCATCACTTCCCTCTGCTCTCCCTGCACTCTTGTCACCTTGTATGTTTGTTCGGGTGGCATTCTTGAGGACCAAAAGGCAGAGGACACTACTCATCATTTATCACCTCACGAGGAAGTAGAAGAACTTCACCTCATCCTCATTTAGGTATTCAGACAGAGCAAGAAGTCACTGGAAAGCTGTACCGACTTGCAGCATTTAAAGAAAGTAAGTCTAATTAAGCATTCCTGCTAGCTGCTAGAAAGTCATTTCACGTGACTTATTTATCTTATAAGATAAATAAGTGACTTATCCTCTGATGGATTTGGGCTTTAATTATCTCAGAACCCTCCTTTTTTCCCCACCTGTGACAGAACTTATGTTTCACTGGGGATATACACCGATTGAGAAAAAGAACAAGTTGTGGTCATCACCTGTTTTGGGGATTTTCTTCAAGTCTGGTGGCTGGGACGTGCTCCAGCGTGGCTGGAACAGCCTAGAAAGCAGCAAAACAGTGTTTAGGACTCATGGGTAAAAGATTCCTTACTAGCTTTTTCCTCCATGCTGCTTCTCCTCTGGCATTGCGGAGCCTTAGCCAAAATACAAAACCAAGGTGCTCCTGAAGAAAGTTAATATTCACTTGGAGGTTACTAATGATCTTGTGTCTTTTAAGAACACAGCATTAATGGACAAAATCCTCCACACCAGAGAAATCACAGAATCACAGAGGACTAAGTAAATAGTGCCATTAATCTAATAAATATGGAAGGGTACTACAAGAATTCTGTAGGCAGCTACTGGATTTAAAAGGAAACAGAAGGCCTGTAGAACATTTGAGTTTTCCATCTTTTCTCCTAGAGGAGGGTATAAATTTTACAAGGGATCCATTTCTGCATTAGCCCCTGTCCTTACCATAGCTGCTTTTTTGGCTGGAGGTCCCATTGTGTCAGCGTCAGAGGCAGTCCGTGGCTTCACAGCTGCTACAGCAGAGGGAAAACTGCCAGGTGCCTTACGTTTCAGTGCCTTCTTCTTGGGGGAAGCGACTTTCCCATCCCAAGGCTTCGCAAACATGTTAAAGTTGGCTAGAGTAAAAGGAAGAGAGAACTGATACAGTCTTGCTCTGCCTCATGAAAAATCCACGTTCTCTTCCTCATTTCCACGGCCCTTCTACACAGTTAACTGTATTTGGCCAGCAGAATTACACTGCCATTGCCTGGATTCTCAGCAATATCTTCCACATAGTAAACTCCGTCTACCAACAATCCATACAAAGGAACAAAGAAAGTGAATGGCTACAGTAAATCATAATCCAGGACGAGGGAAACTCAGACACAGAGCGATCCCAAGTGCAAGCAATACTCTAAGACGTTGTATGAAGTCTAGTAAGATTCACAAATGTTGACAGCTTTTGTATTTAAAGTCTTGCTCCCTCTAGGAAAGGAAAAGCAGCAGGTATAGTAAGACAAGAGAGTGTATGCAACTGTTGTACCAGCTTCCTCTCCCCTGCAGTGATGTCCCACAAAATTTATTAAGTTGTTCTACAAAATCCAAATTTGTAGAGTCATATTCTAGTCTCCCATTCCTGACCTAACGTCTGGCTGGCAGGAGAAGAAACGAAAGAAAGCTGGGTACTTGTTTTCTTTGTGTGTTTATTTCCTCGTGTCCCGTGAGACAGAGAGAAAGGCTACAATGTGCAGTGCATGCAGCCTTTAAGCCCTCCTTATCTCCCTCACACAATCTCATTTTACAAAGTTGATATAATGTTAACAACGAGGCCTTTGATCCTCTGTCATTTTTGACAGAAACTGGCCCCCCACATTAAGATGCTGATGCATGCTTTACAAACACATACACGTGTCAAGCTAAGCAACACATGCCAAAGAGGAAGGTGAACTTGAACTCAACACAGGGAGGACTTCATACCATAAACAGATGGCAGAAAAAAACAGAATACCAAAATTAGACTAAAAAGCCCCTCAATGTGTTAATTTTCTAGTGGGAAATACAGAATACCATCACGTAATTAACGAAAACAGACATGGTTGCATGTTCTGGCCCTTCTTTGCCTTTGAACTTTGTAGCCTTAAACTCTTTTATCCTCCGCATTGAAGGAAAAAGCAAAGCAGATCCTGAGCAAATGGAACTTGCTCAATATGGGAAGCACCTCACCGGGGCAGGTATTAAAGCATCTTATTACCTGATAGCTTTGTGTTCCATAACGATTTCTGCCCGGCTGGGGCAGGTCCAGGTTGTGCTGGGGGAGCTGGCACATTTCCTCCACTCTGCTGCATCCGCAGAGCTTTCTCGCGCTTTATTTCTTCCAGGGTTTTAACACGCACTTCTCCTTCTGGCTTGGCTTTACCTGCCGGCTCCTTCGACTGCACTTTGCTGGGCCCGGAAAGAGTGAGCACACTCTGCTTCTTGGGCTCACCCTCAATTTTTGCCCCTGCGCTGGGATCTTTGGTTTTACCATGCCATTCAGCCTGGGCTTTGGCTTGACTTTCTCGAAGAGCTCTCTCACGATGGATTTCCTCCAGTGTTTTCACATGGATCTCTCCCTTTGGCTTAGCAGCCTTCCCTGTCATCATCAAGAAATGAGAAGCACCAGCATTTAAAGAGAGTCCAACAATAGTTTAAGTCTCCAAAATTTGTCACAGTACTAAGGAAAACTAAGCCTGAGCGTTCCCAATAACCCATCTTAGGACAATAGCCTAACATTCTCCTCCTCCTCTGAGCCACTTGTTGTATTTTGAAGACCAGCCCTATCCAGAGAGAGTTGCTACACAGAAATGCTAGTTTACTTGATTACTTTTTCAGACTGCATTTCAAATTCCTGCTCCCGGCAGTGGCTCTATTCTAATTGTATATGATGGTTCACAGAAGCAGCTTAAAACCTTGACAAGGCACAAGCGGAAAATAAACACACACCTAGAGGCAGATTTCTGATAGTGGCTGTCAGAAGAGCTTCAGCACTCGAGCAAGAGGAACCAGTTCTTTGTTTTCATTTGAATTCCTTTTTAGGGCTGTATGAAAACGGTCTAAGTTCACGGAAAGGAAGAAGGAGAAAGTATATTTAATAGCCAGTTGTTACCTTTCGCAGTACTAGTCCGTTGAGAAGGTAATCCTAGTCTCTCCTTCACAGACTTGGGAACTTGAACTGCAAAACAGAAAAAGACCAAATTAGGGAGGCTGCATAAACGTCAACTTTGTGTTCACATTCGAAAACAAGGCAGGAAAGGTAACTTTGAATCCCGGTGATTAAGACCTCAGCCAACATGCAAAAAGAAACATCGCAGGAAAAGGACAAACAGAGAGCCTAAATACAAAACCCGTGAATCACATCCAGATGCCTGTTTAGTAGCTGTACCTCTCTTTGGTGCTTTGTCAGCATTTCCCGGAACCTCCACCTTCTTCCCCAGCCTTTCAGCAAGGCTGCGCTTCACGGGAAGGGCGCTTACATCAGCTTCAGACAGAGAAAACAAGGAATATTTTAAGAACATTTCTTTGCAGGAAGATTTGAGAACAGTCAACCACAAGCTTCTATTTTTCAAGCATATTTTCATAAAATTGCCTTTCAGCTGCTAAATGGTTTTTTTGCCATTTCTGCAGTCAACACAGATCTCCACTGCAACGCATTTTCCTCTCACACGTCAAAAATACTCTTCGATGCAGTCATATAGAGAAGGCGGCACCTAAATAACAGCTCATAAAAAGTTCTTACCCACGGAGGCTTTCCGTTTTCCTTGTTTCTCAGCAAGATCTAGTCGAACCACAGGTTCCTCCCCTAAAACAAAAGTAAAATTTTTCTATTTCATAGAGACCAGTAGCCAATAGAAATAGTATACTGTTAGCCCATGTCCAAAAAAACCCAGCAAGACACTGTTTTGACAGCTAAACCACACAAACTCATATTACAACTATAATTAACTTAGAAAAAGTATCCATAGTCTCAGTGTTTGCCTCAAATTCCAGCTGAATGTAGTCGAGAATGAATCTGAGTCTGCTTGACAGCTATACTTTGTGCAGAACAGAGCTGCATAAGCAAGCAGAATATTATTAGGTACAAATGCTGAGAAATATTCCTTTCTAAGGTGAATGTCTATGAGTAAAAGTACTTCTTCACTTCTTTCCCTTTCAAAGGAATTTGCACAACTCTAAACAATATAATTTATACACAGACTCCTATCGCACTACTGTCCACACGTGCCACTGTCAGCCTCTTTAAAGCTTCAGAAATTGCTTCTTACATAGCACTGTCCTCTAGAGCTCTTTCTTCTCGTTACTCTCCTGTTTTTCAGTTATCCCCCTATTTGCATACTGACACATTTTTTTCTTTCTCCTGCTACTGCACTTAACCTGAGCACCAAAGCTTTCCAGTACAACCAGGGACTTTCAGCATAAAAGCATGTTTTGAACAGAAGGCGGCAGCACCAGGAGGCTAACAGGGGTGAATTGCCTTCCTTCTTGCTTAACCTTCCAGTTTAGGAGTAATGAAATCAAAACAAAAGCATTAATTATTACCTTCCTCTGTAGACAGTGTCACAGTTCTCACCACTGTCCGGACATTTTCCTTTTCCGGAGCAGGAAAAATCATAGAATCGACGGGAGGAAGAGAAGATCTTGAAGGACCTTCTGCTCAGAGCAAGCAAAACATAAGGAAGTTTACCAAACAGAAAAAACTATCACGAAGAACAAAAAACTGTAATTATTCATTACTGTCAAACATACAGTGACCAGAGCATGCAAATAAGAGAGGTGACTAATTTGCCTCTGGTTGCCCTTGGAATTCCCATCTAGAATACCAGCTGGCTGAGAATCAGGTTGCTCGATGCCCCCAGCTAAACATGGAAGTCTATCCCTCAAGCAGCTCCCAGCCACCATCACCTGCCATTCTGAAGCCAATCAAATTTCACTTCTTTGGCAAATAGTTGGATTCACCAAAGCATAGCCAGCTACCCGGTATTACTGGAAGAATTTTTTTTTGAAAGAAAAATCATCACACAGGATGAAGGTGAAGAGGGTAAGAAAGTAGGGAATATTAACTCACCACCGTGTCTCTTAGTTTTTTCCTTCATTTTCTGCAATTTGATTTCTTCAAGTGTTTTTATTCCAAAATTCAGACCGTCCTCTGAAAACAGAAAACAGTTAATGAGACTAAGGCTTAGAGGCACTCACTGAGGACCACAGATCCTCAGGCTTCTTAGTGCTCAGGAACTTTCAGAAGTATTTAGAATAAAGCCTGTCAACACTCCTCACAAGTGAAACAACCATAGAATCAATGGCATTTTGCCCCTCCTTTCACCCTTCAGGGTAAAAACTGTAGTTTTAATTTTAATCCATTTACGTGATATTAGATCCCTCTATCGTTAGATATGGCTTTCAACAGTGGTTGCCAGGCTGCACGTGCAGCCATTTAAACTCCATGCTGTGACCCTGTTTTGTTCTCCAAAAGGAAAGAAAAGGAGTTCAACTTTCTGACCCAATGGGCACATGATGGTATCAGGGAGAAATGAGATCATGGAAATAACCGAGTCCATTCAGCACCCCTACATTCTGTTGTGTTTTTACGCCACATTGCTTTTGAGTTAATTGTCAAGTTCTCCTTCCGATTTATCCTACTACAGGTGCTGGAATACCTTGTTTAGCAGTAGTAGCACTGGCTTTCCGAGTGGAAATCATCCGTAATCCATTTTGGCCTTCCTCAGCTGGTTGCTGGACGGGAGTTTTAGTTTCTTCTCCTTCCGCAGAAAGCTGGTCTGAAGGGGAAAAATCTATTCAGTTATGCATAGGCCAGATTGTTCGTGATTATGTAGCTCATGCAATGACACTTCAGTCCATGGTTCCTATAAAAAAGCTTTTTTTTTTTTTTTTTTTTTTTTTAATACAGCTACACTGACCTGATGAACTCGTAAGTAGACTACCCTAGGACAAAACATCTAGGGCTCTAGATTCTCTCTGCAGCTTTAACTACTACACAACATATTACTCTTCAGACAAAAAAAAAGGAATTTCCTTCCTAGTTTCACATAGAGCTTTACACAACAGACCAACTAAAGCCAAGAGTGGTTCTAAGCTTTCCTCCAACATTTCAGGTTCTGTCCACTGACTGCCAGACAAAGCCACCAGTGACCTGACCAGACTGCCTGCCCTATCGCTAGTCAGACCTCAGGTCATCTGTGATTTATACATTGATTTACAGCACAAATTCCTTCCAAGAACCAAAGACTTACACAATCATTTACAGCACAAATTCCTTCCAAGAACCAAACCATGCTCACCATCATCACCTTCATCATCATCTGCAGCATTGATTACAACTGGAGGGTGTGTAGGGCTTGGGACATTTTCCGAGTTTTCCACTTTCATCACCCGCCTTAGCTATGGAGAGGGATTGGACTGGACAGAAAGTTTGTTTTGCTGCAGTGACATCTGAGCCACTTTCAAATCATCGTCCACGGACTCAGGCGGACTTGGCAGTGTAGCTAGAGGAAGAGGAGGATCATCAGTAATATGGCAGTTTAAAACTTTGACCACAATGCACGAAGATGGTAGCTAAGGCAGATAACCTGCACAGACAATGAATTCAGCATCTCCTTTTGCCCATCCCGCCACTGTTTACACCGTGAACAATGACTTGCCTTCAAACAACAACACATCTCCCTACCACCCAGCAGAGGACGAAACAACAGAAAGCAAACTGCAAGGCAAATATCACACAAAGCAGAGAGAAGCTGAGCATGAAAGCAGAAAACAAATACCAGCAGTACAGCAGCAGTACACTCGGTTTAGCTGACCACCTAGAACTGCAGACCTTTTCCTGCACTCACAAATGGACGGTTACCTGATGTCTCCTACACTATTGGCACCCACTAAGTAATATGCAAAATTAATTCTTCAATACTTAAAGAAAAAGGACCTAAACTCACTCTTGCTTGGTGGTAAGAAGACTCCATCGATGTAACGTCCCTTTGCGTGATGAAAAGCACAGTTGGCTTTCTGACAGCCTACTGGCTGCTTCTCCCAGTAGCAGGGAATCTCACCGCGCTTTTTCTGAAGACAGAAAGAAAGACAAGCTCGTGATAACATGCACCTAAGGTTTGCAAAGAGATGCACAGTTCCAGGTCACGACAGCGATAGGGCTGTCACAATACAGTGCTGAAACATCATTCCAAAGGTCAGTTTATCACGGAAGTATAGTATTTCCGGGCATATTCACAAAGTTTGCAGAAGCTGTAACCACTATGCACGTTTAGCCCTGTCATCATTCAGTTTGAGAAGACAGGCACTCTCAGACATCAGTTTAGGGTGGGTTAAACTAATACACCTAGGATTATACTAGGATTATTCAGAGGGAAAAAGAACATCTTAAATTGCCTACGTTAACTCTATCCAGAACTACTTCTTGGAGACTTCGTTCTTCTGCACCTTTAACTTTCCCCACTGCTTCCTAGCCCAGGCAGCTAGAACAGCATTATCTGAAGGACTCCGGGACACAAGAGACCTGATAGATCATTATCAAGCCTGCTCTCAGGAGGCTAGTACAGCCTGTTTATTACCCCCCTGCTCCAGCAGGTTTTAGCAGTCTAGTTAGCGGTTATTCTGCATCTGTTGAGACAATACTGTCGGCGTCTAATAAAAGAAAATCTTGCTAAGACATACCTAAGGCATTGATTTTATTTCCCTCTCCTTCCTCCCACCCCCTCCCCTGCTAACAGAAACCAGTGTAATTCCAAAGCAAATGACTCTATCCTGCAAAAGCACAATCAGCACACCTACAGCACTGAAAAATGCTTTTGTTGATTTATTTTGAGAACACATCTTTAGGCACTCACGTCAATTTCCATGTGTCTGAATCGGCAGACATTCCTGAAACAACGACCCTCCTGCCACAGCGTGCAGACTGTCTCGTTCCCCAGAGCAGCTTCGCAGTGGCGGAAGGAACAGTTGTCTCCCTGTAACCAAAAGGAAACCAACAAGGAAAATATAGTACAGCCTCAAAAACGTCCATGCTACTGCCTCAGGTTGCTACGATTGAATTCAGAATCTATCTGGTTATCACGTTAACCAAAGACCAGTGTGCCTCCTCCTCCTACTCTACCCCTTCCTGAAAAAAATGAAAAAAAAAAAAAACCAACAAAAAAACAAAGCAAAGCAAAGCAAAAGAAACCCAGCCATACCTTGGTACAGGTAGAATAGAAATAGAAGTAGCAATCGTCTCCTTGTTTAGACATGCCGACAAGTTCTGATAACAAGCTCGGGTTCTCTCCACAGGGACTTCCTCTGCTCTTGGAGAGAGCTGTCTTCACCCTTGCTTGGGCTGAAAGTCTTCCACTGGCTTGTGATCAGTGAAATCTTCTTTTTAAAAGTAACCCTAAACAAAGTACCAACAAGTGAAAAATAATGAGTAACAAGCATTTTTCCAGCTTTCTTCTGTTCATCAAATTAGTCTCTTGAGGAGAGCAATGCCTTGAAATCAGCTGTTACGGGAACTAACACAATATTAAACTAAAGTTCTGTAAAGCTGCCAGGAGCTTTGTCAGCAAGTGTTCTCTTCCACGTCCTCAATAATATGCCTTGGAGCACACCTGGAAGCCTGAAAATGGAGTCACTTCTTCAAAAACCACCTGATCATACATGCAAGGCAATGATCAACTATGGCTACGAGTAACTTCTACAGAATGCAGTATGACGCATTAAATAGCATGTTCCAGTCACTGTGGGTCTTCGAGTTCACCTACCTGGACAACCTCAGCAAAGTTATTGATCTTCAAAGACTTCCAGTTAACTTCTCCTGGAGGCCGAACCAACACTGAATCCGTGAATTAATGATAAAGGGGTAGGAAGAATTTGCCTCCTCACTTTGCCAAGGGAGCCTCTCATCCACAATTCAAACGTAGGATGTGCTTTTAAACAGCTTATAACTAATGGAGGAAGCAAGTCCATCTGAACACTCTCTCAGACTGGAGACAGCCAGGGTTAGTTAGCTCTTCAAAAAATAAAAACCAAAAAAAAAAACCCACAAAACAAAACAAAAACAAAAAAACCCAGTGCCTTTAGAGATGAACTCGTGATTCAAAGTGGCTGCAAAAATGAGGATCCATCTTCCACAGCCAGACAATTTGACTTTTTTTTTTTTTTTTAATTCAAAATTCAGTATGTTCCAATCTCTGGTCTTCAAGATTTCTTCACCTATTAAGAAAACACTAAAACCTTTCCCCGTCTTTATTACCTGTACAGCAAAAAACACACCAGTGCATAGAAATACACAAATGTGCATACGCATACACACATATGTGTTTAGACACACACACGAGGAGTGAGTGATAGAAAGTTAGCGAGAGCGACAGTGGAAATCAGAAGTTTTGCCTTTTTGACACAGAGAGCGTGTAAAAACTCTCTCATTTTGAGGGAACTAGAAAAAAATGGAGGATCTACCAAATATTTTGATGAGTATGCCTTCGAGGCCAATGCTTTATACCATGAGTGATCTGGGGGCCAGCACACAAATATGCATACAGGATAAACATATCTATACACACAAGCGTGCACAGTATATGTTGTATGGTATCCATATGGAGAACAACTCGTAGCCCTGATCAGACACGTAGAGTTGCAATCAATTAACAGCAGGAAGACAGCAGATCAAGGATACAGCAAGCTTTGAGAGGCAGGGCAATGCTCACTTTGCCAGTGGCATGGCTGCATGATACCAAGAATTTTGAATTAGTTTGATTTTTTGGAAGCAATTTGTTTTCTTTCTGCGCTGTAGCAAATACCACAGGTTTGCCATCACGTGCTGTTCCCTAATCCATATATCCATCATCATCCATTGCTGCAAGATCATGAAAGGTTAGAAAAGATGACTTAGGTCCAATTTAACAGCCAATGATTTTTCAATGACCAGAGCTGCAACAGATTTTATTTAGCCACAAGCAGGGGTTTTTTTCTGATGTGAAGTCAGATATTTTGATTTTTTTTTAAGACACTAAATGTCATAAAACCTGCAACCAGACCAGATAAAGTTCAAATTAGAGTGATTCTGAATCCTTTCATTAAAATGCTGCACATTTCTGTGCAAATTATTTCTGACTCTTCTGGACAAAAGCGGATGAAATAGTTCTTACAAATTAATAATAAAAGGTTGGAACCTTTTACTCACACAAACACTAGTGAATTTTCCAGGAAGTATTATTTTGGCAGGGAATTTTCCCAAATCTAAAGTAAAGAGGGGAAAAGTTGGGTTCTCATATTAGTTGTTGGTTTTGACTGCTTGACAAAGGGAATAAAAACAGTAGTTAAGTGCAAGGTTTCCTTCTCTTCTTTAGTATTGAGAGGAATCGTCACTTCCGACCTTTAGCACCTTCAGAAACACGCTTAGTGCCATGCAGATTCCTCTGCATCTACTTCTAAAAATTACTGGTGCTCCTTAGCATGGAAGTTGGACTTGAAATCTTTTCCAGACTGAGCTCTTTTGAATGCCCAAGGCGCTCATCATTTTGCTTGTTGCCTTCCATTTTCCTGAACAGACCCAGAACGCTGTTCAGGGTATGAATGGATCTGGTCTAAGGAATGGGAAGAAAGCAAAAACCAAGGATACCTCACAGCCCTAAATGCCATAAAAAGCAGTCTCATTTTAAAAAAGATCTCCAAAGCTTTTTTTTTTTTTTTAACTGACATCTGCCAATATGGCGATCCAAGTGCTGAACAGAAACCAACTGAACTAGCCCCTGAAAGCCTGAATAAAAATGAGTAACTCTGGTGCACTCAGCAGGTCTGTAATAGAAGTTGGCAAGAGTTTTAGATTTCTTTTTTCTCCAGGGTGCTAGTAAAGTTTTTGCGTTACGAGATTTTGAACTCTTTTTGTACAAAAGAATTACAGATGCACTACAGTCACGGTAGCTGGGGGTCTGGAAATACATGCCAACAAGTGTCATAAACTTTGCCTTTGCTGAAGGAAGATAACTAGTCCAAAGAAAACCTGTCTAGTTTGTTTTACAGGCTTGTCTTTCTCAGTATGGAACAAACTGACCTCCCTGGTCTAACTTTCCAGTTGGCTATTCTGCCTTTGTCCTGGAGAGAAGAGCAAGAAGGGAACAAAATATTTTTGCACTCCAAAAAATGCATTAGGGAAGGATTATCACACCTACCTAAGGGTAATTTCTTGTTTGTTTATAAAGCACAAAGTCTTCCTCTTGGACAGTCTCTGTTGCTGGCCTGTTTTGTGCCTTCCATTTATAATAAAGGTATTAAAGATGCTTACCCCGTTTTGGTGGTTTTTTTTTTTTTTAGAACAGTGTAAGCGGACAGTCGGATGACAAGCAAGAAAGAACAGCATAAACTCCTTGTTGTGACCCTGCTTTTTAATCACCCAGCATCAGCCTGGCTGCAAAACAGTCTCCGCTGATTTACCTGCTTGTTAAAGCACCCCACAGGCTGCAAGTGTTGTGTGCTAGGTGTCAAACTATATTTAACGGTGCATAGGTAAACCATTCATCTTCCCATGGTCGAAGCACAGAACAGCCTCCTGCTAGCACAGCTCATCCTTGCTGTAACTGCTTTTAAACCTATTTGTTGGTAAGAAAAGAGCTCAGTACACCACCTTCACAGGGCAAAAATTCACATGGAAGAGCAGAAAAACCCAGAAGTGCTTCCTGAACTTCACGTTACCAACAGCACCATCGGATTTAGATCCTGGCCTGGCATCCAGGATGCACGGCCTGCAAGCACAGCTGCGATGTGGAAGTGCCAAGGCAGGTTTTTGGCCTGCCCTAAAACACTTTTTTTTTTTTTTTTTTTCTTTAACAAACAATACAAAGAGTGTGCCAGGTATGCTGTAATGCCCGTGTGCCAGGTCAATAGAGGATATCCAAACAACAGAGGCGCTTCTCCTAATTTCCCGCGTGAAAACACTTTCACAGCGTTCTTTTCACGAAGAAACCCCTCTCTATCTTCTCCAATGCTCCAGGACCTGCTGCAGCTGCAGCGGCTGCGCTGGTACAACCCGCATCTTTGACAAATCTTTTCAACAGTTCTGCTTTACCTCGGCACAGTTGAGGTCACTCCTCTTCCTCTTCCAGCTGAGGAAGCAGCTTGCGGGCTCTGCCACACGGTCGGTGCAGAAGCGAAAGCTGGGAACACAGCAGTCAAACTCTCACTGCTAACGAAGCCACCAGGGCAGAGGGCTGACACAGACCCGCCAGAGGCGAACCGTACCCGCTCTCCCTCCCGGCTGCGAGGCTCGCCGCAGCAGCCCCGACCCGAAGCGCTCACAGTGCTTTGCTTGGTGATGTCACCGATGAGTCAGAGTCCCCAGATGAGCATCTGCCTTGCCACTCTTTAATGTTGGTGTTGTTTTTTGGTTGGTTGTTTGCTTGCTTTTGAAACTTATGCAGGTTATGGTAAACCTTCAGGTAAACCACAGATCAATGGGGAAGAAGTCCCACACGAGGGAAGGCCGTGCTTTTCTTCCAGGCAATGGCGCATGCTTTAACATGCTGCATTCAACAAAGAAGCTCTCTCCATTTTGCGCAGTGGCAACAGGCACGACTGCAACACACGCACATGTAGGCAGCACCTGCAGGTCCCAAACCCTTAACCAATTTTTAGATAGCACCAATTTTTTATGTAGTTGCTTTCCCTTCATCCATAACCCCTTTTTTCCTTTCTTTGTATCGGGTGGCTCTCCTCCATTGTTCTCTCTGTCATTTTCCTCCCCAGTGTCTGAGCAGGCACTGGGAATCGTTTCCAGAGGAAGGGTACTGCTGAAGCTACAACATTTACTCTCAGGGAAAAGAGAGTATGTGAAAGAATACATACTTCCTTTCTTTTTCCTTTTTTTTTTTTTTAAATCTCTGAAATCAACGCTGCGGCCTGGCAGCAAATAACTATGGGAGTAATGATGATTCCTCATCCTCACTGTAACGTTGTAGTTAATGTCATAAAGAAGCAATTTCCCCAGACAGTGGCCATTTGAGATGGGAAGGGGCAGTAAGAGGAAGTTTTCCTTAGACTAGCTCTTCCCCCAGAACACCTCGCCATCCAGCAACAAATTCAATTCACCTGCTCCGCCTGATCAGTCAAACGCGCGTCCGACTCCAGCACACGCCACAGCGGTGGTTCTGACGTGGTTTGAGAATCACCTATCCGCAGAATATCTCGGGTTTGTACACTCAAATAACGCAGTCTTTTCCAAATAAGGCCCAGAGCTCACACTCCGAGTGCAGCCTAACAACACCAGAGGGCCGGTAGGCTAAACATTCCCATCCTGGCAACAGGACTGACCCGGGCAACAGTAAGCATCCCTTCTGCACTTTCATTGTGAACATCAGCATAAGGAAACAGAGACCTCCTCGATCCAAGTTTGAAGAAACAAACACAAAGGTCACCCAAGAGGGTTGTTTTCAGCAAACTAACGGAGAAATTAAGGTGACAACCGCGTGCATCCAGAGTTAGTCAGATCCCGAAGGCAGTTCCTTTGGGAAACGCAGGAGCAGCGCGCCAGATGACGGCTACCTTACAGCGCACCCCTCAGAGGCACTGCTACGAAAGGAAGGCAGAAGGTTGGAACTCAAAATAACTCGCAAGGCGGGTTAAGGGGGAAGCTTTAATTTCCTGAGCAGAACCTCCCCCCTGAAGGCAGCCCAGGGACTCTTTGCTTCCCTCGGAAGACGGCAGGGACGGAGGGACACAGGGCCAGATGGACGGCCAGACGGCCCAAAAGGCCTGAGCAAGGGCTGAGGAGCGGGAGGGAAGGGCAGGGCAAGGGGAAGGGCGGCCCTGGGCCTGACAGGGCACCTTGGGCCTAACCCCAGGCAGCAGCTCCCCGTCTCACAGGGCCCGCGGGGGGCTGCCTGTAACAGGAGATGCGGGCAGGTAAATTTTACAAGCACTGCATCACAAATACCCTGCAACACCTGAACTATTCACTGGGACAGCCTCCTTCCTCACCTCCTGAAAGCTCCAGCTGGCAAACCAAGGACAAAATGAAAGGCAGATGTGGAGGACCTCGTAAGATACTGTTTTGTTCCCTACGTGCCCACTGCTGGTGACACGTAATGCCTCCTGTTCCCAAACGACATCGGCACGTTACATCTTTACTACATGCTGAAAGGAACTCAGCAACTTGAACACAACTTAGAATTACCCATCCCGGCAGCAGGCTGTCCAGCTGAAGCTGCTTTAGCCAATCAAGTGTGTCATGCTGCCCCTCAAAGGTTTCTTCCTGGGAACGTCTGCTGTGACACTCCTGACGTATTACTTCTCGGAATGGCAGAACTGCGCTGGGTAGGCCCCACAGCAAGACTCGTATTTCTGTCCTTCCCTTTCAGGAAAGGATCTCCCACCTTGAATTTATTAATTTTCATGATGATGATACACAAATTGAAGTTCTGAAAAACTGAATGCTGATTAACAGATTTCTAGCACAGCCTGTGCATCAAAATTCATTTCTCTCCATTTAGGTAATCTTAGTTTCTGAGTTACAGTTACAGTCAAAATTTTTCTTCTTCGATTTTTTTCTTTTTCTTTTTTTTTTTTTTTTGTGATCAGAAAAACGAGGGGACTGGCTGTCCCAAGTCAGCCGGGGAACTTCTCTTTGGTCGATGCATCAAGGAACTCAGCTCTCTTGGGGAAACTTAAACAGAAAAGACAGATCTCCAAACGGATAAAAAAAATAAATCAAATGATAAAAACCCAACCGACACATCTGATACCCCAGCTTATTGAACAGCACAAGGGTTTAATCTACAGGCTCTGTCCAAAGCAGCAAAAAGTGACAGATTTAATCCGAACCAGTTGCCCGCTCTCACTCTCTGATCTGGAGACGTTATTGGACAAGCATGCGTAGCAGTAACACTTGTAAACACTGGGTTACTGCACCACAGCCCCGAATCCCTCACGGGCCCACTAAGATACTTTTACTGACTGATCCACAATAAGCACTCCCAAAAAGATTCTCAACAAGTTAAACCCTGTTTAGAAAGAATCTGAGGAACCTGTCACTGCAGCAACAAAGGGCTGCAATTGCATGCAAAATCTCCAACACCCTCCTTACCACCCTGCTAGCTCAAGGACTGTGTGGGGCTTCCGTGCCCTGAACGAGTCCACCCTGGCCACGTAATGCAGATGTAATGGTCAAGAAAGCACATAGCGTTATCGAAACTTATCAGATCCACAGCAAAAAGAAAAGCCCACGCTTCTATATTTCTCCTCCTTCTCCATTCACAGAAGGAAGAGACTGAAAACAAGCAGATTTGTGGTTTACATTTACAGTTAATGTGAAAAATGGCTATTTGTGAAATACATCACGTATTGTTTCAAGCTACAAACAACTCGCTCCCACAAAGGAATGACTTTTGACCTCAGCATGCAACCCCAGTTACAAATAACTTCCTATCTACCAGCGGGCCGCGTTCCCCTGGCACTCAGTCACTCCGCAGCACGGCAGCCACCTTTGTTCTAAGGATGGCAAATTCTACTTAGAAACGCTCTGTAGAAGAGTGATGCTGTCCCCTTTTAACACGATCCGGCCTGCAGCACAGAGAAGGGAAAGAGGGGATTAGAGAGAGCCCAGAACCTGAGAATAATCTCGTGTTTTCAGAAAGTGTTTCGTGTGGTTGAGCAGGGTTTTGCCCATCACGCAGAGTGCAGGCCGCCTGGTATTACACGTTTCAAAGACCAGAACTGGTCTCAGGCAGGGACAGATTCTCCTTCATTCAGCAAAATCAGCAGCTCAAAAATCATCAGGGACAGAGATGTAGCCAGGAATTGCTCACTGAACTTCAACAGCAAGGCTCGTCACACGGTTGGTACCTCTCAGTGCTGCTACCTAGAAGGCTCACCCGGGCAGGTTTCAGACCGCGCGTCACTCGGGTTGCACAGACACACGACACACCCAGCTGTTTCCTTGATTTTGTCTTGGAGTGAATCTCCTCTGCGTCGTCCAGCGCCAAATTCACGTACTCGTCAAAGCCCTAGAAATCGGCAACAGTGGCAATTAGTTCAGCAACAACACGAACCATCGTCAGCTTTGCTGAGCCAGGCTGGACAATGAAGACTAATTGTTAGAGAAGCACGATTTCTTTTTTCCCTTGGGCTAGTTTTTCTTGACAAGAAAAAATAGGATTGTGAATGAGGGAAAACAAACTAACGACGTAACGTGGGGTCGTGCTGACACTCACGATGATGCAGCCTTCTATCCGCACGTTCACTTGCTCAGCCACACCTGGATCCTCGAGCTCTGCAGAACGAAGGAGGAGAGTAAATTGGAACACAAACACCGCGAGCAGTTTTGTTCTCTCTCGTGTGTTCAGAAATACCCGCTAACCATAGCCGCTAGAGCTCCCAAACACTCCAAGGAGCAACTCTCAGGGGCAGTTTCAATTAACAGTCTGACATTTTAGAGTCTTATATGACTGGGTGAATACTACACGTTTGCTGAAGGACACGTTTCCAGTCACAAGGGAACACTCCTGCACGCCCGGCTGCACGATCCCACTCCCGTTAACACGAGGGCGAAACGCCGGGCTGCGCAGCAGCTCCTTGTACCCACCAGCACGCCGCACAGCTCTCCATTCCCCACAAACCTGCCCCGAGCAACGGGTGGGAGCCGAAAACTCAGCGAGGGAGATCCCCGGACCCTCCCCGCTCCCCCCACCCCCCCCAAATCCCCATCCCCATCCCCTCCCCGTCCTCTCCCCGCGCTACTCACGCTCTGCAGGTAGCGGAAGATGAGGTTCTGGGGCGCTGCGTGAAGGGCTCAGCACGGGGACAAGAGCTCCAGGCCCGGGACAAGGCCTCAGGACAAGGCCTCAAACCCTGCAACGAGGCCCCAGGGCCCCGGGACAAGGCCTCAAGGCCCGGGCCGAGACCCCTGAGGCCGGGGCCGCCCCCCACCCGCTCCCCCGTCGCTCCCCGGCCGCAGGAAGGCTATGATGGGCTGCACCATCACCTTCTGCACCTTCTGGTCCTGCCCGCGGTACGCCATGGCTGCCGCCGCCTCGCTGCTCCCGCCGCCCCTGCTGGGCCGCCTCCGGAAGCCCCTGAGGCCGGGCGGGAGCGCGCAAGGGATGCTGGGATGCTGGAGGAGCGTGGGGGGCCGCTCTAGCAGGCCGGGAGGACCGCGTCTCTATGGTTGCAGGCAGGGGTCCCTGCGCTAGCTTTATTGGCGAGCAGCGAGGCTGGGGGGGGGAGGGGGGCAAGACAGCCTTAAATAAAATACGAATATAAAAAGTTTTATAAATGGCTGAGTCCCAAATAGGATTACAATCAAAGTTTACAATTTATTAAACGAATAGAGGCAAGCAAGCAGCGCTGGGTGCGCCGGGAGTCTCTGCTCCCCCAGGACGCACGCCTGTTACGTAAGGCGGCTGGTTTTGATGCTCCCAGGCTAATACATATTCATTACTACTTCGAGAAGAGGCAGGGTTATTAGAATTGGTTTCCGGAATCCAAAACCCCTCCCAGGGGCGCCTGCGTACCAGTCTCTGGTGGTCTCTCGGGGCTTGCTCGGGCTGAATGCTGGTTGTCTTCCTCTCAGGCTTTTGTCCTTCAATTGTCCTTCAGCTCCCCCTTCCTCCTCGTTTGGGAGCCTCTGCGCCGGATTTCAGAAACTCTAGCAACATCCCCTGCAGTAGTCAGCACTTTTCCCTAAAAACCCCTTTGTTCTCTTATCACCTAGACCCGGGCCTCGATGGTAACCCTTCAAATCCCTTAGTGACACGAATTGCTGGACCATTCCTTACAAAAGGAAGGATAAAATATGTAGAGGAGCAATGGCACCCGCGAAAGCCCGGCGCCGCGGGCAGAGGCAGCGAAGGTTGACGGCAGAACAGTGCTCGGTTTGAACACGGAGAGGGAAAGCGAGGGGAAGGTGGCCGAAGCCGGCCGCAGTCTCTGAGCTCTCCTCCTCATGATTGTTTTCTCTCAAAGCCATTTCTGTCTGTGTGCGGGCACCCGGAGCCGGCAGAAGTCCCTGTGAAGTCCTTCGGCAGGACGGAGGGCTGCGTGGGCTCCAGTGAGAGAGGGAGTTAGGAGAATCTTATCAAGTAGAGATAGAGCGCTGACAGCGTTAAACTAGGATGCTACTTAGTGTCTTTGCTAACTATGGTGCATTGTGCCAATTAACTAAAGCAAGAAGCCTTGGGCCCCTTACCAAGGTCAGTCTCCTAATAAGAGAGTGAGCCTGTCTTAAGAAACTGGGAGAAACTGGTCCTGCAGATGGACAAGAGCCAAGGAGCAACTGAGTCTGTGCAAAGACAAGAGGTCAACTAGCGGTGACGAGGAAGAGTCATCAATCTTCATGCCCACGACCTCCCGTGCTGCCCAGCGCTGAATAAACATACCTACTTTACAATCTCACTGATTGTGGAGTCCCTTTTCCGCAAGTCACTAGCAGCGGTTTCTTCCGCAGAGGTTTTCCCAGAGCCGCTTCAAAGCTTCCCTCGCGGAGCTGGGGCGTCGCAGGGGGTCGTCAAAGCACGCACACACACACACACACACACACACACACACACACAGGCGTTGTTGTCCAAACAGAAAGTATTTACAACAAATTCGACAAGCGGTTTTCCTCTGCCAGCAGCAAATGCCTGAGGGCCCCTACAGCTTCACAAATCATAGCACAAAGAGCCTAAAGTTCCTCTAAAATTTAGGGAAATGATTCAAAATAGATCTGCTAGGGGAAAACGATCACTGGCGGCAGGGTACACAATACACGCGAGTCTCAGCTCTCCTCCGCAGGGTCAGTGCCCACGCCCAAGTGCGACGCTGACGGCACCCGAACATTTGCTGTAGCAGGCAGCAGAGCCAGCAGCTCAGGGGAGCAATTTTAAAAACCAGGAGGCACTTAAACCAACCCTTAATTGACCCAGTTACTGCAGGAGAGTCCCGACTACTCGCCCTGGAGTCCTACTGTCACCAGCAAAAAGCACCAACCAAAGCTTGGGGGAACTTTGGTACAGCACAAGAGAAGGGAGTGGGGGTAGCGTAGCCGTATCGCAGAGCTGCTGCTTTTCACACCATTTTATCATCCCTGATAATTGAAAGTAAGGCCGGGTGGGCTGACCCCACCACCACCACTCCTGGCAGCATGTTTGGTCCACAACGCTAGAATAATTATTTTGCTCCCTCCCGCCCCTACAGCTTCATCATCTGAAAAGATTACAGTCAAAACAATGGCATACACAAATAAAAGTCAAGAGTTGACATAGTAACTCCGGGATTTGGGTATCAACTGTCCGAGAAATCAGAACACCCAGGCTTCACAATGTGCCCAACATCGAGCTGTGCCAAGGGGGGCGGAAGGAAGAAGCTTTCCGTTTAAGCCTTCAGAGCATCGCTCCATCACTACGTCAATTCACAGCCACCACAGCGTGCCGATGGACATCTTTCTGTGCCAAAAGAAACAAGTGCTTTGTCCTCTTGATATCAAAGGTAGCCACCTATAGTTACGGAACCATGCACAAGACCTTAACTCTGACCAGCAGGAAAACTTAGGACAACTGAGTGCAGATCCTGCCAATTTCTACCAGTTCCAACTGTGCTTTAAGTCTCATTGCAAAGCCTCAGTTAGAAAAAGGATCACCTCAGGGTATCCAACAAGAAGAAGAGTTGTTTTCTTTTTTTTCTTTTTTTTGTTTTTTTTTTTAATATACCATAGGACTATGCAGTTCAATCATCAATCATCTTGGAAAGCTCAAGGAGGAGGTCATCCTCATCCTTCCCTGGGTCCAAGTCGAGCTCGGCTTCCAGTATGCCGTCTGAGAGTTCCCAAAGTAGCATCTCTAAATCCTCGTCTACAGATATGGGCGCGTTGCCTGTGGAACTCAGCCGGCGTGTCCTTGCTTCTTCTAGCTGGGAAGAAGCTGAAGTCGAGCTTGAGAACTCCATTGGCTCCACGGATTCTGCCTGGCTTCCAAGATGTGCTTCAGGTCTTGGCAGAGCAAGGAAGAGAACAATCAGTATATGCCATTTCTTAACGGGAAATCCCTTTTCTGCAAACCGGCTCTTAAAACCGTAGCCAACCCCTCCTGCACTTCAATCTTACCCAGGGATTGTTATTCAATTAACCCAGGGCTACATTTAGAGCCCAATATATTAGCAGGTACATTTTTCAGTTTGGGGGTTTCTCTGTGAAGCCAGAGCACCCGGAGTCTAGCAAAGATGGGAAACCAACATGGCCTCCCGGAAGCCCAGTGTCCGAGAACTACATCTCCCGGCATGCTCTGGGAAAACAATATGGACTCCCGGAAACCCGGTGGCCAAGAACTACATTTCCCAGCACTCCCCAGAAAATTGAGCCTCGCACCTTGCCGTAGGACGCCATTTTTTGCTCTGTTACATTACCGGTTTCGTGTTTATGGAGGGTTTTCCCGCCGTTTTGGGGGGTTTCCCCTCAATTTCGGGTTTTCAGCTCTCCATTTCAGAGTTCTTCCCCGAAATTTTGGGGTTCCTTCCCCTAATTTGGTGCTTCGCCCCCCCCCCCCCCCACTTTTGGGGTTCCCCCTCCATTTTGGGGATTCCCCCCAATTCCAAGCCCCCCACAATTTTGGAGGCCCCCACCATCCTTTCTTGGCCTGCCACCCTAATATTAAGGTTCTTTCCCCCAATGTTGGGGTTCTCACCACATGTTTGAGGTTCCTTCCCTTAATTTGGGGCTTAGCTCCCTGGGATCTGGGGCTTTAACCCCAATTTTGGGGGTCCCCCCCAAGTTTGGGGATTCCTCCCCAGGTCTGGGGGGGGTCCACATTCAATTCTGGAATTTCACACTTCCATTTAAGTGTTCTTCCCCCCCAATTTGGGGGTTCACCCACCCAATTTTGGGGGTTCCTCCCCTAATTTGGGGGGACCCGACCAATTTTCGGGGTCCCCCCCAATTGTAGAGTCCCCCACCCTCCTTTTTTGGGTTCCCCCCTAATATTAAAGAGTTCTTCCGCCCAATTTTGGGGGACCCCACAATTTGGCCGTTCCTTCCCCTAACTTTGGGCTTCAACCCTTCGATTTTGGGGGGGGCTCCCCCCCTCTTATTTTGGCCTTCCGCCCTAATATTAGGCCTAACCCCTAAGAACCTTGACCCCTAAGCCTATGGCAACCACGGATCTAACCCTAACCCCTACCCCAACAAACCCTAGAAACCCTAACCCTAAAAACCCTTGCAGCCCTAACCCGATAAAATTTACCACACTAAACCCCTGAAGACTGTTCTGGGGGGTCCACATTCAATTCTGGAATTTCACACTTCCATTTAAGTGTTCTGCCCCCCCAATATGGGGGTTCGCCCACCCAATTTTGGGGGTTCCTCCCCTAATTGGGGGGGACACAACCAATTTTGGGGGGGACACAACCAATTTTGGGGGGGACACAACCAATTTTAGAGTCCCCCACCCTCCTTTTTTGGGTTTCCCCCAATATTAAGAGCTCTTCCGCTCAATTTTGGGGGACCCCACAATTTTGACGTTCCTTCCCCTAACTTTGGGCTTCAACCCTTCAATTTTGGGTGGGCTCCTCCCCTCTTATTTTGGCCTTCCGCCCTAATATTAGGCCTAACCCCTAAGAACCTTGACCCCTAACCCTATGGCAACCACGGATCTAACCCTAACCCCTACCCCAACAAACCCTAGAAACCCTAACCCTAAAAACCCTTACAGCCCTAACCCGATAAAATTTACCACACTAAACCCCTGAAGACTGTTCTGGGGGGTCCACATCCAATTCTGGAATTTCACACTTCCATTTAAGTGTTCTTCCCCCCAATTTGGGGGTTCGCCCACCCAATTTTGGGGGTTCCTCCCCCAATTTGGGGGGGACACAACCGATTTTAGAGTCCCCCACCCTCCTTTTTTGGGTTCCCCCCTAATATTAAAAGTTCTTCCGCCCAATTTTGGGGGACCCCACAATTTTGACGTTCCTTCCCCTAACTTGGGGCTTCAACCCTTCAATTTTGGGGGGGGCTCCCACCCTCTTATTTTGGCCTTCCGCCCTAATATTAGGCCTAACCCCTAAGAACCTTGACCCCTAACGCTATGGCAACCACGGATCTAACCCTAACCCCTACCCCAACAAACCCTAGAAACCCTAACCCTAAAAACCCTTACAGCCCTAACCCGATAAAATTTACCACACTAAACCCCTGAAGACTGTTCTGGGGGGTCCACATTCAATTCTGGAATTTCACACTTCCATTTAAGTGTTCTGCCCCCCAATATGGGGGTTCGCCCACCCAATTTTGGGGGTTCCTCCCCTAATTGGGGGGGACACAACCAATTTTGGGGGGGACACAACCAATTTGGGGGGGGACACAACCAATTTGGGGGGGGACACAACCAATTTTAGAGTCCCCCACCCTCCTTTTTTGGGTTTCCCCCAATATTAAGAGCTCTTCCGCCCAATTTTGGGGGACCCCACAATTTTGACGTTTCTTCCCCTAAATTGGGGCTTCGACCCTTCAATTTTGGGGGGGGCTCCCCCCTTAGTTTGGCCTTCCACCCTAATATTGGGCCTTACCCCTAAGAACCCTGACCCCTAACACTACGGCTCCCACGGATCTAACCCTAACCCCTACCCCAAAAAACCCTAGAAACCCTAACCCTAAAAACCCTTACAGTCCTAACCCGATAAAATTTACCACACTAGACCTACGCCTAAAAGCCCTAACCCTAAAAATTAAGACCCTCTAAACCCTAACCCAAAACGTAAAGATTCTCAAAGCCCTAACGCTGGAGACCCTAACCTTAAAAAAAAAAAAAAAAAGACCTTAAAACCCTAACCCTAAATACCTGACCATAACTAAAACCCTAAGACCCTAACCCTAAAAACCCTATCAACACTAAAACCACAAAATACTTTAAAACCTTAACACACTAACCCCCAAACCCTAACCCTTATAACTCCAACCCTAACAACCTTAAAATCCTAACCCTAAACCCTGGAAACCCTAACCCTGAAACCCAACCCTAGTGCCTTAGCCCTGAAACCTTAAAACCCCAACACCTTATTAGAAACACTCTGTAACCAATACCATAGGCTCAGGCAAGTATCTCAGTGAGGTAGCATTTTTATTCACGATTGCAATGGCAGGCGTCCCACAAGCCACCTACTAGTTCCATAACACAGTTTATATAATTTTTTTTTTCCTCTCGGTGACCAGGACCCTCCCCAGTTTCCCCATTGACTGGGTAATCCATGTTCACGATCTATCCAGTGCTTCACAGAAAATACACAGCTGCTGGCCTGTTACTAGTCAATTTTATTTTTTTCTTGACTGTTTTCCTCTTTGAGGTGGTAATGTTTCTTACACCGTGATTTCCACCCAATTGCTCTAAGGATTCTGGTTGTCTGCATTTTACAAGGTTGTCTGTTAAGCTTTCTTATCACTGCAAGCATATATCAATACCACCCTCCTTCCCTCTAAACGATGTAACTCTGTGCAAAAACATTTTTATTCCCACAACCTTGATCCCCTTACCCTAAAATCCTTATTCTCTTTAACCGTAACAACTCTAACCACAACCCTAACCCTTCATATCAACCCCCCGACGCTAATGACACTGACTAATGATCCAAACCCCAAACCCCAGGCAACCAACAAAGAAACAGACACAAAGCTGAAAACTACAAAAAAGGCAAAACCCTGGATACAGACCCCAAATCACAAACACGCTACCAAAATGCTACAGAAAAGCCCCAGACGCAGGCCCCAAGCACTACAGCTAGGCCCCAGAAGCTCTAGACACATCCCAAAGCCAAAATGCGATCCCCAAACACTACAGAAAAGCCCCCAAACACCAGACACAGGCTGCAGAAGTCTACAAGCAGGCCCCAGCCACACCCGGATGCAGACCCCAACTGTCCACAAGCAGCTCCCAACCCACCCCCCCCCATGAACTGGACCCCCCCCACCACCACCCAGATGCATGCCCCAGGCCCCAGGCCTCAGCCCCAGCCCCCACACCCCAGACTCAGGCCCCAAAGGTGTACAACCAGCTCCCAACTGCCCCCCTCAAAGGGAGGCCCCAAAGCCTGCCAGAGGACCCTAGAGCGTACAAGCAGCTCCCAACCCCCCCGGCACAGGCCCCAACCCCCCCCCCAGACACAGGCCCCAAAGGTGTACAAGCAACTCCCCATCCTCCCCAGAGGCACGCCCCAAAGGTGTACAAACAGCCCCAACCCCCCAAGACCCAGACCCCTACAGCGTAGAAGCAGCTCCCAACCCCATGCCCCCAAGGCACATGCCCCAACCCCTCCCCCAAGGCAGGCCCTAACAGTGTACAAGCAGCTCCCACCCCCCCCAGACGCAGGCCCCAAAGGTGTACAAGCAGGCCCCTACAGTATACAAGCAGCTCACAACCACCCCCCCAAAGGCAGGCCCCAAGCCCCTCCAGATGCAAGCCCGAAAGGTTAAAACCAGCTCCAACCCCCTAACCCCCCCCGCCCCGCGCAGACGCAGGCCCCAAAGGTGTACAAGCAGTTCCCAACCCCTCCAAGGCAGGCCCCAAAAGTGTACAGGCAGGCCCCTACAGTGTAGAAACGCTCCAACCCCCCCCCGCTTCCACCTCGAGGGAGGCCCTCCCCCCCCAGTATACACGAAGCTCCCAACCCCCTCTCAGAGGAATGCCTAAAAAAGTATACAAGCAGCTCCTAACACCCCCCCCCCCCCCCCAAAAGAGGCAGTCCCCAAAGGTGTACAAGCAGGCCCTCAAATCCCTTAGGTGTACAAGCAGGCCCTTCAAATCCCTTAGCCCCTGCGCCAGCTTTATTGGCGAGCAGCGAGGCTGGGGGGGGAGGGGGGCAAGACAGCCTTAAATAAAATACAAATATAAAAACTGTTATAAATGGCTGTTATAAATCCAAATAGGATTACAATCAAAGTTTACAATTTATTAAACGAATAGAGGCAAGCAAGCAGCGCTGGGTGCGCCGGGAGTCTCTGCTCCCCCAGGACGCACGCCTGTTACGTAAGGCGGCTGGTTTTGATGCTCCCAGGCTAATACATATTCATTACTACTTCGAGAAGAGGAAGGGTTATTAGAATTGGTTTCCGGAATCCGAAACCCCTCCCAGGGGCGCCTGCGTACCAGTCTCTGGTGGTCTCTCGGGGCTTGCTCGGGCTGAATGCTGGTTGTCTTCCTCTCAGGCTTTTGTCCTTCAATTGTCCTTCAGCTCCCCCTTCCTCCTCGTTTGGGAGCCTCTGCGCCGGATTTCAGAAACTCTAGCAACATCCCCTGCAGTAGTCAGCACTTTTCCCTAAAAACCCCTTTGTTCTCTTATCACCTAGACCCGGGCCTCGATGGTAACCCTTCAAATCCCTTAGTGACACGAATTGCTGGACCATTCCTTACAAAAGGAAGGATAAAATATGTAGAGGAGCAATGGCACCCGCGAAAGCCCGGCGCCGCGGGCAGAGGCAGCGAAGGTTGACGGCAGAACAGTGCTCGGTTTGAACACGGAGAGGGAAAGCGAGGGGAAGGTGGCCGAAGCCGGCCGCAGTCTCTGAGCTCTCCTCCTCCTGATTGTTTTCTCTCAAAGCCATTTCTGTCTGTGTGCGGGCACCCGGAGCCGGCAGAAGTCCCCGTGAAGTCCTTCGGCAGGACGGAGGGCTGCGTGGGCTCCAGTGAGAGAGGGAGTTAGGAGAATCTTATCAAGTAGAGATAGAGCGCTGACAGCGTTAAACTAGGATGCTACTTAGTGTCTTTGCTAACTATGGTGCATTGTGCCAATTAACTAAAGCAAGAAGCCTTGGGCCCCTTACCAAGGTCAGTCTCCTAATAAGAGAGTGAGCCTGTCTTAAGAAACTGGGAGAAACTGGTCCTGCAGATGGACAAGAGCCAAGGAGCAACTGAGTCTGTGCAAAGACAAGAGGTCAACTAGCGGTGACGAGGAAGAGTCATCAATCTTCATGCCCACGACCTCCCGTGCTGCCCAGCGCTGAATAAACATACCTACTTTACAATCTCACTGATTGTGGAGTCCCTTTTCCGCAAGTCACTAGCAGCGGTTTCTTCCGCAGAGGTTTTCCCAGAGCCGCTTCAAAGCTTCCCTCGCGGAGCTGGGGCGTCGCAGGGGGTCGTCAAAGCACGCACACACACACACACACACACACACACACACACACACAGGCGTTGTTGTCCAAACAGAAAGTATTTACAACAAATTCGACAAGCGGTTTTCCTCTGCCAGCAGCAAATGCCTGAGGGCCCCTACAGCTTCACAAATCATAGCACAAAGAGCCTAAAGTTCCTCTAAAATTTAGGGAAATGATTCAAAATAGATCTGCTAGGGGAAAACGATCACTGGCGGCAGGGTACACAATACACGCGAGTCTCAGCTCTCCTCCGCAGGGTCAGTGCCCACGCCCAAGTGCGACGCTGACGGCACCCGAACATTTGCTGTAGCAGGCAGCAGAGCCAGCAGCTCAGGGGAGCAATTTTAAAAACCAGGAGGCACTTAAACCAACCCTTAATTGACCCAGTTACTGCAGGAGAGTCCCGACTACTCGCCCTGGAGTCCTACTGTCACCAGCAAAAAGCACCAACCAAAGCTTGGGGGAACTTTGGTACAGCACAAGAGAAGGGAGTGGGGGTAGCGTAGCCGTATCGCAGAGCTGCTGCTTTTCACACCATTTTATCATCCCTGATAATTGAAAGTAAGGCCGGGTGGGCTGACCCCACCACCACCACTCCTGGCAGCATGTTTGGTCCACAACGCTAGAATAATTATTTTGCTCCCTCCCACCCCTACAGCTTCATCATCTGAAAAGATTACAGTCAAAACAATGGCATACACAAATAAAAGTCAAGAGTTGACATAGTAACTCCGGGATTTGGGTATCAACTGTCCGAGAAATCAGAACACCCAGGCTTCACAATGTGCCCAACATCGAGCTGTGCCAAGGGGGGCGGAAGGAAGAAGCTTTCCGTTTAAGCCTTCAGAGCATCGCTCCATCACTACGTCAATTCACAGCCACCACAGCGTGCCGATGGACATCTTTCTGTGCCAAAAGAAACAAGTGCTTTGTCCTCTTGATATCAAAGGTAGCCACCTATAGTTACGGAACCATGCACAAGACCTTAACTCTGACCAGCAGGAAAACTTAGGACAACTGAGTGCAGATCCTGCCAATTTCTACCAGTTCCAACTGTGCTTTAAGTCTCATTGCAAAGCCTCAGTTAGAAAAAGGATCACCTCAGGGTATCCAACAAGAAGAAGAGTTGTTTTCTTTTTTTTCTTTTTTTTTTTTTTTTTTTTTAATATACTATAGGACTATGCAGTTCAATCATCAATCATCTTGGAAAGCTCAAGGAGGAGGTCATCCTCATCCTTCCCTGGGTCCAAGTCGAGCTCGGCTTCCAGTATGCCGTCTGAGAGTTCCCAAAGTAGCATCTCTAAATCCTCGTCTACAGATACGGGCGCGTTGCCTGTGGAACTCAGCCGGCGTGTCCTTGCTTCTTCTAGCTGGGAAGAAGCTGAAGTCGAGCTTGAGAACTCCATTGGCTCCACGGATTCTGCCTGGCTTCCAAGATGTGCTTCAGGTCTTGGCAGAGCAAGGAAGAGAACAATCAGTATATGCCATTTCTTAACGGGAAATCCCTTTTCTGCAAACCGGCTCTTAAAACCGTAGCCAACCCCTCCTGCACTTCAATCTTACCCAGGGATTGTTATTCAATTAACCCAGGGCTACATTTAGAGCCCAATATATTAGCAGGTACATTTTTCAGTTTGGGGGTTTCTCTGTGAAGCCAGAGCACCCGGAGTCTAGCAAAGATGGTTCAATTTTTGTAGCAAGAGGCACTTTGCCACCTTGCTTAATTTTCCTGTAAAAATGTTAAGAAGTCTCCATCTGCAAATATCTGTTTACTAAGTTAGTCATTTTTCCCACGGCACACTCAGCAGAGTTTGCTCCCCACTACAGGAAGCTGATCTGCAGCCATCACTTCCCTCTGCTCTCCCTGCACTCTTGTCACCTGGTATGTTTGTTCGGGTGGCATTCTTGAGGACCAAAAGGCAGAGGACACTACTCATCATTTATCACCTCACAAGGAAGTAGAAGAACTTCACCTCATCCTCATTTAGGTATTCAGACAGAGCAAGAAGTCACTGGAAAGCTGTACCGACTTGCAGCATTTAAAGAAAGTAAGTCTAATTAAGCATTCCTGCTAGCTGCTAGAAAGTCATTTCACGTGACTTATTTATCTTATAAGATAAATAAGTGACTTATCCTCTGATGGATTTGGGCTTTAATTATCTCAGAACCCTCCTTTTTTCCCCACCTGTGACAGAACTTATGTTTCACTGGGGATATACACCGATTGAGAAAAAGAACAAGTTGTGGTCATCACCTGTTTTGGGGATTTTCTTCAAGTCTGGTGGCTGGGACGTGCTCCAGCGTGGCTGGAACAGCCTAGAAAGCAGCAAAACAGTGTTTAGGACTCATGGGTAAAAGATTCCTTACTAGCTTTTTCCTCCATGCTGCTTCTCCTCTGGCATTGCGGAGCCTTAGCCAAAATACAAAACCAAGGTGCTCCTGAAGAAAGTTAATATTCACTTGGAGGTTACTAATGATCTTGTGTCTTTTAAGAACACAGCATTAATGGACAAAATCCTCCACACCAGAGAAATCACAGAATCACAGAGGACTAAGTAAATAGTGCCATTAATCTAATAAATATGGAAGGGTACTACAAGAATTCTGTAGGCAGCTACTGGATTTAAAAGGAAACAGAAGGCCTGTAGAACATTTGAGTTTTCCATCTTTTCTCCTAGAGGAGGGTATAAATTTTACAAGGGATCCATTTCTGCATTAGCCCCTGTCCTTACCATAGCTGCTTTTTTGGCTGGAGGTCCCATTGTGTCAGCGTCGGAGGCAGTCCGTGGTTTCACAGCTGCTACAGCAGAGGGAAAACTGCCAGGTGCCTTACGTTTCAGTGCCTTCTTCTTGGGGGAAGCGACTTTCCCATCCCAAGGCTTCGCAAACATGTTAAAGTTGGCTAGAGTAAAAGGAAGAGAGAACTGATACAGTCTTGCTCTGCCTCATGAAAAATCCACGTTCTCTTCCTCATTTCCACGGCCCTTCTACACAGTTAACTGTATTTGGCCAGCAGAATTACACTGCCATTGCCTGGATTCTCAGCAATATCTTCCACATAGTAAACTCCATCTACCAACAATCCATACAAAGGAACAAAGAAAGTGAATGGCTACAGTAAATCATAATCCAGGACGAGGGAAACTCAGACACAGAGCGATCCCAAGTGCAAGCAATACTCTAAGACGTTGTATGAAGTCTAGTAAGATTCACAAATGTTGACAGCTTTTGTATTTAAAGTCTTGCTCCCTCTAGGAAAGGAAAAGCAGCAGGTATAGTAAGACAAGAGAGGGTATGCAACTGTTGTACCAGCTTCCTCTCCCCTGCAGTGATGTCCCACAAAATTTATTAAGTTGTTCTACAAAATCCAAATTTGTAGAGTCATATTCTAGTCTCCCATTCCTGACCTAACGTCTGGCTGGCAGGAGAAGAAACGAAAGAAAGCTGGGTACTTGTTTTCTTTGTGTGTTTATTTCCTCGTGTCCCGTGAGACAGAGAGAAAGGCTACAATGTGCAGTGCATGCAGCCTTGAAGCCCTCCTTATCTCCCTCACACAATCTCATTTTACAAAGTTGATATAATGTTAACAACGAGGCCTTTGATCCTCTGTCATTTTTGACAGAAACTGGCCCCCCACATTAAGATGCTGATGCATGCTTTACAAACACATACACGTGTCAAGCTAAGCAACACATGCCAAAGAGGAAGGTGAACTTGAACTCAACACAGGGAGGACTTCATACCATAAACAGATGGCAGAAAAAAACAGAATACCAAAATTAGACTAAAAAGCCCCTCAATGTGTTAATTTTCTAGTGGGAAATACAGAATACCATCACGTAATTAACGAAAACAGACATGGTTGCACGTTCTGGCCCTTCTTTGCCTTTGAACTTTGTAGCCTTAAACTCTTTTATCCTCCGCATTGAAGGAAAAAGCAAAGCAGATCCTGAGCAAATGGAACTTGCTCAATATGGGAAGCACCTCACCGGGGCAGGTATTAAAGCATCTTATTACCTGATAGCTTTGTGTTCCATAACGATTTCTGCCCGGCTGGGGCAGGTCCAGGTTGTGCTGGGGGAGCTGGCACATTTCCTCCACTCTGCTGCATCCGCAGAGCTTTCTCGCGCTTTATTTCTTCCAGGGTTTTAACACGCACTTCTCCTTCTGGCTTGGCTTTACCTGCCGGCTCCTTCGACTGCACTTTGCTGGGCCCGGAAAGAGTGAGCACACTCTGCTTCTTGGGCTCACCCTCAATTTTTGCCCCTGCGCTGGGATCTTTGGTTTTACCATGCCATTCAGCCTGGGCTTTGGCTTGACTTTCTCGAAGAGCTCTCTCACGATGGATTTCCTCCAGTGTTTTCACATGGATCTCTCCCTTTGGCTTAGCAGCCTTCCCTGTCATCATCAAGAAATGAGAAGCACCAGCATTTAAAGAGAGTCCAACAATAGTTTAAGTCTCCAAAATTTGTCACAGTACTAAGGAAAACTAAGCCTGAGCGTTCCCAATAACCCACCTTAGGACAATAGCCTAACATTCTCCTCCTCCTCTGAGCCACTTGTTGTATTTTGAAGACCAGCCCTATCCAGAGAGAGTTGCTACACAGAAATGCTAGTTTACTTGATTACTTTTTCAGACTGCATTTCAAATTCCTGCTCCCGGCAGTGGCTCTATTCTAATTGTATATGATGGTTCACAGAAGCAACTTAAAACCTTGACAAGGCACAAGCGGAAAATAAACACACACCTAGAGGCAGATTTCTGATAGTGGCTGTCAGAAGAGCTTCAGCACTCGAGCAAGAGGAACCAGTTCTTTGTTTTCATTTGAATTCCTTTTTAGGGCTGTATGAAAACGGTCTAAGTTCACGGAAAGGAAGAAGGAGAAAGTATATTTAATAGCCAGTTGTTACCTTTCGCAGTACTAGTCCGTTGAGAAGGTAATCCTAGTCTCTCCTTCACAGACTTGGGAACTTGAACTGCAAAACAGAAAAAGACCAAATTAGGGAGGCTGCATAAACGTCAACTTTGTGTTCACATTCGAAAACAAGGCAGGAAAGGTAACTTTGAATCCCGGTGATTAAGACCTCAGCCAACATGCAAAAAGAAACATCGCAGGAAAAGGACAAACAGAGAGCCTAAATACAAAACCCGTGAATCACATCCAGATGCCTGTTTAGTAGCTGTACCTCTCTTTGGTGCTTTGTCAGCATTTCCCGGAACCTCCACCTTCTTCCCCAGCCTTTCAGCAAGGCTGCGCTTCACGGGAAGGGCGTTTACATCAGCTTCAGACAGAGAAAACAAGGAATATTTTAAGAACATTTCTTTGCAGGAAGATTTGAGAACAGTCAACCACAAGCTTCTATTTTTCAAGCATATTTTCATAAAATTGCCTTTCAGCTGCTAAATGGTTTTTTTGCCATTTCTGCAGTCAACACAGATCTCCACTGCAACGCATTTTCCTCTCACACGTCAAAAATACTCTTCGATGCAGTCATATAGAGAAGGCGGCACCTAAATAACAGCTCATAAAAAGTTCTTACCCACGGAGGCTTTCCGTTTTCCTTGTTTCTCAGCAAGATCTAGTCGAACCACAGGTTCCTCCCCTAAAACAAAAGTAAAATTTTTCTATTTCATAGAGACCAGTAGCCAATAGAAATAGTATACTGTTAGCCCATGTCCAAAAAAACCCAGCAAGACACTGTTTTGACAGCTAAACCACACAAACTCATATTACAACTATAATTAACTTAGAAAAAGTATCCATAGTCTCAGTGTTTGCCTCAAATTCCAGCTGAATGTAGTCGAGAATGAATCTGAGTCTGCTTGACAGCTATACTTTGTGCAGAACAGAGCTGCATAAGCAAGCAGAATATTATTAGGTACAAATGCTGAGAAATATTCCTTTCTAAGGTGAATGTCTATGAGTAAAAGTACTTCTTCACTTCTTTCCCTTTCAAAGGAATTTGCACAACTCTAAACAATATAATTTATACACAGACTCCTATCGCACTACTGTCCACACGTGCCACTGTCAGCCTCTTTAAAGCTTCAGAAATTGCTTCTTACATAGCACTGTCCTCTAGAGCTCTTTCTTCTCGTTACTCTCCTGTTTTTCAGTTATCCCCCTATTTGCATACTGACACATTTTTTTCTTTCTCCTGCTACTGCACTTAACCTGAGCACCAAAGCTTTCCAGTACAACCAGGGACTTTCAGCATAAAAGCATGTTTTGAACAGAAGGCGGCAGCACCAGGAGGCTAACAGGGGTGAATTGCCTTCCTTCTTGCTTAACCTTCCAGTTTAGGAGTAATGAAATCAAAACAAAAGCATTAATTATTACCTTCCTCTGTAGACAGTGTCACAGTTCTCACCACTGTCCGGACATTTTCCTTTTCCGGAGCAGGAAAAATCATAGAATCGACGGGAGGAAGAGAAGATCTTGAAGGACCTTCTGCTCAGAGCAAGCAAAACATAAGGAAGTTTACCAAACAGAAAAAACTATCACGAAGAACAAAAAACTGTAATTATTCATTACTGTCAAACATACAGTGACCAGAGCATGCAAATAAGAGAGGTGACTAATTTGCCTCTGGTTGCCCTTGGAATTCCCATCTAGAATACCAGCTGGCTGAGAATCAGGTTGCTCGATGCCCCCAGCTAAACATGGAAGTCTATCCCTCAAGCAGCTCCCAGCCACCATCACCTGCCATTCTGAAGCCAATCAAATTTCACTTCTTTGGCAAATAGTTGGATTCACCAAAGCATAGCCAGCTACCCGGTATTACTGGAAGAATTTTTTTTTGAAAGAAAAATCATCACACAGGATGAAGGTGAAGAGGGTAAGAAAGTAGGGAATATTAACTCACCACCGTGTCTCTTAGTTTTTTCCTTCATTTTCTGCAATTTGATTTCTTCAAGTGTTTTTATTCCAAAATTCAGACCGTTCTCTGAAAACAGAAAACAGTTAATGAGACTAAGGCTTAGAGGCACTCACTGAGGACCACAGATCCTCAGGCTTCTTAGTGCTCAGGAACTTTCAGAAGTATTTAGAATAAAGCCTGTCAACACTCCTCACAAGTGAAACAACCATAGAATCAATGGCATTTTGCCCCTCCTTTCACCCTTCAGGGTAAAAACTGTAGTTTTAATTTTAATCCATTTACGTGATATTAGATCCCTCTATCGTTAGATATGGCTTTCAACAGTGGTTGCCAGGCTGCACGTGCAGCCATTTAAACTCCATGCTGTGACCCTGTTTTGTTCTCCAAAAGGAAAGAAAAGGAGTTCAACTTTCTGACCCAATGGGCACATGATGGTATCAGGGAGAAATGAGATCATGGAAATAACCGAGTCCATTCAGCACCCCTACATTCTGTTGTGTTTTTACGCCACATTGCTTTTGAGTTAATTGTCAAGTTCTCCTTCCGATTTATCCTACTACAGGTGCTGGAATACCTTGTTTAGCAGTAGTAGCACTGGCTTTCCGAGTGGAAATCATCCGTAATCCATTTTGGCCTTCCTCAGCTGGTTGCTGGACGGGAGTTTTAGTTTCTTCTCCTTCCGCAGAAAGCTGGTCTGAAGGGGAAGAATCTATTCAGTTATGCATAGGCCAGATTGTTCGTGATTATGTAGCTCATGCAATGACACTTCAGTCCATGGTTCCTATAAAAAAGCTTTTTTTTTTTTTTTTTTTTTTTTAATACAGCTACACTGACCTGATGAACTCGTAAGTAGACTACCCTAGGACAAAACATCTAGGACTCTAGATTCTCTCTGCAGCTTTAACTACTACACAACATATTACTCTTCAGACAAAAAAAAAGGAATTTCCTTCCTAGTTTCACATAGAGCTTTACACAACAGACCAACTAAAGCCAAGAGTGGTTCTAAGCTTTCCTCCAACATTTCAGGTTCTGTCCACTGACTGCCAGACAAAGCCACCAGTGACCTGACCAGACTGCCTGCCCTATCGCTAGTCAGACCTCAGGTCATCTGTGATTTATACATTGATTTACAGCACAAATTCCTTCCAAGAACCAAAGACTTACACAATCATTTACAGCACAAATTCCTTCCAAGAACCAAACCATGCTCACCATCATCACCTTCATCATCATCTGCAGCATTGATTACAACTGGAGGGTGTGTAGGGCTTGGGACATTTTCCGAGTTTTCCACTTTCATCACCCGCCTTAGCTATGGAGAGGGATTGGACTGGACAGAAAGTTTGTTTTGCTGCAGTGACATCTGAGCCACTTTCAAATCATCGTCCACGGACTCAGGCGGACTTGGCAGTGTAGCTAGAGGAAGAGGAGGATCATCAGTAATATGGCAGTTTAAAACTTTGACCACAATGCACGAAGATGGTAGCTAAGGCAGATAACCTGCACAGACAATGAATTCAGCATCTCCTTTTGCCCATCCCGCCACTGTTTACACCGTGAACAATGACTTGCCTTCAAACAACAACACATCTCCCTACCACCCAGCAGAGGACGAAACAACAGAAAGCAAACTGCAAGGCAAATATCACACAAAGCAGAGAGAAGCTGAGCATGAAAGCAGAAAACAAATACCAGCAGTACAGCAGCAGTACACTCGGTTTAGCTGACCACCTAGAACTGCAGACCTTTTCCTGCACTCACAAATGGACGGTTACCTGATGTCTCCTACACTATTGGCACCCACTAAGTAATATGCAAAATTAATTCTTCAATACTTAAAGAAAAAGGACCTAAACTCACTCTTGCTTGGTGGTAAGAAGACTCCATCGATGTAACGTCCCTTTGCGTGATGAAAAGCACAGTTGGCTTTCTGACAGCCTACTGGCTGCTTCTCCCAGTAGCAGGGAATCTCACCGCGCTTTTTCTGAAGACAGAAAGAAAGACAAGCTCGTGATAACATGCACCTAAGGTTTGCAAAGAGATGCACAGTTCCAGGTCACGACAGCGATAGGGCTGTCACAATACAGTGCTGAAACATCATTCCAAAGGTCAGTTTATCACGGAAGTATAGTATTTCCGGGCATATTCACAAAGTTTGCAGAAGCTGTAACCACTATGCACGTTTAGCCCTGTCATCATTCAGTTTGAGAAGACAGGCACTCTCAGACATCAGTTTAGGGTGGGTTAAACTAATACACCTAGGATTATACTAGGATTATTCAGAGGGAAAAAGAACATCTTAAATTGCCTACGTTAACTCTATCCAGAACTACTTCTTGGAGACTTCGTTCTTCTGCACCTTTAACTTTCCCCACTGCTTCCTAGCCCAGGCAGCTAGAACAGCATTATCTGAAGGACTCCGGGACACAAGAGACCTGATAGATCATTATCAAGCCTGCTCTCAGGAGGCTAGTACAGCCTGTTTATTACCCCCCTGCTCCAGCAGGTTTTAGCAGTCTAGTTAGCGGTTATTCTGCATCTGTTGAGACAATACTGTCGGCGTCTAATAAAAGAAAATCTTGCTAAGACATACCTAAGGCATTGATTTTATTTCCCTCTCCTTCCTCCCACCCCCTCCCCTGCTAACAGAAACCAGTGTAATTCCAAAGCAAATGACTCTATCCTGCAAAAGCACAATCAGCACACCTACAGCACTGAAAAATGCTTTTGTTGATTTATTTTGAGAACACATCTTTAGGCACTCACGTCAATTTCCATGTGTCTGAATCGGCAGACATTCCTGAAACAACGACCCTCCTGCCACAGCGTGCAGACTGTCTCGTTCCCCAGAGCAGCTTCGCAGTGGCGGAAGGAACAGTTGTCTCCCTGTAACCAAAAGGAAACCAACAAGGAAAATATAGTACAGCCTCAAAAACGTCCATGCTACTGCCTCAGGTTGCTACGATTGAATTCAGAATCTATCTGGTTATCACGTTAACCAAAGACCAGTGTGCCTCCTCCTCCTACTCTACCCCTTCCTGAAAAAAATGAAAAAAAAAAAAAACCAACAAAAAAACAAAGCAAAGCAAAGCAAAAGAAACCCAGCCATACCTTGGTACAGGTAGAATAGAAATAGAAGTAGCAATCGTCTCCTTGTTTAGACATGCCGACAAGTTCTGATAACAAGCTCGGGTTCTCTCCACAGGGACTTCCTCTGCTCTTGGAGAGAGCTGTCTTCACCCTTGCTTGGGCTGAAAGTCTTCCACTGGCTTGTGATCAGTGAAATCTTCTTTTTAAAAGTAACCCTAAACAAAGTACCAACAAGTGAAAAATAATGAGTAACAAGCATTTTTCCAGCTTTCTTCTGTTCATCAAATTAGTCTCTTGAGGAGAGCAATGCCTTGAAATCAGCTGTTACGGGAACTAACACAATATTAAACTAAAGTTCTGTAAAGCTGCCAGGAGCTTTGTCAGCAAGTGTTCTCTTCCACGTCCTCAATAATATGCCTTGGAGCACACCTGGAAGCCTGAAAATGGAGTCACTTCTTCAAAAACCACCTGATCATACATGCAAGGCAATGATCAACTATGGCTACGAGTAACTTCTACAGAATGCAGTATGACGCATTAAATAGCATGTTCCAGTCACTGTGGGTCTTCGAGTTCACCTACCTGGACAACCTCAGCAAAGTTATTGATCTTCAAAGACTTCCAGTTAACTTCTCCTGGAGGCCGAACCAACACTGAATCCGTGAATTAATGATAAAGGGGTAGGAAGAATTTGCCTCTCCACTTTGCCAAGGGAACCTCTCATCCACAATTCAAACGTAGGATGTGCTTTTAAACAGCTTATAACTAATGGAGGAAGCAAGTCCATCTGAACACTCTCTCAGACTGGAGACAGCCAGGGTTAGTTAGCTCTTCAAAAAATAAAAACCAAAAAAAAAAAACCCACAAAACAAAACAAAAACAAAAAAAACCAGTGCATTTAGAGATGAACTCGTGATTCAAAGTGGCTGCAAAAATGAGGATCCATCTTCCACAGCCAGACAATTTGACTTTTTTTTTTTTTTTTATTCAAAATTCAGTATGTTCCAATCTCTGGTCTTCAAGATTTCTTCACCTATTAAGAAAACACTAAAACCTTTCCCCGTCTTTATTACCTGTACAGCAAAAAACACACCAGTGCATAGAAATACACAAATGTGCATACGCATACACACATATGTGTTTAGACACACAAACGAGGAGTGAGTGATAGAAAGTTAGCGAGAGCGACAGTGGAAATCAGAAGTTTTGCCTTTTTGACACAGAGAGCGCGTAAAAACTCTCTCATTTTGAGGGAACTAGAAAAAAATGGAGGATCTACCAAATATTTTGATGAGTATGCCTTCGAGGCCAATGCTTTATACCATGAGTGATCTGGGGGCCAGCACACAAATATGCATACATATGTACATGCATACAGGATAAACATATCTATACACACAAGCGTGCACAGTATATGTTGTATGGTATCCATATGGAGAACAACTCGTAGCCCTGATCAGACACGTAGAGTTGCAATCAATTAACAGCAGGAAGACAGCAGATCAAGGATACAGCAAGCTTTGAGAGGCAGGGCAATGCTCACTTTGCCAGTGGCATGGCTGCATGATACCAAGAATTTTGAATTAGTTTGATTTTTTGGAAGCAATTTGTTTTCTTTCTGCGCTGTAGCAAATACCACAGGTTTGCCATCACGTGCTGTTCCCTAATCCATATATCCATCATCATCCATTGCTGCAAGATCATGAAAGGTTAGAAAAGATGACTTAGGTCCAATTTAACAGCCAATGATTTTTCAATGACCAGAGCTGCAACAGATTTTATTTAGCCACAAGCAGGGTTTTTTTTCTGATGTGAAGTCAGATATTTTGATTTTTTTTTAAGACACTAAATGTCATAAAACCTGCAACCAGACCAGATAAAGTTCAAATTAGAGTGATTCTGAATCCTTTCATTAAAATGCTGCACATTTCTGTGCAAATTATTTCTGACTCTTCTGGACAAAAGCGGATGAAATAGTTCTTACAAATTAATAATAAAAGGTTGGAACCTTTTACTCACACAAACACTAGTGAATTTTCCAGGAAGTATTATTTTGGCAGGGAATTTTCCCAAATCTAAAGTAAAGAGGGGAAAAGTTGGGTTCTCATATTAGTTGTTGGTTTTGACTGCTTGACAAAGGGAATAAAAACAGTAGTTAAGTGCAAGGTTTCCTTCTCTTCTTTAGTATTGAGAGGAATCGTCACTTCCGACCTTTAGCACCTTCAGAAACACGCTTAGTGCCATGCAGATTCCTCTGCATCTACTTCTAAAAATTACTGGTGCTCCTTAGCATGGAAGTCGGACTTGAAATCTTTTCCAGACTGAGCTCTTTTGAATGCCCAAGGCGCTCATCATTTTGCTTGTTGCCTTCCATTTTCCTGAACAGACCCAGAACGCTGTTCAGGGTATGAATGGATCTGGTCTAAGGAATGGGAAGAAAGCAAAAACCAAGGATACCTCACAGCCCTAAATGCCATAAAAAGCAGTCTCATTTTAAAAAAGATCTCCAAAGCTTTTTTTTTTTTTTTAACTGACATCTGCCAATATGGCGATCCAAGTGCTGAACAGAAACCAACTGAACTAGCCCCTGAAAGCCTGAATAAAAATGAGTAACTCTGGTGCACTCAGCAGGTCTGTAATAGAAGTTGGCAAGAGTTTTAGATTTCTTTTTTCTCCAGGGTGCTAGTAAAGTTTTTGCGTTACGAGATTTTGAACTCTTTTTGTACAAAAGAATTACAGATGCACTACAGTCACGGTAGCTGGGGGTCTGGAAATACATGCCAACAAGTGTCATAAACTTTGCCTTTGCTGAAGGAAGATAACTAGTCCAAAGAAAACCTGTCTAGTTTGTTTTACAGGCTTGTCTTTCTCAGTATGGAACAAACTGACCTCCCTGGTCTAACTTTCCAGTTGGCTATTCTGCCTTTGTCCTGGAGAGAAGAGCAAGAAGGGAACAAAATATTTTTGCACTCCAAAAAATGCATTAGGGAAGGATTATCACACCTACCTAAGGGTAATTTCTTGTTTGTTTATAAAGCACAAAGTCTTCCTCTTGGACAGTCTCTGTTGCTGGCCTGTTTTGTGCCTTCCATTTATAATAAAGGCATTAAAGATGCTTACCCCGTTTTGGTGGTTTTTTTTTTTTTTAGAACAGTGTAAGCGGACAGTCGGATGACAAGCAAGAAAGAACAGCATAAACTCCTTGTTGTGACCCTGCTTTTTAATCACCCAGCATCAGCCTGGCTGCAAAACAGTCTCCGCTGATTTACCTGCTTGTTAAAGCACCCCACAGGCTGCAAGTGTTGTGTGCTAGGTGTCAAACTATATTTAACGGTGCATAGGTAAACCATTCATCTTCCCATGGTCGAAGCACAGAACAGCCTCCTGCTAGCACAGCTCATCCTTGCTGTAACTGCTTTTAAACCTATTTGTTGGTAAGAAAAGAGCTCAGTACACCACCTTCACAGGGCAAAAATTCACATGGAAGAGCAGAAAAACCCAGAAGTGCTTCCTGAACTTCACGTTACCAACAGCACCATCGGATTTAGATCCTGGCCTGGCATCCAGGATGCACGGCCTGCAAGCACTGCTGCGATGTGGAAGTGCCAAGGCAGGTTTTTGGCCTGCCCTAAAACACTTTTTTTTTTTTTTTTTTCTTTAACAAACAATACAAAGAGTGTGCCAGGTATGCTGTAATGCCCGTGTGCCAGGTCAATAGAGGATATCCAAACAACAGAGGCGCTTCTCCTAATTTCCCGCGTGAAAACACTTTCACAGCGTTCTTTTCACGAAGAAACCCCTCTCTATCTTCTCCAATGCTCCAGGACCTGCTGCAGCTGCAGCGGCTGCGCTGGTACAACCCGCATCTTTGACAAATCTTTTCAACAGTTCTGCTTTACCTCGGCACAGTTGAGGTCACTCCTCTTCCTCTTCCAGCTGAGGAAGCAGCTTGCGGGCTCTGCCACACGGTCGGTGCAGAAGCGAAAGCTGGGAACACAGCAGTCAAACTCTCACTGCTAACGAAGCCACCAGGGCAGAGGGCTGACACAGACCCGCCAGAGGCGAACCGTACCCGCTCTCCCTCCCGGCTGCGAGGCTCGCCGCAGCAGCCCCGACCCGAAGCGCTCACAGTGCTTTGCTTGGTGATGTCACCGATGAGTCAGAGTCCCCAGATGAGCATCTGCCTTGCCACTCTTTAATGTTGGTGTTGTTTTTTGGTTGGTTGTTTGCTTGCTTTTGAAACTTATGCAGGTTATGGTAAACCTTCAGGTAAACCACAGATCAATGGGGAAGAAGTCCCACACGAGGGAAGGCCGTGCTTTTCTTCCAGGCAATGGCGCATGCTTTAACATGCTGCATTCAACAAAGAAGCTCTCTCCATTTTGCGCAGTGGCAACAGGCACGACTGCAACACACGCACGTGTAGGCAGCACCTGCAGGTCCCAAACCCTTAACCAATTTTTAGATAGCACCAATTTTTTATGTAGTTGCTTTCCCTTCATCCATAACCCCTTTTTTCCTTTCTTTGTATCGGGTGGCTCTCCTCCATTGTTCTCTCTGTCATTTTCCTCCCCAGTGTCTGAGCAGGCACTGGGAATCGTTTCCAGAGGAAGGGTACTGCTGAAGCTACAACATTTACTCTCAGGGAAAAGAGAGTATGTGAAAGAATACATACTTCCTTTCTTTTTCCTTTTTTTTTTTTTAAATCTCTGAAATCAACGCTGCGGCCTGGCAGCAAATAACTATGGGAGTAATGATGATTCCTCATCCTCACTGTAACGTTGTAGTTAATGTCATAAAGAAGCAATTTCCCCAGACAGTGGCCATTTGAGATGGGAAGGGGCAGTAAGAGGAAGTTTTCCTTAGACTAGCTCTTCCCCCAGAACACCTCGCCATCCAGCAACAAATTCAATTCACCTGCTCCGCCTGATCAGTCAAACGCGCGTCCGACTCCAGCACACGCCACAGCGGTGGTTCTGACGTGGTTTGAGAATCACCTATCCGCAGAATATCTCGGGTTTGTACACTCAAATAACGCAGTCTTTTCCAAATAAGGCCCAGAGCTCACACTCCGAGTGCAGCCTAACAGCACCAGAGGGCCGGTAGGCTAAACATTCCCATCCTGGCAACAGGACTGACCCGGGCAACAGTAAGCATCCCTTCTGCACTTTCATCGTGAACATCAGCATAAGGAAACAGAGACCTCCTCGATCCAAGTTTGAACAAACCCAAGCGGGTTTGAACAACCCAAGCGGGTTGTTTTCAGCAAACTAACGGAGAAATTAAGGTGACAACCGCGTGCATCCAGAGTTAGTCAGATCCCGAAGGCAGTTCCTTTGGGAAACGCAGGAGCAGCGCGCCAGATGACGGCTACCTTACAGCGCACCCCTCAGAGGCACTGCTACGAAAGGAAGGCAGAAGGTTGGAACTCAAAATAACTCGCAAGGCGGGTTAAGGGGGAAGCTTTAATTTCCTGAGCAGAACCTCCCCCCTGAAGACAGCCCAGGGACTCTTTGCTTCCCCAGGGAGACGGCAGGGACAGGGCAGGGAGGTGGGATGGAGGGACACAGGGCCAGATGGACGGCCAGACGGCCGGATGGATGGACAGACGGCCAGACGGACGGCCAGACGGCCCAAAAGGCCTGAGCAAGGGCTGAGGAGCGGGAGGGAAGGGCAGGGCGAGGGGAAGGGCGGCCCTGGGCCTGACAGGGCACCTTGGGCCTAACCCCGGGCAGCAGCTCCCCGTCTCACAGGGCCCGCGGGGGGCTGCCTGTAACAGGAGATGCGGGCAGGTAAATTTTACAAGCACTGCATCACAAATACCCTGCAACACCTGAACTATTCACTGGGACAGCCTCCTTCCTCACCTCCTGAAAGCTCCAGCTGGCAAACCAAGGACAAAATGAAAGGCAGATGTGGAGGACCTCGTAAGATACTGTTTTGTTCCCTACGTGCCCACTGCTGGTGACACGTAATGCCTCCTGTTCCCGAACGACATTGGCACGTTACATCTTTACTACATGCTGAAAGGAACTCAGCAACTTGAACACAACTTAGAATTACCCATCCCGGCAGCAGGCTGTCCAGCTGAAGCTGCTTTAGCCAATCAAGTGTGTCATGCTGCCCCTCAAAGGTTTCTTCCTGGGAACGTCTGCTGTGACACTCCTGACGTATTACTTCTCGGAATGGCAGAACTGCGCTGGGTAGGCCCCACAGCAAGACTCGTATTTCTGTCCTTCCCTTTCAGGAAAGGATCTCCCACCTTGAATTTATTAATTTTCATGATGATGATACACAAATTGAAGTTTTGAAAAACTGAATGCTGATTAACAGATTTCTAGCACAGCCTGTGCATCAAAATTCATTTCTCTCCATTTAGGTAATCTTAGTTTCTGAGTTACAGTTACAGTCAAAATTTTTCTTCTTCGATTTTTTTCTTTTTTCTTTTTTTTTGTGATCAGAAAAACGAGGGGACTGGCTGTCCCAAGTCAGCCGGGGAACTTCTCTTTGGTCGATGCATCAAGCAACTCAGCTCTCTTGGGGAAACTTAAATAGAAAAGACAGATCTCCAAACGGATAAAAAAAATAAATCAAATGGTAAAAACCCAACCGACACATCTGATACCCCAGCTTATTGAACAGCACAAGGGTTTAATCTACAGGCTCTGTCCAAAGCAGCAAGAAGTGACAGATTTAATCCAAACCAGTTGCCCGCTCTCACTCTCTGATCTGGAGACGTTATTGGACAAGCATGCGTAGCAGTAACACTTGTAAACACTGGGTTACTGCACCACAGCCCCAAATCCCTCACGGGCCCACTAAGATACTTTTACTGACTGATCCACAATAAGCACTCCCAAAAAGATTCTCAACAAGTTAAACCCTGTTTAGAAAGAATCTGAGGAACCTGTCACTGCAGCAACAAAGGGCTGCAATTGCATGCAAAATCTCCAACACCCTCCTTAGCACCCTGCTAGCTCAAGGACTGTGTGGGGCTTCCGTGCCCTGAACGAGTCCACCCTGGCCACGTAATGCAGATGTAATGGTCAAGAAAGCACATAGCGTTATCGAAACTTATCAGATCCACAGCAAAAAGAAAAGCCCACGCTTCTATATTTCTCCTCCTTCTCCATTCACAGAAGGAAGAGACTGAAAACAAGCAGATTTGTGGTTTACATTTACAGTTAATGTGAAAAATGGCTATTTGTGAAATACATCACGTATTGTTTCAAGCTACAAACAACTCGCTCCCACAAAGGAAAGACTTTTGACCTCAGCATGCAACCCCAGTTACAAATAACTTCCTATCTACCAGCGGGCCGCATTCCCCTGGCACTCAGTCACTCCGCAGCACGGCAGCCACCTTTGTTCTAAGGATGGCAAATTCTACTTAGAAACGCTCTGTAGAAGAGTGATGTTGTCCCCTTTTAACACGATCCGGCCTGCAGCACAGAGAAGGGAAAGAGGGGATTAGAGAGAGCCCAGAACCTGAGAATAATCTCGTGTTTTCAGAAAGTGTTTCGTGTGGTTGAGCAGGGTTTTGCCCATCATGCAGAGTGCAGGCCGCCTGGTATTACACGTTCCAAAGACCAGAACTGGTCTCAGGCAGGGACAGATTCTCCTTCATTCAGCAAAATCAGCAGCTCAAAAATCATCAGGGACAGAGATGTAGCCAGGAATTGCTCACTGAACTTCAACAGCAAGGCTCGTCACACGGTTGGTACCTCTCAGTGCTGCTACCTAGAAGGCTCACCCGGGCAGGTTTCAGACCGCGCGTCACTCGGGTTGCACAGACACACGACTCACCCAGCTGTTTCCTTGATTTTGTCTTGGAGTGAATCTCCTCTGCGTCGTCCAGCGCCAAATTCACGTACTCGTCAAAGCCCTAGAAATCGGCAACAGTGGCAATTAGTTCAGCAACAACACGAACCATCGTCAGCTTTGCTGAGCCAGGCTGGACAACGAAGACTAATTGTTAGAGAAGCACGATTTCTTTTTTCCCTTGGGCTAGTTTTTCTTGACAAGAAAAAATAGGATTGTGAATGAGGGAAAACAAACTAACGACGTAACGTGGGGTCGTGCTGACACTCACGATGATGCAGCCTTCTATCCGCACGTTCACTTGCTCAGCCACACCTGGATCCTCGAGCTCTGCAGAACGAAGGAGGAGAGTAAATTGGAACACAAACACCGCGAGCAGTTTTGTTCTCTCTCGTGTGTTCAGAAATACCCGCTAACCATAGCCGCTAGAGCTCCCAAACACTCCAAGGAGCAACTCTCAGGGGCAGTTTCAATTAACAGTCTGACATTTTAGAGTCTTATATGACTGGGTGAATACTACACGTTTGCTGAAGGACACGTTTCCAGTCACAAGGGAACACTCCTGCAAGCCCGGCTGCACGATGCCACTCCCGTTAACACGAGGGCGAAACGCCGGGCTGCGCAGCAGCTCCTTGTACCCACCAGCACGCCGCACAGCTCTCCATTCCCCACAAACCTGCCCCGAGCAACGGGTGGGAGCCGAAAACTCAGCGAGGGAGATCCCCGGACCCTCCCCGCTCCCCCCACCCCCCCCCAAATCCCCATCCCCATCCCCTCCCCGTCCTCTCCCCGCGCTACTCACGCTCTGCAGGTAGCGGAAGATGAGGTTCCGGGGCGCTGCGTGAAGGGCTCAGCACGGGGACAAGAGCTCCAGGCCCGGGACAAGGCCTCAGGACAAGGCCTCAAACCCTGCAACGAGGCCCCAGGGCCCCGGGACAAGGCCTCAAGGCCCGGGCCGAGACCCCTGAGGCCCGGGCCGCCCCCCACCCGCTCCCCCGTCGCTCCCCGGCCGCAGGAAGGCTACGATGGGCTGCACCATCACCTTCTGCACCTTCTGGTCCTGCCCGCGGTACGCCATGGCTGCCGCCGCCTCGCTGCTCCTGCCGCCCCTGCTGGGCCGCCTCCGGAAGCCCCTGAGGCCGGGCGGGAGCGCGCAAGGGACGCTGGGATGCTGGAGGAGCGTGGGGGGGCCGCTCTAGCAGGCCGGGAGGACCGCGTCTCTATGGTTGCAGGCAGGGGTCCCTGCGCCAGCTTTATTGGCGAGCAGCGAGGCTGGGGGGGGGGAGGGGGGCAAGACAGCCTTAAATAAAATACGAATATAAAAAGTTTTATAAATGGCTGAGTCCCAAATAGGATTACAATCAAAGTTTACAATTTATTAAATGCATAGAGGCAAGCAAGCAGCGCTGGGTGCGCCGGGAGTCTCTGCTCCCCCAGGCCGCACACCTGTTACGTAAGGCGGCTGGTTTTGATGCTCCCAGGCTAATACATATTCATTACTACTTCGAGAAGAGGCAGGGTTATTAGAATTGGTTTCCGGAATCCGAAACCCCTCCCAGGGGCGCCTGCGTACCAGTCTCTGGTGGTCTCTCGGGGCTTGCTCGGGCTGAATGCTGGTTGTCTTCCTCTCAGGCTTTTGTCCTTCAATTGTCCTTCAGCTCCCCCTTCCTCCTCGTTTGGGAGCCTCTGCGCCGGATTTCAGAAACTCTAGCAACATTCCCTGCAGTAGTCAGCACTTTTCCCTAAAAACCTGTTGTGGTTTAACCCGGCTGGCAGCTGAACACCACACAGCCATTCGCTCACCCTCCCCCCTCCCTCTCTGGGATGGGGGAGAGAAACGGGAAAGTGAAGCCGGTGAGTTGAGATAAAGACAGTTTATTAAGACAGGAATATAATAATAACAATAATAATAATAATAGTGATAATGATAATAGTATTAACAATAATAATGTGTAAGAAAACAAGTGATGCACAATGGAATTGCTCACCACCCGCGGACCGATGCCCAGCCTATTCCCGAGCAGCCGGCCCCCCCACCCCGGCCAGCCACCCCTATATATTGTTTAGCATGACGTCAGATGGTATGGAATACCCCTTTGGCCAGTTTGGGTCAGCTGTCCTGGGTCTGTCCCCTCCCAGCTCCTGCTGCACCCCCAGCCTGCTCGCTGGCAGGACAGAGCGAGAAGCCGAAAAGTCCTTGGCCTGGTGTAAACACTGCTCTGCAACAATTAAAACATCAGCATGTTATCAGCGCTCTTCTCATCCTAATCCAAAACATAGCACCCTACCAGCTACTATGAGCTACTTAACTCTGTCCTAACTGGAACCAGGACAGATATCCACCCCTTATTCCATACCATTTATGTCATGCTCAGGTTACACTCTGTCCAATACATTCTAATTAATCACCATTTTCATCTATGATATATAGCAATCATGGTAGTGATGACATACATTATTATATAATAATTAACATACTACAATTCAACTCATAGGCTATTCTCACCCAGTATCAAATCCCCTTGAGGTACACACCGGACCTCCCCATTCTTTTGCATTACCCACCAAGTGCATCCAGGTCCCTGAGCAAAAGCAATTCCACGAATGGGTTTGCCTTTTCCTGAGGCAGGAGTAGCCCGGACTGTTTTACCCAGCATGTTTCTTACGTGCACTACAGGAACTTTATCCCCTTCTACAGTGCGTAACAGGTTTGATTGGGCAGGTCCAGCTCGGTTGGCAGATCCCCTGGTATTGACTAACCAGGTGGCCTTTGCCAAATGTGTATCCCAATTTTTGAATGTCCCAGCACCCATTGCTTTCAGTGTAGTCTTCAACAGTCCATTGTATCGTTCAACTTTTCCAGAGGGTGGTGCATGATAGGGGATGTGATACACCCACTCAATACCATGTTCTTTGGCCCAAGTGTCTATAAGGTTGTTTCGGAAATGAGTCCCGTTGTCTGACTCAATTCTCTCTGGGGTGCCATGTCGCCATAAGACTTGCTTTTCAAGGCCCAGGATAGTGTTCTGGGCGGTGGCATGGGGCACAGGATATGTTTCCAGCCATCCGGTGGTTGCTTCCACCATTGTAAGTACGTGGCGCTTGCCGTTGCGGGTTTGAGGGAGTGTGATGTAATCAATCTGCCAGGCCTCTCCATATTTATATTTCAGCCATCGTCCTCCATACCAAAGAGGTTTTGACCGTTTGGCTTGCTTGATTGCAGCACATGTTTCACAGTCATGAATAACCTGTGCTATAGTGTCCATGGTCAGGTCCACCCCTCGATCACGAGCCCATCTGTAGGTTGCATCTCTACCTTGATGGCCTGAGGTGTCATGGGCCCATCGGGCTATAAATAATTCACCTTTATGTTGCCAGTCCAGGTCCACCTGAGCCACTTCAATCTTAGCAGCCTGATCCACCTGCTGGTGGTTTTGATGTTCTTCAGTAGCCCGATTCTTGGGCACATGAGCATCTACATGGCATACCTTTACAACCAGGTTCTCTACCCGGGCAGCAATATCTTGCCACAATGCCGCAGCCCAGATGGGCTTGCCCCTGCGCTGCTAGTTGTTCTGCTTCCATTGCTGTAACCACCCCCACAGGGCATTTGCTACCATCCATGAATCAGTATAGAGATAGAGAACTGGCCACTTTTCTCGTTCAGCAATATCTAAAGCCAGCTGAATGGCTTTCACTTCTGCAAACTGACTCGATTCACCTTCTCCCTCAGCAGCTTCTGCAACTCGTCGTGTAGGACTCCATACAGCAGCTTTCCATCTCCGATGCTTTCCCACAATACGACAGGACCCGTCAAGTGAACAAGGCATATTTCTTCTCATTTTCCGGTAGCTTGTTGTACAGTGGGGCTTCTTCAGCACGAACCACCTCCTCCTCTGATGATATCCCAAAGTATTTGCCTTCTGGCCAGTCCATAATCACCTCCAAGATTCCTGGGCGACTGGGGTTTCCTATTCGAGCCCGCTGAGTAATCAGTGCAACCCACTTGCTCCATGTAGCATCAGTTGCATGATGTGTAGAGGGGACCGTTCCTTTGAACATCCAGCCTAGTACCGGCAGTCGGGGTGCCAGGAGGAGCTGCTCTTCAGTACCGACCACTTCCGAAGCAGATCGAACTCCTTCATATGCTGCCAATATCTCCTTTTCAGTTGGAGTATAGCGGGCTTCAGATCCTCTGTATCCCCGACTCCAAAACCCCAGGGGTCGACCTCGAGTTTCCCCAGGTTCTTTCTGCCAGAGGCTCCAGGTGGGACCATTCTCCCCGGCTGCGGTGTAGAGCACATTCTTTACATCTGGTCCTGTTCGGACTGGCCCGAGGGCTACTGCATGAACTATTTCCTGCTTAATTTGTTCAAAGGCTTGTCGTTGCTCAGGGCCCCATTCAAAAGCATTCTTCTTACGGGTTACTTGGTAGAGCGGGTTTACAATCAGACTGTAATTTGGAATATGCATTCTCCAAAACCCCACGACACCTAGGAAAGTTTGTGTTTCTTTTTTGCTAGTTGGTGGAGACATAGCTGTTATTTTGTTGATCACATCCATTGGGATTTGACGACGTCCATCTTGCCATTTTATTCCTAAAAACTGGATCTCTCGTGCAGGTCCTTTAACTTTATTCTGTTTTATGGCAAAACCGGCCTTCAGAAGGATTTGGACTATTTTCTTCCCTTTCTCGAAAACTTCTTCTGCAGTGTCACCCCACACAATGATGTCATCGATGTACTGCAGGTGTTCAGGAGCTTCCCCCTGCTCCAGCGCAGACTGGATCAGTCCATGGCAAATGGTAGGGCTGTGTTTCCACCCCTGGGGCAGCCGATTCCAAGTATATTGGACTCCCCTCCAAGTGAAAGCAAACTGTGGCCTGCACTGTGCTGCTAGAGGGATGGAGAAAAATGCATTAGCGATATCAATTGTGGCATACCACTTGGCTGCCTTTGATTCCAGTTCATACTGGAGTTCTAGCATGTCCGGCACTGCAGCACTCAGTGGTGGCGTGACTTCGTTCAGGCCACGATAGTCCACTGTTAGTCTCCACTCACCATTAGACTTTCGCACTGGCCATATGGGACTATTAAAAGGTGAATGAGTCTTGCTGATCACTCCTTGGCTCTCCAGTTGACGAATTAGCTTATGGATGGGACTCAGGGAGTCTCGGTTGGTGCGATATTGCCACCGGTGCACAGTTGTGGTAGCGATCGGCACTTGCTGTTCTTCAACCCTCAGCAACCCCACAACAGAAGGGTCCTCTGAGAGACCAGGCAAAGTAGACAACTGTTTAATGTCCTCTGTCTCCAAGGCAGCTATGCCAAAAGCCCAGCAGAACCCTTTTGGGTCCTTGAAATATCCTCTTCTAAGATAGTCTATGCCAAGGATGCACGGAGCATCTGGGCCAGTCACAATACGGTGCTTTTGCCACTCATTGCCGGTTAGACTCACTTCAGCCTCCAATACAGTTAACTGCTGGGATCCCCCTGTCACACCATAAATACAGATGGGCTCTGGCCCTGTATAGCTTGATGGCATTAGAGTACATTGTGCACCGGTGTCTACCAAAGCCTTATACTTCTGTGCGTCTGACGTGCCAGGCCATCGAATCCACACAGTCCAATAAACTCGATTGTCCCTTTCCTCCCCCTGTCTGGAGGCAGGGCCCCTCTAGTCCTGGTCAGAATCTTCGTTTCTGTGTCTAAAGGACTGCCTGCTGGAAGTTGGAGCAGCAAACTTTTCAGAGAATTCCTTTTTCCCAATTGTTTTCCTTTGCAATTCACGTACCCGTGCCTCTAGGGTCGCAGTAGATTTTCCATCCCATTTTCTCATGTCCTCTCCATGGTCACGTAGGTAAAACCACAGGGTGGCGCGGTGTGTGTGCCCACCATATTGTCTTCCTTGCATAGATGAATGTTTACCCCTAATAGCTGAGACACTGGTTTGTACAGGTGGGGAGGAAAATAATCTCTCTTCAAGTTGGTGGATCTTTTCAGAAAGTTTCTCCAAAGTATTCTCTTTTAGCTGGTGGACACTGGTTCGTGCAGGTGGAGGGGAAGATAAATTCTCTTTAAGTTGGTGGACCTCTTCAGAGAGTTTCTCCACAGCCGAGACACAGGCCTGTAGGGAAGAGGAGAGATTTCCTTCGTACTGCCGGAGTAATTTAGCCACTTCATTCACTGGGGGATTTTCCTCCGCTTTCCAGGCTATTATTGCCAATGAGCTGGCATATGATGATGGTGCACTCCGTACAAACTTCCGCCACATAGGTGGTGTACACTGGACTGCATCTGGATCTGCGGATGTTTGTGCGTCGTCTAGGTCCTTATAAATTACTTCCCGTACGGCCAATTCCCTCAGGTACTGAATTCCCTTCTCCATGGTGGTCCATTTGCCTGGTAGACATACAAGTTCTTCCTTGAAGGGATACCTTTCCTGCACAGCTGACAGGAGACGCCTCCAGAGACTGCGAGATCGTGCTCCATCTCCAATTGCTTTGTCAATGCATGCGTCCCTAGCAAGGGATCCCAGCCACCTGGCTTCCTTGCCCTCTAATTCCACATAATTGGCTCCAGTGTCTCAGCACCGGAGCAGCCAGGTGACAAGCTGCTCACCTATACAGCGACCAAAATCTTTTCGCACATCTCGTAGCTCACGCTGGTATAGAGTCCGGGTAATTACTGTTGATTTTTCGACATCCCCATCCTCATCTTCAGTCTCCTGCACCTTTGATGGCCCAGCCTCGTCTTCACTATGCCCAGACTTAGCAGAAGACTGTTTGCGTTGTAAACGACCTGAGCCTCTATACCATTTCTTCACCTTGTCTACAGGGGCAACTTGCACTGCTACAGCTCGTTTCTCTAACCCAGACACAGGGTCTGCCACAGGGGTTGGAATACCCTCTGCGGGGTCAACTTGCACTGCTACAGCTCGTTTCTCTGACCCAGACACAGGAGTGGGAGCAGCTGCAGGAGCTGGAGCTGCTGCAGGGGCTGGAGTGGCTGCGGGAGCTGGAGCTGGAGCGGCTGCAGGGGCTGGAGCGGCTGCAGGAGCTGGAGCTGGAGCGGCTGCAGGAGCTGGAGCGGCTGCAGGAGCTGGAACTGGAACGGCTGCAGGAGCTGGAACTGGAGTGGCTGCAGGAGCTGGAGCGGCTGCAGGAGCTGGAGCGGCTGCAGGAGCTGGAACTGGAGCGGCTGCAGGAGCTGCAGCTGGAGTGGCTGCAGGAGCTGGAGCGGCTGCAGGAGCTGCAGCTGGAGTGGCTGCAGGAGCTGGAGCTGGAGCGGCTGCAGGAGCTGGAGCGGCTGCAGGAGCTGGAACTGGAATGGCTGCAGGAGCAGGAGCGGCTGCAGGAGCTGGAGCGGCTGCAGGAGCTGGAGCTAGGTTGCTAGTAGCATCAATTGCAGCTCGATAGGCACAAGCCAGACCCCAGCATGCTACAGTGATTTGTGTCACTTTGGAACTGCCAGAGTCATGACACCTTTTTTTCAAGCATTCTGCCAGCTTTTTAGGATTTTGCAGTTGTTCAGGGGTGAATGTCCAAAACACTGGAGGTGACCACTGCTCTAGAAACCTGCCCATATCCTCCCACACTCCCTGCCACTCGCAACTATCCCGCCTCAAGACAGATCTCCGGATGAGATTCCTAAGTAGTTGTTTAACCCTCAACAAAACCTGAAGCGCATTCAGGAGACATAACAACAAGAGCAGGCTGGTCTGAGTATCCCAAGGATATTCAACATCTCGGAGAACCACCGTAACTAGCTCGGGGGATAAGAGGGTGGTGGTGAAGGAGAAAGGGAGAGTGAACAGGTAGGGAAACATGTCTTCCCCTGTCCCCTTCACAGATGGGCTCCCTAACGAAAACAGGCAATAGCTGTAATTGCTAATAGTTTCCGAGATATGGTTTCCAAAGTATAGAGTCGACGTCAGTGCTGAGTACAAATACCAGGTTAAAGTCGTGACCAGATATTTCATCATTTCATAAGCCATTGTTACACCGCACAGTACCATAACAATCTTAAACTAGGGCCCGGAAAGGATAAACAGTGCAACAGGCAGCACATACAGAAAGTAACGCACCATAAAACTCAATTTGGAATACAGGTATAGCAGACTGGAGATTAAGGCAATCAACATCGTGACTAGCAACTATTTAGCAGGTCCAATACTTATACCAATATTAGTTTAACACACTCTGGTCAGATTTGTCGATATCTCAACCCTTCGTGCCCCACGTTGGGCGCCAAAAGGACTGTTGTGGTTTAACCTGGCTGGCAGCTAAACACCACACAGCCGTTCGCTCACCCTCCCCCCTCCCTCTCTGGGATGGGGGAGAGAAACAGGAAAGTGAAGCCGGTGAGTTGAGATAAAGACAGTTTATTAAGACAGGAATATAATAATAACAATAATAATAATAATAGTGATAATGATAATAGTATTAACAATAATAATGTGTAAGAAAACAAGTGATGCACAATGGAATTGCTCACCACCCGCGGACCGATGCCCAGCCTATTCCCGAGCAGCCGGCCCCCCCACCCCGGCCAGCCACCCCTATATATTGTTTAGCATGACGTCAGATGGTATGGAATACCCCTTTGGCCAGTTTGGGTCAGCTGTCCTGGGTCTGTCCCCTCCCAGCTCCTGCTGCACCCCCAGCCTGCTCGCTGGCAGGACAGAGCGAGAAGCCGAAAAGTCCTTGGCCTGGTGTAAACACTGCTCTGCAACAATTAAAACATCAGCATGTTATTAGCGCTCTTCTCATCCTAATCCAAAACATAGCACCCTACCAGCTACTATGAGGGAAAATTAACTCTGTCCTAACTGGAACCAGGACAAAACCCCTTTGTTCTCTTATCACCTAGACCCCGGCCTCAATGTTAACCCTTCAAATCCCTTAGTGACACGAATTGCTGGACCATTCCTTACAAAAGGAAGGATAAAATATGTTGAGGAGCAATGGCACACGCGAAAGCCCAGCGCCGCGGGCAGAGACAGCGAAGGTTGACGGCAGAACAGTGCTCGGTTTGAACACGGAGAGGGAAAGCGAGGGGAAGGTGGCCGAAGCCGGCCGCAGTCTCTGAGCTCTCCTCCTCATGATTGTTTTCTCTCAAAGCCATTTCTGTCTGTGTGCGGGCACCCGGAGCCGGCAGAAGTCCCCGTGAAGTCCTTCGGCAGGACGGAGGGCTGCGTGGGCTCCAGTGAGAGAGGGAGTTAGGAGAATCTTATCAAGTAGAGATAGAGCGCTGACGGCATTAAACTAGGATGCTACTTAGTGTCTTTGCTAACTATGGTGCATTGTGCCAATTAACTAAAGCAAGAAGCCTTGGGCTCCTTACCAAGGTCAGTCTCCTAATAAGAGAGTGAGACTCTTAAGAAACTGGGAGAAACTGGTCCTGCAGGTGCACAAGAGCCAAGGAGCAACTGAGTCTGTGCAAAGACAAGAGGTCAACTAGCGGTGACGAGGAAGAGTCATCAATCTTCATGCCCACGACCTCCCGTGCTGCCCAGCGCTGAATAAACATACCTACTTTACAATCTCACTGATTGTGGAGTCCCTTTTCCGCAAGTCACTAGCAGCGGTTTCTTCCGCAGAGGTTTTCCCAGAGCCGCTTCAAAGCTTCCCTCGCGGAGCTGGGGCGTCGCAGGGGGTCGTCAAAGCACGCATGCGCACACACACACACACGCACACACACACACACACAGGCGTTGTTGTCCAAACAGAAAGTATTTACAACAAATTCGACAAGCGGTTTTCCTCTGCCAGCAGCAAATGCCTGAGGGCCCCTACAGCTTCACAAATCATAGCACAAAGAGCCTAAAGTTCCTCTAAAATTTAGGGAAATGATTCAAAATAGATCTGCTAGGGGAAAACGATCACTGGCGGCAGGGTACACAATACACGCGAGTCTCAGCTCTCCTCCGCAGGGTCAGTGCCCACGCCCAAGTGCGACGCTGATGGCACCCGAACATTTGCTGTAGCAGGCAGCAGAGCCAGCAGCTCAGGGGAGCAATTTTAAAAACCAGGAGGCACTTAAACCAACCCTTAATTGACCCAGTTACTGCAGGAGAGTCCCGACTACTCGCCCTGGAGTCCTACTGTCACCAGCAAAAAGCACCAACCAAAGCTTGGGGGAACTTTGGTACAGCACAAGAGAAGGGAGTGGGGGTAGTGTAGCCGTATCACAGAGCTGCTGCTTTTCACACCATTTTATCATCCCTGATAATTGAAAGTAAGGCCGGGTGGGCTGACCCCACCACCACCACTCCTGGCAGCATGTTTGGTCCACAACGCTAGAATAATTATTTTGCTCCCTCCCGCCCCTACAGCTTCATCATCTGAAAAGATTACAGTCAAAACAATGGCATACACAAATAAAAGTCAAGAGTTGACATAGTAACTCCGGGATTTGGGTATCAACTGTCCGAGAAATCAGAACACCCAGGCTTCACAATGTGCCCAACATCGAGCTGTGCCAAGGGGGGGCGGAAGGAAGAAGCTTTCCGTTTAAGCCTTCAGAGCATCGCTCCATCACTACGTCAATTCACAGCCACCACAGCGTGCCGATGGACATCTTTCTGTGCCAAAAGAAACAAGTGCTTTGTCCTCTTGATATCAAAGGTAGCCACCTATAGTTACGGAACCATGCACAAGACCTTAACTCTGACCAGCAGGAAAACTTAGGACAACTGAGTGCAGATCCTGCCAATTTCTACCAGTTCCAACTGTGCTTTAAGTCTCATTGCAAAGCCTCAGTTAGAAAAAGGATCACCTCGGGGTATCCAACAAGAAGAAGAGTTTTTTTTTGTTGTTGTTGTTTTTTTTTTTTTTTTTTTAGTATACCATAGGACTATGCAGTTCAATCATCAATCATCTTGGAAAGCTCAAGGAGGAGGTCATCCTCATCCTTCCCTGGGTCCAAGTCGAGCTCGGCTTCCAGTATGCCGTCTGAGAGTTCCCAAAGTAGCATCTCTAAATCCTCGTCTACAGATACGGGCGCGTTGCCTGTGGAACTCAGCCGGCGTGTCCTTGCTTCTTCTAGCTGGGAAGAAGCTGAAGTCGAGCTTGAGAACTCCATTGGCTCCACGGATTCTACCTGGCTTCCAAGATGTGCTTCAGGTCTTGGCAGAGCAAGGAAGAGAACAATCAGTATATGCCATTTCTTAACGGGAAATCCCTTTTCTGCAAACCGGCTCTTAAAACCGTAGCCAACCCCTCCTGCACTTCAATCTTACCCAGGGATTGTTATTCAATTAACCCAGGGCTACATTTAGAGCCCAATATATTAGCAGGTACATTTTTCAGTTTGGGGGTTTCACTGTGAAGCCAGAGCACCCGGAGTCTAGCAAAGATGGTTCAATTTTTGTAGCAAGAGGCACTTTGCCACCTTGCTTAATTTTCCTGTAAAAATGTTAAGAAGTCTCCATCTGCAAATATCTGTTTACTAAGTTAGTCATTTTTCCCACGGCACACTCAGCAGAGTTTGCTCCCCACTACAGGAAGCTGATCTGCAGCCATCACTTCCCTCTGCTCTCCCTGCACTCTTGTCATCTTGTATGTTTGTTCGGGTGGCATTCTTGAGGACCAAAAGGCAGAGGACACTACTCATCATTTATCACCTCACAAGGAAGTAGAAGAACTTCACCTCATCCTCATTTAGGTATTCAGACAGAGCAAGAAGTCACTGGAAAGCTGTACCGACTTGCAGCATTTAAAGAAAGTAAGTCTAATTAAGCATTCCTTCTAGCTGCTAGAAAGTCATTTCACGTGACTTATTCCTCTGATGGATTTGGGCTTTAATTATCTCAGAACCCTCCTTTTTTCCCCACCTGTGACAGAACTTATGTTTCACTGGGGATATACACCGATTGAGAAAAAGAACAAGTTGTGGTCATCACCTGTTTTGGGGATTTTCTTCAAGTCTGGTGGCTGGGACGTGCTCCAGCGTGGCTGGAACAGCCTAGAAAGCAGCAAAACAGTGTTTAGGACTCATGGGTAAAAGATTCCTTACTAGCTTTTTCCTCCATGCTGCTTCTCCTCTGGCATTGCGGAGCCTTAGCCAAAATACAAAACCAAGGTGCTCCTGAAGAAAGTTAATATTCACTTGGAGGTTACTAATGATCTTGTGTCTTTTAAGAACACAGCATTAATGGACAAAATCCTCCACACCAGAGAAATCACAGAATCACAGAGGACTAAGTAAATAGTGCCATTAATCTAATAAATATGGAAGGGTACTACAAGAATTCTGTAGGCAGCTACTGGATTTAAAAGGAAACAGAAGGCCTGTAGAACATTTGAGTTTTCCATCTTTTCTCCTAGAGGAGGGTATAAATTTTACAAGGGATCCATTTCTGCATTAGCCCCTGTCCTTACCATAGCTGCTTTTTTGGCTGGAGGTCCCATTGTGTCAGCGTCGGAGGCAGTCCGTGGTTTCACAGCTGCTACAGCAGAGGGAAAACTGCCAGGTGCCTTACGTTTCAGTGCCTTCTTCTTGGGGGAAGCGACTTTCCCATCCCAAGGCTTCGCAAACATGTTAAAGTTGGCTAGAGTAAAAGGAAGAGAGAACTGATACAGTCTTGCTCTGCCTCATGAAAAATCCACGTTCTCTTCCTCATTTCCACGGCCCTTCTACACAGTTAACTGTATTTGGCCAGCAGAATTACACTGCCATTGCCTGGATTCTCAGCAATATCTTCCACATAGTAAACTCCGTCTACCAACAATCCATACAAAGGAACAAAGAAAGTGAATGGCTACAGTAAATCATAATCCAGGACGAGGGAAACTCAGACACAGAGCGATCCCAAGTGCAAGCAATACTCTAAGACGTTGTATGAAGTCTAGTAAGATTCACAAATGTTGACAGCTTTTGTATTTAAAGTCTTGCTCCCTCTAGGAAAGGAAAAGCAGCAGGTATAGTAAGACAAGAGAGTGTATGCAACTGTTGTACCAGCTTCCTCTCCCCTGCAGTGATGTCCCACAAAATTTATTAAGTTGTTCTACAAAATCCAAATTTGTAGAGTCATATTCTAGTCTCCCATTCCTGACCTAACGTCTGGCTGGCAGGAGAAGAAACGAAAGAAAGCTGGGTACTTGTTTTCTTTGTGTGTTTATTTCCTCGTGTCCCGTGAGACAGAGAGAAAGGCTACAATGTGCAGTGCATGCAGCCTTTAAGCCCTCCTTATCTCCCTCACACAATCTCATTTTACAAAGTTGATATAATGTTAACAACGAGGCCTTTGATCCTCTGTCATTTTTGACAGAAACTGGCCCCCCACATTAAGATGCTGATGCATGCTTTACAAACACATACACGTGTCAAGCTAAGCAACACATGCCAAAGAGGAAGGTGAACTTGAACTCAACACAGGGAGGACTTCATACCATAAACAGATGGCAGAAAAAAACAGAATACCAAAATTAGACTAAAAAGCCCCTCAATGTGTTAATTTTCTAGTGGGAAATACAGAATACCATCACGTAATTAACGAAAACAGACATGGTTGCATGTTCTGGCCCTTCTTTGCCTTTGAACTTTGTAGCCTTAAACTCTTTTATCCTCCGCATTGAAGGAAAAAGCAAAGCAGATCCTGAGCAAATGGAACTTGCTCAATATGGGAAGCACCTCACCGGGGCAGGTATTAAAGCATCTTATTACCTGATAGCTTTGTGTTCCATAACGATTTCTGCCCGGCTGGGGCAGGTCCAGGTTGTGCTGGGGGAGCTGGCACATTTCCTCCACTCTGCTGCATCCGCAGAGCTTTCTCGCGCTTTATTTCTTCCAGGGTTTTAACACGCACTTCTCCTTCTGGCTTGGCTTTACCTGCCGGCTCCTTCGACTGCACTTTGCTGGGCCCGGAAAGAGTGAGCACACTCTGCTTCTTGGGCTCACCCTCAATTTTTGCCCCTGCGCTGGGATCTTTGGTTTTACCATGCCATTCAGCCTGGGCTTTGGCTTGACTTTCTCGAAGAGCTCTCTCACGATGGATTTCCTCCAGTGTTTTCACATGGATCTCTCCCTTTGGCTTAGCAGCCTTCCCTGTCATCATCAAGAAATGAGAAGCACCAGCATTTAAAGAGAGTCCAACAATAGTTTAAGTCTCCAAAATTTGTCACAGTACTAAGGAAAACTAAGCCTGAGCGTTCCCAATAACCCACCTTAGGACAATAGCCTAACATTCTCCTCCTCCTCTGAGCCACTTGTTGTATTTTGAAGACCAGCCCTATCCAGAGAGAGTTGCTACACAGAAATGCTAGTTTACTTGATTACTTTTTCAGACTGCATTTCAAATTCCTGCTCCCGGCAGTGGCTCTATTCTAATTGTATATGATGGTTCACAGAAGCAGCTTAAAACCTTGACAAGGCACAAGCGGAAAATAAACACACACCTAGAGGCAGATTTCTGATAGTGGCTGTCAGAAGAGCTTCAGCACTCGAGCAAGAGGAACCAGTTCTTTGTTTTCATTTGAATTCCTTTTTAGGGCTGTATGAAAACGGTCTAAGTTCACGGAAAGGAAGAAGGAGAAAGTATATTTAATAGCCAGTTGTTACCTTTCGCAGTACTAGTCCGTTGAGAAGGTAATCCTAGTCTCTCCTTCACAGACTTGGGAACTTGAACTGCAAAACAGAAAAAGACCAAATTAGGGAGGCTGCATAAACGTCAACTTTGTGTTCACATTCGAAAACAAGGCAGGAAAGGTAACTTTGAATCCCGGTGATTAAGACCTCAGCCAACATGCAAAAAGAAACATCGCAGGAAAAGGACAAACAGAGAGCCTAAATACAAAACCCGTGAATCACATCCAGATGCCTGTTTAGTAGCTGTACCTCTCTTTGGTGCTTTGTCAGCATTTCCCGGAACCTCCACCTTCTTCCCCAGCCTTTCAGCAAGGCTGCGCTTCACGGGAAGGGCGCTTACATCAGCTTCAGACAGAGAAAACAAGGAATATTTTAAGAACATTTCTTTGCAGGAAGATTTGAGAACAGTCAACCACAAGCTTCTATTTTTCAAGCATATTTTCATAAAATTGCCTTTCAGCTGCTAAATGGTTTTTTTGCCATTTCTGCAGTCAACACAGATCTCCACTGCAACGCATTTTCCTCTCACACGTCAAAAATACTCTTCGATGCAGTCATATAGAGAAGGCGGCACCTAAATAACAGCTCATAAAAAGTTCTTACCCACGGAGGCTTTCCGTTTTCCTTGTTTCTCAGCAAGATCTAGTCGAACCACAGGTTCCTCCCCTAAAACAAAAGTAAAATTTTTCTATTTCATAGAGACCAGTAGCCAATAGAAATAGTATACTGTTAGCCCATGTCCAAAAAAACCCAGCAAGACACTGTTTTGACAGCTAAACCACACAAACTCATATTACAACTATAATTAACTTAGAAAAAGTATCCATAGTCTCAGTGTTTGCCTCAAATTCCAGCTGAATGTAGTCGAGAATGAATCTGAGTCTGCTTGACAGCTATACTTTGTGCAGAACAGAGCTGCATAAGCAAGCAGAATATTATTAGGTACAAATGCTGAGAAATATTCCTTTCTAAGGTGAATGTCTATGAGTAAAAGTACTTCTTCACTTCTTTCCCTTTCAAAGGAATTTGCACAACTCTAAACAATATAATTTATACACAGACTCCTATCGCACTACTGTCCACACGTGCCACTGTCAGCCTCTTTAAAGCTTCAGAAATTGCTTCTTACATAGCACTGTCCTCTAGAGCTCTTTCTTCTCGTTACTCTCCTGTTTTTCAGTTATCCCCCTATTTGCATACTGACACATTTTTTTCTTTCTCCTGCTACTGCACTTAACCTGAGCACCAAAGCTTTCCAGTACAACCAGGGACTTTCAGCATAAAAGCATGTTTTGAACAGAAGGCGGCAGCACCAGGAGGCTAACAGGGGTGAATTGCCTTCCTTCTTGCTTAACCTTCCAGTTTAGGAGTAATGAAATCAAAACAAAAGCATGAATTATTACCTTCCTCTGTAGACAGTGTCACAGTTCTCACCACTGTCCGGACATTTTCCTTTTCCGGAGCAGGAAAAATCATAGAATCGACGGGAGGAAGAGAAGATCTTGAAGGACCTTCTGCTCAGAGCAAGCAAAACATAAGGAAGTTTACCAAACAGAAAAAACTATCACGAAGAACAAAAAACTGTAATTATTCATTACTGTCAAACATACAGTGACCAGAGCATGCAAATAAGAGAGGTGACTAATTTGCCTCTGGTTGCCCTTGGAATTCCCATCTAGAATACCAGCTGGCTGAGAATCAGGTTGCTCGATGCCCCCAGCTAAACATGGAAGTCTATCCCTCAAGCAGCTCCCAGCCACCATCACCTGCCATTCTGAAGCCAATCAAATTTCACTTCTTTGGCAAATAGTTGGATTCACCAAAGCATAGCCAGCTACCCGGTATTACTGGAAGAATTTTTTTTTGAAAGAAAAATCATCACACAGGATGAAGGTGAAGAGGGTAAGAAAGTAGGGAATATTAACTCACCACCGTGTCTCTTAGTTTTTGCCTTCATTTTCTGCAATTTGATTTCTTCAAGTGTTTTTATTCCAAAATTCAGACCGTCCTCTGAAAACAGAAAACAGTTAATGAGACTAAGGCTTAGAGGCACTCACTGAGGACCACAGATCCTCAGGCTTCTTAGTGCTCAGGAACTTTCAGAAGTATTTAGAATAAAGCCTGTCAACACTCCTCACAAGTGAAACAACCATAGAATCAATGGCATTTTGCCCCTCCTTTCACCCTTCAGGGTAAAAACTGTAGTTTTAATTTTAATCCATTTACGTGATATTAGATCCCTCTATCGTTAGATATGGCTTTCAACAGTGGTTGCCAGGCTGCACGTGCAGCCATTTAAACTCCATGCTGTGACCCTGTTTTGTTCTCCAAAAGGAAAGAAAAGGAGTTCAACTTTCTGACCCAATGGGCACATGATGGTATCAGGGAGAAATGAGATCATGGAAATAACCGAGTCCATTCAGCACCCCTACATTCTGTTGTGTTTTTACGCCACATTGCTTTTGAGTTAATTGTCAAGTTCTCCTTCCGATTTATCCTACTACAGGTGCTGGAATACCTTGTTTAGCAGTAGTAGCACTGGCTTTCCGAGTGGAAATCATCCGTAATCCATTTTGGCCTTCCTCAGCTGGTTGCTGGACGGGAGTTTTAGTTTCTTCTCCTTCCGCAGAAAGCTGGTCTGAAGGGGAAGAATCTATTCAGTTATGCATAGGCCAGATTGTTCGTGATTATGTAGCTCATGCAATGACACTTCAGTCCATGGTTCCTATAAAAAAGCTTTTTTTTTTTTTTTTTTTTTTTAATACAGCTACACTGACCTGATGAACTCGTAAGTAGACTACCCTAGGACAAAACATCTAGGACTCTAGATTCTCTCTGCAGCTTTAACTACTACACAACATATTACTCTTCAGACAAAAAAAAAGGAATTTCCTTCCTAGTTTCACATAGAGCTTTACACAACAGACCAACTAAAGCCAAGAGTGGTTCTAAGCTTTCCTCCAACATTTCAGGTTCTGTCCACTGACTGCCAGACAAAGCCACCAGTGACCTGACCAGACTGCCTGCCCTGTCGCTAGTCAGACCTCAGGTCATCTGTGATTTATACATTGATTTACAGCACAAATTCCTTCCAAGAACCAAAGACTTACACAATCATTTACAGCACAAATTCCTTCCAAGAACCAAACCATGCTCACCATCATCATCTTCATCATCATCTGCAGCATTGATTACAACTGGAGGGTGTGTAGGGCTTGGGACATTTTCCGAGTTTTCCACTACTTCAGGCTACTTCAGCAGGTTATTTATTTATTTATTTATTTTTAACTGTATTGAACCTCTCAAGTAAGCTAGGAGCAGACTAGGAACAACTGAGGACTTGTTAGAGTGTGCCTTTTCACCTGGACTCATGTTACTTTGAATAAATTAACAAGGATAGCTGGTGATAATTTGTGATTTAAGGAAAATCCAGATACGTGAGAGAAAGAGCAGCGTTAAAGCAGTTAAATTCCTGCATTCCTAAGTGCTCTCTCTAGCCAGTTTCTGAACGCTTCTGTTCTGTGGCTAGGATTTGGTCCGCTTGACCACAAGATCACTAGTAAAACAAGGATGCCGTCCAGTCAAACCTTCAAATGAATGTAACTTACCTAAGGTCTACCGTTCGCTATCAAAGCAGGTAGCTTTGTCCTAATATTCTGTACAGTTGACCAATTTTAGCACGGAACTGAAATGCAGTCAGTTTAATGGGAGGGCTTTGGAAGCTGCCTTCAACAGTCAGTTCAGCCCTGTAGTCAGAGAGCAGATCAAGCCATGTGCAGGGTTGTGACTTCTCTCTTTAGAAAGAAAACCACTGAGCCAGACAGTTCCATGTTGAGTATCACAACAGGGAATGACATTTCTTCCCTTTGTCTTTCAGATGCAGAGCTTACTGATGGAAGCCTTCAATACTCAGACTAAACCTACCATCAAAACCGACGACCTTTTTACCGTCCAAACCAACCATTTTTCCATCAAACCCAACAACTTGGGTTTTGAAATGAAACTGGTAAGCCACAAGTCTTTATTGAATCTATTTTGCAGTGAAAGGGTTTTCTCTGTAACCTGATCATTTAAACTGTTGTGCTTAAAAGAAGGTCACTTGCAAGAGCGGTTATAATCCATGCTATAAAATCGAATCATCCTCTGGAAAGGGAAAAAAGGAGCAATTATCTTGCATGCACTCTTGATAAAGGAGGAGCTACACAATGGTATATAGTTTCACACTTTGTTTTTGAGAATGTCCAGGCTTAAGTAACAGCTCTTGATGATAAATGAAAAGATTAATACGCAGTGGATTTACACAGAACATTACGTTTTTAACAATGATCGATACAGAGTATTTGTCATGCATATCACCTGTGTACACCAAGAAATACTTATTTCAATATATATCTGTACAGTATTTACATTTTATATTTAAACTCTAACTCAAAACTTTTTCCAAGAAAATACAGAAATGAAACTGGTAAGCCACAAGTCTTAATCTGCAGCATTTGGTCTACAACAGACCTGGCTTTTCCAGCAAGCGTATCTACATAGATATGTAACAAATCTTAAAAATAGGCATTGTTTTTATATATGAAGCATTATAAATGCTGCTTGGTTTATAAAGCTTCGGTTTTGTACCCGTTTAAAACTCTTCAAAATGTCAAGTGATTTAGAGCTTACTTTGTCAGAATATTTTATAATGTAAGTCAGTCCAGGGGAGTTTAACTATTATATACAGTTCTCTCCCTAGATTGCACTGGCAACGGGGCAGCAATTTAATGCTAGAAATAATATACTTCCTGCTACGATCTCCTCAGTTACATGTTACTCTAAATAATTATTTCTGCAGGGTATAAGAACTTCAAATACAGCAAACGAACTCTCAAGGCATTTCCTTTGTGCTTACAGGTAGACACCGTCGCCTGGCTGGATAAACAGATTTTCTTGAAGGTGTTATTTCAGCATATAAGAATTGATTAAAAAAAAAAAAAAAAAGTGCTTCATGGCTTATTGGTTTTGTAATCTCACAGTTCTCCAGGAACACTTGATTTGCTGCATTTCACCATTACGCTCGTCAGTAGCACTGATTCTGGTTTATCACTATTTGCATTACAAATCTCCTTGTCCAAAGCCTAAACTGATGTATGCACTGCTTGAAAACAAAATTTGAAGTTGCAGAGCAGAAGACTCAAGTCATTAGGTTAGCAGCTGCGTAACCATACTGCTTTCCAAATATAAGATGTAGAGCTTATTGAGTTTCTATGAAGAGTTTAAATGGCTCCCATTAAGCAAAGATGTCCCCACACTGATACTTCCTCTTAAGCAAGGATTCTACCTCCTTTGGCTGAGGCTTGCTCCCTTACATTCGAACATTCATCCAAGTAGCCTGCAATTCCACATTCGTGGGGGAAAGTCTATAGAATAGAAAAGGTTCCTCCAGTCTCTTCCTCTCAGCCTTTTTTTGAAGCATGCAATAAAGCAAAACATTCACAGGCTGACCTTCCATGCAAAACAAGGCAACTTAGTAAGACAGGAACCGCAAAACTGATTGCTCTTTAAAGTTAAAATGAGATTTGAAATAGATCAAGTTAGCAAGTGGTGTTAAGTCTGTAAGTAAGTCTGTTTTTGCCAGTGCAGCACAGTTCCCTATCATGTAGCCAGAGCTGCTTCTGTAGCTCCAAGAAGCAAAACTGCTTTGACAAAATACTGTGTCATGAAAGCATTCGTTGGTGCGGTAGGCACAGCTCAGGTTCAACAAGTTTCTGAAAAAATGAGTACTAACAGAAGCAGCAGCGTCCAAAGAAACACTTTATGTCCCCACTGCAAAATGAGGGGCTTTACCTTGAGTGTTATGCACACTGTCAATAGAAAAGCACCGTAACAGAATCTGCCATGGCAGTTTGTATGTTACTGAAAGACCATCAGAGTGGGACTGCAGAAAGATCTTTCAGAAGTTCCAAAAAGCATGTGGGGGTGGGAGTATAGTTGTGTTAGATAACACAATCTTAGATAAAGATTTTGGTCTTAACGTAAAAGTAAGGGCGTCTACCGATTTCTTCAACTCCAACAACTGAAACACAAGTCTGAAAAATCGCCTTTAAGAATGCAATGAAAATATTTAACTCTTCTGTATGTTCATAGTTTGTTGTCAAGCAAAGGAATGAATGCTGATGCCTTAACTATCAAGAGCTGTAGCTTACAGAAGGACTACACCTTCCTGGTTTTTTCCCTTTAAAAACGTTAAATGCATGTGAAATTATTTGGGGGTGTTTTCACATGCAAAGCCTAATGCGATGCGTGCAAGCCCTGTCATCTTCTTCCTTTAGTAGTGTCGCATTAAGGGGTGTAGCCGATTGACCGTTACGGGTGCGGTCGGCTTCAGGGTACTGAACTATCACGGCCACGGATCCACCACCAACGCAGCACGCCCTCGCTCTAGTCGCGTTCAAGGAGAACTGTCACGGCCAGGAACAATGCAATTAAGTGCAGTTTATTACGGCAACAGATACACAGGTCCTTTGGATTGCCAGTGATAAATTCACTGTCTGCAAAAGCAAGCTAGCATGCATGAAATGCACAGGTACACGGCCTAGGTATTAAGACGTTAAAAAGCATAAAGACGCTAGAGATTTCTAAGTTTCCGTGGAGACGCCTGGTATAACCAAGCGTTCAGATCTTACCTCGCAGCATCCCAGTGGGCGGGGGGGGGGGGGGGGGGATGAGAGGCTCAGCCTGTCGACTGATGTCAGAAGGTATCCTTCGTGACAGTATCTCCCCCAACATTCCCTTTCTCTTAAGCCAATTGATATTATTTTCTATCTTTTAGGTGGAGCTTGAGTGACTCCAGTCATGCGTATCTTGGTTGTGATTGGTAGAAATTACCTCGCTTGCGTTTAAAGGTACAGGCTCCGAGAAATTCAGAGGATGTGCTCAGTGAGGGGTGGTTGCACCTTGGAGGCGGGTAGCTTTTGGGATGGAGGGGTGCTTATAATGCCTAGTCATTTAAGGCAATTACTCCACAAGGAGAAGCAAGGAAGAGAAGGGATAAAAGGGAAAAAACAAGAAGGAGAAAACCAGCTCCAGACTGACCTATAGTAACCTTTTGCTCATTAAGGGTCATTAAGGGTTAACACATTAGAAATCACACCTGTCAAAATGCTAATCCTTGCTAATGTGGGATTCGGTGTGTGTCCCCCTCCTCCTGTACCCCCTCCCCCCCGGTGTTCCTCTGTAATGCGCAAGCTCAGTAGAGATAAGTTAGGTGAGCTGTAATAACCAATCAAAAGGAGCCAAAGAGAGAGTTTTCACAAATTTCCTGTGTATGAATGACGGTGATTCGAGTCAGAGGTGTGCTTGCTTTGTGAAAGATAGCCAAGTACCTGACTCTGCAGAGTTCTGTAATTAATTATGTAATTAAAAGACCTTGGTGTGCATTCCAACTCTGGGTGAATAATTGGCGCGGTGCACTGGGCACGAACCTGCGGATAACATCTGTACTCAGTGTGATGCCTACAGACAATCCTTTACTGTTGGGACCTGCATATTTTTCTGTGCGTTCAACACAAACCCTTTGGCACAACTAGTTCCCTACGTAGCTGCCAGTTCACCACTCAGTTGCACTTCTGAAGAGGAAAAGCTATTTCCATCTAATGTAGGAGCACATACTCTAAATGCAAGCTTCACTCAGCTGGTCATTTACTGCAGGACAAGATTTGAAAACTGTTGTGGAGATTCTGTTGGGTTTTCTGCTTACAGAAAAATTAAGTGCTAGATCGCCCTCTACTCCACTTTGTAGTGCTGCGTTTAATGGAGATTCAAAGAATTTCATTTGCTCCTCCGTTTATGGACAATGAGCTGAAGGAACAGGTACAGCACGTTAGCCTGGAATGCCTTCCCTCCCAACCAAAGTAAACTGGAGCTGTAACTAACACAAGCAGAAACAAGGCTTCCACGTTTTCAGCTGAATAAAGTTCCAACAAAATCATCCTCTGGGATTTGAAGCTTACTTCAAATTACATGCCAACAACTCTTTTCCCTGAAAGGTCTTGCCCAGTTCTTACGTCATAGTAAAGTGTGTACCTATAAAATTTACAGTTAACGTCTTCACTTAGTTTGTCCAATTTTTGCATTATCGCTCAGCTGTGTGCTCATTTATAAGTTGATGCATGTATACAAGCTGCTGCTCAAGTCCTACGTCTTGTTTGCAATTCTTTGTTTCCTTGTTGCCAGCCTATTGTAAAGCGGATCCCTGCTGCTACTTGCTCTAGAAGAAAAGGAATCATCGGTTTGGTTACCAAATACCCGCTTCTGGAAACCAGAAGTGTTTTGGTCTCTCTTCCCTTCGAATGACTCCACACCTCTCATCAGATAATGGATTGCTGACCTAGAATCAGAGAACATCCCAAGGTGGAAAGGGCTCACAATAATGAGCGAGTCCAACTCCTGGCTCCACACAGGACCACCCCAAAAGCAGAGCCTATGTCTGAGAGCATTGTTCAAACACTTCTGGACCCCCGTCAGGCTCGGTGCCATGACCATTGCCCTGGGCAGCTGTCCCAGTGCCCGAGCGCCCTCTCAGGGCAGCACCTGAGGCGCACGGGGCTCGGCGGGGCGGCCCGGGAGGGGAGGAGGACGGCGGGGCGAAGCGGCCGCTCCCTCAGAGCCGTCTCCCCGCCGCCTCGCCCGCACGTCGGGGCTTTTTCGTGTCGGGGCTTTTTCGTGTTGCGCCCTCTGGCTCTCGCCGCGGGCGACATGCCGCTCCCCAGCGCGGACAGCTTGCGCGCGGGGCCTGCCCGCGGCGGCGGCGGGAGGGAAACCCCAACCGCAAAGCCCTCCCGGCAGGGAGAGCTCGGGGTGAGGGCCGGTCCGGCACCGACAGTAAAGACACGCCGGAGGAAACGCTCTGCTTTTAGCCGTGAGCACCGCGGCCAGGTTGAAAAGGCGTCACGCTGGAGCTCCGAGTTGGGCGGCGTTCCGAGGCCGTTGTGGCAGTTGTGGAGATGGCCTCGGCTGAGGTGGCGGCTGCTGTCGCTGCTGTCCCCTCTGTCCCCGCTGTTGCCGCTGTTCCCGGCGCCTGGAGACCCCCGGCAGCCCCCTGTGACAGGACCTGTGGCCCCGGGGAGCAGGACCTGTGGCCCCCTGTGCCCGCCGCCTCGTCGGCCATCCCGGCAGCAATCCTGCCAGCACAGAATAGCTCACTGGCTTTACGTGCGTTTCAGGGTAAAGTGACGATTAACTTCTATTTCCTGGCTTGGGTGCTGCTTTATTCTTTAACGGAGCTTCAGGTTTAAAGGTTAAACTCAGTTCTGTCAAGGTTAAACTCAGTTTCGTGAATGGCATCTTGGACAAAATCTTAAGCTGTGATTGACTCTCTGCTTAAGAGAGGCCAAACGTGTACCTACTGAGAAGCAGGTCATAGGTGATAAGCCCTCACAAATTAACTTGCTATCACAAAGTGACGCCCAGAAAAAGTGTATTCAAAAGCTAGGCTCATTATAGAATCACAACAAAGCCATCATGACTGGTGCAGTAGACAGTGAGGTAGAGGGTGAGCCCTGGAAAGACAGAAGTAAAGTAGCAGCGAAATGCAGGTACCTTTGTGCACACGAAGCAGAAAAGCGCAGGCAGTAAAGTAATAGTGCTCCATTACTAGCGTGAGCAACAATTATATATAAATCGCAACCATTATCTATTAGATAATAGGTAATAATTAATAGATAATTGCAAAGCTCCAAAAATGCAATAAATAACTGATTCCCCTCAGAGAATGTCATTTGCATTTTTATATTAAAAAGACTCCAGAGTTGTAATGGATTAAAATCCTACGAAAGTGAAAGAAATGGCATCAGCCACTAGTTCTGCAGAAGCTAAAAGTAATACTGATAGAGTTTTGATGGAAATTTTTCCTTTGTGTGTTTAGTTTTGGGGATTCCTTTTAAATCATTCATACCAGAAATTTAGTTCTTAAAGGCCGTTTCTTTGAGATTAAGTGACAGGACTTCTACTACTCTTTTCTTCTTGGAATGCTTCTTGGTATTCTTACGTCAGCCAGAACATTTGTCTCTGCCGCAGATGAGAACAATGACCATAGTTAACAAGCCCAAATCTTCAAAGTCTAAAAAGCCATCTTCAAGGCGGTCTGGCAAATCCAAGAAACTGAGTACTAAAAAACCGATGTCACGCACCGCAAACTGGGGCCGGATACCACCTGCAGAAGATTCAAGCCAAGTCTCTGTGGCCCAAGGATGTGGAGGTGCTATTTATTGTAGATCCTCTGAAAAATCTAAGCCTTTTGCCCAAAGAGATCTAAGTAAGTGTGCGCTTTATCCTGCCTCTGTTTTCTTCAAAACAAAAGTAGAAAGTGCAGTTCTTACTTGTTGCACTGATAGAGAACGGGACTACTGTGAATAAAGACTTCCAAAGCGATTCTCCTAAGGCAACTGAAGTGACTGACGTTACAGAAATTAATTTTGATATATTTACAGTCGACAGAGAAATATGGGGAGCATTTTGTAATGCACAGATTCATCCATATCTTTTCTGTTTTGCAAAGAAAAGTGTTTGATTGTTGCTATTCACAGGTTCCATTATTCACAGGTTTTTGAATGCTAAGATTGCTCAGGAAAAGATCTGATATTTGTAGGGGTACCGTCATTCCTAGTTATTTGTTTTTACATTGTCCTTGCATTTATTACCATATAATTTCAAGTCTAAGTTTGTGGTTGAAGTTATAATAAGGAAAAAAGCATATAATAAGGAAAAAATTAAAATGGTTGACTAAACTTTTTTTTCCCAAAACGTTGTGTTGACCAGCCAATTTGAATATGGCGGTATTAAAGGTGTCTGCAATAAGTTTTTCTGTTTTGGATTGTAGCTAGTTCCTCTAGGTGCTCCCGCAGAATAGTATTTTTACTATGCCTATATATACTTTATATATTCACTATACCTATATATACTTAATACCTTTCTTAGAAACAAACAAACAAAATCTCTTTTTAAATATAACTTTCTTGCAGTTGTTAATGATGGAATTGCTCCGCCACAAAGGATTCTTTTTCCACCTGAGAAGATACGTATGGATTGGCAAGAAACACAAAGTGTTGGAGTTGGCCTGTACAATCTTGGCAACACGTGTTTTCTTAATGCTACTCTACAGTGTTTGACCTACACCCCCCCACTTGCCAATTACATGCTTTCTCTTGAGCACAGCCAGTCATGTGAGTACTTTCTAACAGTATTTTAAATCTATTGGATAGCTGTGAAGGTGAAAGAACAGCAGTGATTCTGTGAGACAAACTTACTTGCCTGATTTTACCTGTAGAAGCTGGCTTTGAGCATTGTATTAGCAGCGGGCTCGGAATAGCATATGGAGTGCGTTTAATGCACCATGTGTTTTGTTTGTTTGTTTGTTTGTTTGTTTTTTTAAAAGGATCTTTTCTTGCTTCATGGGAATAATGAAGTGCATTGGACAGTAATGCATTTAATGAACATTTGGCATTTGGGCTATTTGGGCTTCCTGCTGCTAGAAAGGCAATAAAATTTAGGATGTTGGCATCATAGGTCTTTAGTCTGCACAGCCGAGGTTCCATAATGCACTACAATAAAGGGTCTGTTTGTTGTTGAACCAATTAAAAAAAAAAAAAAAAAAAAAAAAACCTAGAAAGCAATATGAGCTGTTATGAACACGACTAGATTTTTTTGTGGGACTGAATTAAAATCTAGACTGATTTTGTCCTAAATAAAATGTTGTACTATAAAGTAAATGTTGTACTAAACCTGTATGCTTTTTAGGCTGGTATCTTTGTATCGATACCTAGAAATTTAACTGTTTTCTTCCTGTATATAGAAATCGTTTCAGTTAAGAATCCTGTTGAAAAAAGGAGGGCAGAAGTACTATTACATACATTACTGTAATTTTTCCTTTCTCCCAAAGGACTCGTAGCTCTGTATCATGAAGCTCACCTGACAGCACTGTGCTGAAAATAACCCACATTCTCTTAATGCTGTATCATCAACGTCAAATATTCTTTCCTCATACATTTTGCAACCTGTGGAGTTCACATTCCTGTCAGCCTTTACAAACGTGACTTTGCAGTAGTCTTTTAGATTTCTCATCACAAAATGCACTTGAATACAGGCTTAATGGATATTTTTATTCTATAAAGTTGTGTGAAATGAAATGTTAGGAGGCTGTTGGGACAAGGAGAGTGGATATTGTATCTATAGTTTAAATGTTACTTATATGTTTGTTTGTAGTTATGTCTGTTTCGCTAGACTGGGATGCTTTCTTCTTTCACTCTTCAGGTCGTGAACAAGATTTTTGCATGATGTGCACGATGGAGACTCACATTAACCAGGCCCTGCGTTGCACTGTTGATGCCATCGAGCCTACGCGTGTTATCAATAATCTCAGTCGTAAGTGGCTTCAGATGTGTTTCTTTTTCAGCATCTTGTAATCTTCAAATAATTATTTGATGTGTATAAATGGTTTTAACACTATAAAGAAGAGAGATTTTAGAAACAGGAGAATTACTTCATTTTTAAATGAGGTAAATACTATCATCTTCTTATTTAGGAATAGGACAACATTTCCGTTTTGGCAGTCAAGAAGACGCACACGAGTTCTTGCGCTATACTGTTGATGCTGTGCAGGAAGTGTGCTTGAATGGAAGCACCAAGTAAGCATAAACAAATTCACTTTTATACGTTCTCTAGCACCTTTTAGGCCTTTATTTACTATCAAAACTGAAAGTCTAGGTCATCCTTGGTTTTCATAAAACTCTTTGAAGAGTTAACTGTGTGCCTTAAATCTTCTGAGGTCTGATTATAATTTATTTCCAGATTGGACAGATCTTCTCAAGCTACCACCACCATTCATCAAATATTTGGAGGATTTCTAAGATCAAGAGGTACTTTTAAAAATATTCCTGTCCTTAGAACTGATCTGTGTCTTTTGTCAGTAGTAAAGCAGTCTGTAGTTTGTCTGAAGTAGTATCTATCGACAACTTGAATGTGGACAGTTAGTCTCCTTCACGTGTTGTTAAGCATTTATATTTTGCTTCCAGTGAAGTGCTTGAATTGCAAAGCAGTTTCGGATACGTATGAGGCATTTCTTGATATCACTTTGGATGTAAAGGTAGGAGGTTTTGTAAATATAATTCATGATGTTTAAGTACATGTATAACTTTCTAAATTAAACTTGTTTAACTTAAAAAACCAAACCACGTACAATGTTAAAATATAAGAGCTTGGTGGTGGTTAGAAAGTGGATTGGACTTTGTCCTTCTGTGGAACCCCTGTAAATAGTCTCCACGTCTGCATTGGGTTTAAGGGGAAAGAATTTTATTGCTGCACAAAGTATAATACTGTCACACTTCTTTGTTGTTCTACCTCAATATACATCTAATTGTTAGACTGCTGGATTTGTTGCCGGTATTGATGACAAAGCACACTATAGATGCTGTCTGCGTTACTGGAAAATGATTTGTTTCAAAGTAGAATGACTTCCAGGTGAGGTAAACGCTGAGCATGCTCTTTCTGCCTCCTTCTTGACAGTGCTCATAGTAGATCGCTTAAGTATGTATTAGTCAGGTTCTCTTATAAACTCCTAGTGCGTCTCTGGAATTTTGAATTTACAGTGACTTTACGCTCTTCTTTCTCGCTCCTCTAGGCGGTTTCATCTGTTACCAGAGCTCTAGAACTATTTGTGAAACCTGAAGAGCTGGATGGAGAGAATTGCTATAAATGTAGCGAGTAAGATCATTACTAATTATGTCTTAATACTAGATATTAGTTTTATATATTACATGACTTAGAGCGTAAGTTATCCTTTAACTTCATTTAGAAATAAGGAGACGCAGCTTTGTTGTTGTTGTTGTTGTTGCTTCATTTCGTAGTAGTGGTGAGCTGAAGCAAGGAGCTATGGAGAATGATTTGGAGTGGAAGGCAGCAGCAGGTTCCTGCAGGTCCCAGCGTTCACTGTGAAACAAAGTTAGATTGAGTGTCAGGGAATGTGAGCTGGCTCCGTGGTAATGAATGTTAGCAGCCTGTGCTGGCTCACTAAACAGCGTCTTGCACAGCTCTTGAACTGTGAAACCTGTCGATGTGGACTAATGCCTGAAATGAGCTCCCTTAAGCCTAACCCGTGCACAGGGAAAGCCTATTGAGTTCAGGCGCTCTCTGTGCTGATCAATATGTAAGATGTTTCTACGTATGTGAGAAACAATTGAACATTTGCATAAGATGGTTTGGCAAAACAAGCTGTTAGTCAAACATCCCCTCAGAAAAGCACAGAGTGCCCGGCTCAGTTCTGTAGGATTCATGCCTGACCCCTCTAAATGAAAAATGCAGTATCCACTTCTTGTTGTCGGATACTAAGGAAATTAGGGTGTCGAATCAAGAGCGTCCAATAGGTTATTAAAGCAATTTAATCCCAGGTTCGTCTTGGCCTGCGGATCCTAGAAAGCAACATGCAGCGTATTCAGGATTCTCATAAGTGATGTCTGAGGAAGAGAAAGAACTGTAATAGCACCTCACATCTGAATTGCATGGTCTTTCCTTAATGTGCTCTTTGAGGTGTGATCGGTTCAGTCACACTTAAAGCCAGAATTTTCTGTCTTTTTGTGAGCTTAAAAGGAAAGGCCTTGCACATGTACAGTACTTTTTCCATTGCTGATAACTGTTATTAGTCTTATATATAACTCATTTTTAATATTTTTTGTTTATATTTTATAACTCCCTGGTAATACGCTTTCATGAGAGATTCCTGTTCCCGCTGTGCTCTGAGTTGTTGGTAAAACTTACCTTCTTCTCTGTATTAACAAACGTGACATGCAGTGCATGGGTTTATGAAAAGAAAAAACCAAACATATGATGCAAGTAAATATCATTCAAATAGCATAAGCATGCGTGAGACATTAAAAGGAGTTTGTTTTGGGGGCGAAAAAGAAGATGCTTTCAAACACTTGTCTCTGCTTGTTTTTAAGGTGTAAAAAGATGGTTCCTGCATCCAAGAGATTTACCGTACACCGTTCTTCCAACGTTCTCACAATATCACTGAAAAGATTTGCAGATTTCACAGGTGGAAAGATCAACAAGGTATATTAAGAATATACCTTAAGAATATAGAGAAATGGTCTGCTTTTATTTTCATTTTCTCTTTTTTTCATTTTTCTCTTAATATCAGTAAAGTTCCTGCTTGACAAGAAGCATAAACTTTCCTCTGAGAAGGCTAATTCATCAGGAAACAGTTGTCTGCAACTTCTAGTATTAAACGTTGCTTATGGGAAGACTTATTTTTAGTGAATCAAGAGATATATTCATATAATTCCAGTCTCTGTTTTTTGGAAGTGTTTTTCTCTGGCTAGTCTGCGAAGTACTCTGATATAATTTTTCTATCTTCTTGGTCTCTCTTTAGGAGGTAAAATATCCTGAATATTTGGACCTCCGAGCCTACATGTCTCAATCAAGTGGAGAACCACTCCTCTATGCCTTATATGCGGTGCTGGTGCATCATGGAATCAACTGTCGCACAGGACACTATGTATGCTACATGAAGGTAGAAGTCAACATCATTTCTAACAGGGTAAAAGGTTGTGCTGGCAAACCAGTTAAAGTGTTACTAGTAGTACTGTTTCTAGGCAAAAAGATTTTCTGAAATAATCCCAAACTTGAAAATGGGATCTTGTATAAAATCTTAAGCTGTGATTGACTCTCTGCTTAAGAGAGGCCAAACGTGTACCTACTGAGAAGCTAGGTGATAAGTGTTTTTGTACACTTATAAGTGGTCATTTTGTAAAGAGACTGCTGAAAAATCTGAACACTGCTGCTGCAGAACTCTGAATGGGGGGCTAGCAACTGTTTTAACTGATCTGGAATCTTGAGTTTACTTTTCAGTGGACAGGAGGAGAGTCTCTCAAGGCAAACAGAAATAACACCCGATACTCATGTCAACATAAATTTATGCTCAGAGTGTAGGTGTAGGAACAGCGTCGGTATGTATATGGAACATCGGGAGAGGAAACTATATCGGTATTTACAGCTTTTCTACTTCCTTGTCAGAGAGACGTTATCTCCAAATTAGAAATTGATGTATTTTGAATAAGGGCTGGTGGATCGGATTTATTCTTACTAGTGTTAATATTTGCTCTTGAATAGTACTTAATATCTGGTAACGCATCAATCAATCGTCAAAAATAAACTTAAAAATGTGTAAGGCTTATCTCGTTGGTCGATACAAAGACCAAGGTCTTTTCTCTTTTCTCTTTTTTTTTTTTCCCAGTATTGTTTTTCTGTTTTCCTTCTCACTGCAGTCTTGATTTTGTTTCTTGTCCCTTAAGTATGTTTTCAATGTGTTGTTGAAACATTTTCCCTTTCAATCCGAAAAAAGGAGCTGTCACTGGTGTCTGCAAGTTGAAGACTGGAGCTTATCTGAAAATCACTGAGCCCAAGAGCTGTCACCTTAGTCTTCCAATAGGACGGGGATGTCTTCATTTCTCAGTTAAATGCATTTTTCAGGTTTGTGTATTATTTTCTCAGGAACGGAAAGTGTGCGCACAATTTGCCAGTTGTGGGACTAGGAGTTCTCTTATTTCCTGTGCTTTGTTTAACCTGTCTTAAGTTTAATGGATAGCAATCAAGGTGTACTAGAAATCTGAAAACACTTTATGCTTTGTTCTCTCAGTCATTTTGGTATAACAAACTAGCTTATGGTTTAAACCCTCCATTAGGTTAGCATTTTCCCTAAACGTAACAAGTCCCTGTGTGCTACAGGAAGACAGTAACAAAAAATTAAGTATAGATATTCATCCTGTCATTATTCAGCTTCTGCCTATGGACACACAATTACGCTTATTTAAAGCGGTATCCTCTTGAAACCTAATCAGCGTGTTAGAAAGGACTTAGTTATCGGCTTTTGTCCTGGAGGGCTGAGGTTTGGTCTGTTTTGTTTTACATTCAGCATTTCCTTTTCTAGCTTCCATTCCCCTGTTGTTTTGCATGAGGAAAACATGCAGCTTTACAAAGTAGAACGGAAAGAGATGCTTTTCAGTCTAACTTTTCAGTTTTTTGTAGGAGTTTTAAATGTGGTGGGTGCAAAACAGCATAAGTACTGCTGCCAAAGTTATATTCAAACAAGTATTTCTTGGAGAAGCAGAAGAAGCCCAGGGAGAAATAAATTTACAAACATGCTCTTCATGCTCTCCTTTCCCAAGATTTCTCTGAGATATATCCCATAGTCTGTGGGTTTTGAGGTATGTGGTTCCCAGGAGTGAAAAGGAGGGCCAAACAGCTCTCCTCTTGGATCTCAACGTGCCAGGGCTTTAGTGTACTGCCACTTATGGCTCCGCTTTTCACCTGGAAAAAGCGACCTCATGCTGTAAACTGAGGAGCCCTGCAATTGTTCTACTTGTTGTTTTTTTTTTTTTTTTTTTTTCCCTGCTCGTATAGGCTTAGAAATGTGCTGATGAAACAATAAAAAAGCCAGCTTGGTACATCTCCTTACAAAAAAATAAGTACAAACTTGAGCTCCTGATTGGCTTCATGCTGAACTCTGTGCTGTTCTTGTCGTAATCTTGGTCTCTCAGTAGATAATATGGTTTAATTAAGAATAGAATCATGTGATGAAGAAGATCTCACACTGCAACAAATTCAACATCTCAAATGAAATTTTACATTTTCCGTGATTTTCTTTCTGAGCAGAAGTGTGTAGTATTAAATATATATATATATATCTGTGATGAAGCCACGGTCGCAGTTACTCAGATATCTTAATAAGCACTTGCAGGAAGATAAATTGCTGCATCTTTTAGCATTATTTAATTGTAGGGTTAGAGACATGTTGATTCAACAGAGCTGTAAAGTTTCTAAGAGGTCACTTTGAAAAATACCAGCTAAATTACTGGCAAGACTGCACCCGTTCTTAAAAACAAACAACCCCCCCAAATCATCTGTTTTCCTCTTACAGGTAACTGAAGTAATCCCCAAAGAAGACAGTTCACTATCCATAGGCAAGTTTTATTTTTAAACATTTTCTACATTTTATACCTAGCCACAACTTAACAACCAGTTAACAGTTGGTGACAATCCTGTTCAGTGTTGAAAATGTCATTCTGGCATAGGGAACAAAGGACTTCATCTTCTTGCTTTACAGCTGAATGTCTTCTACATAATGTTTGGAGAAGTGAAATCTTGCAAGAGGTTTTCAAAAATTCTGCCCGGTTTGGATGATGAAGTAAATTGCCATAGTCAGTAGATTCTGGCACTGACAAGTTCCTTCAAGCTAAAGAGGGAGTGCGATTGTTGCAAAGCATGTCTGTATTTTGAGACAGGGACGACCACAAGTTTTAATCTTAAAATACGACATGGAGGGGAGGCTGGTTGTTCACACATTCTTGCAAACATTAATACAATCTGTCCCATTATCAAGAAGAAAATTAGGGACTGAACGGAGGTCTTTCAAATACTAGTGTTGCAAAAATAGACTTTTTATGCTACTAATGTCAAAAGAATCCTGATTGTACTAAACTGTAAGTGTCTCTTCTAGCTGATAAATCAGGAACAGCACAGAAGAAAATGCGTCTGCTCTAATGCTCTTTGGGCTTCGGTGAATTCTCTGGCCAGCAGATGGCGAACTCGCTTTTTCTAAACCAGTCAAAAGTATAGGGAGAAAGTAAATGTCTTGCACACATTACACAAGTCCAGGGCATTGGGATCACTGGGCTACATGAGTGAAAGAGATGCACCCCGACAGTACCCCACTTAGATACGCTGCTTGAAACATAAGCAGGATAGGAGGGCTGTGCAAAGCAATTTTGGTAAATTGAGAAATTCATGTATTTCATCAAGCCTGAAGATACTAATTAGTTTCATGTGGGGGAAGGTCAGTCTTTCAAAGAAAAGAAAAAACGTCTCTTAAGCAGGATTTTCTGAATGGTGGAATCTAATCTGAAAAAAGGCTACTTCAGCAGGTTATTTATTTATTTATTTATTTTTAACTGTATTGAACCTCTCAAGTAAGCTAGGAGCAGACTAGGAACAACTGAGGACTTGTTAGAGTGTGCCTTTTCACCTGGACTCATGTTACTTTGAATAAATTAACAAGGATAGCTAGTGATAATTTGTGATTTAAGGAAATCCCAGATACGTGAGAGAAAGAGCAGCGTTAAAGCAGTTAAATTCCTGCTCTCTCTAATAAGTGCTCTCTCTAGCCAGTTTCTGAACGCTTCTGTTCTGTGGCTAGGATTTGGACGGCTTGACCACAAGATCACTAGTAAAACAAGGATGCCGTCCAGTCAAACCTTCAAATGAATGTAACTTACATAAGGTCTACCATTTGCTATCAAAGCAGGTAACTTTGTCCTAATATTCTGTACAGTTGACCAATTTTAGCATGGAACTGAAATGCAGTCAGTTTAATGGGAGGGCTTTGGAAGCTGCCTTCAACAGTCAGTTCAGCCCTGTAGTCAGAGAGCAGATCAAGCCATGTGCAGGGTTGTGACTTCTCTCTTTAGAAAGAAAACCACTGAGCCAGACAGTTCCATGTTGAGTATCACAACAGGGAATGACATTTCTTCCCTTTGTCTTTCAGATGCAGAGCTTACTGATGGAAGCCTTCAATACTCAGACTAAACCTACCATCAAAACGGACGACCTTTTTACCATCCAAACCAACCATTTTTCCATCAAACCCAACAACTTGGGTTTTGAAACGAAACTGCTAAGCCACAAGTCCTTATTGAATCTATTTTTCAGTGAAAGGGTTTTCTCTGTAACCTGATCATTTAAACTGTTGTGCTTAAAAGAAGGTCACTTGCAAGAGCGGTTATAATCCATGCTAATCCATGCTCCGTGCTGTTCCTTACAGTCAGCACACCAGGTTCCCCCAGTGCGGTAACATGTAAGGGTGGAAGCCTAGGGAACACTCAGGTAATGCTGCTATAGCATACCCTGAAAGCCTCCTCAATGCTCTACAGTTTCTTTAAAATGTGAATGTTAGTTTAATTTTCCTAGTCACTTTAAGCAATTACTCCACAAGACCTTATTGTTCTCCACAACTCCCTCTTAGAGGTTGTAGCAGCGTGGGGGTTGGCCTTTCTCCCAAGCAGCAAGCAACAGGAGAAGAGGAATTGGCCTCAAGTTTCACCCAGGAAGGCATGGGGTGGATATGAGGAAAAAATTCTTCCCTGAAAGGATTGTGAGTCCTTGGAAGAGGCTGCCCAGGGAAGGAGTTGAATCACCGTCCCTGCAGCTCTGCAAAAGACGTGTAGATGTGGTGCTTGGGGACGTGGTTTAGTGGTAGACTTGGCAGGGCTGGGTTAGCGCTTGGACTTGATGACCTCAGAGCTCTTTTCCAGCCTAAAGGATTTGACAATTCTATGGTAATAAGCACAAGTGCTGAGACACAGAGCTGACCAAGCAAACATAGAGACAAGGACAAGACATGAACCATGAGGATTCTTAACAGAAGAGTAGAGAAAGCAGCTAGAAATAGAAGATCTTTTTAGAAGAGAACTTTCCAAGCTAGAGAAAGAGGAAAGCATATGTGTGTAACTTCAAACTTGAACAAGAAAGGAAAAGCATGCTAAACACTGACAAGAAAAACACAAAGAAATATAAACACCAACACTTCAGACTAAAACTTCAAGAATGATTTGGCATTTGTTATCTTGTTGAGGTTTACGGAAGTTGCCAGAAATATTTTTTTTCTGGGGGTGAATCTGATAAATTATCTTAAATTTAACTGTCACTGACAAACCTGTGAGTCCGAGGAAATAGATACTGAGTGGTGTCCCAGTAGGCAGGAGGGCAGCGGTGGCTGTGTCACCCAGGTGTCACAATGGGCAGCGGTGGCTGTGTCATCCAGGCGTCACAGTGGGGCCGTGACATGGCAGCCCAGTCAGGATAAAAGGCCCCTGGTTGCAGGCAGGCCCCAGTCGGGATGGAAGCCCCTGGCAGCAGGCAGCAGAGGGCAGAGCAGGGCAGGACAGGGAGGTGAGTGCGCGATGGAGCAGGGGCTGAAGTGCAGTGCGAGCCTGAATGGTCCAGGAACCAATGTGGGGAGGAGATGCTTGTGTGCTCATCCCAGTGCAGAGATGATGCCTGGGTGCCTGAGAAGGTGCCCGCGGGACTCAGGAGCTGCTTTCTTGCTCGATGGAAGTTCTTGGCTATGGCAAGAAGAATCTGGGTGCTCCCCAGGCTTCTTAGCTGCTGTGTCCAGATACTCCCTGGGTGTGCAGGGAGATGCTTGGTTTCTCCAAGAAGACAGCTGGGTGATGCAGAGATTTTTTTGGATGTCTCAGGAAGATGGATTGGTGATCCTGGCTGTTTCTTGGTGGCTCCAGAGAAATGCTTGAGTGCTATTTGGGGATGCTTGTGTACCCTAGGAGATGTGGTTGTGTGCCCAAGGGAGAGGCTAGTTTGATCCAGGGTAAAGCTGTGTTTCTCCAGGGAGGATTTTGGGTGCTCCAGGGAGATGGTTGGGTGCTTTTTGTGTGATGCTTGGCTCCAGGGAGATGCTGGAGTGCTGTGGGGAGATGCTTAGTTCCTGCTCTTTGGTATCTGTGTCCCCTGGGGGGGTGCGTGCATGAGCACGGGGACATACTTGAATGACCCTGGTAGGTACTTGTGCAGCCCTCAGAAGCTCTTGGGTGCCAAGGGAGGTGCTTCCCATGTCCAGTGGGATGTTTGTGTGCCCCAGGTGGTGTTTTGGTGCCCTGGGGAGATGCTTGGGTTCTCCAGTCAGATGTAGGACTGTGGTGGGAAGGTTCCTGTGTGAGGTGCAATGAGGTGCTTGGGTATTGCAGGGAGGTGCTTCTGTGCTGCAGGGAGATGCTTGGGTGCCTGGGGCAGAGCTTTGTGTGATTAGGGGATAGATTTTTGTGCTCTAAGGTGCAGCCAAACATTCCCCAGACCATTCCCCATCTTGGGAGCACCCAAGCATCTCCCCAGAGCACCCAACCATATTGTACTAGGAGTACCCAAGCAGCTCCCCAGAGTACACGAGCATGTCCAAGGAGCATTCAGGCACCTCCCTAGAGAAGACATGAACCTCCCTAGGGAAAGAACCAGTCTCCCTTGGGAATACAAGCATCTTCCTGGAGCACTCTCCACGACACCCAAGCCTCTCGCCAAGGAACATAAGCACCTCTTGAAATCACCGAGATTTTCCCCAGGGCACACAAGCCTTGTGTTGGAGTAGACAAGCATCTCCCCAGGACACCTAAGCACTACATTCTACCTGTGAGGCATCATCCAAGAGCATTCCAGCACCTTCCAGGAGATCCCAACATCACCCTGAGCTCACAAGGTTCTGCCTGGCTCAGCCAGGCATCTCTCCGGAGCACCCAAGCATCATTGTAGGGCATCCAAACATGACCCTTTTAAGGACCCAGGCATTTTGGGTAGACCTGTGCGGTGCCAGGGGTTGGACTTGATCATCCTTATGGGTCCCTTCCAACTCGGGCTATTCTATGATTCTACGATTCCCCAGCAGCAGCAAAGCATTTCCCCAGGAACACGGCTATTTCCCTGAGGCACACAAGCATAACCCCCCGAGAACGCAAGCATCTTCCTGGAGAACCCACGCATCTCCCCACAGCACTCAGGCACCCCACTGCAGCATTATTGAAACATCTCCCCAGGGAACCCAAGCACATCCCAAGGTACTTTGACATCCGTCCAGAGCTCCCAAGCAAGTTCTTTCAGCATCTCGGTCGTTCAAAAAGCACCTCTGTGAAGCATGCAGAGACCTCTGTGGAGTACCCTAACTTGTCCCTGGGGTAGGAGAGGTAGATACCCGGGATCCCCAAGCATCACTCTGGTACACCCATCACATCCTTGGTACGCAAAAGCACCTCCCCGTGCTGCACAAGCAATTTGCTGAGGCAGCCAAAGATCTCCCCAGAGCACCCAGTCACCTGCGTGGGATATTCAAAAAGCAAAGCGCGGACAGAAAAGCAAAGCAAAAAAGGTCCAAAAATAAAACAAAGCAATGCAATGAATATGTACCTATAAAAAAAAAAAAAAAAAAAAGGACAAAAAAACCCAAGGAAAGCAGGGCCAGGAAAAGCAAAGTAAAGCATGTCCAGGAAAGGCAAAGCAGTGCAAGGCAGAGCAAAGAAAAGCAGAGCAGAGAAAGTAAAGCAAAGCCGTGGCAGGAATACAAAGCAAAGCAAACCAAAGGAAAGCACGGCCTGAAAAAGCATGGTCAGGAAAGGCAACGCAGAGCAAGGCAAAGCGAAGCAGTACAAAGCGAAGCAGTGCAAACTTGTACAAGGAAAGTCCCAGCAGTGCCAGGAAACGTATAGCAAAATAAGAAAGCAGTTTGAGGCAAGGCAAAGCAGAGCAGAGACAGTAAAACCAAGAGGTGCCAGGAATAGGAAGCGAAGCAAAGCACGACAAAAGAAAGTGTGGCCTGAAAAAGCAAAAGAACACATGGCCAGTGGAGGCAAAGCAGAGCAAGGCAAAGCAAAGCAAAGCGAAGTAGCACGAGGAAAAGCAAAGCATTGCCAGGAAAGACAAAGCAAACAAAGCAAAGCAAAGCAATCTGAGGCAAAGCAAAGCAAAGCAGGGGCAGGAACAGCAGAGGAAAGCAGAGAAGGAAAAGCAAAACTGTGCCCTGAAGAGCAGAGCAAAGCAAAGCAGAGCAAGGAAAAACAAAGAGAAGCGAAGCAAATGTAAGGAGCTGGCGGCCAGCCCTCCTGCCGGTTCCCAGTGTCTGCGGGGCAAAGACCGCAGGGCCCTCATGCCGGGTAGAGCTGGCGGCCAGACTCGGACGGTGGCTGTACCCTGCTCGCCCGCTCCCCGGCCTCCTTGACACCTCATAGTCCGCCGTGGCAGTGGGCAAGAACCATGTCTTGCTTTACCTGGGTTTATATTTACTTATTTATTGATTGATTGATTGATTTATTGTTGCCTTTCTTCCACTGTACTTATCGTCGTTGAAAACCTCACCCAACACCGTCCCTGGAAGGGTAGCTGTGGGGACCGCCTAGCGGCAGGCCACACGGCTGGGGCCACAGAACTGACCATGTCGGGTGGCCAGGCCTGCTGCCCCCACCCTCGAGTTGCGAGGGGACAGTGTCCGGGCTGCGGGCAGGCCCAGCTGTGTGTCTGAGGGTTTATGCGTTCCGAAATATACCGATCGCCTCATCGGCAAAATCGTCGGAACGGTCTGCAAAGGAAGCCTAGCGCAGCACAGGAGAGCAGAGCAATGAAGAGGAAAGCCGAGCAAGGCAAAGCAAAGCAGTGCAAACTTGTACAAGGAAAGTCCCAGCAGTGCCAGGAAAGGTAGAGCAAAGTAACGAAAGCGGTTTGAGGAGGCAAGGCAAAGCACAGCAGGGGTAGGAAAAGCAAAGCAGAGCATAGAAGGTAAAACCAAGAGGTGCCAGGAATACGAAGCAAAGGAAAACAAAGGAAAGCATGGCCTGAAAAAGCATGGCCAGGAAAGGCAAAGCAGAGCAAGGCAAAGCAAAGCAGTGCAAACTGGTACAAGGAAAGTCCCAGCAGTGCCAGGAAAGGTAGAGCAAAGGAAAGAAAGAAATTGAGGCGAGGCAAAGCACAGCAGGGGTAGGAAAAGCAAAGCAGAGCAGAGAAGGTAAAGAAAAGCCGTGGCAGGAATACAAAGCGAAGCAAAACAAAGGAAAGCATGGCCTGAAAAAGCATGGCCAGTAAAGGCAACGCAGAGCAAGGCAAAGCAAAGCAGTGCAAACTGGTACAAGGAAAGTCCCAGCAGTGCCAGGAAACGTAGAGCAAAGTAAAGAAAGCAGTTGGAGGCAAGGCAAAGCAGAGCAGAGAAAGTAAAGCCTAGAGGTGCCAAGAATACAAAGCGAAGCGAAGCAAGACAAAGGAAAGCGTGGCCTGAAAAAGCAAAAGAAAACATGGCCAGTGGAGGCAAAGCAGTGCAAGGCAAAGCAAAGCAGTGCAAACTTGTACAAGGAAAGTCCCAGCAGGGCCAGGAAACGTAGAGCAAAGTAACGAAAGCAGTTTGAGGCAAGGCAAAGCACAGCAGGGGTAGGACAAGCAGAGCAGAGAAAGTAAAACCAAGAGGTGCCAGGAATACAAAGCGAAGCAAGACAAAGGAAAGCGTGGCCTGAAAAAGCATGGCCAGGAAAGGCAACGCAGAGCAAGGCAAAGCGAAGCAGTGCAAACTCGTACAAGAAAGTCCCAGCAGTGCCAGGAAACATAGAGCAAAGTAAAGAAAGCAGTTTGAGGAGGCAAGACAAAGCACAGCAGGGGTAGGACAAGCAAAGCAGAGCAGAGAAGGTAAAGCAAAGCCGTGGCAAGTATACGAAGCAAAGGAAAACAAAGGAAAGCGTGGCCTGAAAAAGCATGGCCAGGAAAAGCAAAGCGCGGCGAGGAAAACCAAAGCCAAAAGGTCCAAAAATAAAACAAAGCAATGCAATGAATATGTATCTAAAGTAAAAAAAAAAAAATAAAATAAAATAAAAGGCAAAAAAAACCAACAAGCAAAGCAGGGCCAGGAAAAGCAAAGTAAAGCGTGTCCAGGAAAGGCAAAGCAGTGCAAGGCAGAGCAAAGCAAAGGAAAGTAGCACAAGGAAAAGCAAAGCAGTACCAGGAAATGTAGAGCAAAAGAAAGAAAGCAGTTTGAGGAGGCAAGGCAAAGCACAGCAGGGGTAGGAAAAGAAAGCAACGTAGAGAAGGAAAAGCAAAGCAGTGCCAGGAATACAAAGCAAAGAAAAACGAAGGAAAGCATGGCCTGAAAAAGCATGGCCCGGAAAGGCAACGCAGAGCAAGGCAAAGCGAAGCAGTGCAAACTCGTACAAGAAAGTCCCAGCAGTGCCAGGAAACGTAGAGCAAAGTAACGAAAGCAGTTTGAGGTGAGACAAAGCACAGCAGGGGTAGGAAAAGCAAAGCAGAGCAGAGAAGGTAAAGCAAAGCCGTGGCAGGAATACGAAGCAAAGCAAAACAAAGGAAAGCATGGCCTGAAAAAGCATGGCCAGGAAAGGCAAAGCAGAGCAAGGCAACGCAAACCAGTGCAAACTCGTACAAGGAAAGTCCCAGCAGTGCCAGGAAACGTAGAGCAAAGTAACGAAAGCAGTTTGAGGCGAGGCAAAGCAGAGCAGAGAAAGTAAAACCAAGAGGTGCCAGGAATACAAAGCGAAGCGAAGCAAGACAAAGGAAAGCATGGCCTGAAAAAGCATGGCCAGGAAAAGCAAAGCGCGGCCAGGAAGACCAAAGCAAAAAGGTCCAAAAATAAAACAAAGCAATGCAATGAAAATGTATCTATATTAAAATAAAACAAAAAAACAAACAAACAAACAAAACAAAAAAACGCAAAAAAAAGACCAAGCAAAGCAGGGCCAGGAAAAGCAAAGAAAAGCGTGTCCAGGAAAGGCAAAGCGGTGCAAGGCAGAGCAAAGCAAAGGAAAGTAGCACAAGGAAAAGCAAAGCAGTACCAGGAAATGTAGAGCAAAAGAAAGAAAGCAGTTTGAGGAGGCAAGGCAAAGCACAGCAGGGGTAGGAAAAACAGAGCAGAGCAGAGAAAGTAAAACCAAGAGGCGCCAGGAATACAAAGCGAAGCAAGACAAAGGAAAGCATGGCCTGAAAAAGCATGGCCAGGAAAGGCAACGCAGAGCAAGGCAAAGCAAAGCAGTGCAAACTCGTACAAGGAAAGTCCCAGCAGTGCCAGGAAACGTAGAGCAACGTAAAGAAAACAGTTTGAGGCAAGGCAAAGCAGAACAGAGAAAGTAAAACCTAGAGGTGCCAGGAATACAAAGCGAAGTGAAGCAAGACAAAGGAAAGAGTGGCCTGAAAAAGCAAAAGAAAACATGGCCAGTGGAGGCAAAGCAGTGCAAGGCAAAGCAAAGCAGTGCAAACTTGTACAAGGAAAGTCCCAGCAGGGCCAGGAAACGTAGAGCAAAGTAACGAAAGCAGTTTGAGGCAAGGCAAAGCAGAGCAGGGGTAGGAAAAGCAGAGCAGAGCAGGGAAAGTAAAACCAAGAGGTGCCAGGAATACGAAGCGAAGCAAGACAAAGGAAAGCGTGGCCGGAAAAAGTATGGCCAGGAAAGGCAACGCAGAGCAAGGCAAAGCAAAGCAGTGCAAACTTGTACAAGGAAAGTCCCAGCAGGGCCAGGAAACGTAGAGCAAAGTAAAGAAAGCAGTTGGAGGCAAGGCAAAGCAGAGCAGGGGTAGGAAAAGCAAAGCGGAGCAGAGAAGGTAAAGCAAAGCCGTGGCCGGAATACAAAGCAAAGCAAAACAAAGGAAAGCGTGGCCTGAAAAGCAAAAGAAAACATGGCCAGTGGAGGCAAAGCCGAGGAAGGCAAAGCAAAGCCCTGCTAGGGAAAAGAATGCGGCATAAGGAAAAGAAATGACAAGCAGGGCCAGGCAAAGCAAAGCGCGGCCAGGAAAACCAAAGCAAAGAGGTCCAAAAATAAAACAAAGCAATGCAATGAATGTGTAACTATATTAAAAAAAAACAAACAAACAAACAAAAAAAATGCAAAAAAAAGACCAAGCAAAGCAGGGCCAGGAAAAGCAAAGTAAAGCGTGTCCAGGAAAGGCAAAGCAGTGCAAGGCAGAGCAAAGCAAAGGAAAGTAGCACAAGGAAAAGCAAAGCAGTACCAGGAAATGTAGAGCAAAAGAAAGAAAGCAGTTAGAGGAGGCAAGGCAAAGCACAGCAGGCGTAGGAAAAGCAAAGCAGAGCAGAGAAGGTAAAGCAAAGCCGTGGCAGGAATACAAAGCGAAGCAAAACAAAGGAAAGCGTGGCCTGAAAAAGCATGGCCCGGAAAGGCAACGCAGAGCAAGGCAAAGCAAAGCAGTGCAAACTGGTACAAGGAAAGTCTCAGCAGTGCCAGGAAACGTAGAGCAAAGTAAAGAAAGCAGTTTGAGGCGAGGCAAAGCACAGCAGGGGTAGGAAAAGCAAAGCAGAGCAGAGAAGGTAAAGCAAAGCCGTGGCAGGAATACAAAGCAAAGCAAAACAAAGGAAAGCGTGGCCTGAAAAACAAAAGAAAACATGGCCAGTGGAGGCAAAGCAGAGCAAGACAAAGCAAAGCAAAGCAAAGTGAAGTAGCACGAGGAAAAGCAAAGCATTGCCAGGAAAGACAAAGCAAACAAAGCAAAGCAAAGCAATCTGAGGCAAAGCACAGCAGGGGCAGGAACAGCAGAGGAAAGTAGAGAAGGAAAACCAAAAGTGTGCCCGGAAGAGCAGAGCAGAGCAAAGCAAAGCAGAGCAAGGAAAAACAAAGAGAAGCGAAGCAAATGTAAGGAGCTGGCGGCCAGCCCTCCTGCCGGTTCCCAGTGTCTGCGGGGCAAAGACCGCAAGGCCCTCATGCCGGGTAGAGCTGGCGGCCAGACTCGGACGGTGGCTGTACCCTGCTCGCCCGCTCCCCGGCCTCCCTGACACCTCATAGTCCTCCGTGACAGCGGGCAAGAACCATGTCTTGCTTTACCTGGTTTTATCTTTATTTATTTATTTATTTATTTATTTATTTATTGTTGGCTTCCATCCAATGTAGTTGTGGGAATCATGTAGTTACTTACCGTCGTTGAAAACCTCACCCAACGCCGTCCCCAGACGAATAGCAGTGGGGCCCGCCTAGCGGCAGGCCACACGGCTGGGGCCACAGAACTGACCATGTCGGGTGGCCGGGCCTGCTGCCCCCACCCTCGAGTTGCGAGGGGACAGTGTCCGGGCTGCGGGCAGGCCCAGCTGTGTGTCTGAGGGTTTATGCGTTCCGAAATATACCGATAGCCTCATCGGCAAAATCGTCGGGACGGTCTGCAAAGGAAGCCTAGCGCAGCACAGGAGAGCAGAGAAATGAAGAGGAAAGCAGAGCAAGGCAAAGCAAAGCAGTGCAAACTGGTACAAGGAAAGTCCCAGCAGTGCCAGGAAACGTAGAGCAAAGTAAAGAAAGCAGTTGGAGGCAAGGCAAAGCAGAGCAGAGAAAGTAAAGCCTAGAGGTGCCAGGAATACAAAGCGAAGCGAAGCAAGACAAAGGAAAGCGTGGCCTGAAAAAGCAAAAGAAAACATGGCCAGTGGAGGCAAAGCAGTGCAAGGCAAAGCAAAGCAGTGCAAACTTGTACAAGGAAAGTCCCAGCAGGGCCAGGAAACGTATAGCAAAGTAACGAAAGCAGTTTGAGGCAAGGCAAAGCAGAGCAGGGGTAGGAAAAGCAGAGCAGAGCAGGGAAAGTAAAACCAAGAGGTGCCAGGAATACGAAGCGAAGCAAGACAAAGGAAAGCGTGGCCCGAAAAAGCATGGCCAGGAAAGGCAACGCAGAGCAAGGCAAAGCAAAGCAAAGCAGTGCAAACTCGTACAAGGAAAGTCCCAGCAGTGCCAGGAAACGTAGAGCAACGTAAAGAAAACAGTTTGAGGCAAGGCAAAGCAGAACAGAGAAAGTAAAACCTAGAGGTGCCAGGAATACAAAGCGAAGTGAAGCAAGACAAAGGAAAGAGTGGCCTGAAAAAGCAAAAGAAAACATGGCCAGTGGAGGCAAAGCAGTGCAAGGCAAAGCAAAGCAGTGCAAACTTGTACAAGGAAAGTCCCAGCAGGGCCAGGAAACGTATAGCAAAGTAACGAAAGCAGTTTGAGGCAAGGCAAAGCAGAGCAGGGGTAGGAAAAGCAGAGCAGAGCAGAGAAAGTAAAACCAAGAGGTGCCAGGAATACGAAGCGAAGCAAGACAAAGGAAAGCGTGGCCGGAAAAAGCATGGCCAGGAAAGGCAACGCAGAGCAAGGCAAAGCAAAGCAGTGCAAACTTGTACAAGGAAAGTCCCAGCAGTGCCAGGAAACGTAGAGCAAAGTAAAGAAAGCAGTTGGACGCAAGGCAAAGCAGAGCAGGGGTAGGAAAAGCAAAGCGGAGCAGAGAAGGTAAAGCAAAGCCATGGCAGGAATACAAAGCCAAGCAAAACAAAGGAAAGCGTGGCCTGAAAAGCAAAAGAAAACATGGCCAGTGGAGGCAAAGCCGAGCAAGGCAAAGCAAAGCCCTGCTAGGGAAAAGAATGCGGCATAAGGAAAAGAAATGACAAGCAGGGCCAGGCAAAGCAAAGCGCGGCCAGGAAAACCAAAGCAAAGAGGTCCAAAAATAAAACAAAGCAATGCAATGAATGTGTAACTATATTAAAAAAAAAAACACACAAACAAAAAAAATGCAAAAAAAAGACCAAGCAAAGCAGGGCCAGGAAAAGCAAAGTAAAGCGTGTCCAGGAAAGGCAAAGCAGTGCAAGGCAGAGCAAAGCAAAGGAAAGTAGCACAAGGAAAAGCAAAGCAGTACCAGGAAATGTAGAGCAAAAGAAAGAAAGCAGTTTGAGGAGGCAAGGCAAAGCACAGCAGGCGTAGGAAAAGCAAAGCAGAGCAGAGAAGGTAAAGCAAAGCCGTGGCAGGAATACAAAGCGAAGCAAAACAAAGGAAAGCGTGGCCTGAAAAAGCATGGCCCGGAAAGGCAACGCAGAGCAAGGCAAAGCAAAGCAGTGCAAACTGGTACAAGGAAAGTCTCAGCAGTGCCAGGAAACGTAGAGCAAAGTAAAGAAAGCAGTTTGAGGCGAGGCAAAGCACAGCAGGGGTAGGAAAAGCAAAGCAGAGCAGGGAAGGTAAAGCAAAGCCGTGGCAGGAATACAAAGCAAAGCAAAACAAAGGAAAGCGTGGCCTGAAAAACAAAAGAAAACATGGCCAGTGGAGGCAAAGCAGAGCAAGACAAAGCAAAGCAAAGCAAAGTGAAGTAGCACGAGGAAAAGCAAAGCATTGCCAGGAAAGACAAAGCAAACAAAGCAAAGCAAAGCAATCTGAGGCAAAGCAAAGCAAAGCAAAGCAGGGGCAGGAACAGCAGAGGAAAGCAGAGAAGGAAAAGCAAAAGTGTGCCCGGAAGAGCAGAGCAGAGCAAAGCAAAGCAGAGCAAGGAAAAACAAAGAGAAGCGAAGCAAATGTAAGGAGCTGGCGGCCAGCCCTCCTGCCGGTTCCCAGTGTCTGCGGGGCAAAGACCGCAGGGCCCTCATGCCGGGTAGAGCTGGCGGCCAGACTCGGACGGTGGCTGTACCCTGCTCGCCCGCTTCCCGGCCTCCCTGAACCCTCATAGTCCGCTGTGACAGTGGGCAAGAACCATGTCTTGCTTTACCTTTTTTTTTTTTTTCTTTTTTCTTTTTTCCCTGCATTTATTTATTTATTTATTGTTGCCTTCCATCCAATGTAGTTGTGGGAATCACATATTTACTGATCGTCGTTCAAAACCTCACCCAACGCCGTCCCCAGACGGGTAGCAGTGGGGCCCGCCTAGCGGCAGGCCACACGGCTGGGGCCACAGAACTGACCATGTCGGGTGGCTGGGCCTGCTGCCCCCACCCTCGAGTTGCGAGGGGACAGTGTCCGGGCTGCGGGGAGGCCCAGCTGTGTGTCTGAGGGTTTATGCGTTCCGAAATATACCGATAGCCTCATCGGCAAAATCGTCGGGACCGTCTGCAAAGGAAGCCTAGCGCAGCACAGGAGAGCAGAGCAATGAAGAGGAAAGCCGAGCAAGGCAAAGCAAAGCAGTGCAAACTTGTACAAGGAAAGTCCCAGCAGTGCCAGGAAAGGTAGAGCAAAGTAACGAAAGCAGTTTGAGGCGAGGCAAAGCACAGCAGGGGTAGGAAAAGCAAAGCGGAGCAAAGAAGGTAAAGCAAAGCCGTGGCAGGAATACAAAGCGAAGCAAAACAAAGGAAAGCATGGCCTGAAAAAGCATGGCCAGGAAAGGCAACGCAGAGCAAGGCAAAGCAAAGCAGTGCAAACTTGTACAAGGAAAGTCCCAGCAGTGCCAGGAAACGTAGAGCAAAGTAAAGAAAGCAGTTTGAGGCAAGGCAAAGCACAGCAGGGGTAGGACAAGCAGAGCAGAGCAGAGAAGGTAAAACCAAGAGGTGCCAGGAATACGAAGCGAAGCAAGACAAAGGAAAGTGTGGCCGGAAAAAGCATGGCCAGGAAAGGCAACGCAGAGCAAGGCAAAGCAAAGCAGTGCAAACTTGTACAAGGAAAGTCCCAGCAGGGCCAGGAAACGTAGAGCAAAGTAAAGAAAGCAGTTGGAGGCAAGGCAAAGCAGAGCAGGGGTAGGAAAAGCAAAGCGGAGCAGAGAAGGTAAAGCAAAGCCGTGGCCGGAATACAAAGCAAAGCAAAACAAAGGAAAGCGTGGCCTGAAAAGCAAAAGAAAACATGGCCAGTGGAGGCAAAGCCGAGGAAGGCAAAGCAAAGCCCTGCTAGGGAAAAGAATGCGGCATAAGGAAAAGAAATGACAAGCAGGGCCAGGCAAAGCAAAGCGCGGCCAGGAAAACCAAAGCAAAGAGGTCCAAAAATAAAACAAAGCAATGCAATGAATGTGTAACTATATTAAAAAAAAACAAACAAACAAACAAAAAAAATGCAAAAAAAAGACCAAGCAAAGCAGGGCCAGGAAAAGCAAAGTAAAGCGTGTCCAGGAAAGGCAAAGCAGTGCAAGGCAGAGCAAAGCAAAGGAAAGTAGCACAAGGAAAAGCAAAGCAGTACCAGGAAATGTAGAGCAAAAGAAAGAAAGCAGTTAGAGGAGGCAAGGCAAAGCACAGCAGGCGTAGGAAAAGCAAAGCAGAGCAGAGAAGGTAAAGCAAAGCCGTGGCAGGAATACAAAGCGAAGCAAAACAAAGGAAAGCGTGGCCTGAAAAAGCATGGCCCAGAAAGGCAACGCAGAGCAAGGCAAAGCAAAGCAGTGCAAACTGGTACAAGGAAAGTCTCAGCAGTGCCAGGAAACGTAGAGCAAAGTAAAGAAAGCAGTTTGAGGCGAGGCAAAGCACAGCAGGGGTAGGAAAAGCAAAGCAGAGCAGAGAAGGTAAAGCAAAGCCGTGGCAGGAATACAAAGCAAAGCAAAACAAAGGAAAGCGTGGCCTGAAAAACAAAAGAAAACATGGCCAGTGGAGGCAAAGCAGAGCAAGACAAAGCAAAGCAAAGCAAAGTGAAGTAGCACGAGGAAAAGCAAAGCATTGCCAGGAAAGACAAAGCAAACAAAGCAAAGCAAAGCAATCTGAGGCAAAGCACAGCAGGGGCAGGAACAGCAGAGGAAAGTAGAGAAGGAAAACCAAAAGTGTGCCCGGAAGAGCAGAGCAGAGCAAAGCAAAGCAGAGCAAGGAAAAACAAAGAGAAGCGAAGCAAATGTAAGGAGCTGGCGGCCAGCCCTCCTGCCGGTTCCCAGTGTCTGCGGGGCAAAGACCGCAAGGCCCTCATGCCGGGTAGAGCTGGCGGCCAGACTCGGACGGTGGCTGTACCCTGCTCGCCCGCTCCCCGGCCTCCCTGACACCTCATAGTCCGCCGTGACAGCGGGCAAGAACCATGTCTTGCTTTACCTGGTTTTATCTTTATTTATTTATTTATTTATTTATTTATTTATTTATTTATTGTTGGCTTCCATCCAATGTAGTTGTGGGAATCATGTAGTTACTTACCGTCGTTGAAAACCTCACCCAACGCCGTCCCCAGACGAATAGCAGTGGGGCCCGCCTAGCGGCAGGCCACACGGCTGGGGCCACAGAACTGACCATGTCGGGTGGCCGGGCCTGCTGCCCCCACCCTCGAGTTGCGAGGGGACAGTGTCCGGGCTGCGGGCAGGCCCAGCTGTGTGTCTGAGGGTTTATGCGTTCCGAAATATACCGATAGCCTCATCGGCAAAATCGTCGGGACGGTCTGCAAAGGAAGCCTAGCGCAGCACAGGAGAGCAGAGAAATGAAGAGGAAAGCAGAGCAAGGCAAAGCAAAGCAGTGCAAACTGGTACAAGGAAAGTCCCAGCAGTGCCAGGAAACGTAGAGCAAAGTAACGAAAGCAGTTGGAGGCAAGGCAAAGCAGAGCAGAGAAAGTAAAGCCTAGAGGTGCCAGGAATACAAAGCGAAGCGAAGCAAGACAAAGGAAAGCGTGGCCTGAAAAAGCAAAAGAAAACATGGCCAGTGGAGGCAAAGCAGTGCAAGGCAAAGCAAAGCAGTGCAAACTTGTACAAGCAAAGTCCCAGCAGGGCCAGGAAAAGTAGAGCAAAGTAACGAAAGCAGTTTGAGGCAAGGCAAAGCACAGCAGGGGTAGGAAAAGCAGAGCAGAGAAAGTAAAACCAAGAGGCGCCAGGGATACAAAGCGAAGCAAGACAAAAGAAAGCGTGGCCTGAAAAAGCATGGCCAGGAAAGGCAACGCAGAGCAAGGCAAAGCAAAGCAGTGCAAACTCGTACAAGGAAAGTCCCAGCAGTGCCAGGAAACGTAGAGCAACGTAAAGAAAACAGTTTGAGGCAAGGCAAAGCAGAACAGAGAAAGTAAAACCTAGAGGTGGCAGGAATACAAAGCGAAGTGAAGCAAGACAAAGGAAAGAGTGGCTTGAAAAAGCAAAAGAAAACATGGCCAGTGGAGGCAAAGCAGTGCAAGGCAAAGCAAAGCAGTGCAAACTTGTACAAGGAAAGTCCCAGCAGGGCCAGGAAACGTATAGCAAAGTAACGAAAGCAGTTTGAGGCAAGGCAAAGCAGAGCAGGGGTAGGAAAAGCAGAGCAGAGCAGAGAAAGTAAAACCAAGAGGTGCCAGGAATACGAAGCGAAGCAAGACAAAGGAAAGCGTGGCTGGAAAAAGCATGGCCAGGAAAGGCAACGCAGAGCAAGGCAAAGCAAAGCAGTGCAAACTTGTACAAGGAAAGTCCCAGCAGTGCCAGGAAACGTAGAGCAAAGTAAAGAAAGCAGTTGGAGGCAAGGCAAAGCAGAGCAGGGGTAGGAAAAGCAAAGCGGAGCAGAGAAGGTAAAGCAAAGCCGTGGCAGGAATACAAAGCCAAGCAAAACAAAGGAAAGGGTGGCCTGAAAAGCAAAAGAAAACATGGCCAGTGGAGGCAAAGCCGAGCAAGGCAAAGCAAAGCCCTGCTAGGGAAAAGAATGCGGCATAAGGAAAAGAAATGACAAGCAGGGCCAGGCAAAGCAAAGCGCGGCCAGGAAAACCAAAGCAAAGAGGTCCAAAAATAAAACAAAGCAATGCAATGAATGTGTAACTATATTAAAAAAAAAAACACACAAAAAAAATGCAAAAAAAAGACCAAGCAAAGCAGGGCCAGGAAAAGCAAAGTAAAGCGTGTCCAGGAAAGGCAAAGCAGTGCAAGGCAGAGCAAAGCAAAGGAAAGTAGCACAAGGAAAAGCAAAGCAGTACCAGGAAATGTAGAGCAAAAGAAAGAAAGCAGTTAGAGGAGGCAAGGCAAAGCACAGCAGGCGTAGGAAAAGCAAAGCAGAGCAGAGAAGGTAAAGCAAAGCCGTGGCAGGAATACAAAGCGAAGCAAAACAAAGGAAAGCGTGGCCTGAAAAAGCATGGCCCGGAAAGGCAACGCAGAGCAAGGCAAAGCAAAGCAGTGCAAACTGGTACAAGGAAAGTCTCAGCAGTGCCAGGAAACGTAGAGCAAAGTAAAGAAAGCAGTTTGAGGCGAGGCAAAGCACAGCAGGGGTAGGAAAAGCAAAGCAGAGCAGGGAAGGTAAAGCAAAGCCGTGGCAGGAATACAAAGCAAAGCAAAACAAAGGAAAGCGTGGCCTGAAAAACAAAAGAAAACATGGCCAGTGGAGGCAAAGCAGAGCAAGACAAAGCAAAGCAAAGCAAAGTGAAGTAGCACGAGGAAAAGCAAAGCATTGCCAGGAAAGACAAAGCAAACAAAGCAAAGCAAAGCAATCTGAGGCAAAGCAAAGCAAAGCAAAGCAGGGGCAGGAACAGCAGAGGAAAGCAGAGAAGGAAAAGCAAAAGTGTGCCCGGAAGAGCAGAGCAGAGCAAAGCAAAGCAGAGCAAGGAAAAACAAAGAGAAGCGAAGCAAATGTAAGGAGCTGGCGGCCAGCCCTCCTGCCGGTTCCCAGTGTCTGCGGGGCAAAGACCGCAGGGCCCTCATGCCGGGTAGAGCTGGCGGCCAGACTCGGACGGTGGCTGTACCCTGCTCGCCCGCTTCCCGGCCTCCCTGAACCCTCATAGTCCGCTGTGACAGTGGGCAAGAACCATGTCTTGCTTTACCTTTTTTTTTTTTTTCTTTTTTCTTTTTTCCCTGCATTTATTTATTTATTTATTGTTGCCTTCCATCCAATGTAGTTGTGGGAATCACATATTTACTGATCGTCGTTCAAAACCTCACCCAACGCCGTCCCCAGACGGGTAGCAGTGGGGCCCGCCTAGCGGCAGGCCACACGGCTGGGGCCACAGAACTGACCATGTCGGGTGGCCGGGCCTGCTGCCCCCACCCTCGAGTTGCGAGGGGACAGTGTCCGGGCTGCGGGGAGGCCCAGCTGTGTGTCTGAGGGTTTATGCGTTCCGAAATATACCGATAGCCTCATCGGCAAAATCGTCGGGACGGTCTGCAAAGGAAGCCTAGCACAGCACAGGAGAGCAGAGCAATGAAGAGGAAAGCCGAGCAAGGCAAAGCAAAGCAGTGCAAACTTGTACAAGGAAAGTCCCAGCAGTGCCAGGAAACGTAGAGCAAAGTAAAGAAAGCAGTTGGAGGCAAGGCAAAGCAGAGCAGAGAAAGTAAAGCCTAGAGGTGCCAGGAATACAAAGCGAAGCGAAGCAAGACAAAGGAAAGCGTGGCCTGAAAAAGCAAAAGAAAACATGGCCAGTGGAGGCAAAGCAGTGCAAGGCAAAGCAAAGCAGTGCAAACTTGTACAAGCAAAGTCCCAGCAGGGCCAGGAAACGTAGAGCAAAGTAACGAAAGCAGTTGGAGGCGAGGCAAAGCACAGCAGGGGTAGGAAAAGCAAAGCAGAGCAGAGAAAGTAAAAGCAAGAGGTGCCAGGCATACGAAGCAAAGGAAAACAAAGGAAAGCATGGCCTGAAAAAGCATGGCCAGGAAAGGCAACGCAGAGCAAGGAAAAGCAAGGCAGTGCAAACTGGCACAAGGAAAGCCCCAGCAGTGCCAGGAAAGGTAGAGCAAAGTAACGAAAGCAGTTTGAGGCGAGGCAAAGCACAGCAGGGGTAGGAAAAGCAAAGCAGAGCAGAGAAGGTAAAGCAAAGCCGTGGCAGGAATACAAAGCGAAGCAAAACAAAGGAAAGCATGGCCTGAAAAAGCATGGCCAGGAAAGGCAATGCAGAGCAAGGCAAAGCAAAGCAGTGCAAACTCGTACAAGGAAAGTCCCAGCAGGGCCAGGAAACGTAGAGCAAAGTAACGAAAGCAGTTTGAGGCGAGGCAAAGCAGAGCAGAGAAAGTAAAACCAAGAGGTGCCAGGAATACAAAGCGAAGCGAAGCAAGACAAAGGAAAGCATGGCCTGAAAAAGCATGGCCAGGAAAAGCAAAGCGCGGCCAGGAAGACCAAAGCAAAAAGGTCCAAAAATAAAACAAAGCAATGCAATGAAAATGTATCTATATTAAAATAAAACAAACAAACAAACAAAACAAAGAAACGCAAAAAAAAGACCAAGCAAAGCAGGGCCAGGAAAAGCAAAGAAAAGCGTGTCCAGGAAAGGCAAAGCGGTGCAAGGCAGAGCAAAGCAAAGGAAAGTAGCACAAGGAAAAGCAAAGCAGGGCCAGGAAATGTAGAGCAAAAGAAAGAAAGCAGTTTGAGGAGGCAAGGCAAAGCACAGCAGGGGTAGGAAAAACAGAGCAGAGCAGAGAAAGTAAAACCAAGAGGTGCCTGGAATAAAAAGCAAAGCAAAACAAAGGAAAGCGTGGCCTGAAAAAGCACGGCCAGGAAAGGCAAAGCAGAGCAAGGCAAAGCAAAGCAGTGCAAACTCGTACAAGGAAAGTCCCAGCAGGGCCAGGAAAGGTAGAGCAAAGTAACGAAAGCAGTTGGAGGCAAGGCAAAGCAGAGCAGAGAAAGTAAAACCTAGAGGTGCCAGGAATACAAAGCGAAGCGAAGCAAGACAAAGGAAAGCATGGCCTGAAAAAGCAAAAGAAAACATGGCCAGTGGAGGCAAAGCAGTGCAAGGCAAAGCAAAGCAGTGCAAACTCGTACAAGGAAAGTCCCAGCAGTGCCAGGAAACGTAGGGCAAAGTAAAGAAAGCAGTTTGAGGCAAGGCAAAGCACAGCAGGGGTAGGAAAAGCAAAGCAGAGCAGAGAAGGTAAAACCAAGAGGTGCCAAGAATACGAAGCAAAGGAAAACAAAGGAAAGCATGGCCTGAAAAAGCATGGCCAGGAAAGGCAACGCAGAGCAAGGCAAAGCAAAGCAGTGCAAACTCGAACAAGGAAAGTCCCAGCAGTGCCAGGAAACGTAGAGCAAAGTAACGAAAGCAGTTTGAGGCAAGGCAAAGCACAGCAGGGGTAGGAAAAGCAAAGCAGAGCAGAGAAGGTAAAGCAAAGCCGTGGCAGGAATACAAAGCAAAGCAAAACAAAGGAAAGCGTGGCCTGAAAAAGCAAAAGAAAACATGGCCAGTGGAGGCAAAGCAGAGCAAGGCAAAGCAAAGCAAAGCAAAGCGAAGTAGCACGAGGAAAAGCAAAGCATTGCCAGGAAAGACAAAGCAAACAAAGCAAAGCAAAGCAATCTGAGGCAAAGCACAGCAGGGGCAGGAACAGCAGAGGAAAGTAGAGAAGGAAAACCAAAAGTGTGCCCGGAAGAGCAGAGCAGAGCAAAGCAAAGCAGAGCAAGGAAAAACAAAGAGAAGCGAAGCAAATGTAAGGAGCTGGCGGCCAGCCCTCCTGCCGGTTCCCAGTGTCTGCGGGGCAAAGACCGCAAGGCCCTCATGCCGGGTAGAGCTGGCGGCCAGACTCGGACGGTGGCTGTACCCTGCTCGCCCGCTCCCCGGCCTCCCTGACACCTCATAGTCCGCCGTGACAGCGGGCAAGAACCATGTCTTGCTTTACCTGGTTTTATCTTTACTTATTTATTTATTTATTTATTTATTGTTGGCTTCCATCCAATGTAGTTGTGGGAATCATGTAGTTACTTACCGTCGTTGAAAACCTCACCCAACGCCGTCCCCAGACGAATAGCAGTGGGGCCCGCCTAGCGGCAGGCCACACGGCTGGGGCCACAGAACTGACCATGTCGGGTGGCCGGGCCTGCTGCCCCCACCCTCGAGTTGCGAGGGGACAGTGTCCAGGCTGCGGGGAGGCCCAGCTGTGTGTCTGAGGGTTTATGCGTTCCGAAATATACCGATAGCCTCATCGGCAAAATCGTCGGGACGGTCTGCAAAGGAAGCCTAGTGCAGCACAGGAGAGCAGAGAAATGAAGAGGAAAGCAGAGCAAGGCAAAGCAAAGCAGTGCAAACTGGTACAAGGAAAGTCCCAGCAGTGCCAGGAAACGTAGAGCAGAGTAAAGAAAGCAGTTTGAGGCGAGGCAAAGCACAGCAGGAGTAGGAAAAGCAAAGCACAGCAGAGAAGGTAAAGCAAAGCTGTGGCAGGAAAACAAAGCGAAGGAAGACAAAGGAAAGCGTGGCCTGAAAAAGCAAAAGAAAACATGGCCAGTGGAGGCAAAGCAGTGCAAGGCAAAGCAAAGCAGTGCAAACTTGTACAAGGAAAGTCCCAGCAGGGCCAGGAAACGTAGAGCAAAGTAACGAAAGCATTTTGAGGCAAGGCAAAGCACAGCAGGGGTAGGACAAGCAGAGCAGAGAAAGTAAAACCAAGAGGTGCCAGGAATACAAAGCGAAGCAAGACAAAGGAAAGCGTGGCCCGAAAAAGCATGGCCAGGAAAGGCAACGCAGAGCAAGGCAAAGCAAAGCAGTGCAAACTTGTACAAGGAAAGTCCCAGCAGTGCCAGGAAACGTAGAGCAAAGTAAAGAAAACAGTTTGAGGAGGCAAGACAAAGCACAGCAGGGGTAGGAAAAGCAAAGCAGAGCAGAGAAGGTAAAGCAAAGCCGTGGCAAGTATACGAAGCAAAGGAAAACAAAGGAAAGCGTGGCCTGAAAAAGCATGGCCAGGAAAAGCAAAGCGCGGCGAGGAAAACCAAAGCCAAAAGGTCCAAAAATAAAACAAAGCAATGCAATGAATATGTATCTAAAATAAATAAAATAAAATAAAATAAAATAAAATAAAATAAAATAAAATAAAATAAAATAAAATAAAATAAAATAAAATAAAAGGCAAAAAAAACCAACAAGCAAAGCAGGGCCAGGAAAAGCAAAGTAAAGCGTGTCCAGGAAAGGCAAAGCAGTGCAAGGCAGAGCAAAGCAAAGGAAAGTAGCACAAGGAAAAGCAAAGCAGTGCCAGGAAATGTAGAGCAAAAGAAAGAAAGCAGTTTGAGGAGGCAAGGCAAAGCACAGCAGGGGTAGGAAAAGAAAGCAACGTAGAGAAGGAAAAGCAAAGCAGTGCCAGGAATACAAAGCAAAGCAAAACAAAGGAAAGCATGGCCTGAAAAAGCATGGCCCGGAAAGACAACGCAGAGCAAGGCAAAGCGAAGCAGTGCAAACTCGTACAAGGAAAGTCCCAGCAGGGCCGGGAAACGTAGAGCAAAGTAAAGAAAGCAGTTTGAGGTGAGACAAAGCACAGCAGGGGTAGGAAAAGCAAAGCAGAGCAGAGAAGGTAAAGCAAAGCCGTGGCAGGAATACGAAGCAAAGGAAAACAAAGGAAAGCATGGCCTGAAAAAGCATGGCCAGGAAAGGCAAAGCAGAGCAAGGCAAAGCAAAGCAGTGCAAACTCGTACAAGGAAAGTCCCAGCAGGGCCAGGAAACGTAGAGCAAAGTAACGAAAGCGGTTTGAGGCGAGGCAAAGCAGAGCAGAGAAAGTAAAACCAAGAGGTGCCAGGAATACAAAGCGAAGCGAAGCAAGACAAAGGAAAGCATGGCCTGAAAAAGCATGGCCAGGAAAAGCAAAGCGCGGCCAGGAAGACCAAAGCAAAAAGGTCCAAAAATAAAACAAAGCAATGCAATGAAAATGTATCTATATTAAAATAAAACAAACAAACAAACAAACAAACAAAACAAAAAAACGCAAAAAAAAGACCAAGCAAAGCAGGGCCAGGAAAAGCAAAGAAAAGCGTGTCCAGGAAAGGCAAAGCGGTGCAAGGCAGAGCAAAGCAAAGGAAAGTAGCACAAGGAAAAGCAAAGCAGGGCCAGGAAATGTAGAGCAAAAGAAAGAAAGCAGTTTGAGGAGGCAAGGCAAAGCACAGCAGGGGTAGGAAAAACAGAGCAGAGCAGAGAAAGTAAAACCAAGAGGTGCCTGGAATAAAAAGCAAAGCAAAACAAAGGAAAGCGTGGCCGGAAAAAGCACGGCCAGGAAAGGCAAAGCAGAGCAAGGCAAAGCAAAGCAGTGCAAACTCGTACAAGGAAAGTCCCAGCAGGGCCAGGAAACGTAGAGCAAAGTAACGAAAGCAGTTTGAGGCGAGGCAAAGCAGAGCAGAGAAAGTAAAACCAAGAGGTGCCAGGAATACAAAGCGAAGCGAAGCAAGACAAAGGAAAGCATGGCCTGAAAAAGCAAAAGAAAACATGGCCAGTGGAGGCAAAGCAGTGCAAGGCAAAGCAAAGCAGTGCAAACTCGTACAAGGAAAGTCCCAGCAGGGCCAGGAAACGTAGAGCAAAGTAAAGAAAGCAGTTTGAGGCAAGGCAAAGCACAGCAGGGGTAGGAAAAGCAAAGCAGAGCAGAGAAGGTAAAACCAAGAGGTGCCAAGAATACGAAGCAAAGGAAAACAAAGGAAAGCATGGCCTGAAAAAGCATGGCCAGGAAAGGCAACGCAGAGCAAGGCAAAGCAAAGCAGTGCAAACTCGAACAAGGAAAGTCCCAGCAGTGCCAGGAAACGTAGAGCAAAGTAACGAAAGCAGTTTGAGGCAAGGCAAAGCACAGCAGGGGTAGGAAAAGCAAAGCAGAGCAGAGAAGGTAAAGCAAAGCCATGGCAGGAATACAAAGCAAAGCAAAACAAAGGAAAGCGTGGCCTGAAAAAGCAAAAGAAAACATGGCCAGTGGAGGCAAAGCAGAGCAAGGCAAAGCAAAGCAAAGCAAAGCGAAGTAGCACGAGGAAAAGCAAAGCATTGCCAGGAAAGACAAAGCAAACAAAGCAAAGCAAAGCAATCTGAGGCAAAGCACAGCAGGGGCAGGAACAGCAGAGGAAAGTAGAGAAGGAAAACCAAAAGTGTGCCCGGAAGAGCAGAGCAGAGCAAAGCAAAGCAGAGCAAGGAAAAACAAAGAGAAGCGAAGCAAATGTAAGGAGCTGGCGGCCAGCCCTCCTGCCGGTTCCCAGTGTCTGCGGGGCAAAGACCGCAAGGCCCTCATGCCGGGTAGAGCTGGCGGCCAGACTCGGACGGTGGCTGTACCCTGCTCGCCCGCTCCCCGGCCTCCCTGACACCTCATAGTCCGCCGTGACAGCGGGCAAGAACCATGTCTTGCTTTACCTGGTTTTATCTTTACTTATTTATTTATTTATTTATTTATTGTTGGCTTCCATCCAATGTAGTTGTGGGAATCATGTAGTTACTTACCGTCGTTGAAAACCTCACCCAACGCCGTCCCCAGACGAATAGCAGTGGGGCCCGCCTAGCGGCAGGCCACACGGCTGGGGCCACAGAACTGACCATGTCGGGTGGCCGGGCCTGCTGCCCCCACCCTCGAGTTGCGAGGGGACAGTGTCCGGGCTGCGGGGAGGCCCAGCTGTGTGTCTGAGGGTTTATGCGTTCCGAAATATACCGATAGCCTCATCGGCAAAATCGTCGGGACGGTCTGCAAAGGAAGCCTAGCGCAGCACAGGAGAGCAGAGAAATGAAGAGGAAAGCAGAGCAAGGCAAAGCAAAGCAGTGCAAACTGGTACAAGGAAAGTCCCAGCAGTGCCAGGAAACGTAGAGCAGAGTAAAGAAAGCAGTTTGAGGCGAGGCAAAGCACAGCAGGAGTAGGAAAAGCAAAGCACAGCAGAGAAGGTAAAGCAAAGCTGTGGCAGGAAAACAAAGCGAAGCAAGACAAAGGAAAGCGTGGCCTGAAAAAGCAAAAGAAAACATGGCCAGTGGAGGCAAAGCAGTGCAAGGCAAAGCAAAGCAGTGCAAACTTGTACAAGGAAAGTCCCAGCAGTGCCAGGAAACGTAGAGCAAAGTAAAGAAAACAGTTTGAGGAGGCAAGACAAAGCACAGCAGGGGTAGGACAAGCAAAGCAGAGCAGAGAAGGTAAAGCAAAGCCGTGGCAAGTATACGAAGCAAAGGAAAACAAAGGAAAGCGTGGCCTGAAAAAGCATGGCCAGGAAAAGCAAAGCGCGGCGAGGAAAACCAAAGCCAAAAGGTCCAAAAATAAAACAAAGCAATGCAATGAATATGTATCTAAAGTAAATAAAATAAAATAAAATAAAATAAAATAAAAGGCAAAAAAAACCAACAAGCAAAGCAGGGCCAGGAAAAGCAAAGTAAAGCGTGTCCAGGAAAGGCAAAGCAGTGCAAGGCAGAGCAAAGCAAAGGAAAGTAGCACAAGGAAAAGCAAAGCAGTGCCAGGAAATGTAGAGCAAAAGAAAGAAAGCAGTTTGAGGAGGCAAGGCAAAGCACAGCAGGGGTAGGAAAAGAAAGCAACGTAGAGAAGGAAAAGCAAAGCAGTGCCAGGAATACAAAGCAAAGCAAAACAAAGGAAAGCATGGCCTGAAAAAGCATGGCCCGGAAAGACAACGCAGAGCAAGGCAAAGCGAAGCAGTGCAAACTCGTACAAGGAAAGTCCCAGCAGGGCCGGGAAACGTAGAGCAAAGTAAAGAAAGCAGTTTGAGGTGAGACAAAGCACAGCAGGGGTAGGAAAAGCAAAGCAGAGCAGAGAAGGTAAAGCAAAGCCGTGGCAGGAATACGAAGCAAAGGAAAACAAAGGAAAGCATGGCCTGAAAAAGCATGGCCAGGAAAGGCAAAGCAGAGCAAGGCAAAGCAAAGCAGTGCAAACTCGTACAAGGAAAGTCCCAGCAGGGCCAGGAAACGTAGAGCAAAGTAACGAAAGCAGTTTGAGGCGAGGCAAAGCAGAGCAGAGAAAGTAAAACCAAGAGGTGCCAGGAATACAAAGCGAAGCGAAGCAAGACAAAGGAAAGCATGGCCTGAAAAAGCATGGCCAGGAAAAGCAAAGCGCGGCCAGGAAGACCAAAGCAAAAAGGTCCAAAAATAAAACAAAGCAATGCAATGAAAATGTATCTATATTAAAATAAAACAAACAAACAAACAAACAAACAAAACAAAAAAACGCAAAAAAAAGACCAAGCAAAGCAGGGCCAGGAAAAGCAAAGAAAAGCGTGTCCAGGAAAGGCAAAGCGGTGCAAGGCAGAGCAAAGCAAAGGAAAGTAGCACAAGGAAAAGCAAAGCAGGGCCAGGAAATGTAGAGCAAAAGAAAGAAAGCAGTTAGAGGAGGCAAGGCAAAGCACAGCAGGGGTAGGAAAAACAGAGCAGAGCAGAGAAAGTAAAACCAAGAGGTGCCTGGAATAAAAAGCAAAGCAAAACAAAGGAAAGCGTGGCCGGAAAAAGCACGGCCAGGAAAGGCAAAGCAGAGCAAGGCAAAGCAAAGCAGTGCAAACTCGTACAAGGAAAGTCCCAGCAGTGCCAGGAAACGTAGAGCAAAGTAACGAAAGCAGTTGGAGGCAAGGCAAAGCAGAGCAGAGAAAGTAAAACCTAGAGGTGCCAGGAATACAAAGCGAAGCGAAGCAAGACAAAGGAAAGCATGGCCTGAAAAAGCAAAAGAAAACATGGCCAGTGGAGGCAAAGCAGTGCAAGGCAAAGCAAAGCAGTGCAAACTCGTACAAGGAAAGTCCCAGCAGTGCCAGGAAACGTAGAGCAAAGTAAAGAAAGCAGTTTGAGGCAAGGCAAAGCACAGCAGGGGTAGGAAAAGCAAAGCAGAGCAGAGAAGGTAAAACCAAGAGGTGCCAAGAATACGAAGCAAAGGAAAACAAAGGAAAGCATGGCCTGAAAAAGCATGGCCAGGAAAGGCAACGCAGAGCAAGGCAAAGCAAAGCAGTGCAAACTCGAACAAGGAAAGTCCCAGCAGTGCCAGGAAACGTAGAGCAAAGTAACGAAAGCAGTTTGAGGCAAGGCAAAGCACAGCAGGGGTAGGAAAAGCAAAGCAGAGCAGAGAAGGTAAAGCAAAGCCATGGCAGGAATACAAAGCAAAGCAAAACAAAGGAAAGCGTGGCCTGAAAAAGCAAAAGAAAACATGGCCAGTGGAGGCAAAGCAGAGCAAGGCAAAGCAAAGCAAAGCAAAGCGAAGTAGCACGAGGAAAAGCAAAGCATTGCCAGGAAAGACAAAGCAAACAAAGCAAAGCAAAGCAATCTGAGGCAAAGCACAGCAGGGTCAGGAACAGCAGAGGAAAGTAGAGAAGGAAAACCAAAAGTGTGCCCGGAAGAGCAGAGCAGAGCAAAGCAAAGCAGAGCAAGGAAAAACAAAGAGAAGCGAAGCAAATGTAAGGAGCTGGCGGCCAGCCCTCCTGCCGGTTCCCAGTGTCTGCGGGGCAAAGACCGCAAGGCCCTCATGCCGGGTAGAGCTGGCGGCCAGACTCGGACGGTGGCTGTACCCTGCTCGCCCGCTCCCCGGCCTCCCTGACACCTCATAGTCCGCCGTGACAGCGGGCAAGAACCATGTCTTGCTTTACCTGGTTTTATCTTTACTTATTTATTTATTTATTTATTTATTGTTGGCTTCCATCCAATGTAGTTGTGGGAATCATGTAGTTACTTACCGTCGTTGAAAACCTCACCCAACGCCGTCCCCAGACGAATAGCAGTGGGGCCCGCCTAGCGGCAGGCCACACGGCTGGGGCCACAGAACTGACCATGTCGGGTGGCCGGGCCTGCTGCCCCCACCCTCGAGTTGCGAGGGGACAGTGTCCGGGCTGCGGGGAGGCCCAGCTGTGTGTCTGAGGGTTTATGCGTTCCGAAATATACCGATAGCCTCATCGGCAAAATCGTCGGGACGGTCTGCAAAGGAAGCCTAGCGCAGCACAGGAGAGCAGAGAAATGAAGAGGAAAGCAGAGCAAGGCAAAGCAAAGCAGTGCAAACTGGTACAAGGAAAGTCCCAGCAGTGCCAGGAAACGTAGAGCAGAGTAAAGAAAGCAGTTTGAGGCGAGGCAAAGCACAGCAGGAGTAGGAAAAGCAAAGCACAGCAGAGAAGGTAAAGCAAAGCTGTGGCAGGAAAACAAAGCGAAGCAAGACAAAGGAAAGCGTGGCCTAAAAAACCAAAAGAAAACATGGCCAGTGGAGGCAAAGCAGTGCAAGGCAAAGCAAAGCAGTGCAAACTTGTACAAGGAAAGTCCCAGCAGTGCCAGGAAACGTAGAGCAAAGTAAAGAAAACAGTTTGAGGAGGCAAGACAAAGCACAGCAGGGGTAGGACAAGCAAAGCAGAGCAGAGAAGGTAAAGCAAAGCCGTGGCAAGTATACGAAGCAAAGGAAAACAAAGGAAAGCGTGGCCTGAAAAAGCATGGCCAGGAAAAGCAAAGCGCGGCGAGGAAAACCAAAGCCAAAAGGTCCAAAAATAAAACAAAGCAATGCAATGAATATGTATCTAAAGTAAATAAAATAAAATAAAATAAAATAAAATAAAATAAAATAAAATAAAATAAAAGGCAAAAAAAACCAACAAGCAAAGCAGGGCCAGGAAAAGCAAAGTAAAGCGTGTCCAGGAAAGGCAAAGCAGTGCAAGGCAGAGCAAAGCAAAGGAAAGTAGCACAAGGAAAAGCAAAGCAGTGCCAGGAAATGTAGAGCAAAAGAAAGAAAGCAGTTTGAGGAGGCAAGGCAAAGCACAGCAGGGGTAGGAAAAGAAAGCAACGTAGAGAAGGAAAAGCAAAGCAGTGCCAGGAATACAAAGCAAAGCAAAACAAAGGAAAGCATGGCCTGAAAAAGCATGGCCAGGAAAGACAACGCAGAGCAAGGCAAAGCGAAGCAGTGCAAACTCGTACAAGGAAAGTCCCAGCAGGGCCGGGAAACGTAGAGCAAAGTAAAGAAAGCAGTTTGAGGTGAGACAAAGCACAGCAGGGGTAGGAAAAGCAAAGCAGAGCAGAGAAGGTAAAGCAAAGCCGTGGCAGGAATACGAAGCAAAGGAAAACAAAGGAAAGCATGGCCTGAAAAAGCATGGCCAGGAAAGGCAAAGCAGAGCAAGGCAAAGCAAAGCAGTGCAAACTCGTACAAGGAAAGTCCCAGCAGGGCCAGGAAACGTAGAGCAAAGTAACGAAAGCAGTTTGAGGCGAGGCAAAGCAGAGCAGAGAAAGTAAAACCAAGAGGTGCCAGGAATACAAAGCGAAGCGAAGCAAGACAAAGGAAAGCATGGCCTGAAAAAGCAAAAGAAAACATGGCCAGTGGAGGCAAAGCAGTGCAAGGCAAAGCAAAGCAGTGCAAACTCGTACAAGGAAAGTCCCAGCAGGGCCAGGAAACGTAGAGCAAAGTAAAGAAAGCAGTTTGAGGCAAGGCAAAGCACAGCAGGGGTAGGAAAAGCAAAGCAGAGCAGAGAAGGTAAAACCAAGAGGTGCCAAGAATACGAAGCAAAGGAAAACAAAGGAAAGCATGGCCTGAAAAAGCATGGCCAGGAAAGGCAACGCAGAGCAAGGCAAATCAAAGCAGTGCAAACTCGAACAAGGAAAGTCCCAGCAGTGCCAGGAAACGTAGAGCAAAGTAACGAAAGCAGTTTGAGGCAAGGCAAAGCACAGCAGGGGTAGGAAAAGCAAAGCAGAGCAGAGAAGGTAAAGCAAAGCCGTGGCAGGAATACAAAGCAAAGCAAAACAAAGGAAAGCGTGGCCTGAAAAAGCAAAAGAAAACATGGCCAGTGGAGGCAAAGCAGAGCAAGGCAAAGCAAAGCAAAGCAAAGCGAAGTAGCACGAGGAAAAGCAAAGCATTGCCAGGAAAGACAAAGCAAACAAAGCAAAGCAAAGCAATCTGAGGCAAAGCACAGCAGGGGCAGGAACAGCAGAGGAAAGTAGAGAAGGAAAACCAAAAGTGTGCCCGGAAGAGCAGAGCAGAGCAAAGCAAAGCAGAGCAAGGAAAAACAAAGAGAAGCGAAGCAAATGTAAGGAGCTGGCGGCCAGCCCTCCTGCCGGTTCCCAGTGTCTGCGGGGCAAAGACCGCAAGGCCCTCATGCCGGGTAGAGCTGGCGGCCAGACTCGGACGGTGGCTGTACCCTGCTCGCCCGCTCCCCGGCCTCCCTGACACCTCATAGTCCGCCGTGACAGCGGGCAAGAACCATGTCTTGCTTTACCTGGTTTTATCTTTACTTATTTATTTATTTATTTATTTATTGTTGGCTTCCATCCAATGTAGTTGTGGGAATCATGTAGTTACTTACCGTCGTTGAAAACCTCACCCAACGCCGTCCCCAGACGAATAGCAGTGGGGCCCGCCTAGCGGCAGGCCACACGGCTGGGGCCACAGAACTGACCATGTCGGGTGGCCGGGCCTGCTGCCCCCACCCTCGAGTTGCGAGGGGACAGTGTCCGGGCTGCGGGGAGGCCCAGCTGTGTGTCTGAGGGTTTATGCGTTCCGAAATATACCGATAGCCTCATCGGCAAAATCGTCGGGACGGTCTGCAAAGGAAGCCTAGCGCAGCACAGGAGAGCAGAGAAATGAAGAGGAAAGCAGAGCAAGGCAAAGCAAAGCAGTGCAAACTGGTACAAGGAAAGTCCCAGCAGTGCCAGGAAACGTAGAGCAGAGTAAAGAAAGCAGTTTGAGGCGAGGCAAAGCACAGCAGGAGTAGGAAAAGCAAAGCACAGCAGAGAAGGTAAAGCAAAGCTGTGGCAGGAAAACAAAGCGAAGCAAGACAAAGGAAAGCGTGGCCTGAAAAAGCAAAAGAAAACATGGCCAGTGGAGGCAAAGCAGTGCAAGGCAAAGCAAAGCAGTGCAAACTTGTACAAGGAAAGTCCCAGCAGTGCCAGGAAACGTAGAGCAAAGTAAAGTAAACAGTTTGAGGAGGCAAGACAAAGCACAGCAGGGGTAGGACAAGCAAAGCAGAGCAGAGAAGGTAAAGCAAAGCCGTGGCAAGTATACGAAGCAAAGGAAAACAAAGGAAAGCGTGGCCTGAAAAAGCATGGCCAGGAAAAGCAAAGCGCGGCGAGGAAAACCAAAGCCAAAAGGTCCAAAAATAAAACAAAGCAATGCAATGAATATGTATCTAAAGTAAATAAAATAAAATAAAATAAAATAAAATAAAATAAAATAAAATAAAAGGCAAAAAAAACCAACAAGCAAAGCAGGGCCAGGAAAAGCAAAGTAAAGCGTGTCCAGGAAAGGCAAAGCAGTGCAAGGCAGAGCAAAGCAAAGGAAAGTAGCACAAGGAAAAGCAAAGCAGTGCCAGGAAATGTAGAGCAAAAGAAAGAAAGCAGTTTGAGGAGGCAAGGCAAAGCACAGCAGGGGTAGGAAAAGAAAGCAACGTAGAGAAGGAAAAGCAAAGCAGTGCCAGGAATACAAAGCAAAGCAAAACAAAGGAAAGCATGGCCTGAAAAAGCATGGCCAGGAAAGACAACGCAGAGCAAGGCAAAGCGAAGCAGTGCAAACTCGTACAAGGAAAGTCCCAGCAGGGCCGGGAAACGTAGAGCAAAGTAAAGAAAGCAGTTTGAGGTGAGACAAAGCACAGCAGGGGTAGGAAAAGCAAAGCAGAGCAGAGAAGGTAAAGCAAAGCCGTGGCAGGAATACGAAGCAAAGGAAAACAAAGGAAAGCATGGCCTGAAAAAGCATGGCCAGGAAAGGCAAAGCAGAGCAAGGCAAAGCAAAGCAGTGCAAACTCGTACAAGGAAAGTCCCAGCAGGGCCAGGAAACGTAGAGCAAAGTAACGAAAGCAGTTTGAGGCGAGGCAAAGCAGAGCAGAGAAAGTAAAACCAAGAGGTGCCAGGAATACAAAGCGAAGCGAAGCAAGACAAAGGAAAGCATGGCCTGAAAAAGCATGGCCAGGAAAAGCAAAGCGCGGCCAGGAAGACCAAAGCAAAAAGGTCCAAAAATAAAACAAAGCAATGCAATGAAAATGTATCTATATTAAAATAAAACAAACAAACAAACAAACAAACAAAACAAAAAAACGCAAAAAAAAGACCAAGCAAAGCAGGGCCAGGAAAAGCAAAGAAAAGCGTGTCCAGGAAAGGCAAAGCGGTGCAAGGCAGAGCAAAGCAAAGGAAAGTAGCACAAGGAAAAGCAAAGCAGGGCCAGGAAATGTAGAGCAAAAGAAAGAAAGCAGTTAGAGGAGGCAAGGCAAAGCACAGCAGGGGTAGGAAAAACAGAGCAGAGCAGAGAAAGTAAAACCAAGAGGTGCCTGGAATAAAAAGCAAAGCAAAACAAAGGAAAGCGTGGCCGGAAAAAGCACGGCCAGGAAAGGCAAAGCAGAGCAAGGCAAAGCAAAGCAGTGCAAACTCGTACAAGGAAAGTCCCAGCAGGGCCAGGAAAGGTAGAGCAAAGTAACGAAAGCAGTTGGAGGCAAGGCAAAGCAGAGCAGAGAAAGTAAAACCTAGAGGTGCCAGGAATACAAAGCGAAGCGAAGCAAGACAAAGGAAAGCATGGCCTGAAAAAGCAAAAGAAAACATGGCCAGTGGAGGCAAAGCAGTGCAAGGCAAAGCAAAGCAGTGCAAACTCGTACAAGGAAAGTCCCAGCAGTGCCAGGAAACGTAGAGCAAAGTAAAGAAAGCAGTTTGAGGCAAGGCAAAGCACAGCAGGGGTAGGAAAAGCAAAGCAGAGCAGAGAAGGTAAAACCAAGAGGTGCCAAGAATACGAAGCAAAGGAAAACAAAGGAAAGCATGGCCTGAAAAAGCATGGCCAGGAAAGGCAACGCAGAGCAAGGCAAAGCAAAGCAGTGCAAACTCGAACAAGGAAAGTCCCAGCAGTGCCAGGAAACGTAGAGCAAAATAACGAAAGCAGTTTGAGGAGGCAAGGCAAAGCACAGCAGGGGTAGGAAAAGCAAAGCAGAGCAGAGAAGGTAAAACCAAGAGGTGCCAAGAATACGAAGCAAAGGAAAACAAAGGAAAGCATGGCCTGAAAAAGCATGGCCAGGAAAGGCAACGCAGAGCAAGGCAAAGCAAAGCAGTGCAAACTCGAACAAGGAAAGTCCCAGCAGTGCCAGGAAACGTAGAGCAAAATAACGAAAGCAGTTTGAGGAGGCAAGGCAAAGCACAGCAGGGGTAGGAAAAGCAAAGCAGAGCAGAGAAGGTAAAACCAAGAGGTGCCAAGAATACGAAGCAAAGGAAAACAAAGGAAAGCATGGCCTGAAAAAGCATGGCCAGGAAAGGCAACGCAGAGCAAGGCAAAGCAAAGCAGTGCAAACTCGAACAAGGAAAGTCCCAGCAGTGCCAGGAAACGTAGAGCAAAGTAACGAAAGCAGTTTGAGGCAAGGCAAAGCAGAGCAGGGGTAGGAAAAGCAGAGCAGAGCAGGGAAAGTAAAACCAAGAGGTGCCAGGAATACGAAGCGAAGCAAGACAAAGGAAAGCGTGGCCCGAAAAAGCATGGAAAGGAAAGGCAACGCAGAGCAAGGCAAAGCAAAGCAGTGCAAACTTGTCCAAGGAAAGTCCCAGCAGGGCCAGGAAACGTAGAGCAAAGTAAAGAAAGCAGTTTGAGGCGAGGCAAAGCACATCAGCGGTAGGACAAGCAGAGCAGAGCAGAGAAGGTAAAACCAAGAGGTGCCAGGAATACGAAGCGAAGCAAGACAAAGGAAAGCGTGACCGGAAAAAGCATGGCCAGGAAAGGCAACGCAGAGCAAGGCAAAGCAAAGCAGTGCAAACTTGTACAAGGAAAGTCCCAGCAGTGCCAGGAAACGTAGAGCAAAGTAAAGAAAGCAGTTGGAGGCAAGGCAAAGCAGAGCAGGGGTAGGAAAAGCAAAGCGGAGCAGAGAAGGTAAAGCAAAGCCGTGGCAGGAATACAAAGCAAAGCAAAACAAAGGAAAGCGTGGCCTGAAAAGCAAAAGAAAACATGGCCAGTGGAGGCAAAGCCGAGCAAGGCAAAGCAAAGCCCTGCTAGGGAAAAGAATGCGGCATAAGGAAAAGAAATGACAAGCAGGGCCAGGCAAAGCAAAGCGCGGCCAGGAAAACCAAAGCAAAGAGGTCCAAAAATAAAACAAAGCAATGCAATGAATGTGTAACTATATTAAAAAAACAAACAAACAAACAAAAAAAATGCAAAAAAAAGACCAAGCAAAGCAGGGCCAGGAAAAGCAAAGTAAAGCGTGTCCAGGAAAGGCAAAGCAGTGCAAGGCAGAGCAAAGCAAAGGAAAGTAGCACAAGGAAAAGCAAAGCAGTACCAGGAAATGTAGAGCAAAAGAAAGAAAGCAGTTAGAGGAGGCAAGGCAAAGCACAGCAGGCGTAGGAAAAGCAAAGCAGAGCAGAGAAGGTAAAGCAAAGCCGTGGCAGGAATACAAAGCGAAGCAAAACAAAGGAAAGCGTGGCCTGAAAAAGCATGGCCCGGAAAGGCAACGCAGAGCAAGGCAAAGCAAAGCAGTGCAAACTGGTACAAGGAAAGTCTCAGCAGTGCCAGGAAACGTAGAGCAAAGTAAAGAAAGCAGTTTGAGGCGAGGCAAAGCACAGCAGGGGTAGGAAAAGCAAAGCAGAGCAGAGAAGGTAAAGCAAAGCCGTGGCAGGAATACAAAGCAAAGCAAAACAAAGGAAAGCGTGGCCTGAAAAACAAAAGAAAACATGGCCAGTGGAGGCAAAGCAGAGCAAGACAAAGCAAAGCAAAGCAAAGTGAAGTAGCACGAGGAAAAGCAAAGCATTGCCAGGAAAGACAAAGCAAACAAAGCAAAGCAAAGCAATCTGAGGCAAAGCACAGCAGGGGCAGGAACAGCAGAGGAAAGTAGAGAAGGAAAACCAAAAGTGTGCCCGGAAGAGCAGAGCAGAGCAAAGCAAAGCAGAGCAAGGAAAAACAAAGAGAAGCGAAGCAAATGTAAGGAGCTGGCGGCCAGCCCTCTTGCCGGTTCCCAGTGTCTGCGGGGCAAAGACCGCAAGGCCCTCATGCCGGGTAGAGCTGGCGGCCAGACTCGGACGGTGGCTGTACCCTGCTCGCCCGCTCCCCGGCCTCCCTGACACCTCATAGTCCGCCGTGACAGCGGGCAAGAACCATGTCTTGCTTTACCTGGTTTTATCTTTATTTATTTATTTATTTATTATTTATTTATTTATTTATTGTTGGCTTCCATCCAATGTAGTTGTGGGAATCATGTAGTTACTTACCGTCGTTGAAAACCTCACCCAACGCCGTCCCCAGACGAATAGCAGTGGGGCCCGCCTAGCGGCAGGCCACACGGCTGGGGCCACAGAACTGACCATGTCGGGTGGCCGGGCCTGCTGCCCCCACCCTCGAGTTGCGAGGGGACAGTGTCCGGGCTGCGGGGAGGCCCAGCTGTGTGTCTGAGGGTTTATGCGTTCCGAAATATACCGATAGCCTCATCGGCAAAATCGTCGGGACGGTCTGCAAAGGAAGCCTAGCGCAGCACAGGAGAGCAGAGAAATGAAGAGGAAAGCAGAGCAAGGCAAAGCAAAGCAGTGCAAACTGGTACAAGGAAAGTCCCAGCAGTGCCAGGAAACGTAGAGCAAAGTAAAGAAAGCAGTTGGAGGCAAGGCAAAGCAGAGCAGAGAAAGTAAAGCCTAGAGGTGCCAGGAATACAAAGCGAAGCGAAGCAAGACAAAGGAAAGCGTGGCCTGAAAAAGCAAACGAAAACATGGCCAGTGGAGGCAAAGCAGTGCAAGGCAAAGCAAAGCAGTGCAAACTTGTACAAGCAAAGTCCCAGCAGTGCCAGGAAACGTAGAGCAAAGTAAAGAAAGCAGTTTGAGGCAAGGCAAAGCACAGCAGGGGTAGGAAAAGCAGAGCAGAGAAAGTAAAACCAAGAGGCACCAGGAATACAAAGCGAAGCAAGACAAAGGAAAGCGTGGCCTGAAAAAGCATGGCCAGGAAAGGCAACGCAGAGCAAGGCAAAGCAAAGCAGTGCAAACTCGTACAAGGAAAGTCCCAGCAGGGCCAGGAAACGTAGAGCAACGTAAAGAAAACAGTTTGAGGCAAGGCAAAGCAGAACAGAGAAAGTAAAACCTAGAGGTGCCAGGAATACAAAGCGAAGTGAAGCAAGACAAAGGAAAGCGTGGCCTGAAAAAGCAAAAGAAAACATAGCCAGTGGAGGCAATGCAGTGCAAGGCAAAGCGAAGCAGTGCAAACTTGTACAAGGAAAGTCCCAGCAGGGCCAGGAAACGTATAGCAAAGTAACGAAAGCAGTTTGAGGCAAGGCAAAGCAGAGCAGGGGTAGGAAAAGCAGAGCAGAGCAGGGAAAGTAAAACCAAGAGGTGCCAGGAATACGAAGCGAAGCAAGACAAAGGAAAGCGTGGCCCGAAAAAGCATGGCCAGGAAAGGCAACGCAGAGCAAGGCAAAGCAAAGCAGTGCAAACTTGTACAAGGAAAGTCCCAGCAGTGCCAGGAAACGTAGAGCAAAGTAAAGAAAGCAGTTTGAGGCGAGGCAAAGCACATCAGCGGTAGGACAAGCAGAGCAGAGCAGAGAAGGTAAAACCAAGAGGTGCCAGGAATACGAAGCGAAGCAGGACAAAGGAAAGCGTGGCCGGAAAAAGCATGGCCAGGAAAGGCAACGCAGAGCAAGGCAAAGCAAAGCAGTGCAAACTGGTACAAGGAAAGTCCCAGCAGTGCCAGGAAACGTAGAGCAAAGTAAAGAAAGCAGTTGGAGGCAAGGCAAAGCAGAGCAGGGGTAGGAAAAGCAAAGCGGAGCAGAGAAGGTAAAGCAAAGCCGTGGCAGGAATACAAAGCAAAGCAAAACAAAGGAAAGCGTGGCCTGAAAAGCAAAAGAAAACATGGCCAGTGGAGGCAAAGCCGAGCAAGGCAAAGCAAAGCCCTGCTAGGGAAAAGAATGCGGCATAAGGAAAAGAAATGACAAGCAGGGCCAGGCAAAGCAAAGCGCGGCCAGGAAAACCAAAGCAAAGAGGTCCAAAAATAAAACAAAGCAATGCAATGAATGTGTAACTATATTAAAAAAACAAACAAACAAACAAAAAAAATGCAAAAAAAAAGACCAAGCAAAGCAGGGCCAGGAAAAGCAAAGTAAAGCGTGTCCAGGAAAGGCAAAGCAGTGCAAGGCAGAGCAAAGCAAAGGAAAGTAGCACAAGGAAAAGCAAAGCAGTACCAGGAAATGTAGAGCAAAAGAAAGAAAGCAGTTAGAGGAGGCAAGGCAAAGCACAGCAGGCGTAGGAAAAGCAAAGCAGAGCAGAGAAGGTAAAGCAAAGCCGTGGCAGGAATACAAAGCGAAGCAAAACAAAGGAAAGCGTGGCCTGAAAAAGCATGGCCCGGAAAGGCAACGCAGAGCAAGGCAAAGCAAAGCAGTGCAAACTGGTACAAGGAAAGTCTCAGCAGTGCCAGGAAACGTAGAGCAAAATAAAGAAAGCAGTTTGAGGCGAGGCAAAGCACAGCAGGGGTAGGAAAAGCAAAGCAGAGCAGAGAAGGTAAAGCAAAGCCGTGGCAGGAATACAAAGCAAAGCAAAACAAAGGAAAGCGTGGCCTGAAAAACAAAAGAAAACATGGCCAGTGGAGGCAAAGCAGAGCAAGACAAAGCAAAGCAAAGCAAAGTGAAGTAGCACGAGGAAAAGCAAAGCATTGCCAGGAAAGACAAAGCAAACAAAGCAAAGCAAAGCAATCTGAGGCAAAGCACAGCAGGGGCAGGAACAGCAGAGGAAAGTAGAGAAGGAAAACCAAAAGTGTGCCCGGAAGAGCAGAGCAGAGCAAAGCAAAGCAGAGCAAGGAAAAACAAAGAGAAGCGAAGCAAATGTAAGGAGCTGGCGGCCAGCCCTCCTGCCGGTTCCCAGTGTCTGCAGGGCAAAGACCGCAAGGCCCTCATGCCGGGTAGAGCTGGCGGCTAGACTCGGACGGTGGCTGTACCCTGCTCGCCCGCTCCCCGGCCTCCCTGACACCTCATAGTCCGCCGTGACAGCGGGCAAGAACCATGTCTTGCTTTACCTGGTTTTATCTTTATTTATTTATTTATTTATTTATTTATTGTTGGCTTCCATCCAATGTAGTTGTGGGAATCATGTAGTTACTTACCGTCGTTGAAAACCTCACCCAACGCCGTCCCCAGACGAATAGCAGTGGGGCCCGCCTAGCGGCAGGCCACACGGCTGGGGCCACAGAACTGACCATGTCGGGTGGCCGGGCCTGCTGCCCCCACCCTCGAGTTGCGAGGGGACAGTGTCCGGGCTGCGGGGAGGCCCAGCTGTGTGTCTGAGGGTTTATGCGTTCCGAAATATACCGATAGCCTCATCGGCAAAATCGTTGGGACGGTCTGCAAAGGAAGCCTAGCGCAGCACAGGAGAGCAGAGAAATGAAGAGGAAAGCAGAGCAAGGCAAAGCAAAGCAGTGCAAACTGGTACAAGGAAAGTCCCAGCAGTGCCAGGAAACGTAGAGCAAAGTAAAGAAAGCAGTTGGAGGCAAGGCAAAGCAGTGCAGAGAAAGTAAAGCCTAGAGGTGCCAGGAATACAAAGCGAAGCGAAGCAAGACAAAGGAAAGCGTGGCCTGAAAAAGCAAAAGAAAACATGGCCAGTGGAGGCAAAGCAGTGCAAGGCAAAGCAAAGCAGTGCAAACTTGTACAAGCAAAGTCCCAGCAGGGCCAGGAAACGTAGAGCAAAGTAAAGAAAGCAGTTTGAGGCAAGGCAAAGCACAGCAGGGGTAGGAAAAGCAGAGCAGAGAAAGTAAAACCAAGAGGCGCCAGGAATACAAAGCGAAGCAAGACAAAGGAAAGCATGGCCTGAAAAAGCATGGCCAGGAAAGGCAACGCAGAGCAAGGCAAAGCAAAGCAGTGCAAACTGGTACAAGGAAAGTCCCAGCAGTGCCAGGAAACGTAGAGCAAAGTAAAGAAAGCAGTTTGAGGCGAGGCAAAGCACATCAGCGGTAGGACAAGCAGAGCAGAGCAGAGAAGGTAAAACCAAGAGGTGCCAGGAATACGAAGCGAAGCAAGACAAAGGAAAGCGTGGCCGGAAAAAGCATGGCCAGGAAAGGCAATGCAGAGCAAGGCAAAGCAAAGCAGTGCAAACTGGTACAATGAAAGTCCCAGCAGTGCCAGGAAACGTAGAGCAAAGTAAAGAAAGCAGTTGGAGGCAAGGCAAAGCAGAGCAGGGGTAGGAAAAGCAAAGCGGAGCAGAGAAGGTAAAGCAAAGCCGTGGCAGGAATACAAAGCAAAGCAAAACAAAGGAAAGCGTGGCCTGAAAAGCAAAAGAAAACATGGCCAGTGGAGGCAAAGCCGAGCAAGGCAAAGGAAAGCCCTGCTAGGGAAAAGAATGCGGCATAAGGAAAAGAAATGACAAGCAGGGCCAGGCAAAGCAAAGCGCGGCCAGGAAAACCAAAGCAAAGAGGTCCAAAAATAAAACAAAGCAATGCAATGAATGTGTAACTATATTAAAAAAACAAACAAACAAAAAAAAAAAATGCAAAAAAAAGACCAAGCAAAGCAGGGCCAGGAAAAGCAAAGTAAAGCGTGTCCAGGAAAGGCAAAGCAGTGCAAGGCAGAGCAAAGCAAAGGAAAGTAGCACAAGGAAAAGCAAAGCAGTACCAGGAAATGCAGAGCAAAAGAAAGAAAGCAGTTAGAGGAGGCAAGGCAAAGCACAGCAGGCGTAGGAAAAGCAAAGCAGAGCAGAGAAGGTAAAGCAAAGCCGTGGCAGGAATACAAAGCGAAGCAAAACAAAGGAAAGCGTGGCCTGAAAAAGCATGGCCCGGAAAGGCAACGCAGAGCAAGGCAAAGCAAAGCAGTGCAAACTGGTACAAGGAAAGTCTCAGCAGTGCCAGGAAACGTAGAGCAAAGTAAAGAAAGCAGTTTGAGGCGAGGCAAAGCACAGCAGGGATAGGAAAAGCAAAGCAGAGCAGAGAAGGTAAAGCAAAGCCGTGGCAGGAATACAAAGCAAAGCAAAACAAAGGAAAGCGTGGCCTGAAAAACAAAAGAAAACATGGCCAGTGGAGGCAAAGCAGAGCAAGGCAAAACAAAGCAAAGCAAAGTGAAGTAGCACGAGGAAAAGCAAAGCATTGCCAGGAAAGACAGAGCAAACAAAGCAAAGCAAAGCAACCTGAGGCAAAGCAAAGCAAAGCAGAGCAGGGTCAGGAACAGCAGAGGAAAGCAGAGAAGGAAAAGCAAAAGTGTGCCCGGAAGAGCAGAGCAGAGCAAAGCAAAGCAGAGCAAGGAAAAACAAAGAGAAGCGAAGCAAATGTAAGGAGCTGGCGGCCAGCCCTCTTGCCGGTTCCCAGTGTCTGCGGGGCAAAGACCGCAGGGCCCTCATGCCGGGTAGAGCTGGCGGCCAGACTCGGACGGTGGCTGTACCCTGCTCGCCCGCTCCCCGGCCTCCCTGACACCTCATAGTCCGCCGTGACAGCGGGCAAGAACCATGTCTTGCTTTACCTGGTTTTATCTTTATTTATTTATTTATTTATTTATTTATTCTTGCCTTCCATCCAATGTAGTTGTGGGAATCATGTAGTTACTTACTGTCGTTGAAAACCTCACCCAACGCCGTCCCCAGATGGGTAGCAGTGGGGACCGCCTAGCGGCAGGCCACACGGCTGGGGCCACAGAACTGACCATGTCGGGTGGCCAGGCCTGCTGCCCCAAACCTCGAGTTGCGAGGGGACAGTGTCCGGGCTGTGGGGAGGCCCAGCTGTGTGTCTGAGGGTTTATGCGTTCCGAAATATACCGATCGCCTCATCGGCAAAATCGTCGGGACCGTCTGCAAAGGAAGCCTAGCGCAGCACAGGAGAGCAGAGCAATGAAGAGGAAAGCTGAACAAGGCAAAGCAAAGCAGTGCAAACTTGTACAAGGAAAGTCCCAGCAGTGCCAGGAAACGTAGAGCAAAGTAAAGAAAGCAGTTTGAGGCGAGGCAAAGCACAGCAGGAGTAGGAAAAGCAAAGCAGAGCAGAGAGGGTAAAGCAAAGCCGTGGCAGGGAAACAAAGCAAAGCAAGGCAAGGGAAAGCATGGCCTGAAAAAGCATGGCCAGGAAAGGCAATGCAGAGCAAGGCAAAGCGAAGCAGTGCAAACTTGTACAAGGAAAGTCCCAGCAGTGCCAGGAAACGTAGAGCAAAGTAAAGAAAGCAGTTTGAGGCGAGGCAAAGCACAGCAGGGGTAGGAAAAGCAAAGCAGAGCAGAGAAAGTAAAACCAAGAGGTGCCAGGAATACGAAGCGAAGCAAGACAAAGGAAAGCGTGGCCGGAAAAAGCATGGCACGGAAAGGCAACGCAGAGCAAGGCAAAGCAAAGCAGTGCAAACTCGTACAAGGAAAGTCCCAGCAGTGCCAGGAAACGTAGAGCAAAGTTACGAAAGCAGTTTGAGGCAAGGCAAAGCACAGCAGGGGTAGGAAAACAAAGCAAAGCAGAGAAAGTAAAACCAAGAGGTGCCAGGAATACGAAGCGAAGCAAGACAAAGGAAAGCATGGCCTGAAAAAGCAGGGTCAGGAAAAGCAAAGCGCGGCCAGGAAAACCAAAGTAAAAAGGTCCAAAAATAATACAAAGCAATGCAATGAATATATACCTAAAGTAAAAAAAAAAAAAAAAAAAAGAAAAAAAAAAGGCAAAAAAACCCCAAGCAAAGCAGGGCCAGGAAAAGCAAAGTAAATCGTGTCCAGGAAAGGCAAAGCAGTGCAAGGCAGAGCAAAGCAAAGTGAAGTAGCACAAGGAAAAGCAAAGCAGTGCCAGGAAATGTAGAGCAAAAGGAAGAAAGCAGTTTGAGGAAGCAAGGCAAAGCACAGCAGGGGTAGGAAAAGCAAAGCAGAGCAGAGAAGGTAAAGCAAAGCCGTTGCAGGAATACAAAGCAAAGCAAGACAAAGGAAAGCGTGGCCTGAAAAAGCAAAAGAAAACATGGCCAGTGGAGGCAAAGCAGAGCAAGGCAAAGCAAAGCAAAGCGAAGTAGCACGAGGAAAAGCAAAGCATTGCCAGGAAAGACAAAGCAAACAAAGCAAAGCAAAGCAATCTGAGGCAAAGCACAGCAGGGGCAGGAACAGCAGAGGAAAGTAGAGAAGGAAAACCAAAAGTGTGCCCGGAAGAGCAGAGCAGAGCAAAGCAAAGCAGAGCAAGGAAAAACAAAGAGAAGCGAAGCAAATGTAAGGAGCTGGCGGCCAGCCCTCCTGCCGGTTCCCAGTGTCTGCGGGGCAAAGACCGCAAGGCCCTCATGCTGGGTAGAGCTGGCGGCCAGACTCGGACGGTGGCTGTACCCTGCTCGCCCGCTCCCCGGCCTCCCTGACACCTCATAGTCCGCCGTGACAGCGGGCAAGAACCATGTCTTGCTTTACCTGGTTTTATCTTTATTTATTTATTGATTGATTGATTGATTGTTGCCTTCCATCCAATGTAGTTGTGGGAATCATGTAGTTACTGATCGTCGTTCAAAACCTCACCCAACACCGTCCCCAGACGGGGAGGAGTGGGGCCCGCCTAGCGGCAGGCCACACGGCTGGGGCCACAGAACTGACCATGTCAGGTGGCTGGGCCTGCTGCCCCCACCCTCGAGTTGCGAGGGGACAGTGTCCGGGCTGCGGGGAGGCCCAGCTGTGTGTCTGAGGGTTTATGCGTTCCGAAATATACCGATAGCCTCATTGGCAAAATCGGCGGGACAGTCTGCGAAGGAAGCCTAGCGCAACACAGGACAGCAGAGCAATGAAGAGGAAAGCCAAGCAAGGCAAAGCAAAGCAGTACAAACTTGCACAAGGAAAGTCCCAGCAGTGCCAGGAAACGTAGAGGAAATGAAAGAAAGCAGTTGGAGGCAAGGCAAAGCACAGCAGGGGTAGGAAAAGCAAAGCAGAGCAAAGAAAGTAAAACCAAGAGGTGCCAGGAATAAAAGCAGAGCAAGACAAAGGAAAGCATGGCCTGAAAAAGCATGGCCAGGAAAAGCAAAGCGCGGCCAGGAAAACCAAAGCCAAAAGGTCCAAAAATAAAACAAAGCAATGCAATGAATATGTATCTAAAGTAAAAAAAATAAAATAAAATAAAATAAAAGGCAAAAAAAACCAACAAGCAAAGCAGGGCCAGGAAAAGCAAAGTAAAGCGTGTCCAGGAAAGGCAAAGCAGTGCAAGGCAGAGCAAAGCAAAGGAAAGTAGCACAAGGAAAAGCAAAGCAGTGCCAGGAAATGTAGAGCAAAAGAAAGAAAGCAGTTTGAGGAGGCAAGGCAAAGCACAGCAGGGGTAGGAAAAGAAAGCAACGTAGAGAAGGAAAAGCAAAGCAGTGCCAGGAATACAAAGCAAAGAAAAACAAAGGAAAGCATGGCCTGAAAAAGCATGGCCCGGAAAGGCAACGCAGAGCAAGGCAAAGCGAAGCAGTGCAAACTCGTACAAGGAAAGTCCCAGCAGTGCCAGGAAACGTAGAGCAAAGTAACGAAAGCAGTTTGAGGTGAGACAAAGCACAGCAGGGGTAGGAAAAGCAAAGCAGAGCAGAGAAGGTAAAGCAAAGCCGTGGCAGGAATACGAAGCAAAGGAAAACAAAGGAAAGCATGGCCTGAAAAAGCATGGCCGGGAAAAGCAAAGCGCAGCCAGGAAAACCAAAGCAAAAAGGTCCAAAAATAAAACAAAGCAATGCAATGAAAATGTATCTATATTGAAATAAAACAAACAAACAAACAAACAAACAAAACAAAAAAATGCTAAAAAAAGACCAAGCAAAGCAGGGCCAGGAAAAGCAAAGAAAAGCGTGTCCAGGAAAGGCAAAGCAGTGCAAGGCAGAGCAAAGCAAAGGAAAGTAGCACAAGGAAAAGTAAAGCAGTGCCAGGAAATGTAGAGCAAAAGAAAGAAAGCAGTTTGAAAAGGCAAGGCAAAGCACAGCAGGCGTAGGAAAAGCAAAGAAGAGCAGAGAAGGTAAAGCAAAGCCATGGCAGGAATACAAAGCGAAGCAAAACAAAGGAAAGCGTGGCCGGAAAAAGCATGGCCCGGGAAGGCAACGCAGAGCAAGGCAAAGCAAAGCAGTGCAAACTGGTACAAGGAAAGTCCCAGCAGTGCCAGGAAATGTAGAGCAAAGTAAAGAAAGCAGTTTGAGGCAAGGCAAAGCAAAGCAGAGAAAGTAAAACCTAGAGGTGCCAGGAATACAAAGCGAAGCGAAGCACGAAAAAGGAAAGCGTGGCCGAAAAAAGCACGGCCCGGAAAGGCAACGCAGAGCAAGGCAAAGCAAAGCAGTGCAAACTGGTACAAGGAAAGTCCCAGCAGTGCCAGGAAACGTAGAGCAAAGTAAAGAAAGCAGTTTTCAGTGGAGAACCCCGGTGACTCGAGAGAGTGCACTGGCACCACCGGGGATGCACCCCGGTGAGTCCAGAGAGTGCACTGCAACCACTGGGGATGCAGTGCAGTGAGTCCAGAGAGTGCACTGGCACCACTGGGGATGCAGTGCAGTGAGTCCAGAGAGTGCACTGGCACCACTGGGGATGCACCCCGGTGAGTCTAGAGAGTGCACTGGCACCACTGGGGATGTACTGCAGTGAGTCCAGAGAGTGAACTGGCACCACTGGGGATGCGTTGCAGTGAGTCCAGAGAGTGCACTGGCACCACTGGGGATGCGGTGCAGTGAGTCCAGAGAGTGCACTGGCACCACTGGGGATGCACCCCGGTGAGTCCAGAGAGTGCAGTGGCACCACTGGGGATGCACTGCAGTGAGTCCAGAGAGTGCACTGGCACCACTGGGGATGCAGTGCCGTGAGTCCAGAGAGTGCACTGGCACCACTGGGGATGTACTGCAGTGAGTCCAGAGAGTGCACTGGCACCACTGATGATGCACCCCGGTGAGTCCAGAGAGTGCACTGGCACCACTGGGAATGCACTGCAGTGAGTCCAGAGAGTGCACTGGCACCACTGGGGATGCAGTGCAGTGAGTCCAGAGAGTGCACTGGCACCACTGGGGATGCACTGCAGTGAGTCCAGAGAGTGCACTGGCACCTCTGGGGATGCACTGCCGTGAGTCTAGAGAGTGCACTGGCACCACTGGGGATGCAGTGCCGTGAGTCCAGAGAGCGCACTGGCACCACTGGGGATGCACTGCCGTGAGTCCAGATAGTGCACTGGCACCACTGGGGATGCAGTGCAATGACTCCAGAGAGCACACTGGAACCACTGGGGATGCACTGCAGTGAGTCCAGGGAGTGCACTGGCACCACTGGGAATGCACTGTAGTGAGTCCAGAGAGTGCATTGGGACCACTGGCGATGCACTGCAGTGAGTCCAGAGAGTACACTGGCACCACTGGGGATGCACCCCGGTGAGTCCAGAGAGTGCACTGGCACCACTGGAGATGCACTGCCGTAACTCCTGAGAGTGCACTGGCACCACTGGGGATGCACTGCCGTGAGTCCAGAGAGTGCTCTGGCACCACTGGGGATGCAGTGCCGTGAGTCCAGAGAGTGCACTGGCACCACTGGGGATGCACTGCCGTGAGTCCAGAGAGTGCACTGGCACCACTGGGGATGCACTGCAGTGAGTCCAGAGAGTGTACTGGCACCACTGGGGATGCAGTGCAGTGAGTCCAGAGAGTGCACTGCCACCACTGGGGATGCAGTGCAGTGAGTCCAGAGAGTGCACTGGCACCAGTGGGGATGCACTGCAGTGAGTCCAGAGAGTGCACTGGCCCCACTGGGGATGCAATGCAGTGAGTCCAGAGAGTGCCCTGGCACCACTGGGGATACACCCCGGTGAGTCCAGAGAGTGCACTGGCACCATGGGGGATGCAGTGCAGTGAGTCCAGAGAGTGCACTGGCACCACTGGGGATGCAGTGGAGTGAGTCCAGAGAGTGCACTGGCACCACTGAGGATGCACTGCAGTGAGTCCAGAGAGTGAACTGGCAGCAATGGGGATGCAGTGCAGTGACTCCATAGAGTGCACTGGCACCACTGGGGATGCAGTGCCGTGAGTCCAGAGTGTGCACTGGCACCACTGGGGATGCAGTGGAGTGAGTCCAGAGAGTGCACTGGCACCACTTGGGATGCAGTGCAGTGAGTCCAAAGAGTGCACTGGCACCACAGGGGATGCAGTGCTGTGACTCCAGAGAGTGCACTGGCACCACTGGGGATGCAGTGCAGTGAGTCCCGAGAGTGTACTGGCACCACTGGGGATCCAGTGCAGTGAGTCCAGAGAGTGCACTGTCAGCACTGGGGATGCAGTGCAGTGAGTCCAGAGAGTGCACTGGAACCCCTGGGGATGCACTGCAGTGACTCCATAGAGTGCACTGGCACCACTGGGGATGCAGTGCAGTGACTCCAGAGCGTGCACTGGCACCACTGGGGATGCAGTGCAGTGAGTCCAGAGAGTGCACTGGCACCACTGGGGATGCAGTGGAGTGAGTCCAGAGAGTGCACTGGCACCACTGGGGATGCACTGCAGTGAGTCCAGTGAGTGCACTGGCACCACTGGGGATGCAGTGCAGTGAGTCCAGAGAGTGCACTGGCACCAATGGGTGTGCAGTGCAGTGAGTCCAGAAAGTACCCTGGCACCACTGGGGATGCAGTGCGGTGAGTCCAGAGTGTGCACTGGCACCACTGGGGATGCTGTGCAGTGAGTCCAGAGAGTGCATTGGCACCACTGGGGATGCACTGCAGTGACTCCAAAGAGTGCACTGGCACCCCTGGGGATGCAGTGCAGTGACTCCAGAGAGTGCACTGGCACCACTGGGGATGCAGTGCAGTGAGTCCAGAGAGTGTACTGGCACCACTGGGGATGCAGTGCTGTCAGTCCAGAGAGTGCACTGTCACCACCGGGGATGCAGTGCCATGAGTCCAGAGAGTGCACTGGCACCACTGGGGATGCAGTGCAGTGAGTCCAGAGAGTGCACTGGCACCACTGGGGATGCAGAGCAGTGAGTCCAGAGAGGGCACTGGCACCACTGGAGATGCAGTGCAATGAGTCCAGAGAGTGCACTGGCACCACTGGGGATGCAGCACAGTGACTCCAGAGAGTGCACTGGCACCACTGGGGATGCACTGCCGTGAGTCTAGAGAGTGCACTGGCACCACTGGGGATGCAGTGCCGTGAGTCCAGAGAGCGCACTGGCACCACTGGGGATGCACTGCCGTGAGTCCAGATAGTGCACTGGCACCACTGGGGATGCAGTGCAGTGACTCCAGAGAGCACACTGGAACCACTGGGGATGCACTGCAGTGAGTCCAGAGAGTGCACTGGCACCACTGGGAATGCACTGTAGTGAGTCCAGAGAGTGCATTGGGACCACTGGCGATGCACTGCAGTAAGTCCAGAGAGTGCACTGGCACCACTGGGGATGCACCCCGGTGAGTCCAGAGAGTGCACTGGCACCCCTGGGGATGCACTGCGGTGACTCCAGAGAGTGCACTGGCACCACTGGGAATGCACCCCGGTGAGTCCAGAGAGTGCACTGGCACCAGTTGAGATGCACTGCCGTAACTCCTGAGAGTGCACTGGCACCGCTGGGGATGCACTGCCGTGAGTTCAGAGAGTGCTCTGGCACCACTGGGGATGCAGTGCCGTGAGTCCAGAGAGTGCACTGGCACCACTGGGGATGCACTTCAGTGAGTCCAGAGAGTGCACTGGCACCACTGGGGATGCAGTGCAGTGAGTCCAGAGAGTGCACTGGCACCACTGGGGATGCAGTGCAGTGAGTCCAGAGAGTGCACTGACAGCACTGGTGATGCAGTGCAGTGAGTCCAGAGAGTGCACTGGCACCAGTGGGGATACACAGCAGTGAGTCCAGAGAGTGCACTGGCCCCACTGGGGATGAAATGCAGTGAGTCCAGAGAGTGCACTGGCACCACTGGGGATGCACCCCGGTGAGTCCAGAGAGTGCACTGGCACCACTGGGGATGCAGTGCAGTGAGTCCAGAGAGTGCACTGGCACCACTGGGGATGCAGTGCAGTGAGTCCAGAGAGTGCACTGGCACCACTGAGGATGAACTGCAGTGAGACCAGAGAGTGAACTGGCACCACTGGGGATGCAGTGCAGTGACTCCATAGAGTGCACTGGCACCACTGGGGATGCAGTGCCGTGAGTCCAGAGTGTGCACTGGCACCACTGGGGATGCAGTGCCATGAGTCCAGAGAGTGCACTGGCACCACTGGGGATGCAGTGCAGTGAGTCCAGAGAGTGCACTGTCACCACCGGGGATGCAGTGCCATGAGTCCAGAGAGTGCACTGGCACCACTGGGGATGCAGTGCAGTGAGTGCAGAGAGGGCACTGGCACCACTGGAGATGCAGTGCAATGAGGCCAGAGAGTGCACTGGCACCACTGGGGATGCAGCACAGTGACTCCAGAGAGTGCACTGGCACCACTGGGGATGCACTGCAGTGAGTCCAGAGAGTGCACTGGCACCAATGGGAATGGAGTGCAGTGAGTCCAGAGAGTGCACTGGCACCAATGGGGATGCAGTGCAGTGAGTCCAGAGAGTGCACAGGCACCACTGGGGATGCAGTGCAATGAGTCCAGAGAGTACACTGACAGCACTGGGGATGCAGTGCAGTGAGTCCAGAGAGTGCACTGGCACCACTGGGAATCAGTGCAGTGAGTTCAGAGAGTGCATTGGCCCCATTGGGGATGCACTGCAGCGAGTCCAGGGAGTGCACTTGCACCACTGGGGATGCAGTGCAGTGAGTCCAGAGAGAGCACTGGCACCACTGGGGATGCAGTGGAGTGAGTCCAGAGAGTGCACTGGCACCACTGGGGATGCAGTGCAGTGAGTCCAGAGAGTGCACTGGCACCACTGGGGATGCACCCCGGTGAGTCCAGTGAGTGCACTGGCACCACTGGGGATGCAGTGCAGTGAGTCCAGAGAGTGCACTGGCACCACGGGGGATGCACTGCAGTAAGTCCAGAGAGTGCACTGGCACCACTGGGGATGCAGTGCATTGAGTCCAAAGAGTGTACTGGCACCACTGGGGATGCACTGCAGTGAGTCCAGAGAGTGAACTGGCACCACTGGGGATGCCGTGCAGTGAGTCCAGAGAGTGCACTGGCACCACTGGGGATGCACTGCAGTGAGTCAAGAGAGTGCACTGGCACCACTGGGAATGCAGTGCAGTGAGTCCAGAGAGTGCAGTGGTACCACTGGGGATGCAGTGCAGTGAGTCCAGAGAGTGCACTGGCACCAATGGGGATGCAGTGCAGTGAGTCCAGAGAGTGACCTGACACCACTGGGGATGCAGTGCAGTGAGTCCAGAGAGTGCACTGGCACCACTGGGGATGCAGTGCAGTGAGTCCAGAGAGTGCACTGGCACCACTGGGTATGCAGTGCAGTGAGTCCGGAGAGTGCACTGGCACCACTGGGGATGCAGTGCAGTGAGTCCAGAGAGTGCACTGGCACCACTGGGGATGCACTGCAGTGAGTCCAGAGAGTGCACTGGCACCACTGGGGATGCAGTGCAGTGAGTGTAGAGAGTGCACTGGCACCACTGGGGATGCACTGCAGTGAGTCCAGAGAGTGCACTGGCACCAATGGGGATGCAGTGCAGTGAGTCCAGAGAGTGCACTGGCACCACTGGGGATGCAGTGCAGTGAGTCCAGAGAGTGCACTGGCACCCCTGGGGATGCACTGCAGTGACTCCATAGAGTGCACTGGCACCACTGGGGATGCAGTCAGTGAGTCCAGAGAGTGCACTGGCACCACTGGGGATGCAGTGCAGTGAGTCCAGAGAGTGCACTGGCACCACTGGGGATGCAGTGCAGTGGGTCCAGAGAGGGCACTGGCACCACTGGAGATGCAGTGCAATGAGTCCAGAGAGTGCACTGGCACCACTGGGGATGCAGCGCAGTGACTCCAGAGAGTGCACTGGCACCACTGGGGATGCACTGCCGTGAGTCTAGAGAGTGCACTGGCACCACTGGGGATGCAGTGCCGTGAGTCCAGAGAGCGCACTGGCACCACTGGGGATGCAGTGCCGTGAGTCCAGATAGTGCACTGGCACCACTGGGGATCTAGTGCAGTGACTCCAGAGAGCACACTGGAACCACTGGGGATGCACTGCAGTGAGTCCAGAGAGTGCACAGGCACCACTGGGAATGCACTGTAGTGAGTCCAGAGAGTGCATTGGGACCACTGGCGATGCACTGCAGTGAGTCCAGAGAGTGCACTGGCACCACTGGGGATGCACCCCGGTGAGTCCAGAGAGTGCACTGGCACCACTGGGGATGCAGTGGAGTGAGTCCAGAGAGTGCACTGGCACCACTGAGGATGCACTGCAGTGAGTCCAGAGAGTGAACTGGCAGCACTGGGGATGCAGTGCAGTGACTCCATAGAGTGCACTGGCACCACTGGGGATGCAGTGCCGTGAGTCCAGAGTGTGCACTGGCACCACTGGCGATGCACTGCAGTGAGTCCAGAGAGTGCACTGGCACCACTTGGGATGCAGTGCAGTGAGTCCAAAGAGTGCACTGGCACCACAGGGGATGCAGTGCTGTGACTCCAGAGAGTGCACTGGCACCACTGGGGATGCAGTGCAGTGAGTCCCGAGAGTGTACTGGCACCACTGGGGATGCAGTGCAGTGAGTCCAGAGAGTGCACTGGCACCACTGGGGATGCACTGCAGTGAGTCCAGTGAGTGCACTGGCACCACTGGGGATGCAGTGCAGTGAGTCCAGAGAGTGCACTGGCACCAATGGGTGTGCAGTGCAGTGAGTCCAGAAAGTACCCTGGCACCACTGGGGATGCAGTGCCGTGAGTCCAGAGTGTGCACTGGCACCACTGGGGATGCTGTGCAGTGAGTCCAGAGAGTGCATTGGCACCACTGGGGATGCACTGCAGTGACTCCAAAGAGTGCACTGGCACCCCTGGGGATGCAGTGCAGTGACTCCAGAGAGTGCACTGGCACCACTGGGGATGCAGTGCAGTGAGTCCAGAGAGTGTACTGGCACCACTGGGGATGCAGTGCAGTGACTCAAGAGAGTGCACTGTCACCACCGGGGATGCAGTGCCATGAGTCCAGAGAGTGCACTGGCACCACTGGGGATGCAGTGCAGTGAGTCCAGAGAGTGCACTGGCACCACTGGGGATGCAGAGCAGTGAGTCCAGAGAGGGCACTGGCACCACTGGAGATGCAGTGCAATGAGTCCAGAGAGTGCACTGGCACCACTGGGGATGCAGCACAGTGACTCCAGAGAGTGCACTGGCACCACTGGGGATGCACTGCCGTGAGTCTAGAGAGTGCACTGGCACCACTGGGGATGCAGTGCCGTGAGTCCAGAGAGCGCACTGGCACCACTGGGGATGCACTGCCGTGAGTCCAGATAGTGCACTGGCACCACTGGGGATGCAGTGCAGTGACTCCAGAGAGCACACTGGAACCACTGGGGATGCACTGCAGTGAGTCCAGAGAGTGCACTGGCACCACTGGGAATGCACTGTAGTGAGTCCAGAGAGTGCATTGGGACCACTGGCGATGCACTGCAGTAAGTCCAGAGAGTGCACTGGCACCACTGGGGATGCACCCCGGTGAGTCTAGAGAGTGCACTGGCACCAATGGGGATGCAGTGCAGTGAGTCCAGAGAGTGCACTGGCACCACTGGGGATGCAGTGCAGTGAGTCCAGAGAGTGCACTGGCACCCCTGGGGATGCACTGCAGTGACTCCATAGAGTGCACTGGCACCACTGGGGATGCAGTCAGTGAGTCCAGAGAGTGCACTGGCACCACTGGGGATGCAGTGCAGTGAGTCCAGAGAGTGCACTGGCACCACTGGGGATGCAGTGCAGTGAGTCCAGAGAGGGCACTGGCACCACTGGAGATGCAGTGCAATGAGTCCAGAGAGTGCACTGGCACCACTGGGGATGCAGCGCAGTGACTCCAGAGAGTGCACTGGCACCACTGGGGATGCACTGCCGTGAGTCTAGAGAGTGCACTGGCACCACTGGGGATGCAGTGCCGTGAGTCCAGAGAGCGCACTGGCACCACTGGGGATGCAGTGCCGTGAGTCCAGATAGTGCACTGGCACCACTGGGGATCTAGTGCAGTGACTCCAGAGAGCACACTGGAACCACTGGGGATGCACTGCAGTGAGTCCAGAGAGTGCACAGGCACCACTGGGAATGCACTGTAGTGAGTCCAGAGAGTGCATTGGGACCACTGGCGATGCACTGCAGTGAGTCCAGAGAGTGCACTGGCACCACTGGGGATGCACCCCGGTGAGTCCAGAGAGTGCACTGGCACCACTGGGGATGCAGTGGAGTGAGTCCAGAGAGTGCACTGGCACCACTGAGGATGCACTGCAGTGAGTCCAGAGAGTGAACTGGCAGCACTGGGGACGCAGTGCAGTGACTCCATAGAGTGCACTGGCACCACTGGGGATGCAGTGCCGTGAGTCCAGAGTGTGCACTGGCACCACTGGGGATGCAGTGGAGTGAGTCCAGAGAGTGCACTGGCACCACTTGGGATGCAGTGCAGTGAGTCCAAAGAGTGCACTGGCACCACAGGGGATGCAGTGCTGTGACTCCAGAGAGTGCACTGGCACCACTGGGGATGCAGTGCAGTGAGTCCAGAGAGTGCACTGGCACCACTGGGGATGCACTGCAGTGAGTCCAGTGAGTGCACTGGCACCACTGGGGATGCAGTGCAGTGAGTCCAGAGAGTGCACTGGCACCAATGGGTGTGCAGTGCAGTGAGTCCAGAAAGTACCCTGGCACCACTGGGGATGCAGTGCCGTGAGTCCAGAGAGTGCACTGGCGCCACCGGGGATGCAGTGCCGTTAGTCCAGAGAGTGCACTGGCACCACTGGGGATGCAGTGCCGTGAGTCCAGAGAGTGCACTGGCACCACTGGGGATGCAGTGCAGTGACTCCAGAGAGTGCACTGTCACCACTGGGGATGCAGTGCCATGAGTCCAGAGAGTGCACTGGCACCACTGGGGATGCAGTGCAGTGAGTCCAGAGAGTGCACTGGCACCACTGGGGATGTAGAGCAGTGAGTCCAGAGAGGGCACTGGCACCACTGGAGATGCAGTGCAATGAGTCCAGAGAGTGCACTGGCACCACTGGGGATGCAGCACAGTGACTCCAGAGAGTGCACTGGCACCACTGGGGATGCACTGCCGTGAGTCTAGAGAGTGCACTGGCACCGCTGGGGATGCAGTGCCGTGAGTCCAGAGAGCGCACTGGCACCACTGGGGATGCACTGCCGTGAGTCCAGATAGTGCACTGGCACCACTGGGGATGCAGTGCAGTGACTCCAGAGAGCACACTGGAACCACTGGGGATGCACTGCAGTGAGTCCAGAGAGTGCACTGGCACCACTGGGAATGCACTGTAGTGAGTCCAGAGAGTGCATTGGGACCACTGGCGATGCACTGCAGTAAGTCCAGAGAGTGCACTGGCACCACTGGGGATGCACCCCGGTGAGTCCAGAGAGTGCACTGGCACCCCTGGGGATGCACTGCGGTGACTCCAGAGAGTGCACTGGCACCACTGGGAATGCACCCCGGTGAGTCCAGAGAGTGCACTGGCACCAGTGGAGATGCACTGCCGTAACTCCTGAGAGTGCACTGGCACCACTGGGGATGCACTGCCGTGAGTTCAGAGAGTGCTCTGGCACCACTGGGGATGCAGTGCCGTGAGTCCAGAGAGTGCACTGGCACCACTGGGGATGCACTGCCGTGAGTCCAGAGAGTGCACTGGCACCACTGGGGATGCAGTGCAGTGAGTCCAGAGAGTGCACTGGCACCACAGGGGATGCAGTGCAGTGAGTCCAGAGAGTGCACTGACAGCACTGGGGATGCAGTGCAGTGAGTCCAGAGAGTGCACTGGCACCAGTGGGGATACACAGCAGTGAGTCCAGAGAGTGCACTGGCCCCACTGGGGATGCAATGCAGTGAGTCCAGAGAGTGCACTGGCACCACTGCGGATGCAGTGCAGTGAGTCCAGAGAGTGCACTGGCACCACTGGGGATGCAGTGCAGTGAGTCCAGAGAGTGCACTGGCACCACTGGGGATGCAGTGCAGTGAGTCCAGAGAGTGCACTGGCACCACTGAGGATGCACTGCAGTGAGACCAGAGAGTGAACTGGCACCACTGGGGATGCAGTGCAGTGACTCCATAGAGTGCACTGGCACCACTGTGGATGAAGTGCCGTGAGTCCAGAGTGTGCACTGGCACCACTGGGGATGCAGTGCTGTCAGTCCAGAGAGTGCACTGTCACCACCGGGGATGCAGTGCCATGAGTCCAGAGAGTGCACTGGCACCACTGGGGATGCAGTGCAATGAGTCCAGAGAGTACACTGACAGCACTGGGGATGCAGTGCAGTGACTCCAGAGAGTGCACTGGCACCACTGGGAATCAGTGCAGTGAGTTCAGAGAGTGCATTGGCCCCACAGGGGATGCACTGCAGCGAGTCCAGGGAGTGCACTTGCACCACTGGGGATGCAGTGCAGTGAGTCCAGAGTGTGCACTGGCACCACTGGGGATGCAGTGCAGTGAGTCCAGAGAGTGCACTGGCACCACTGGGGATGCAGTGCAGTGAGTCCAGAGAGTGCACTGGCACCACTGGGGATGCACCCCGGTGAGTCCACTGAGTGCACTGGCACCACTGGGGATGCAGTGCAGTGAGTCCAGAGAGTGCACTGGCACCACTGGGGATGCAGTGCATTGAGTCCAAAGAGTGTACTGGCACCACTGGGGATGCACTGCAGTGAGTCCAGAGAGTGAACTGGCACCACTGTGATGCCGTGTAGTGAGTCCAGAGAGTGCACTGGCACCACTGGGGATGCACTGCAGTGAGTCAAGAGAGTGCACTGGCACCACTGGGAATGCAGTGCAGTGAGTCCAGAGAGTGCAGTGGCACCACTGGGGATGCAGTGCAGTGAGTCCAGAGAGTGCACTGGCACCACTGGGGATGCAGTGCAGTGAGTCCAGAGAGTGACTGACACCACTGGGGATGCAGTGCAGTGAGTCCAGAGAGTGCACTGGCACCACTGGGGATGCAGTGCAGTGAGTCCAGAGAGTGCACTGGCACCACTGGGTATGCAGTGCAGTGAGTCCAGAGAGTGCACTGGCACTACTGGGGATGCAGTGCAGTGAGTCCAGAGAGTGCACTGGCACCACTGGGGATGCACTGCAGTGAGTCCAGAGAGTGCACTGGCACCACTGGGGATGCAGTGCAGTGAGTCCAGAGAGTGCACTGGCACCACTGGGGATGCAGTGCAGTGAGTCCAGAGAGGGCACTGGCACCACTGGAGATGCAGTGCAATGAGTCCAGAGAGTGCACTGGCACCACTGGGGATGCAGCGCAGTGACTCCAGAGAGTGCACTGGCACCACTGGGGATGCACTGCCGTGAGTCTAGAGAGTGCACTGGCACCACTGGGCATGCAGTGCCGTGAGTCCAGAGAGTGCACTGGCACCACTGGGGATGCAGTGCCGTGAGTCCAGATAGTGCACTGGCACCACTGGGGATCTAGTGCAGTGACTCCAGAGAGCACACTGGAACCACTGGGGATGCACTGCAGTGAGTCCAGAGAGTGCACTGGCACCACTGGGAATGCACTGTAGTGAGTCCAGAGAGTGCATTGGGACCACTGGCGATGCACTGCAGTGAGTCCAGAGAGTGCACTGGCACCACTGGGGATGCACCCCGGTGAGTCCAGAGAGTGCACTGGCACCACTGGGGATGCAGTGCAGTGAGTCCAGAGAGTGCACTGGCACCACTGAGGATGCACTGCAGTGAGTCCAGAGAGTGAACTGGCAGCAATGGGGATGCAGTGCAGTGACTCCATAGAGTGCACTGGCACCACTGGGGATGCAGTGCAGTGAGTCCAGAGAGTGCACTGGCACCACGAGTGATGCACTACAGTGAGTCCAGAGAGTGCACTGGCACCACTGGGGATGCAGTGCAGTGAGTCCAGAGAGTGCACTGTCACCTCTGGGGATGCAGTGCAGTGAGTGCAGAGAGTGCACTGGCACCACTGGGGATGCAGTGCAGTGAGTGCAGAGAGTGCACTGGCACGACTGGGGATGCAGTGCAGTGAGTCCAGAGAGTGCACTGGCACCACTGGGGATGCACCCCGGTGAGTCCAGAGAGTGCACTGGCACCACTGGGGATGCAGTGCAGTGAGTCCAGAGAGTGCACTGGCACCACAGGGGATGCAGTGCCGTGAGTACAGAGAGTGCACTGGCACCACTGGGGATGCAGTGCAGTGAGTCCAGAGAGTGCACTGGCACCACTGGGAATTCAGTGCAGTGGGTACAGAGAGTACACTGGCACCACTGGGGATGCAGTGCAGTGACTCAAGAGAGTGCACTGGCACCACCGGGAATTCAGTGCAGTGAGTCCAGAGAGTGCACTGGCAGTACTGGAGATGCAGAGCAGTGAGTCCAGAGAGTGCACTGGCACCACTGGGGATGCAGTGCCGTGAGTCCAGAGAGTGCACTGGAACCACTGGGGATGCAGTGCAGTGAGTCCAGAGAGTGCCCTGGCACCACTGGGGATGCAGTACAGTGAGTTCAGAGAATACACTGGCACCACTGGGGATGCAGTGCAGTGAGTCCAGAGAGTGCACTGGCACCACTGGGGATGCAGTGCAGTGAGTCCAGAGACTGCACTGGCACCACTGGGGATGCAGTGCAGTGAGTCCAGAGAGTGCACTGGCACCACTGGGGATGCACTGCAGAGAGTCCAGAGAGTGCACTGGCACCACTGGTGATGCAGTGCGGTGAGTCCAGAGAGTGCACTGGCACCACTGGGGATGCAGTGCAGTGAGTCCAGAGAGTACCCTGGCACCACTGGGGATGCAGTGCAGTGAGTCCAGAGAGTGCACTGGCACCACTGGGGATGCAGTGCAGTGAGTCCAGAGAGTGCACTGGCACCACTGGGAATGCAGTGCAGTGAGTCCAGAGAGTACCCTGGCACCAGTGGGGATGCAGTGCAGTGAGTCCAGAGACTGCACTGGCACCACTGGGGATGCAGTGCCGTGAGTCCAGAGAGTGCACTAGCACCACTGGGGATGCAGTGCCGTGAGTCCACAGTATGCACTGGCACCACTGGGGATGCAGTGCAGTGAGTCCAGAGAGTGCACTGGCACCACTGGGGATGCACAGCAGTGAGTCCAGAGAGTGCACTGGCACCACTGGGGATGCAGTGCAGTGAGTCCAGAGAGTGCACTGGCACCACTGGGGATGCACGCCGGTGAGTCCAGAGAGTGCACTGGCACCACTGGGGATGCACTGCAGTGAGTCCAGGGAGTGCACTGGCACCACTGGGGATGCAGTGCAGTGAGTCCAGAGAGGGCACTGGCACCACTGGAGATGCAGTGCAATGAGTCCAGAGAGTGCACTGGCACCACTGGGGATGCAGCACAGTGACTCCAGAGAGTGCACTGGCACCACTGGGGATGCACTGCAGTGAGTCTAGAGAGTGCACTGGCACCACTGGGGATGCAGTGCCGTGAGTCCAGAGAGCGCACTGGCACCACTGGGGATGCACTGCCGTGAGTCCAGATAGTGCACTGGCACCACTGGGGATGCAGTGCAGTGACTCCAGAGGGCACACTGGAACCACTGGGGATGCACTGCAGTGAGTCCAGAGAGTGCACTGGCACCACTGGGAATGCACTGTAGTCAGTCCAGAGAGTGCACTGGCACCAATGGGGATGCAGTGCAGTGAGTCCAGAGAGTGCACTGGCACCACTGGGGATGCACCCCGGTGAGGCCAGAGAGTGCACTGGCACCACTGGGGATGCAGTGCAGTGAGTCCAGAGAGTGCACTGGCACTACTGAGGATGCACTGCAGTGAGTCCAGAGAGTGAACTGGCAGCACTGGGGATGCAGTGCAGTGACTCCATAGAGTGCACTGGCACCACTGGGGATGCAGTGCCGTGAGTCCAGAGTGTGCACTGGCACCACTGGGGATGCAGTGGAGTGAGTCCAGAGAGTGCACTGGCACCACTTGGGATGCAGTGCAGTGAGTCCAAAGAGTGCACTGGCACCACAGGGGATGCAGTGCTGTGACTCCAGAGAGTGCACTGGCACCACTGGGGATGCAGTGCAGTGAGTCCAGAGAGTGTACTGGCACCACTGGGGATCCAGTGCAGTGAGTCCAGAGAGTGCACTGGCACCACTGGGGATGCAGTGCAGTGACTCCAGAGCGTGCACTGGCACCACTGGGGATGCAGTGCAGTGAGTCCAGAGAGTGCACTGGCACCACTGGGGATGCACCCCGGTGAGTCCAGAGAGTGCACTGGCACCACTGGGGATGCACTGCAGTGAGTCCAGAGAGTGCACTGGCACCACTGGGGATGCACTTCAGTGAGTCCAGAGAGTGCACTGGCACCAATGGGTGTGCAGTGCAGTGAGTCCAGAAAGTACCCTGGCACCACTGGGGATGCAGTGCCGTGAGTCCAGAGTGTGCACTGGCACCACTGGGGATGCTGTGCAGTGAGTCCAGAGAGTGCATTGGCACCACTGGGGATGCAGTGCAGTGACTCCAAAGAGTGCACTGGCACCCCTGGGGATGCACTGCAGTGACTCCAGAGAGTGCACTGGCACCACTGGGGATGCAGTGCTGTCAGTCCAGAGAGTGCACTGTCACCACCGGGGATGCAGTGCAGTGAGTCCAGAGAGTGCACTGGCACCACTGGGGATGCAGTGCAGTGAGTCCAGAGAGTGCACTGGCACCACTGGGGATGCAGTGCAGTGAGTCCAGAGAGGGCACTGGCACCACTGGAGATGCAGTGCAATGAGTCCAGAGAGTGCACTGGCACCACTGGGGATGCAGCACAGTGACTCCAGAGAGTGCACTGGCACCACTGGGGATGCACTGCAGTGAGTCCAGAGAGTGCACTGGCACCACTGGGAATGGAGTGCAGTGAGTCCAGAGAGTGCACTGGCAACAATGGGGATGCAGTGCAGTGAGTCCAGAGAGTGCACTGGCCCCACTGGGGATGCACTGCAGTGAGTCCAGAGAGTGCACTTGCACCACTGGGGATGCAGTGCAGTGAGTCCAGAGAGTGCACTGGCACCACTGGGGATGCAGTGCAGTGAGTCCAGAGAGTGCACTGGCACCACTGGGGATGCAGTGCAGTGAGTCCAGAGAGTGCACTGGCACCACTGGGGATGCACCCCGGTGAGTCCAGTGAGTGCACTGGCACCACTGGGGATGCAGTGCAGTGAGTCCAGAGAGTGCACTGGCACCACTGGGGATGCAGTGCAGTGAGTCCAGAGAGTGCACTGTCACCAATGGGGATGCAGTGCAGTGAGTCCAGAGAGTGCACTGGCACCACTGGGGATGCAGTGCAGTGAGTCCACAGAGGGCACTGGCACCACTGGGGATGCACTGCAGTGAGTCCAGAGAGTGCACTGGCACCACTGGGGATGCAGTGCAGTGAGTCCAGGGAGTGCACTGGCACCACTGGGGATGCAGTGCCGTGAGTCCAGAGAGTGCACTGGCGCCATTGGGGATGCAGTGCAGTGAGTCCAGAGAGTGCACTGGCACCACTGGGGATGCAGTGCCGTGAGTCCACAGTGTGCACTGGCACCACTGGGGATGCAGTGCAGTGAGTCCAGAGAATGCACTGGCACCACTGGGGATGCAGTGCAGTGAGTCCAGAGAGTGCACTGGCACCACTGGGGATGCAGTGCAGTGAGTCCAGAGAGTGCACTGGCACCACTGGGGATGCAGTGCAGTGAGTCCAGAGAGTGCACTGGCACCACTGGGGATGCAGTGCAGTGAGTCCAGAGAGTGCACTGGCATCACTGGGGATGCAGTGCAGTGAGTCCAGAGAGTGCACTGGCACCACTGGGGATGCAGTGTAGTGAGTCCACAGAGTGCACTGGCACCACTGGGGATTCACTGCAGTGAGTCCAGAGAGTGCACTGGCACCACTGGGGATGCAGTGCAGTGAGTCCAGAGAGTGCACTGGCACCACTGGGGATGCAGTGCAGTGAGTCCAGAGAGTGCACTGGCACCACTGGGGATGCACCCTGGTGAGTCCAGAGAGTGCACTGGCACCACTGGGGATGCAGTGCAGTGAGTCCAGAGAATGCACTGGCACCACTGGGGATGCAGTGCAGTGAGTCCAGAGAGTGCACTGGCACCACTGGGGATGCACTGCAGTGAGTCCAGAGAGTGCACTGGCACCACTGGGGATGCAGTGCAGTGAGTCCAGAGAGTGCACTGGCCCCACTGGGGATGCAGTGCAGTGAGTCCACAGAGGGCACTGGCACCACTGGGGATGCAGTGCAGTGAGTCCAGAGAGTGCACTGGCACCACTGGGGATGCAGTGCAGTGAGTCCAGAGAGTGCACTGGCACCACTGGGGATGCAGTGCAGTGAGTCTAGAGAGTGCACTGGCACCACTGGGGATGCAGTGCAGTGAGTCCAGAGAGTGCACTGGCACCACTGGGGATGGAGTGCAGTGAGTCCAAAGAGTGCACTGGCACCTCCGGGGATGCAGTGCAGTGAGTCCAGAGAGTGCACTGGCACCCCTGGTTGATGCAGTGCAGTGAGTCTAGAGAGTGCACTGGCACCACTGGGAATTCAGTGCAGTGGGTACAGAGAGTGCACTGGCACCACTGGGGATGCACTGCAGTGAGTCCAGAGAGTGCACTGGCACCACTGGGGATGCAGTGCCGTGAGTCCAGAGAGTGCACTGGCACCACTGGGGATGCAGTGCCGTGAGTCCAGAGAGTGCGCTGGCACCACTGGGGATGCACCCCGGTGAGTCCAGAGAGTGCACTGGCACCACTGGGGATGCAGTGCAGTGAGTCCAGACAGTGCCCTGGCAGCACTGGGGATGCAGTGCAGTGAGTCCAGAGAGTACACTGGCACCACTGGGGATGCACCCCGGAGAGTCCAGAGAGTGCACTGGCACCACTGGGGATGCAGTGCAGTGAGTCCAGAGAGTGCACTGGCACCACCTGGGGATGCAGTGCCGTGAGTCCAGAGAGTGCACTGGCACCCCTGGGGATGCAGTGCAGTGAGTCTAGAGAGTGCACTGGCACCACTGGGAATTCAGTGCAGTGGGTACAGAGAGTGCACTGGCACCACTGGGGATGCAGTGCAGTGAGTCCAGAGAGTGCACTGGCACCACTGGGGATGCAGTGCAGTGAGTCCAGAGAGTGCACTGGCACCACTGGGGATGCAGTGCAGTGAGTCCAGAGAGTGCACTGGCACCACTGGGGATGCAGTGCAGTGTGTCCAGAGAGTGCACTGGCACCACTGGGGATGCACTGCAGAGAGTCCAGAGAGTGCACTGGCACCACTGGGGATGCAGTGCAGTGAGTCCAGAGAGTGCACTGGCACCACTGGTGATGCACGGTAGTAAGTGCAGAGAGTGCACTGGCACCACTGGGGATGCAGTGCAGTGAGTCCAGAGAGTGCACTGGCACCACTGGGGATGCACTGCAGTGAGTCCAGAAAGTGCACGGGCACCCCTGCGGATGCAGTGCAGTGAACCAGAGAGTGCACGGGCACCACTGTGGATGCAGTGCAGTGAGTCCAGAGAGTGCACTGGCACCACTGGGGATGCAGTGCAGTGAGTCCAGAGAGTGCACTGGCACCACTGGGGATGCAGTGCAGTGAGTCCAGAGAGTGCACTGGCACCACTGGGGATGCAGTGCAGTGAGTCCAGAGAGTGCACTGGCCCCACTGGAGATGCAGTGCAGTGAGTCCAGAGAGTGCACTGGCACCACTGGGGATGCAGTGCAGTGAGTCCAGAGAGTGCACTGGCACCTCTGGGGATGCTGTGCAGTGAGTCCAGAGAGTGCACTGGCACCACTGGGGATGCACCCCGGTGAGTCCAGAGAGTGCACTGGCACCACTGGGGATGCAGTGCAGTGAGTCCAGAGAGTGCACTGGCACCACTGGTGATGCACGGTAGTGAGTGCAGAGAGTGCACTGGCACCACTGGGGATGCAGTGCAGTGAGTCCAGAGAGTGCACTGGCACCACTGGGGATGCACTGCAGTGAGTCCAGAGAGTGCACTGGCACCCCTGGGGATGCAGTGCAGTGAGTCCAGAGAGTGCACTGGCACCACTGTGGATGCAGTGCAGTGAGTCCAGAGAGTGCACTGGCACCACTGGGGTGCAGTGCAGTGAGTCCAGAGAGTGCACTGGCACCACTGGGGATGCAGTGCAGTGACTCCAGAGAGTGCACTCGCACCACAGGGGATGCAGTGCAGTGAGTCCAGAGAGTGCACTGGCACCACTGGGGATGCAGTGCAGTGAGTCCAGAGAGTGCACTGGCCCCGCTGGAGATGCAGTGCAGTGAGTCCAGAGAGTGCACTGGCACCACTGGGGATGCAGTGCAGTGAGTCCAGAGAGTGCACTGGCACCTCTGGGGATGCTGTGCAGTGAGTCCAGAGAGTGCACTGGCACCACTGGGGATGCACCCCGGTGAGTCCAGAGAGTGCACTGGCACCACTGGGGATGCAGTGCAGTGAGTCCAGAGAGTGCACTGGCACCACTGGGGATGCAGTGCAGTGAGTCCAGAGAGTGCACTGGCACCACTGGGGATGCACTGCAGTGATTCCAAAGAGTGCACTGGCACCACTGGGGATGCAGTGCCGTGAGTCCAGAGAGTGCACTGGCACCACTGGTGATGCACTGCAGTGAGTCCAGAGAGTGCACTGGCACCAATGGGGATGCAGTGCAGTGAGTCCAGAGAGTGCACTGGCACCACTGGGGATGCAGTGCAGTGAGTCCAGAGAGTGCCCTGGCACCACTGGGGATGCACTGCCGTGAGTCCAGAGAGTGCACTGGCACCACTGGGGATGCAGTGCAGTGAGTCCAGAGAGTGCACTGGCACCATTGGGGATGCAGTGCAGTGAGTCCAGAGAGTGCACTGGCACCACTGGGGATGCAGTGCAGTGAGTCCAGAGAGTGCACTGTCACCACTGGGGATGCAGTGCAGTGAGTCCAGAGAGTGCACTGGCACCACTGGGGATGCACTGCAGTGATTCCAGAGAGTGCACTGGCACCACTGGGGATGCAGTGCAGTGAGTCCAGAGAGTGCACTGGCACCATTGGTGATGCACTGCAGTGAGTCCAGAGAGTGCACTGGCACCAATGGCAATGCAGTGCAGTGAGTCCAGAGAGTGCCTGGCACCAGTGGGGATGCACTTCAGTGAGTCCAGAGAGTGCACTGGCACCACTGGGGATGCACTGCCGTGAGTCCAGAGAGTGCACTGGCACCACTGGGGATGCAGTGCAGTGACTCCAGAGAGTGCACTGGCACCACTGGGGATGCAGTGCAGTGAGTCCAGAGAGTGCACTGGCACCACTGGGGATGCAGTGCAGTGAGTCCAGAGAGTGCACTGGCACCACTGGGGATGCAGTGCAGTGAGTCCAAAGAGTGCACTGGCACCATTGGGGATGCAGTGCAGTGATTTCAGAGAGTGCACTGGCACCACTGGGGATGCAGTGCAGTGAGTCCAGAGAGTGCACTGGCACCACTGGGGATGCAGTGCAGTGAGCTCAGAGAGTGCACTGGCACCCTTGGGGATGCAGTGCAGTGAGTCCAGAGAGTGCACTGGCACCACTGGGGATGCAGTGCAGTGAGTCCAGATAGTGCACTGGCACCACTGGGGATCTAGTGCAGTGACTCCAGAGAGTGCACTGGCACGAGTGGGGATGCACTGCAGTGAGTGCATAGAGTGCACTGGCACCACTGGGGATGCAGTGCGGTGAGTCCAGAGAGTGTACTGGCACCACTGGGGATGCAGGGCAGTGAGTCCAGAGAGTGCACTGGCACCACTGGGGATGCACCCCGGTGAGTCCAGAGAGTGCACTGGCACCACTGGGGATGCAGTGCAGTGAGTCCAGAGAGTGCACTGTCACCACTGGAAATGCAGTGCAGTGAGTCCAGAGAGTGCACTGGCACCACTGGGGATGCAGTGTAGTGAGTCCACAGAGTGCACTTGCACCAATGGGGATGCAGTGCCGTGAGTCCAGAGAGTGCACTGGCACCACTGGGGATGCAGCCCGGTGAGTCCAGAGAGTGCACTGGCACCACTGGGGATGCACCCTGGTGAGTCCAGAGAGTGCACTGGCACCACTGGGGATGCAGTGCAGTGAGTCCAGAGAGTGCACTGGCACCACTGGGGATGCACCCCGGTGAGTCCAGAGAGTGCAGTGGCACCAGTGGGGATGCAGTGCAGTGAGTCCAGGGAGTGCAGTGGCACCACTGGGGATGCAGTGCAGTGAGTCCAGAGAGTGCACTGGCACCACTAGGTATGCACTGCAGTGAGACCAGAGATTGCACTGGCACCACTGGGGATGCAGTGCAGTGAGTCCAGAGAGTGCACTGGCACCACTGGGGATGCAGTGCAGTGAGTCCAGAGAGTGCACTGGCACCACTGGGGATGCAGTGCAGTGAGTCCAGAAGGTCCACTGGCACCACTGGGGATGCACTGCAGTGAGTCCAGAGAGTGCACTGGCACCACTGGGGATGCACTGCAGTGAGTCCAGAGAGTGCACTGGCACCACTGGGGATGCATTGCAGTGAGTCCAGAGAGTGCACTGGCACCACTGGGGATGCAGTGCAGTGAGTCCAGAGAGTACACTGGCCCCACTGGGGATGCAGTGCAGTGAGTCCACAGAGGGCACTGGCACCACTGGGGATGCAGTGCAGTGAGGCCAGAGAGTGCACTGGCACCACTGGGGATGCAGTGCAGTGAGTCCAGGGAGTGCACTGGCACCACTGGGGATGCAGTGCAGTGAGTCCAGAGAGTGCACTGGCACCATTGGGGATGCAGTGCAGTGAGTCCAGAGAGTGCACTGGCACCACTGGGGATGCAGTGCCGTGAGTCCACAGTGTGCACTGGCACCACTGGGGATGCAGTGCAGTGAGTCCAGAGAATGCACTGGCACCACTGGGGATGCAGTGCAGTGAGTCCAGAGAGTGCACTGGCACCACTGGGGATGCAGTGCAGTGAGTCCAGAGAGTGCACTGGCACCACTGGGGATGCACTGCAGTGAGTCCAGAGAGTGCACTGGCACCACTGGTGATGCAGTGCAGTGAGTCCACATAGGGCACTGGCACCACTGGGGATGCAGTGCAGTGAGTCCAGAGAGTGCACTGGCACCACTGGGGATGCAGTGCAGTGAGTCCAGAGAGTGCACTGGCACCACTGGGGATGCAGTGCAGTGAGTCCAGAGAGTGCACTGGCACCCCTGGTTGATGCAGTGCAGTGAGTCTAGAGAGTGCACTGGCACCACTGGGAATTCAGTGCAGTGGGTACAGAGAGTGCACTGGCACCACTGGGGATGCACTGCAGTGAGTCCAGAGAGTGCACTGGCACCACTGGGGATGCAGTGCCGTGAGTCCAGAGAGTGCACTGGCACCACTGGGGATGCAGTGCCGTGAGTCCAGACAGTGCGCTGGCACCACTGGGGATGCACCCCGGAGAGTCCAGAGAGTGCACTGGCACCACTGGGGATGGAGTGCAGTGAGTCCAGAGAGTGCACTGGCGCCACCGGGGATGCAGTGCCGTTAGTCCAGAGAGTGCACTGGCACCCCTGGGGATGCAGTGCAGTGAGTCTAGAGAGTGCACTGGCACCACTGGGGATTCAGTGCAGTGGGTACAGAGAGTGCACTGGCACCACTGGGGATGCAGTGCAGTGAGTCCAGAGAGTGCACTGGCACCACTGGGGATGCAGTGCAGTGAGTCCAGAGAGTGCACTGGCACCACTGGCGGTGCAGTGCAGTGAGTCCAGAGAGTGCACTGGCACCACTGGGGATGCAGTGCAGTGACTCCAGAGAGTGCACTCGCACCACAGGGGATGCAGTGCAGTGAGTCCAGAGAGTGCACTGGCACCACTGGGGATGCAGTGCAGTGAGTCCAGAGAGTGCACTGGCCCCGCTGGAGATGCAGTGCAGTGAGTCCAGAGAGTGCACTGGCACCACTGGGGATGCAGTGCAGTGAGTCCAGAGAGTGCACTGGCACCTCTGGGGATGCTGTGCAGTGAGTCCAGAGAGTGCACTGGCACCACTGGGGATGCACCCCGGTGAGTCCAGAGAGTGCACTGGCACCACTGGGGATGCAGTGCAGTGAGTCCAGAGAGTGCAGTGGCACCACTGGGGATGCAGTGCAGTGAGTCCAGAGAGTGCACTGGCACCACTGGGGATGCACTGCAGTGATTCCAAAGAGTGCACTGGCACCACTGGGGATGCAGTGCCGTGAGTCCAGAGAGTGCACTGGCACCATTGGTGATGCACTGCAATGAGTCCAGAGAGTGCACTGGCACCAATGGCAATGCAGTGCAGTGAGTCCAGAGAGTGCCTTGGCACCACTGGGGATGCAGTGCAGTGAGTCCAGAGAGTACCCTGGCACCACTGGGGATGCAGTGCAGTGAGTCCAGAGAGTGCACTGGCACCACTGGGGATGCAGTGCCGTTGGTCCAGAGAGTGCACTAGCACCACTGGGGATGCAGTGCCGTGAGTCCAGAGTGTGCACTGGCACCACTGGGGATGCAGTGCAGTGAGTCCAGAGAGTGCACTGGCACCAGTGGGGATGCAGTGCTGTGAGTCCAGAGAGTGCACTGGCACCACTGGGGGTGCAGTGCAGTGAGTCCAGAGAGTGCACGGGCACCAGTGGGGATGCACTTCAGTGAGTCCAGAGAGTGCACTGGCACCACTGGGGATGCACTGCCGTGAGTCCAGAGAGTGCACTGGCACCACTGGGGATGCAGTGCAGTGACTCAAGAGAGTGCACTGGCACCACTGGGGATGCAGTGCAGTGAGTCCAGAGAGTTCACTGGCACCACTGGGAATGCAGTGCAGTGAGTCCAGAGAGTGCCCCGGCACCACTGGGGATGCAGTGCAGTGAGTCCAGAGAGTGCAGTGGCACCACTGGGGATGCAGTGCAGTGAGTCCAAAGAGTGCACTGGCACCATTGGGGATGCAGTGCAGTGAGTCCAGAGAGTGCACTGGCACCCTTGGGGATGCAGCGCAGTGAGTCCAGAGAGTGCACTGTCACCAATGGGGATGCAGTGCAGTGAGTCCAGAGAGTGCACTGGCACCACTGGGGATGCAGTGCAGTGATTCCGAAGAGTGCACTGGCACCCCTGGGGATGCACTGCAGTGAGTCCAGAGAGTGCACTGGCACCACTGGAGATGCAGTGCAGTGATCCAGAGAGTGCACTGGCATCACGGGGGATGCAGTGCAGTGAGTCCAGAGAGTGCACTGGCACCACTGGGAATGCAGTGCAGTGAGTCCAGAGAGTGCCCCGGCACCACTGGGGATGCAGTGCAGTGAGTCCAGAGAGTGCAGTGGCACCACTGGGGATGCAGTGCAGTGAGTCCAAAGAGTGCACTGGCACCATTGGGGATGCAGTGCAGTGAGTCCAAAGAGTGCACTGGCACCCTTGGGGATGCAGCGCAGTGAGTCCAGAGAGTGCACTGTCACCAATGGGGATGCACTGCAGTGAGTCCAGAGAGTGCACTGGCACCACTGGGGATGCAGTGCAGTGAGTCCAGAGAGTGCACTGGCACCACGGGGGATGCAGTGCAGTGAGTACAGAGAGTGCACTGGCACCACTGGGGATGGTCATTAGTGAGTCCAGAGAGTGCACTGGCACCAATGGGGATGCAGTGCAGTGAGTCCAGAGCGTGCACTGGCACCCCTGTGGATGCAGTGCAGTGACTCTATAGAGTGCACTGGCACCACTGGGGATGCAGTGCTCTGAGTCCAGAGAGTGCACTGGCACCACTGGGGATGCACTGCAGTGAGTCCAGAGAGTGCACTGGCACCACTGGGGATGCAGTGCAGTGAGTCCAGAGAGTGCACTGGCACCACCGGGGATGCAGTGCAGTGAGCCCAGAGAGCGCACTGGCACCACCGGGGATGCAGTGCCGTGCTTCCAGAGAGTGCACAGGCACCACTGGGGATGCAGTGCAGTGAGTCCAGAGAGTGCACTGGCACCACTGGGGATGCACTGCAGTGAGACCAGAGATTACACTGGTACGATTGGGGATGCAGTGCAGTGAGTCCAGAGACTGCACTGGCACCACAGGGGATGCAGTGCAGTGAGTCCAGAGAGTGCACTGGCACCACTGGGGATGCAGTGCAGTGACTCAAGAGAGTGCACTGGCACCACTGGGGATGCAGGGCAGTGAGTCCAGAGAGTGCACTGGCACCACTGGGGATGCAGTGCAGTGAGTGCAGAGAGTGCACTGGCCCCACTGGGGATGTAGTGCAGTGAGTCCACAGAGGGCACTGGCACCACTGGGGATGCAGTGCAGTGAGTCCAGAGAGTGCCCTGGCACCACTGGGGAAGCAGTGCAGTGAGTCCAGAGAGTGCAGTGGCACCACTGGGGATGCAGTGCAGTGAGTCCAAAGAGTGCACTGGCACCCTTGGGGATGCAGCGCAGTGAGTCCAGAGAGTGCACTGTCACCAATGGGGATGCAGTGCAGTGAGTCCAGAGAGTGCACTGGCACCACTGGGGATGCACTGCAGTGATTCCGAAGAGTGCACTGGCACCCCTGGGGATGCACTGCAGTGAGTCCAGAGAGTGCACTGGCACCACTGGGGATGCAGTGCAGTGATCCAGAGAGTGCACTGGCACCACTGGGGATGCAGTGCAGTGAGTACAGAGAGTGCACTGGCACCACTTGGGATGGTCATTAGTGAGTCCAGAGAGTGCACTGGCACCAATGGGGATGCAGTGCAGTGAGTCCAGAGAGTGCACTGGCACCCCTGTGGATGCAGTGCAGTGACTCCATAGAGTGCACTGGCACCACTGGGGATGCAGTGCTGTGAGTCCAGAGAGTGCACTGGCACCACCGAGAATTCAGTGCAGTGAGTCCAAAGAGTGCACTGGCAGCACTGGGGATGCAGTGCAGTGAGTCCAGAGAGTGCACTGGCACCACTGGGGATGCACTGCAGTGAGTCCAGAGAGTGCACTGGAACCACTGGGGATGCAGTGCAGTGAGTACAGAGAGTGCCCTGGCACCACTGGGAATGCAGTGCAGTGAGTCCAGAGCGTGCACTGGCACCCCTGGGGATGCAGTGCAGTGAGTCCAGAGAGTGCACTGGCACCACTGGGGATGCAGTGCCGTGAGTCCAGAGAGTGCACTGGCACCAGTGGGGACGCAGTGCAGTGAGTCCACAGAGTGCACTGGCACCACTGGGGATACACTGCAGAGAGTCCAGAGAGTGCACTTGCACCACTGGGGATGCAGTGCGGTGAGTCCAGAGAGTGCACTAGCACCACTGGGGATGCAGTGCAGTGAGTCCAGAGAGTGCCCTGGCACCACTGGGGATGCAGTGCAGTGAGTCCAGAGAGTACCCTGGCACCACTCGGGATGCAGTGCAGTGAGTCCAGAGAGTGCACTGGCACCACTGGGGATGCAGTGCAGTGAGTCCAGAGAGTGCACTGGCACCACTGGGGATGCAGTGCAGTGAGTCCAGAGAGTTCACTGGCACCACTGGGGATGCAGTGCCGTGAGTCCAGAGAGTGCACTGGCACCACTGGGGATGCAGTGCCGTGAGTCCACAGTGTGCACTGGCACCACTGGGGATGCAGTGCAGTGACTCTATAGAGTGCACTGGCACCACTGGGGATGCAGTGCAGTGAGTCCAGAGAGTGCACTTGCACCACTGGGGATGCAGTGTAGTGAGTCCAGAGAGTGCACTGGCACCACTGGGGATGCAGTGCAGTGAGTCCAGAGAGTGCACTGGCACCACTGGGGATGCACCCCGGTGAGTCCAGAGAGTGCACTGGCACCACTGGGGATGCAGTGCAGTGAGTCCAGAGAGTGCACTGGCACCACTGGGAATTCAGTGCAGTGGGTACAGAGAGTGCACTGGCACCACTGGGGATGCAGTGCAGTGAGTCCAGAGAGTGCACTGGCACCACTGGGGATGCAGTGCCGTGAGTCCAGAGAGTGCACTGGAACCACTGGGGATGCAGTGCAGTGAGTCCAGAGAGTGCACTGGCACCACTGGGGATGCACCCCGGTGATTCCAGAGAGTGCACTGGCACCACTGGGGATGGAGTGCAGTGAGTCCAGAGAGTGCACTGGCACCACCGGTGATGCAGTGCCGTGAGTACAGGGAGTGCCCTGGCACCCCTGGGGATGCAGTGCAGTGAGTCTAGAGAGTGCACTGGCACCACTGGGAATTCAGTGCAGTGGGTACAGAGAGTGCACTGGCACCACTGGGGATGCAGTGCAGTGAGTCCAGAGAGTCACTGGCACCACTGGGGATGCAGTGCAGTGAGTCCAGAGAGTGCACTGGCACCACCGGGGATGCACTGCAGTGAGTCCAGAGAGTGCGCTGGCACCACTGGGGATGCACTGCAGAGAGTCCAGAGAGTGCACTGGCACCACTGGTGATGCAGTGCCGTGAGTCCAGAGAGTGCACTGGCACCACTGGGGATGCATTGCAGTGAGTCCAGAGAGTACACTGGCCCCACTGGGGATGCAGTGCAGTGAGTCCACAGAGGGCACTGGCACCACTGGGGATGCAGTGCAGTGAGTCCAGAGAGTGGACTGGCACCACTGGGGATGCAGTGCAGTGAGTCCAGGGAGTGCACTGGCACCACTGGGGATGCAGTGCAGTGAGTCCAGAGAGTGCACTGGCACCAATGGGGATGCAGTGCCGTGAGTCCAGAGAGTGCACTGGCACCACTGGGGATGCACCCCGGTGAGTGCAGAGAGTGCACTGGCACCACTGGGGATGCACCATGGTGAGTCCAGAGAGCGCACTGGCACCACTGGGGATGCAGTGCCGTGAGTCCAGAGAGTGCACTGGCACCACTGGGGATGCAGTGCCGTGAGTCCAGAGAGTGCGCTGGCACCACTGGGGATGCACCCCGGTGAGTCCAGAGAGTGCACTGGCACCACTGGGGATGCAGTGCAGTGAGTCCAGACAGTGTACTGGCACCACTGGGGATGCAGTGCAGTGAGTCCAGAGAGTGCACTGGCACCACTGGGGATGCACCCCGGAGAGTCCAGAGAGTGCACTGGCACCACTGGGGATGGAGTGCAGTGAGTCCAGAGAGTGCACTGGCGCCACCGGGGATGCAGTGCCGTTAGTCCAGAGAGTGCACTGGCACCACTGGGGATGCAGTGCCGTGAGTCCAGAGAGTGCACTGGCACCACTGGGGATGCACTGCAGTGAGTCCAGAGAGTGCACTGGCACCACTGGGGATGCAGTGACGTGAGTCCAGAGAGTGCACTGGCACCACTGGGGATGCAGTGCCGTGAGTCCAGAGAGTGCACTGGCACCACTGGCGGTGCAGTGCAGTGAGTCCAGAGAGTGCACTGGCACCACTGGGGATGCAGTGCAGTGAGTCCAGAGAGTGCACTGGCACCACTGGCGGTGCAGTGCAGTGAGTCCAGAGAGTGCACTGGCACCACTGGGGATGCAGTGCAGTGACTCCAGAGAGTGCACTCGCAGCACAGGGGATGCAGTGCAGTGAGTCCAGAGAGTGCACTGGCACCACTGGGGATGCAGTGCAGTGAGTCCAGAGAGTGCACTGGCACCTCTGGGGATGCTGTGCAGTGAGTCCAGAGAGTGCACTGGCACCACTGGGGATGCACCCCGGTGAGTCCAGAGAGTGCACTGGCACCACTGGGGATGCAGTGCAGTGAGTCCAGAGAGTGCAGTGGCACCACTGGGGATGCAGTGCAGTGAGTCCAGAGAGTGCACTGGCACCACTGGGGATGCACTGCAGTGATTCCAAAGAGTGCACTGGCACCACTGGGGATGCAGTGCCGTGAGTCCAGAGAGTGCACTGGCACCATTGGTGATGCACTGCAATGAGTCCAGAGAGTGCACTGGCACCAATGGCAATGCAGTGCAGTGAGTCCAGAGAGTGCCTTGGCACCACTGGGGATGCAGTGCAGTGAGTCCAGAGAGTACCCTGGCACCACTGGGGATGCAGTGCAGTGAGTCCAGAGAGTGCACTGGCACCACTGGGGATGCAGTGCCGTTGGTCCAGAGAGTGCACTAGCACCACTGGGGATGCAGTGCCGTGAGTCCAGAGTGTGCACTGGCACCACTGGGGATGCAGTGCAGTGAGTCCAGAGAGTGCACTGGCACCAGTGGGGATGCAGTGCTGTGAGTCCAGAGAGTGCACTGGCACCACTGGGGGTGCAGTGCAGTGAGTCCAGAGAGTGCACGGGCACCAGTGGGGATGCACTTCAGTGAGTCCAGAGAGTGCACTGGCACCAGTGGGGATGCACTGCCGTGAGTCCAGAGAGTGCACTGGCACCACTGGGGATGCAGTGCAGTGACTCAAGAGAGTGCACTGGCACCACTGGGGATGCAGTACAGTGAGTCCAGAGAGTTCACTGGCACCACTGGGAATGCAGTGCAGTGAGTCCAGAGAGTGCCCCGGCACCACTGGGGATGCAGTGCAGTGAGTCCAGAGAGTGCAGTGGCACCACTGGGGATGCAGTGCAGTGAGTCCAAAGAGTGCACTGGCACCTTTGGGGATGCAGTGCAGTGAGTCCAGAGAGTGCACTGGCACCCTTGGGGATGCAGCGCAGTGAGTCCAGAGAGTGCACTGTCACCAATGGGGATGCAGTGCAGTGAGTCCAGAGAGTGCACTGGCACCACAGGGGATGCAGTGCAGTGATTCCGAAGAGTGCACTGGCACCCCTGGGGATGCACTGCAGTGAGTCCAGAGAGTGCACTGGCACCACTGGGGATGCAGTGCAGTGATCCAGAGAGTGCACTGGCACCACGGGGGATGCAGTGCAGTGAGTCCAGAGAGTGCACTGGCACCACTGGGAATGCAGTGCAGTGAGTCCAGAGAGTGCCCCGGCACCACTGGGGATGCAGTGCAGTGAGTCCAGAGAGTGCAGTGGCACCACTGGGGATGCAGTGCAGTGAGTCCAAAGAGTGCACTGGCACCATTATGGATGCAGTGCAGTGAGTCCAAAGAGTGCACTGGCACCCTTGGGGATGCAGCGCAGTGAGTCCAGAGAGTGCACTGTCACCAATGGGGATGCAGTGCAGTGAGTCCAGAGAGTGCACTGGCACCACTGGGGATGCAGTGCAGTGATTCCGAAGAGTGCACTGGCACCGCTGGGGATGCAGTGCGGTGAGTCCAGAGAGTGCACTGGCACCACTGGGGATGCAGTGCAGTGATCCAGAGAGTGCACTGGCACCACGGGGGATGCAGTGCAGTGAGTACAGAGAGTGCACTGGCACCACTGGGGATGGTCATTAGTGAGTCCAGAGAGTGCACTGGCACCAATGGGGATGCAGTGCAGTGAGTCCAGAGCGTGCACTGGCACCCCTGTGGATGCAGTGCAGTGACTCTATAGAGTGCACTGGCACCACTGGGGATGTAGTGCTGTGAGTCCAGAGAGTGCACTGGCACCACTGGGGATGCACTGCAGTGAGTCCAGAGAGTGCACTGGAACCACTGGGGATGCAGTGCAGTGAGTACAGAGAGTGCCCTGGCACCACTGGGAATGCAGTGCAGTGAGTCCAGAACGCGCACTGGCACCCCTGGGGATGCAGTGCAGTGAGTCCAGAGAGTGCACTGGCACCACCGGGGATGCAGTGCAGTGAGCCCAGAGAGCGCAGTGGCACCACCGGGGATGCAGTGCCGTGCTTCCACAGAGTGCACTGGCACCACTGGGGATGCAGTGCAGTGAGTCCAGAGAGTGCACTGGCACCACTGGGGATGCACTGCAGTGAGACCAGAGATTGCACTGGTACGATTGGGGATGCAGTGCAGTGAGTCCAGGGAGTGCACTGGCACCACAGGGGATGCAGTGCAGTGAGTCCAGAGAGTGCACTGGCACCACTGGGGATGCAGTGAAGTGACTCAAGAGAGTGCACTGGCACCACTGGGGATGCAGGGCAGTGAGTCCAGAGAGTGCACTGGCCCCACTGGGGATGTAGTGCAGTGAGTCCACAGAGGGCACTGGCACCACTGGGGATGCAGTGCAGTGAGTCCAGAGAGTGCCCCGGCACCACTGGGGATGCAGTGCAGTGAGTCCAGAGAGTGCAGTGGCACCACTGGGGATGCAGTGCAGTGAGTCCAAAGAGTGCACTGGCACCCTTGGGGATGCAGCGCAGTGAGTCCAGAGAGTGCACTGTCACCAATGGGGATGCAGTGCAGTGAGTCCAGAGAGTGCACTGGCACCACTGGGGATGCACTGCAGTGATTCCGAAGAGTGCACTGGCACCCCTGTGGATGCACTGCAGTGAGTCCAGAGAGTGCACTGGCACCACTGGGGATGCAGTGCAGTGATCCAGAGAGTGCACTGGCACCACTGGGGATGCAGTGCAGTGAGTACAGAGAGTGCACTGGCACCACTGGGGATGGTCATTAGTGAGTCCAGAGAGTGCACTGGCACCACTGGGGATGCAGTGCAGTGAGTCCAGAGCGTGCACTGGCACCCCTGTGGATGCAGTGCAGTGACTCCATAGAGTGCACTGGCACCACTGGGGATGCAGTGCTGTGAGTCCAGAGAGTGCACTGGCACCACCTGGAATTCAGTGCAGTGAGTCCAAAGAGTGCACTGGCAGCACTGGGGAAGCAGTGCAGTGAGTCCAGAGAGTGCACTGGCACCACTGGGGATGCACTGCAGTGATTCCAGAGAGTGCACTGGAACCACTGGGGATGCAGTGCAGTGAGTACAGAGAGTGCCCTGGCACCACTGGGAATGCAGTGCAGTGAGTCCAGAGCGTGCACTGGCACCCCTGGGGATGCAGTGCAGTGAGTCCAGAGAGTGCACTGGCACCACTGGGGATGCAGTGCAGTGAGTCCAGAGAGTGCACAGGCACCACTGGGGATGCAGTGCCGTGAGTCCAGAGAGTGCACTGGCACCAGTGGGGACGCAGTGCAGTGAGTCCACAGAGTGCACTGGCACCACTGGGGATACACTGCAGAGAGTCCAGAGAGTGCACTTGCACCACTGGGGATGCAGTGCGGTGAGTCCAGAGAGTGCACTAGCACCACTGGGGATGCAGTGCAGTGAGTCCAGAGAGTGCCCTGGCACCACTGGGGATGCAGTGCAGTGAGTCCAGAGAGTACCCTGGCACCACTCGGGATGCAGTGCAGTGAGTCCAGAGAGTGCACTGGCACCACTGGGGATGCAGTGCAGTGAGTCCAGAGAGTACCCTGGCACCAGTGGGGATGCAGTGCAGTGAGTCCAGAGAGTTCACTGGCACCACTGGGGATGCAGTGCCGTGAGTCCAGAGAGTGCACTGGCACCACTGGGGATGCAGTGCCGTGAGTCCACAGTGTGCACTGGCACCACTGGGGATGCAGTGCAGTGAGTCCAGAGAGTGCACTGGCACCACTGGGGATGCAGTACAGTGAGTCCAGAGAGTGCACTTGCACCACTGGGGATGCAGTGTAGTGAGTCCAGAGAGTGCACTGGCACCACTGGGGATGCAGTGCAGTGAGTCCAGAGAGTGCACTGGCACCACTGGGGATGCAGTGCAGTGAGTCCAGAGAGTGCACTGGCACCACTGGGGATGCACCCCGGTGAGTCCAGAGAGTGCACTGGCACCACTGGGGATGCAGTGCAGTGAGTCCAGAGAGTGCACTGGCACCACTGGGAATTCAGTGCAGTGGGTACAGAGAGTGCACTGGCACCACTGGGGATGCAGTGCAGTGAGTCCAGAGAGTGCACTGGCACCACTGGGGATGCAGGTCAGTGAGTGCAGAGAGTGCACTGGCACCACTGGGGATCCAGTGCAGTGAGTACAGAGAGTGCACTGGCACCACTGGGGATGCAGTGCCGTGAGTCCAGAGAGTGCACTGGAACCACTGGGGATGCAGTGCAGTGAGTCCAGAGAGTGCACTGGCACCACTGGGGATGCACCCCGGTGATTCCAGAGAGTGCAATGGCACCACTGGGGATGGAGTGCAGTGAGTCCAGAGAGTGCACTGGCACCACCGGTGATGCAGTGCCGTGAGTACAGGGAGTGCCCTGGCACCCCTGGGGATGCAGTGCAGTGAGTCTAGAGAGTGCACTGGCACCACTGGGAATTCAGTGCAGTGGGTACAGAGAGTGCACTGGCACCACTGGGGATGCAGTGCAGTGAGTCCAGAGAGTGCACTGGCACCACTGGGGATGCAGTGCAGTGAGTCCAGAGAGTGCACTGGCACCACCGGGGATGCAGTGCAGTGAGTCCAGAGAGTGCGCTGGCACCACTGGGGATGCACTGCAGTGAGTCCAGAGAGTGCACAGGCACCACTGGGGATGCAGTGCAGTGAGTCCAGAGAGTGCACTGGCACCACTGGGGATGCATTGCAGTGAGTCCAGAGAGTACACTGGCCCCACTGGGGATGCAGTGCAGTGAGTCCACAGAGGGCACTGGCACCACTGGGGATGCAGTGCAGTGAGTCCAGAGAGTGCACTGGCACCACTGGGGATGCAGTGCAGTGAGTCCAGGGAGTGCACTGGCACCACTGGGGATGCAGTGCAGTGAGTCCAGAGAGTGCACTGGCACCACTGGGGATGCACCCCGGTGAGTCCAGAGAGTGCACTGGCACCACTGGGGATGCACCCCGGTGAGTGCAGAGAGTGCACTGGCACCACTGGGGATGCACCATGGTGAGTCCAGAGAGCGCACTGGCACCACTGGGGGTGCATTGCAGTGAGTCCAGAGAGTGCACTGGCACCACCGGGGATGCAGTGCCGTGAGTCCAGAGAGTGCACTGGCACCACTGGGGATGCAGTGCAGTGAGTCCAGAGAGTGCACTGGCACCACTGGGAATTCAGTGCAGTGGGTCCAGAGAGTCCACTGGCAGCACAGGGGATGCAGTGCAGTGAGTCCAGAGAGTGCACTGGCACCACTGGGGATGCAGTGCAGTGAGTCCAGAGAGTGCACTGGCACCACTGGAGATGCAGTGCAGTGAGTCCAGAGAGTGTACTGGCACCACTGGGGATGCAGTGCAGTGAGTCCAGAGAGTGCACTGGCACCACTGGGGATGCACTGCAATGAGTCCAGAGAGTGCTCTGGCACCAATGGCGATGCAGTGCAGTGAGTCCAGAGAGTGCACTGGCACCACGGGGGATGCAGTGCAGTGAGTCCAGAGAGTACCCTGGCACCACTGGGGATGCAGTGCAGTGAGTCCAGAGAGTGCACTGGCAATACTGGGGATGCAGTGCCGTTGGTCCAGAGAGTGCACTGGCACCACTGGGGATGCAGTGCCGTGAGTCCAGAGAGTGCACTGGCACCACTGGGGATGCAGTGCAGTGAGTCCAGAGAGTGCACTGGCACCACTGGGGATGCAGTGCCGTGAGTCCAGAGAGTGCCCTGGCACCACTGGGGATGCAGTGCAGTGAGTCCAGAAGGTCCACTGACACCACTGGGGATGCAGTGCAGTGAGTCCAGAGAGTGCACTGGCACGAATGGCAATGCAGTGCAGTGAGTCCAGAGAGTGCAGTGGCACCACTGGGGATGCACTGCAGTGAGTCCAGAGAGTACACGGGCCCCACTGGGGATGCAGTGCAGTGAGTCCACAGAGGGCACTGGCACCACTGGGGATGCAGTGCAGTGAGTCCAGAGAGTGCACTGGCACCACTGGGGATGCAGTGCAGTGAGTCCAGGGAGTGCACTGGCACCACCGGGGATGCAGTGCAGTGAGTCCAGAGAGTGCGCTGGCACCACTGGGGATGCAGTGCCGTGACTCCAGAGAGTGCACATGCACCACTGGGGATGCAGTGCCGTGACTCCAGAGAGTGCACTGGCACCACTGGGGATGCAGTGCAGTGAGTCCAGAGAGTGCACTGGCACCACTGGGGATGCAGTGTAGTGAGTCCAGAGAGTGCACTGGCACCACTGGGGATGCAGTGCAGTGAGTCCAGAGAGTGCACTGGTACCACTGGGGATGCAGTGCCGTGAGTCCAGAGAGTGCACTGGCACCACTGGGGATGCACCCCGGTGAGTCCAGAGAGTGCACTGGCACCACTGGGGATGCACCCCGGTGAGTCCAGAGAGTGCACTGGCACCACTGGGGATGCAGTGCAGTGAGTCCAGAGAGTGCAGTGGCACCACTGGGAATTCAGTGCAGTGGGTACAGAGAGTGCACTGGCACCACTGGGGATGCAGTGCAGTGAGTCCAGAGAGTGCACTTGCACCACTGGGGATGCAGTGTAGTGAGTCCAGAGAGTGCACTGGCACCACTGGGGATGCAGTGCAGTGAGTCCAGAGAGTGCACTGTCACCACTGGGGATGCAGTGCAGTGAGTCCAGAGAGTGCACTGGCACCACTGGGGATGCACCCCGGTGAGTCCAGAGAGTGCACTGGCACCACTGGGGATGCAGTGCAGTGAGTCCAGAGAGTGCACTGGCACCACTGGGAATTCAGTGCAGTGGGTACAGAGAGTGCACTGGCACCACTGGGGATGCAGTGCAGTGAGTCCAGAGAGTGCACTGGCACCACTGGGGATGCAGGTCAGTGAGTGCAGAGAGTGCACTGGCACCACTGGGGATCCAGTGCAGTAAGTACAGAGAGTGCACTGGCACCACTGGGGATGCAGTGCCGTGAGTCCAGAGAGTGCACTGGAACCACTGGGGATGCAGTGCAGTGAGTCCAGAGAGTGCACTGGCACCACTGGGGATGCACCCCGGTGATTCCAGAGAGTGCACTGGCACCACTGGGGATGGAGTGCAGTGAGTCCAGAGAGTGCACTGGCACCACCGGTGATGCAGTGCCGTGAGTACAGGGAGTGCCCTGGCACCCCTGGGGATGCAGTGCAGTGAGTCTAGAGAGTGCACTGGCACCACTGGGAATTCAGTGCAGTGGGTACAGAGAGTGCACTGGCACCACTGGGGATGCAGTGCAGTGAGTCCAGAGAGTGCACTGGCACCACTGGGGATGCAGTGCAGTGAGTCCAGAGAGTGCACTGGCACCACCGGGGATGCAGTGCAGTGAGTCCAGAGAGTGCGCTGGCACCACTGGGGATGCACTGCAGTGAGTCCAGAGAGTGCACTGGCACCACTGGTGATGCAGTGCCGTGAGTCCAGAGAGTGCACTGGCACCACTGGGGATGCATTGCAGTGAGTCCAGAGAGTACACTGGCCCCACTGGGGATGCAGTGCAGTGAGTCCACAGAGGGCACTGGCACCACTGGGGATGCAGTGCAGTGAGTCCAGAGAGTGCACAGGCACCACTGGGGATGCAGTGCAGTGAGTCCAGGGAGTGCACTGGCACCACTGGGGATGCAGTGCAGTGAGTCCAGAGAGTGCACTGGCACCAATGGGGATGCAGTGCCGTGAGTGCAGAGAGTGCACTGGCACCACTGGGGATGCACCATGGTGAGTCCAGAGAGCGCACTGGCACCACTGGGGGTGCATTGCAGTGAGTCCAGAGAGTGCACTGGCACCACCGGGGATGCAGTGCCGTGAGTCCAGAGAGTGCACTGGCACCACTGGGGATGCAGTGCAGTGAGTCCAGAGAGTGCACTGGCACCACTGGGAATTCAGTGCAGTGGGTCCAGAGAGTCCACTGGCAGCACAGGGGATGCAGTGCAGTGAGTCCAGAGAGTGCACTGGCACCACTGGGGATGCAGTGCAGTGAGTCCAGAGAGTGCACTGGCACCACTGGGGATGCAGTGCAGTGAGTCCAGAGAGTGTACTGGCACCACTGGGGATGCAGTGCAGTGAGTCCAGAGAGTGCACTGGCACCACTGGGGATGCACTGCAATGAGTCCAGAGAGTGCTCTGGCACCAATGGCGATGCAGTGCAGTGAGTCCAGAGAGTGCACTGGCACCACTGGGGATGCAGTGCAGTGAGTCCAGAGAGTACCCTGGCACCACTGGGGATGCAGTGCAGTGAGTCCAGAGAGTGCACTGGCAATACTGGGGATGCAGTGCCGTTGGTCCAGAGAGTGCACTGGCACCACTGGGGATGCAGTGCCGTGAGTCCAGAGAGTGCACTGGCACCACTGGGGATGCAGTGCAGTGAGTCCAGAGAGTGCACTGGCACCACTGGGGATGCAGTGCTGTGAGTCCAGAGAGTGCCCTGGCACCACTGGGGATGCAGTGCAGTGAGTCCAGAAGGTCCACTGACACCACTGGGGATGCAGTGCAGTGAGTCCAGAGAGTGCACTGGCACCAATGGCAATGCAGTGCAGTGAGTCCAGAGAGTGCAGTGGCACCACTGGGGATGCACTGCAGTGAGTCCAGAGAGTACACGGGCCCCACTGGGGATGCAGTGCAGTGAGTCCACAGAGGGCACTGGCACCACTGGGGATGCAGTGCAGTGAGTCCAGAGAGTGCACTGGCACCACTGGGGATGCAGTGCAGTGAGTCCAGGGAGTGTACTGGCACCACCGGGGATGCAGTGCAGTGAGTCCAGAGAGTGCGCTGGCACCACTGGGGATGCAGTGCCGTGACTCCAGAGAGTGCACATGCACCACTGGGGATGCAGTGCCGTGACTCCAGAGAGTGCACTGGCACCACTGGGGATGCAGTGCAGTGAGTCCAGAGAGTGCACTGGCACCACTGGGGATGCAGTGTAGTGAGTCCAGAGAGTGCACTGGCACCACTGGGGATGCAGTGCAGTGAGTCCAGAGAGTGCACTGGTACCACTGGGGATGCAGTGCAGTGAGTCCAGAGAGTTCACTGGCACCACTGGGGATGCACCCCGGTGAGTCCAGAGAGTGCACTGGCACCACTGGGGATACACTCCGGTGAGTCCAGAGAGTGCACTGGCACCACTGGGGATGCAGTGCAGTGAGTCCAGAGAGTGCACTGGCACCACTGGGAATTCAGTGCAGTGGGTACAGAGAGTGCACTGGCACCACTGGGGATGCAGTGCAGTGACTCAAGAGAGTGCACTGGCACAACTGGTGATGCAGGTCAGTGAGTCCAGAGAGTGCACTGGCACCACTGGGGATGCAGTGCAGTGAGTCCAGAGAGTGCACTGGCACCACTGGGGATGCAGTGCCGTGAGTCCAGAGAGTGCACTGGCACCACTGGGGATGCAGTGCAGTGAGTACAGAGAGTGCACTGGCACCACTGAGGATGCACCCCGGTGAGTCCAGAGAGTGCACTGGCACCACTGGGGATGCAGTGCAGTGAGTCCAGAGAGTGCGCTGGCACCACTGGGGATGCACCCCGGTGAGTCCAGAGAGTGCACTGGCACCCCTGGGGATGCAGTGCAGTGAGTCTAGAGAGTGCACTGGCACCACTGGGAATTCAGTGCAGTGGGTACAGAGAGTGCACTGGCACCACTGGGGATGCAGTGCAGTGAGTCCAGAGAGTGCACTGGCACCACTGGGGATGCAGTGCAGTGAGTCCAGGGAGTGCACTGGCACCACTGGGGATGCAGTGCAGTGAGTCCAGAGAGTGCACTGGCACCAATGGGGATGCAGTGCCGTGAGTCCAGAGAGTGCACTGGCACCACTGGGGATGCACCGCGGTGAGTCCAGAGAGTGCACTGGCACCACTGGGGATGCACCCTGGTGAGTCCAGAGAGCGCACTGGCACCACTGGGGATGCAGTGCAGTGAGTCCAGAGAGTGCACTGGCACCACCGGTGATGCAGTGCCGTGAGTCCAGAGAGTGCACTGGCACCAGTGGAAATGCAGTGCAGTGAGTCCAGAGAGTGCACTGGCAACACCGGGGATGCAGTGCCGTGAGTCCAGGGAGTGCACTGGCACCCCTGGGGATGCAGTGCAGTGAGTCTAGAGAGTGCACTGGCACCACTGGGAATTCAGTGCAGTGGGTACAGAGAGTGCACTGGCACCACTGGGGATGCAGTGCAGTGAGTCCAGAGAGTGCACTGGCACCACTGGGGATGCAGTGCAGTGAGTCCAGAGAGTGCACTGGCACCACCGGGGATGCAGTGCAGTGAGTCCAGAGAGTGCGCTGGCACCACTGGGGATGCACTGCAGTGAGTCCAGAGAGTGCACTGGCACCACTGGTGATGCAGTGCCGTGAGTCCAGAGAGTGCACTGGCACCACTGGGGATGCATTGCAGTGAGTCCAGAGAGTACACTGGCCCCACTGGGGATGCAGTGCAGTGAGTCCACAGAGGGCACTGGCACCACTGGGGATGCAGTGCAGTGAGTCCAGAGAGTGCTCTGGCACCACTGGGGATGCAGTGCAGTGAGTCCAGGGAGTGCACTGGCACCACAGGGGATGCAGTGCAGTGAGTCCAGAGAGTGCACTGGCACCAATGGGGATGCAGTGCCGTGAGTCCAGAGAGTGCACTGTCACCACTGGGGATGCACCCCGGTGAGTGCAGAGAGTGCACTGGCACCCCTGCGGATGCACCCTGGTGAGTCCAGAGAGCGCACAGGCACCACTGGGGGTTCAGTGCAGTGAGTCCAGAGAGTGCACTGGCACCACCGGGAATGCAGTGCCGTGAGTCCAGAGAGTGCACTGGTACCACTGGGGATGCAGTGCAGTGAGTCCAGAGAGTGCACTGGCACCACTGGGAATTCAGTGCAGTGGGTCCAGAGAGTGCACTGGCACCACTGGGGATGCAGTGCAGTGAGTCCAGAGAGTGCACTGGCACCACTGGGGATGCAGTGCAGTGAGTCCAGAGAGTGCACTGGCACCACTGGAGATGCAGTGCAGTGAGTCCAGAGAGTGTACTGGCACCACTGGGGATGCAGTGCAGTGAGTCCAGAGAGTGCACTGGCACCACTGGGGATGCAGTGCAGTGAGTCCAGAGAGTGCACTGGCACCACTGGGGATGCACTGCAATGAGTCCAGAGAGTGCTCTGGCACCAATGGCGATGCAGTGCAGTGAGTCCAGAGAGTGCCTTGGCACCACTGGGGATGCAGTGCAGTGAGTCCAGAGAGTACCCTGGCACCACTGGTGATGCAGTGCAGTGAGTCCAGAGAGTGCACTGGCAATACTGGGTATGCACTGCCGTTGGTCCAGAGAGTGCACTAGCACCACTGGGGATGCAGTGCCGTGAGTCCAGAGTGTGCACTGGCACCACTGGGGATGCAGTGCAGTGACTCCAGAGAGTGCACTGGCACCACTGGGAATGCAGTGCAGTGAGTCCAGAAGGTCCACTGACACCACTGGGGATGCAGTGCAGTGAGTCCAGAGAGTGCACTGGCACCAATGGCAATGCAGTGCAGTGAGTCCAGAGAGTGCAGTGGCACCACTGGGGATGCACTGCAGTGAGTCCAGAGAGTACATGGGCCCCACTGGGGATGCAGTGCAGTGAGTCCACAGAGGGCACTGGCACCACTGGGGATGCAGTGCAGTGAGTCCAGAGAGTGCACTGGCACCACTGGGGATGCAGTGCAGTGAGTCCACGGAGTGCACTGGCACCACCGGGGATGCAGTGCAGTGAGTCCAGAGAGTGCGCTGGCACCACTGGGGATGCACACCGGTGAGTCCAGAGAGTGCACTGGCACCACTGGGGATGCAGTGCAGTGAGTCCAGAGAGTGCACTGGCACCACTGGGGATGCAGTGCAGTGAGTCCAGAGAGTGCACTGGCACCACTGGGGATGCAGTGTAGTGAGTCCAGAGAGTGCACTGGCACCACTGGGGATGCAGTGCAGTGAGTCCAGAGAGTGCACTGGCACCACTGGGGATGCAGTGCAGTGAGTCCAGAGAGTGCATTGGCACCACTGGGAATTCAGTGCAGTGAGTACAGAGAGTGCACTGGCACCACTGGGGATGCAGTGCAGTGACTCAAGAGAGTGCACTGGCACCACTGGGGATGCAGGTCAGTGATAGCAGAGAGTGCACTGGCACCACTGGGGATGCAGTGCAGTGAGTCCAGAGAGTGCACTGGCACCACTGGGGATGCAGTGCCGTGAGTCCAGAGAGTGCACTGGCACCACTGGGGATGCAGTGCAGTGAGTCCAGAGAGTGCACTGGCACCACTGGGGATGCACCCCGGTGAGTCCAGAGAGTGCACTGGCACCACTGGGGATGGAGTGCAGTGAGTCCAGGGAGTGCACTGGCACCACCGGGGATGCAGTGCCGTGAGTCCAGAGAGTGCACTTGCACCCCTGGGGATGCAGTGCAGTGAGTCTAGAGAGTGCACTGGCACCACTGGGAATTCAGTGCAGTGGGTACAGAGAGTGCACTGGCACCACTGGGGATGCAGTGCAGTGAGTCCAGAGAGTGCACTGGCACCACTGGGGATGCAGTGCAGTGAGTCCAGAGAGTGCACTGGCACCACCGGGGATGCAGTGCAGTGAGTCCAGAGAGTGCGCTGGCACCACTGGGGATGCACTGCAGTGAGTCCAGAGAGTGCACTGGCACCACTGGGGATGCAGTGCCGTGAGTCCAGAGAGTGCACTGGCACCACTGGGGATGCATTGCAGTGAGTCCAGAGAGTACACTGGCCCCACTGGGGATGCAGTGCAGTGAGTCCAGAGAATGCACTGGCACCACTGGGGATGCAGTGCAGTGAGTCCAGAGAGTGCACTGGCACCACTGGGGATGCAGTGCAGTGAGTCCAGGGAGTGCACTGGCACCACTGGGGATGCAGTGCAGTGAGTCCAGAGAGTGCACTGGCACCAATGGGGATGCAGTGCCGTGAGTCCAGAGAGTGCACTGGCACCACTGGGGATGCACCCCGCTGAGTCCAGAGAGTGCACTGGCACCACTGGGGATGCACCCTGGTGAGTCCAGAGAGCGCACTGGCACCACTGGGGGTGCAGTGCAGTGAGTCCAGAGAGTGCACTGGCACCACTGGGGATGCAGTGCCGTGAGTCCAGAGAGTGCACTGGCACCACTGGGGATGCAGTGCAGTGAGTCCAGAGAGTGCACTGGCACCACCGGGAATTCAGTGCAGTGGGTCCAGAGAGTCCACTGGCAGCACTGGGGATGCAGTGCCGTGAGTCCAGAGAGTGCACTGGCACCACTGGGGATGCAGTGCAGTGAGTCCAGAGAGTGCACTGGCACCACTGGAGATGCAGTGCAGTGAGTCCAGAGAGTGTACTGGCAACAATGGGGATGCAGTGCAGTGAGTCCAGAGAGTGCACTGGCACCACTGGGGATGCAGTGCAGTGAGTCCAGAGAGTGCACTGGCACCACTGGGGATGCACTGCAATGAGTCCAGAGAGTGCTCTGGCACCAATGGCGATGCAGTGCAGTGAGTCCAGAGAGTGCCTTGGCACCACTGGGGATGCAGTGCAGTGAGTCCAGAGAGTGCACTGGCACCACTGGGGATGCAGTGCTGTGAGTCCAGAGAGTGCACTGGCACCACTGGGGATGCAGTGCAGTGAGTCCAGAGAGTGCGCTGGCACCACTGGGGATGCAGTGCTGTGAGTCCAGAGAGTGCACTGGCACCAATGGCAATGCAGTGCAGTGAGTCCAGAGAGTGCAGTGGCACCACTGGGGATGCACTGCCGTGAGTCCAGAGAGTACAGGGGCCCCACTGGGGATGCAGTGCAGTGAGTCCACAGAGGGCACTGGCACCAGTGGGGATGCAGTGCAGTGAGTCCAGAGAGTGCACTGGCACCACTGGGGATGCAGTGCAGTGAGTCCAGGGAGTGCACTGGCACCAATGGGGATGCAGTGCAGTGAGTCCAGAGAGTGCACTGGCACCAATGGGGATGCAGTGCCGTGAGTCCAGAGAGTGCAGTGGCACCACTGGGGATGCAGTGCAGTGAGTCCAGAGAGTGCACTGGCACCACTGGGGATGCAGTGCAGTGAGACCAGAGAGTGCACTGGCACCACTGGGGATGAAGTGCAGTGACTCCAGAGAGCACTCTGGAACCACTGGGGATGCACTGCAGTGAGTCCAGAGAGTGCACTGGCACCACTGGGGATGCAGTGCAGTGAGTCCCAAAGGTCCACTGGCACCACTGGGGATGCACTGCAGTGAGTCCAGAGAGTGCACTGGCACCACTGGGGATGCAGTGCAGTGAGTCCAGAGAGTGCACTGGCACCACTGGGGATGCATTGCAGTGAGTCCAGAGAGTGCACTGGCACCACTGGGGATGCACTGCAGTGAGTCCAGAGAGTACACTGGCCCCATAGGGGATGCAGTGCAGTGAGTCCTCAGAGGGCACTGGCACCACTGGGGATGCAGTGCAGTGAGTCCTGAGAGTGCACTGGCACCACTGGGGATGCAGTGCAGTGAGTCCAGGGAGTGCACTGGCACCACTGGGGATGCAGTGCAGTGACTCCAGAGAGTGCACTGGCACCACTGGGGATGCAGTGCAGTGAGTCCAGAGAGTGCACTGGCACCACTGGGGATGCACCCCGGTGAGTCCAGAGAGTCCACTGGCACCACTGGGGATGCAGTGCAGTGAGTCCAGAGAGTGCACTGGCACCACCGGGGATGCAATTCCGTGAGTCCAGAGAGTGCACTGGCACCCCTGGGGATGCACTGCAGTGAGTCCAGAGAGTGCGCTGGCACCACTGGGGATGCACCCCGGTGAGTCCAGAGAGTGCACTGGCACCACTGGGGTAGCACTGCAGTGAGTCCAGAGAGTGCACTGGCACCACTGGGGATGCAGTGCAGTGAGTCCAGAGAGTGCACTGGCGCCACTGGGGATGAAGTGCAGTGAGTCCAGAGAGTGCACTGGCACCAGTGGGGATGCAGTGCAGTGAGTCCAGAGAGTGCACTGGCACCTCCGGGGATGCAGTGCCGTGAATCCAGAGAGTGCACTGGCACCACTGGGTATGCAGTGCAGTGAGTCCAGAGAGTGCACTGGCACCACTGGGAATTCAGTGCAGTGGGTCCAGATAGTCCACTGGCAGCACTGGGGATGCAGTGCAGTGAGTCCAGAGAGTGAACTGGCAGCACTGGGGATGCAGTGCAGTGAGTCCAGAGAGTGCACTGGCACCACTGGGGATGCAGTGCCGTGAGTCCAGAGAGTGCACTGGCACCACTGGGGATGCACTGCAATGAGTCCAGAGAGTGCACTGGCACCACTGGGGATGCACTGCAGTGAGTCAAGAGAGTGCACTGGCACCACTGGGGATGCACTGCCGTGAGTCCAGAGAGTGCACTGGCACCACTGGGGATGCACTGCAGTGAGACCAGAGATTGCACTGGTACTATTGGGGATGCACTGCAGTGAGTCCAGAGAGTGCACTGGCACCACTGGGGATGCAGTGCGGTGAGTCCAGAGAGTGCACTGGCACCACTGGGGATGCACTGCCGTGAGTCCAGAGAGTGCACTGGCACCACTGGGGATGCAGTGCAGTGAGTCCAGAGAGTGCACTGGCACCCCTGGGGATGCAGTGCAGTGAGTCCAGAGAGTGCACGGGCACCACTGGGGATGCACTGTAGTAAGTGCAGAGAGTGCACTGGCACCACTGGGGATGCAGTGCAGTGTGTCCAGAGAGTGCACTGGCACCACTGGGGATGCAGTGCAGTGAGTCTAGAGAGTGCACGGGCACCACTGGGGATGCAGTGCAGTGTGTCCAGAGAGTGCACTGGCACCACTGGGGATGCAGTGCAGTGAGTCCAGAGAGTGCACGGGCACCCCTGGGGATGCAGTGCAGTGAACCAGAGAGTGCACTGGCACCACTGGGGATGCAGTGCAGTGAGTCCAGAGAGTGCACTGGCACCACTGGGGGTGCAGTGCAGTGAGTCCAGAGAGTGCACTGGCACCACTGGGAATCAGTGCAGTGAGTTCAGAGAGTGCATTGGCCCCACTGGGGATGCACTGCAGCGAGTCCAGGGAGTGCACTTGCACCACTGGGGATGCAGTGCAGTGAGTCCAGAGAGTGCACTGGCACCACTGGGGATGCAGTGCAGTGAGTCCAGAGAGTGCACTGGCACCTCTGGGGATGCACCCCGGTGAGTCCAGTGAGTGCACTGGCACCACTGGGCATGCAGTGCAGTGAGTCCAGAGAGTGCACTGGCACCACTGGGGATGCAGTGCAGTGAGTCCAGAGAGTGCACTGGCACCACTGGGGATGCAGTGCATTGAGTCCAAAGAGTGTACTGGCACCACTGGGGATGCACTGCAGTGAGTCCAGAGAGTGAACTGGCACCACTGGGGATGCCGTGCAGTGAGTCCAGAGAGTGCACTGGCACCACTGGGGATGCACTGCAGTGAGTCAAGAGAGTGCACTGGCACCACTGGGAATGCAGTGCAGTGAGTCCAGAGAGTGCAGTGGCACCACTGGGGATGCAGTGTAGTGAGTCCAGAGAGTGCACTGGCACCACTGGGGATGCAGTGCAGTGAGTCCAGAGAGTGCACTGGCACCACTGGGTATGCAGTGCAGTGAGTCCAGAGAGTGCACTGGCACCACTGGGGATGCAGTGCAGTGAGTCCAGAGAGTGCACTGGCACCACTGGGGATGCACTGCTGTGAGTCCATAGAGTGCACTGGCACCACTGGGGATGCAGTGCAGTGAGTGTAGAGAGTGCACTGGCACCACTGGGGATGCACTGCAGTGAGTCCAGAGAGTGCACTGGCACCAATGGGGATGCAGTGCAGTGAGTCCAGAGAGTGCACTGGCACCACTGGGGATGCAGTGTAGTGAGTCCAGAGAGTGCGCTGGCACCACTGGGGATGCACACCGGTGAGTCCAGAGAGTGCACTGGCACCACTGGGGATGCAGTGCCGTGACTCCAGAGAGTGCACTGGCACCACTGGGGATGCAGTGCAGTGAGTCCAGAGAGTGCACTGGCACCACTGGGGATGCAGTGCAGTGAGTCCAGAGAGGGCACTGGCACCACTGGAGATGCAGTGCAATGAGTCCAGAGAGTGCACTGGCACCACTGGGGATGCACCCCGGTGAGTCCAGAGAGTGCACTGGCACCACTGGGGATGCAGTGCAGTGAGTCCAGAGAGTGCACTGGCACCACAGGGGATGCAGTGCCTTGAGTACAGAGAGTGCACTGGCACCACTGGGGATGCAGTGCAGTGAGTCCAGAGAGTGCACTGGCACCACTGGGAATTCAGTGCAGTGGGTACAGAGAGTACACTGGCACCACTGGGGATGCAGTGCAGTGACTCAAGAGAGTGCACTGGCACCACCGGGAATTCAGTGCAGTGAGTCCAAAGAGTGCACTGGCAGCACTGGAGATGCAGAGCAGTGAGTCCAGAGAGTGCACTGGCACCACTGGGGATGCAGTGCCGTGAGTCCAGAGAGTGCACTGGAACCACTGGGGATGCAGTGCAGTGAGTCCAGAGAGTGCCCTGGCACCACTGGGGATGCAGTACAGTGAGTTCAGAGAATACACTGGCACCACTGGGGATGCAGTGCAGTGGGTCCAGAGAGTGCACTGGCACCACTGGGGATGCAGTGCAGTGAGTCCAGAGACTGCACTGGCACCACTGGGGATGCAGTGCAGTGAGTCCATAGAGTGCACTGGCACCACTGGGGATGCACTGCAGAGAGTCCAGAGAGTGCACTGGCACCACTGGGGATGCAGTGCGGTGAGTCCAGAGAGTGCACTGGCACCACTGGGGATGCAGTGCAGTGAGTCCAGAGAGTACCCTGGCACCACTGGGGATGCACTGCCGTGAGTCTAGAGAGTGCACTGGCACCACTGGGGATGCAGTGCAGTGAGTCCAGAGAGTGCACTGGCACCACTGGGAATGCAGTGCAGTGAGTCCAGAGAGTACCCTGGCACCAGTGGGGATGCAGTGCAGTGAGTCCAGAGACTGCACTGGCACCACTGGGGATGCAGTGCCGTCAGTCCAGAGAGTGCACTGGCACCACTGGGGATGCAGTGCCGTGAGTCCACAGTATGCACTGGCACCACTGGGGATGCAGTGCAGTGAGTCCAGAGAGTGCACTGGCACCACTGGGGATGCAGTGCAGTGAGTCCAGAGAGTGCACTGGCACCACTGGGGATGCAGTGCAGTGAGTCCAGAGAGTGCACTGGCACCACGAGTGATGCACTACAGTGAGTCCAGAGAGTGCACTGGCACCACTGGGGATGCAGTGCAGTGAGTCCAGAGAGTGCACTGGCACCACTGGGGATGCACCCCGGTGAGTCCAGAGAGTGCACTGGCACCACTGGGGATGCAGTGCAGTGAGTCCAGGGAGTGCACTGGCACCACTGGGGATGCAGTGCAGTGAGTCCAGAGAGGGCACTGGCACCACTGGAGATGCAGTGCAATGAGTCCAGAGAGTGCACTGGCACCACTGGGGATGCAGCACAGTGACTCCAGAGAGTGCACTGGCACCACTGGGGATGCACTGCAGTGAGTCTAGAGAGTGCACTGGCACCACTGGGGATGCAGTGCCGTGAGTCCAGAGAGCGCTCTGGCACCACTGGGGATGCACTGCCGTGAGTCCAGATAGCGCACTGGCACCACTGGGGATGCAGTGCAGTGACTCCAGAGAGCACACTGGAACCACTGGGGATGCACTGCAGTGAGTCCAGAGAGTGCACTGGCACCACTGGGGATGCACTGTAGTCAGTCCAGAGAGTGCACTGGCACCAATGGGGATGCAGTGCAGTGAGTCCAGAGAGTGCACTGGCACCACTGGGGATGCACCCCGGTGAGGCCAGAGAGTGCACTGGCACCACTGGGGATGCAGTGGAGTGAGTCCAGAGAGTGCACTGGCACCACTGAGGATGCACTGCAGTGAGTCCAGAGAGTGAACTGGCAGCACTGGGGATGCAGTGCAGTGACTCCATAGAGTGCACTGGCACCACTGGGGATGCAGTGCCGTGAGTCCAGAGTGTGCACTGGCACCACTGGGGATGCAGTGGAGTGAGTCCAGAGAGTGCACTGGCACCACTTGTGGTGCAGTGCAGTGAGTCCAAAGAGTGCACTGGCACCACAGGGTATGCAGTGCTGTGACTCCAGAGAGTGCACTGGCACCACTGGGGATGCAGTGCATTGAGTCCAGAGAGTGTACTGGCACCACTGGGGATCCAGTGCAGTGAGTCCAGAGAGTACCCTGGCACCACTGGTGATGCAGTGCAGTGAGTCCAGAGAGTGCACTGGCAATACTGGGGATACACTGCCGTTGGTCCAGAGAGTGCACTAGCACCACTGGGGATGCAGTGCCGTGAGTCCAGAGTGTGCACTGGCACCACTGGGGATGCAGTGCAGTGAGTCCAGAGAGTGCACTGGCACCACTGGGAATGCAGTGCAGTGAGTCCAGAAGGTCCACTGACACCACTGGGGATGCAGTGCAGTGAGTCCAGAGAGTGCACTGGCATCAATGGCAATGCAGTGCAGTGAGTCCAGAGAGTGCAGTGGCACCACTGGGGATGCACTGCAGTGAGTCCAGAGAGTGCACTGGCACCAATGGCAATGCAGTGCAGTGAGTCCACAGAGGGCACTGGCACCACTGGGGATGCAGTGCAGTGAGTCCAGAGAGTGCACTGGCACCACTGGGGATGCAGTGCAGTGAGTCCAGGGAGTGCACTGGCACCACCGGGGATGCAGTGCAGTGAGTCCAGAGAGTGCGCTGGCACCACTGGGGATGCACACCGGTGAGTCCAGAGAGTGCACTGGCACCACTGGGGATGCAGTGCCGTGACTCGAGAGAGTGCACTGGCACCACTGGGGATGCAGTGCAGTGAGTCCAGAGAGTGCACTGGCACCACTGGGGATGCAGTGTAGTGAGTCCAGAGAGTGCACTGGCACCACTGGGGATGCAGTGCAGTGAGTCCAGAGAGTGCACTGGCACCACTGGGGATGCAGTGCAGTGAGTCCAGAGAGTGCATTGGCACCACTGGGAATTCAGTGCAGTGGGTACAGAGAGTGCACTGGCACCACTGGGGATGCACTGCAGTGAGTCCAGAGAGTGCACTGGCACCACTGGGGATGCAGGTCAGTGATAGCAGAGAGTGCACTGGCACCACTGGGGATGCAGTGCAGTGAGTCCAGAGAGTGCACTGGCACCACTGGGGATGCAGTGCAGTGAGTCCAGAGAGTGCACTGGCACCACTGGGGATGCACCCCGGTGAGTCCAGAGAGTGCACTGGCACCACTGGGGATGGAGTGCAGTGAGTCCAGGGAGTGCACTGGCACCACCGGGGATGCACCCCGGTGAGTCCAGAGAGTGCACTTGCACCCCTGGGGATGCAGTGCAGTGAGTCTAGAGAGTGCACTGGCACCACTGGGAATTCAGTGCAGTGGGTACAGAGAGTGCACTGGCACCACTGGGGATGCAGTGCAGTGAGTCCAGAGAGTGCGCTGGCACCACTGGGGATGCAGTGCAGTGAGTCCAGAGAGTGCACTGGCACCACCGGGGATGCAGTGCAGTGAGTCCAGAGAGTGCGCTGGCACCACTGGGGATGCAGTGCAGTGAGTCCAGAGAGTGCACTGGCACCACTGGGGATGCAGTGCCGTGAGTCCAGAGAGTGCACTGGCACCACTGGGGATGCATTGCAGTGAGTCCAGAGAGTACACTGGCCCCACTAGGGATGCAGTGCAGTGAGTCCAGAGAGTGCACTGGCACCACTGGGGATGCAGTGCAGTGAGTCCAGAGAGTGCACTGGCACCACTGGGGATGCAGTGCAGTGAGTCCAGGGAGTGCACTGGCACCACTGGGGATGCAGTACAGTGAGTCCAGAGAGTGCACTGGCACCAATGGGGATGCAGTGCCGTGAGTCCAGAGAGTGCACTGGCACCACTGGGGATGCACCCCGGTGAGTCCAGAGAGTGCACTGGCACCACTGGGGATGCACCCTGGTGAGTCCAGAGAGCGCACTGGCACCACTGGGGGTGCAGTGCAGTGAGTCCAGAGAGTGCACTGGCACCACCGGGGATGCAGTGCCGTGAGTCCAGAGAGTGCACTGGCACCACTGGGGATGCAGTGCAGTGAGTCCAGAGAGTGCACTGGCACCACCGGGAATTCAGTGCAGTGGGTCCAGAGAGTCCACTGGCAGCACTGGGGATGCAGTGCCGTGAGTCCAGAGAGTGCACTGGCACCACTGGGGATGCAGTGCAGTGAGTCCAGAGAGTGCACTGGCACCACTGGAGATGCAGTGCAGTGAGTCCAGAGAGTGTACTGGCACCAATGGGGATGCAGTGCAGTGAGTCCAGAGAGTGCACTGGCACCACTGGGGATGCAGTGCAGTGAGTCCAGAGAGTGCACTGGCACCACTGGGGATGCACTGCAATGAGTCCAGAGAGTGCACTGGCACCAGTGGAGATGCAGTGCAGTGAGTCCATAGAGTGCCTTGGCACCACTGGGGATGCAGTGCAGTGAGTCCAGAGAGTACCCTGGCACCAGTGGGGATGCAGTGCAGTGAGTCCAGAGAGTGCACTGGCACCACTGGGGATGCAGTGCCGTTGGTCCAGAGAGTGCACTAGGACCCCTGGGGATGCAGTGCCGTGAGTCCAGAGTGTGCACTGGCACCACTGGGGATGCAGTGCAGTGAGTCCAGAGAGTGCACTGGCACCACTGGGGATGCAGTGCTGTGAGTCCAGAGAGTGCACTGGCACCACTGGGGATGCAGTGCAGTGAGTCCAGAAGGTCCACTGACACCACTGGGGATGCAGTGCAGTGAGTCCAGAGAGTGCACTGGTACCAATGGCAATGCAGTGCAGTGAGTCCAGAGAGTGCAGTGGCACCACTGGGGATGCACTGCCGTGAGTCCAGAGAGTACAGGGGCCCCACTGGGGATGCAGTGCAGTGAGTCCACAGAGGGCACTGGCACCAGTGGGGATGCAGTGCAGTGAGTCCAGAGAGTGCACTGGCACCACTGGGGATGCAGTGCAGTGAGTCCAGGGAGTGCACTGGCACCAATGGGGATGCAGTGCAGTGAGTCCAGAGAGTGCACTGGCACCAATGGGGATGCAGTGCCGTGAGTCCAGAGTGCAGTGGCACCACTGGGGATGCAGTGCAGTGAGTCCAGAGAGTGCACTGGCACCACTGGGGATGCACTGCAGTGAGACCAGAGAGTGCACTGGCACCACTGGGGATGAAGTGCAGTGACTCCAGAGAGCACACTGGAACCACTGGGGATGCACTGCAGTGAGTTCAGAGAGTGCACTGGCACCACTGGGGATGCAGTGCAGTGAGTCCCAAAGGTCCACTGGCACCACTGGGGATGCACTGCAGTGAGTCCAGAGAGTTCACTGGCACCACTGGGGATGCAGTGCAGTGAGTCCAGAGAGTGAACTGGCAGCACTGGGGATGCAGTGCAGTGACTCCATAGAGTGCACTGGCACCACTGGGGATGCAGTGCCGTGAGTCCAGAGTGTGCACTGGCACCACTGGGGATGCAGTGGAGTGAGTCCAGAGAGTGCACTGGCACCACTTGTGGTGCAGTGCAGTGAGTCCAAAGAGTGCACTGGCACCACAGGGTATGCAGTGCTGTGACTCCAGAGAGTGCACTGGCACCACTGGGGATGCAGTGCAGTGAGTCCAGAGAGTGTACTGGCACCACTGGGGATCCAGTGCAGTGAGTCCAGACAGTACCCTGGCAACACTGGTGATGCAGTGCAGTGAGTCCAGAGAGTGCACTGGCAATACTGGGGATGCACTGCCGTTGGTCCAGAGAGTGCACTAGCACCACTGGGGATGCAGTGCCGTGAGTCCAGAGTGTGCACTGGCACCACTGGGGATGCAGTGCAGTGAGTCCAGAGAGTGCACTGGCACCACTGGGAATGCAGTGCAGTGAGTCCAGAAGGTCCACTGACACCACTGGGGATGCAGTGCAGTGAGTCCAGAGAGTGCACTGGCACCAATGGCAATGCAGTGCAGTGAGTCCAGAGAGTGCAGTGGCACCACTGGGGATGCACTGCAGTGAGTCCAGAGAGTGCACTGGCACCAATGGCAATGCAGTGCAGTGAGTCCACAGAGGGCACTGGCACCACTGGGGATGCAGTGCAGTGAGTCCAGAGAGTGCACTGGCACCACTGGGGATGCAGTGCAGTGAGTCCAGGGAGTGCACTGGCACCACCGGGGATGCAGTGCAGTGAGTCCAGAGAGTGCGCTGGCACCACTGGGGATGCACACCGGTGAGTCCAGAGAGTGCACTGGCACCACTGGGGATGCAGTGCCGTGACTCCAGAGAGTGCACTGGCACCACTGGGGATGCAGTGCAGTGAGTCCAGAGAGTGCACTGGCACCACTGGGGATGCAGTGTAGTGAGTCCAGAGAGTGCACTGGCACCACTGGGGATGCAGTGCAGTGAGTCCAGAGAGTGCACTGGCACCACTGGGGATGCAGTGCAGTGAGTCCAGAGAGTGCATTGGCACCACTGGGAATTCAGTGCAGTGGGTACAGAGAGTGCACTGGCACCACTGGGGATGCAGTGCAGTGACTCAAGAGAGTGCACTGGCACCACTGGGGATGCAGGTCAGTGATAGCAGAGAGTGCACTGGCACCACTGGGGATGCAGTGCAGTGAGTCCAGAGAGTGCACTGGCACGACTGGGGATGCAGTGCCGTGAGTCCAGAGAGTGCACTGGCACCACTGGGGATGCAGTGCAGTGAGTCCAGAGAGTGCACTGGCACCACTGGTGATGCACCCCGGTGAGTCCAGAGAGTGCACTGGCACCACTGGGGATGGAGTGCAGTGAGTCCAGGGAGTGCACTGGCACCACCGGGGATGCACCCCGGTGAGTCCAGAGAGTGCACTTGCACCCCTGGGGATGCAGTGCAGTGAGTCTAGAGAGTGCACTGGCACCACTGGGAATTCAGTGCAGTGGGTACAGAGAGTGCACTGGCACCACTGGGGATGCAGTGCAGTGAGTCCAGAGAGTGCACTGGCACCACTGGGGATGCAGTGCAGTGAGTCCAGAGAGTGCACTGGCACCACCGGGGATGCAGTGCAGTGAGTCCAGAGAGTGCGCTGGCACCACTGGGGATGCAGTGCAGTGAGTCCAGAGAGTGCACTGGCACCACTGGGGATGCAGTGCCGTGAGTCCAGAGAGTGCACTGGCACCACTGGGGATGCATTGCAGTGAGTCCAGAGAGTACACTGGCCCCACTGGGGATGCAGTGCAGTGAGTCCAGAGAGTGCACTGGCACCACTGGGGATGCACTGCAGTGAGTCCAGAGAGTGCACTGGCACCACTGGGGATGCAGTGCAGTGAGTCCAGGGAGTGCACTGGCACCACTGGGGATGCAGTGCAGTGAGTCCAGAGAGTGCACTGGCACCACTGGGGATGCAGTGCCGTGAGTCCAGAGAGTGCACTGGCACCACTGGGGATGCACCCCGGTGAGTCCAGAGAGTGCACTGGCACCACTGGGGATGCACCCTGGTGAGTCCAGAGAGCGCACTGGCACCACTGGGGGTGCAGTGCAGTGAGTCCAGAGAGTGCACTGGCACCACCGGGGATGCAGTGCCGTGAGTCCAGAGAGTGCACTGGCACCACTGGGGATGCAGTGCAGTGAGTCCAGAGAGTGCACTGGCACCACCGGGAATTCAGTGCAGTGGGTCCAGAGAGTCCACTGGCAGCACTGGGGATGCAGTGCCGTGAGTCCAGAGAGTGCACTGGCACCACTGGGGATGCAGTGCAGTGAGTCCAGAGAGTGCACTGGCACCACTGGAGATGCAGTGCAGTGAGTCCAGAGAGTGTACTGGCACCAATGGGGATGCAGTACAGTGAGTCCAGAGAGTGCACTGGCACCACTGGGGATGCAGTGCAGTGAGTCCAGAGAGTGCACTGGCACCACTGGGGATGCACTGCAATGAGTCCAGAGAGTGCTCTGGCACCAATGGCGATGCAGTGCAGTGAGTCCAGAGAGTGCCTTGGCACCACTGGGGATGCAGTGCAGTGAGTCCAGAGAGTACCCTGGCACCACTGGGGATGCAGTGCAGTGAGTCCAGAGAGTGCACTGGCACCACTGGGGATGCAGTGCCGTTGGTCCAGAGAGTGCACTAGGACCCCTGGGGATGCAGTGCCGTGAGTCCAGAGTGTGCACTGGCACCACTGGGGATGCAGTGCAGTGAGTCCAGAGAGTGCACTGGCACCACTGGGGATGCAGTGCTGTGAGTCCAGAGAGTGCACTGGCACCACTGGGGATGCAGTGCAGTGAGTCCAGAAGGTCCACTGACACCACTGGGGATGCAGTGCAGTGAGTCCAGAGAGTGCACTGGCACCAATGGCAATGCAGTGCAGTGAGTCCAGAGAGTGCAGTGGCACCACTGGGGATGCACTGCCGTGAGTCCAGAGAGTACAGGGGCCCCACTGGGGATGCAGTGCAGTGAGTCCACAGAGGGCACTGGCACCAGTGGGGATGCAGTGCAGTGAGTCCAGAGAGTGCACTGGCACCACTGGGGATGCAGTGCAGTGAGTCCAGGGAGTGCACTGGCACCAATGGGGATGCAGTGCAGTGAGTCCAGAGAGTGCACTGGCACCAATGGGGATGCAGTGCCGTGAGTCCAGAGAGTGCAGTGGCACCACTGGGGATGCAGTGCAGTGAGTCCAGAGAGTGCACTGGCACCACTGGGGATGCACTGCAGTGAGACCAGAGAGTGCACTGGCACCACTGGGGATGAAGTGCAGTGACTCCAGAGAGCACACTGGAACCACTGGGGATGCACTGCAGTGAGTCCAGAGAGTGCACTGGCACCACTGGGGATGCAGTGCAGTGAGTCCCAAAGGTCCACTGGCACCACTGGGGATGCACTGCAGTGAGTCCAGAGAGTGCACTGGCACCACTGGGGATGCAGTGCAGTGAGTCCAGAGAGTGCACTGGCACCACTGGGGATGCATTGCAGTGAGTCCAGAGAGTGCACTGGCACCACTGGGGATGCACTGCAGTGAGTCCAGAGAGTACACTGGCCCCATAGGGGATGCAGTGCAGTGAGTCCACAGAGGGCACTGGCACCACTGGGGATGCAGTGCAGTGAGTCCAGAGAGTGCACTGGCACCACTGGGGATGCAGTGCAGTGAGTCCAGGGAGTGCACTGGCACCACTGGGGATGCAGTGCAGTGAGTCCAGAGAGTGCACTGGCACCACTGGGGATGCAGTGCAGTGAGTCCAGAGAGTGCACTGGCACCACCGGGGATGCAATTCCGTGAGTCCAGAGAGTGCACTGGCACCCCTGGGGATGCACTGCAGTGAGTCTAGAGAGTGCACTGGCACCACTGGGAATTCAGTGCAGTGGGTACAGAGAGTGCACTGGCACCACTGGGGATGCAGTGCAGTGACTCCAGAGAGTGTACTGGCACCACTGGGGATGCAGCGCAGTGAGTCCAGAGAGTGCACTGGCACCACTGGGGATGCAGTGCAGTGAGTCCAGAGAGTGCACTGGCACCACTGGGGATGCAGTGCAGTGAGTCCAGAGAGTGCGCTGGCACCACTGGGGATGCACCCCGGTGAGTCCAGAGAGTGCACTGGCACCACTGGGGTAGCACTGCAGTGAGTCCAGAGAGTGCACTTGCACCACTGGGGATGCAGTGCAGTGAGTCCAGAGAGTGCACTGGCGCCACTGGGGATGCAGTGCAGTGAGTCCAGAGAGTGCACTGGCACCACTGGGGATGCAGTGCAGTGAGTCCAGAGAGTGCACTGGCACCACTGGGGATGCACTGCAGTGAGTCCAGAGAGTGCACTGGCACCACTGGGGATGCAGTGCCGTGAGTCCAGAGAGTGCACTGGCACCACTGGGGATGCAGTGCAGTGAGTCCAGAGAGTACACTGGCCCCACTGGGGATGCAGTGCAGTGAGTCCACAGAGTGCACTGGCACCACTGGGGATGCAGTGCAGTGAGTCCAGAGAGTGCACTGGCACCACTGGGGATGCAGTGCAGTGAGTCCAGGGAGTGCACTGGCACCACTGGGGATGCAGTGCAGTGAGTCCAGAGAGTGCACTGGCACCACTGGGGATGCAGTGCAGTGAGTCCAGAGAGTGCACTGGCACCACTGGGGATGCACCCCGGTGAGTCCAGAGAGTACACTGGCACCACTGGGGATGCAGTGCAGTGAGTCCAGAGAGTGCACTGGCACCTCCGGGGATGCAGTGCCGTGAATCCAGAGAGTGCACTGGCACCACTGGGGATGCAGTGCAGTGAGTCCAGAGAGTGCACTGGCACCACTGGGAATTCAGTGCAGTGGGTCCAGATAGTCCACTGGCAGCACTGGGGATGCAGTGCAGTGAGTCCAGAGAGTGAACTGGCAGCACTGGGGATGCAGTGCAGTGAGTCCAGAGAGTGCACTGGCACCACTGGGGATGCAGTGCAGTGAGTCCAGAGAGTGCACTGGCACCACTGGGGATGCACTGCAGTGAGTCCAGAGAGTGCACTGGCACCACTGGGGATGCAGTGCAGTGAGTCCAGAGAGTGCACTGGCACCACTGGGGATGCAGTGCAGTGAGTCCAGAGAGTGCACTGGCACCACTGGGGATGCAGTGCAGTGAGTCCAGAGAGTGCACTGGCACCACTGGGGATGCACTGCAATGAGTCCAGAGAGTGCACTGGCACCAATGGCGCTGCAGTGCAGTGAGTCCAGAGAGTGCACTGGCACCACTGGGGATGCAGTGCAGTGAGTCCAGAGAGTGCACTGGCAACACTGGGGATGCAGTGCCGTGAGTCCAGAGAGTGCACTGGCACCACTGGGGATGCACTGCCGTGAGTCCAGAGAGTGCACTGGCACCACTGGGGATGCACTGCAGTGAGACCAGAGATTGCACTGGCACTACTGGGGATGCAGTGCAGTGAGTCCAGAGAGTGCACTGGCACCACTGGGGATGCAGTGCGGTGAGTCCAGAGAGTGCACTGGCACCACTGGGGATGCACTGCCGTGAGTCCAGAGAGTGCACTGGCACCACTGGGGATGCAGTGCAGTGAGTCCAGAGAGTGCACTGGCACCACTGGGGATGCAGTGCAGTGAGTCCAGAGAGTGCACTGGCACCACTGGGGATGCAGTGCAGTGAGTCCAGAGAGTGCACTGGCACCACTGGGAATGCAGTGCAGTGAGTCCAGAGAGTGCACTGGCACCACTGGGGATGCAGTGCAGTGAGTCCAGAGAGTGCACTGGCACCACTGGGGATGCAGTGCAGTGAGTCCAGAGAGTGCACTGGCACCACTGGGGATGCAGTGCAGTGAGTCCAGAGAGTGCACTGGCACCACTGGGGATGCAGTGCAGTGAGTCCAGAGAGTGCACTGGCACCACTGGGGATGCAGTGCAGTGAGTCCAGAGAGTGCACTGGCACCACTGGGGATGCAGTGCAGTGAGTCCAGAGAGTGCACTGGCACCACTGGGGATGCACTGCAGTGAGTCCAGAGAGTGCACTGGCACCACTGGGGATGCAGTGCAGTGAGTCCAGAGAGTGCACTGGCACCACTGGGGATGCACCCCGGTGAGTCCAGAGAGTGCACTGGCACCACTGGGGATGCAGTGCAGTGAGTCCAGAGAGTGCACTGGCACCACTGGGGATGCAGTGCAGTGAGTCCAGAGAGGGCACTGGCACCACTGGAGATGCAGTGCAATGAGTCCAGAGAGTGCACTGGCACCACTGGGGATGCAGTGCAGTGAGTCCAGAGAGTGCACTGGCACCACTGGGGATGCACTGCAGTGAGTCAGAGAGTGCACTGGCACCACTGGGGATGCAGTGCCGTGAGTCCAGAGAGTGCACTGGCACCACTGGGGATGCACTGCCGTGAGTCCAGATAGTGCACTGGCACCACTGGGGATGCAGTGCAGTGACTCCAGAGAGCACACTGGAACCACTGGGGATGCACTGCAGTGAGTCCAGAGAGTGCACTGGCACCACTGGGGATGCACTGTAGTGAGTCCAGAGAGTGCACTGGCACCACTGGGGATGCAGTGCAGTGAGTCCAGAGAGTGCACTGGCACCACTGGGGATGCAGTGCAGTGAGTCCAGAGAGTGCACTGGCACCACTGGGGATGCAGTGCAGTGAGTCCAGAGAGTGCACTGGCACCACTGGGGATGCACTGCAGTGAGTCCAGAGAGTGCACTGGCACCACTGGGGATGCAGTGCAGTGAGTCCAGAGAGTGCACTGGCACCACTGGGGATGCAGTGCAGTGAGTCCAGAGAGTGCACTGGCACCACTGGGGATGCAGTGCAGTGAGTCCAGAGAGTGCACTGGCACCACTGGGGATGCAGTGCAGTGAGTCCAGAGAGTGCACTGGCACCACTGGGGATGCAGTGCAGTGAGTCCAGAGAGTGCACTGGCACCACTGGGGATGCAGTGCAGTGAGTCCAGAGAGTGCACTGGCACCACTGGGGATGCAGTGCAGTGAGTCCAGAGAGTGCACTGGCACCACTGGGGATGCAGTGCAGTGAGTCCAGAGAGTGCACTGGCACCACTGGGGATGCAGTGCCGTGAGTCCAGAGAGTGCACTGGCACCACTGGGGATGCAGTGCCGTGAGTCCAGAGAGTGCACTGGCACCACTGGGGATGCAGTGCAGTGAGTCCAGAGAGTGCACTGGCACCACTGGGGATGCAGTGCAGTGAGTCCAGAGAGTGCACTGGCACCACTGGGGATGCAGTGCAGTGAGTCCAGAGAGTGCACTGGCACCACTGGGGATGCAGTGCAGTGAGTCCAGAGAGTGCACCCTGGCACCACTGGTGATGCAGTGCAGTGAGTCCAGAGAGTGCACTGGCACCACTGGGGATGCACTGCAGTGAGTCCAGAGAGTGCACTGGCACCACTGGGGATGCAGTGCAGTGAGTCCAGAGAGTGCACTGGCACCACTGGGGATGCAGTGCAGTGAGTCCAGAGAGTGCACTGGCACCACTGGGGATGCAGTGCAGTGAGTCCAGAGAGTGCACTGGCACCACTGGGGATGCAGTGCAGTGAGTCCAGAGAGTGCACTGGCACCACTGGGGATGCAGTGCAGTGAGTCCAGAGAGTGCACTGGCACCACTGGGGATGCACTGCAGTGAGTCCAGAGAGTGCACTGGCACCACTGGCAATGCAGTGCAGTGAGTCCAGAGAGTGCACTGGCACCACTGGGGATGCAGTGCAGTGAGTCCAGAGAGTGCACTGGCACCACTGGGGATGCAGTGCAGTGAGTCCAGAGAGTGCACTGGCACCACTGGGGATGCAGTGCAGTGAGTCCAGAGAGTGCACTGGCACCACTGGGGATGCAGTGCAGTGAGTCCAGAGAGTGCACTGGCACCACTGGGGATGCAGTGCAGTGAGTCCAGAGAGTGCACTGGCACCACTGGGGATGCAGTGCAGTGAGTCCAGAGAGTGCACTGGCACCACTGGGGATGCAGTGCAGTGAGTCCAGAGAGTGCACTGGCACCACTGGGGATGCAGTGCAGTGAGTCCAGAGAGTGCACTGGCACCACTGGGGATGCAGTGCAGTGAGTCCAGAGAGTGCACTGGCACCACTGGGGATGCAGTGCAGTGAGTCCAGAGAGTGCACTGGCACCACTGGGGATGCAGTGCAGTGAGTCCAGAGAGTGCACTGGCACCACTGGGGATGCAGTGCAGTGAGTCCAGAGAGTGCACTGGCACCACTGGGGATGCAGTGCAGTGAGTCCAGAGAGTGCACTGGCACCACTGGGGATGCAGTGCAGTGAGTCCAGAGAGTGCACTGGCACCACTGGGGATGCAGTGCAGTGAGTCCAGAGAGTGCACTGGCACCACTGGGGATGCAGTGCAGTGAGTCCAGAGAGTGCACTGGCACCACTGGGGATGCAGTGCAGTGAGTCCAGAGAGTGCACTGGCACCACTGGGGATGCAGTGCAGTGAGTCCAGAGAGTGCACTGGCACCACTGGGGATGCAGTGCAGTGAGTCCAGAGAGTGCACTGGCACCACTGGGGATGCAGTGCAGTGAGTCCAGAGAGTGCACTGGCACCACTGGGGATGCAGTGCAGTGAGTCCAGAGAGTGCACTGGCACCACTGGGGATGCAGTGCAGTGAGTCCAGAGAGTGCACTGGCACCACTGGGGATGCAGTGCAGTGAGTCCAGAGAGTGCACTGGCACCACTGGGGATGCAGTGCAGTGAGTCCAGAGAGTGCACTGGCACCACTGGGGATGCAGTGCAGTGAGTCCAGAGAGTGCACTGGCACCACTGGGGATGCAGTGCAGTGAGTCCAGAGAGTGCACTGGCACCACTGGGGATGCAGTGCAGTGAGTCCAGAGAGTGCACTGGCACCACTGGGGATGCAGTGCAGTGAGTCCAGAGAGTGCACTGGCACCACTGGGGATGCAGTGCAGTGAGTCCAGAGAGTGCACTGGCACCACTGGGGATGCAGTGCAGTGAGTCCAGAGAGTGCACTGGCACCACTGGGGATGCAGTGCAGTGAGTCCAGAGAGTGCACTGGCACCACTGGGGATGCAGTGCAGTGAGTCCAGAGAGTGCACTGGCACCACTGGGGATGCACCCTGCAGTGAGTCCAGAGAGTGCACTGGCACCACTGGGGATGCAGTGCAGTGAGTCCAGAGAGTGCACTGGCACCACTGGGGATGCAGTGCAGTGAGTCCAGAGAGTGCACTGGCACCACTGGGGATGCAGTGCAGTGAGTCCAGAGAGTGCACTGGCACCACTGGGGATGCAGTGCAGTGAGTCCAGAGAGTGCACTGGCACCACTGGGGATGCAGTGCAGTGAGTCCAGAGAGTGCACTGGCACCACTGGGGATGCAGTGCAGTGAGTCCAGAGAGTGCACTGGCACCACTGGAGATGCAGTGCAGTGAGTCCAGAGAGTGCACTGGCACCACTGGGGATGCAGTGCAGTGAGTCCAGAGAGTGCACTGGCACCACTGGGGATGCAGTGCAGTGAGTCCAGAGAGTGCACTGGCACCACTGGGGATGCACTGCAGTGAGTCCAGAGAGTGCACTGGCACCACTGGGGATGCAGTGCAGTGAGTCCAGAGAGTGCACTGGCACCACTGGGGATGCAGTGCAGTGAGTCCAGAGAGTGCACTGGCACCACTGGGGATGCAGTGCAGTGAGTCCAGAGAGTGCACTGGCACCACTGGGGATGCAGTGCAGTGAGTCCAGAGAGTGCACTGGCACCACTGGGGATGCAGTGCAGTGAGTCCAGAGAGTGCACTGGCACCACTGGGGATGCAGTGCAGTGAGTCCAGAGAGTGCACTGGCACCACTGGGGATGCAGTGCAGTGAGTCCAGAGAGTGCACTGGCACCACTGGGGATGCAGTGCAGTGAGTCCAGAGAGTGCACTGGCACCACTGGGGATGCAGTGCAGTGAGTCCAGAGAGTGCACTGGCACCACTGGGGATGCAGTGCAGTGAGTCCAGAGAGTGCACTGGCACCACTGGGGATGCAGTGCAGTGAGTCCAGAGAGTGCACTGGCACCACTGGGGATGCAGTGCAGTGAGTCCAGAGAGTGCACTGGCACCACTGGGGATGCAGTGCAGTGAGTCCAGAGAGTGCACTGGCACCACTGGGGATGCAGTGCAGTGAGTCCAGAGAGTGCACTGGCACCACTGGGGATGCAGTGCAGTGAGTCCAGAGAGTGCACTGGCACCACTGGGGATGCAGTGCAGTGAGTCCAGAGAGTGCACTGGCACCACTGGGGATGCAGTGCAGTGAGTCCAGAGAGTGCACTGGCACCACTGGGGATGCAGTGCAGTGAGTCCAGAGAGTGCACTGGCACCACTGGGGATGCAGTGCAGTGACTCCAGAGAGTGCACTGGCACCACTGGGGATGCACTGCAGTGAGTCCAGAGAGTGCACTGGCACCACTGGGGATGCAGTGCAGTGAGTCCAGAGAGTGCACTGGCACCACTGGGGATGCAGTGCAGTGAGTCCAGAGAGTGCACTGGCACCACTGGGGATGCAGTGCAGTGAGTCCAGAGAGTGCACTGGCACCACTGGGGATGCAGTGCAGTGAGTCCAGAGAGTGCACTGGCACCACTGGGGATGCAGTGCAGTGAGTCCAGAGAGTGCACTGGCACCACTGGGGATGCAGTGCAGTGAGTCCAGAGAGTGCACTGGCACCACTGGGGATGCAGTGCAGTGAGTCCAGAGAGTGCACTGGCACCACTGGGGATGCAGTGCAGTGAGTCCAGAGAGTGCACTGGCACCACTGGGGATGCAGTGCAGTGAGTCCAGAGAGTGCACTGGCACCACTGGGGATGCAGTGCAGTGAGTCCAGAGAGTGCACTGGCACCACTGGGGATGCAGTGCAGTGAGTCCAGAGAGTGCACTGGCACCACTGGGGATGCAGTGCAGTGAGTCCAGAGAGTGCACTGGCACCACTGGGGATGCAGTGCAGTGAGTCCAGAGAGTGCACTGGCACCACTGGGGATGCAGTGCAGTGAGTCCAGAGAGTGCACTGGCACCACTGGGGATGCAGTGCAGTGAGTCCAGAGAGTGCACTGGCACCACTGGGGATGCAGTGCAGTGAGTCCAGAGAGTGCACTGGCACCACTGGGGATGCAGTGCAGTGAGTCCAGAGAGTGCACTGGCACCACTGGGGATGCAGTGCAGTGAGTCCAGAGAGTGCACTGGCACCACTGGGGATGCAGTGCAGTGAGTCCAGAGAGTGCACTGGCACCACTGGGGATGCAGTGCAGTGAGTCCAGAGAGTGCACTGGCACCACTGGGGATGCAGTGCAGTGAGTCCAGAGAGTGCACTGGCACCACTGGGGATGCAGTGCAGTGAGTCCAGAGAGTGCACTGGCACCACTGGGGATGCAGTGCAGTGAGTCCAGAGAGTGCACTGGCACCACTGGGGATGCAGTGCAGTGAGTCCAGAGAGTGCACTGGCACCACTGGGGATGCAGTGCAGTGAGTCCAGAGAGTGCACTGGCACCACTGGGGATGCAGTGCAGTGAGTCCAGAGAGTGCACTGGCACCACTGGGGATGCAGTGCAGTGAGTCCAGAGAGTGCACTGGCACCACTGGGGATGCAGTGCAGTGAGTCCAGAGAGTGCACTGGCACCACTGGGGATGCAGTGCAGTGAGTCCAGAGAGTGCACTGGCACCACTGGGGATGCAGTGCAGTGAGTCCAGAGAGTGCACTGGCACCACTGGGGATGCAGTGCAGTGAGTCCAGAGAGTGCACTGGCACCACTGGGGATGCAGTGCAGTGAGTCCAGAGAGTGCACTGGCACCACTGGGGATGCAGTGCAGTGAGTCCAGAGAGTGCACTGGCACCACTGGGGATGCAGTGCAGTGAGTCCAGAGAGTGCACTGGCACCACTGGGGATGCAGTGCAGTGAGTCCAGAGAGTGCACTGGCACCACTGGGGATGCAGTGCAGTGAGTCCAGAGAGTGCACTGGCACCACTGGGGATGCAGTGCAGTGAGTCCAGAGAGTGCACTGGCACCACTGGGGATGCAGTGCAGTGAGTCCAGAGAGTGCACTGGCACCACTGGGGATGCAGTGCAGTGAGTCCAGAGAGTGCACTGGCACCACTGGGGATGCAGTGCAGTGAGTCCAGAGAGTGCACTGGCACCACTGGGGATGCAGTGCAGTGAGTCCAGAGAGTGCACTGGCACCACTGGGGATGCAGTGCAGTGAGTCCAGAGAGTGCACTGGCACCACTGGGGATGCAGTGCAGTGAGTCCAGAGAGTGCACTGGCACCACTGGGGATGCAGTGCAGTGAGTCCAGAGAGTGCACTGGCACCACTGGGGATGCAGTGCAGTGAGTCCAGAGAGTGCACTGGCACCACTGGGGATGCAGTGCAGTGAGTCCAGAGAGTGCACTGGCACCACTGGGGATGCAGTGCAGTGAGTCCAGAGAGTGCACTGGCACCACTGGGGATGCAGTGCAGTGAGTCCAGAGAGTGCACTGGCACCACTGGGGATGCAGTGCAGTGAGTCCAGAGAGTGCACTGGCACCACTGGGGATGCAGTGCAGTGAGTCCAGAGAGTGCACTGGCACCACTGGGGATGCAGTGCAGTGAGTCCAGAGAGTGCACTGGCACCACTGGGGATGCAGTGCAGTGAGTCCAGAGAGTGCACTGGCACCACTGGGGATGCAGTGCAGTGAGTCCAGAGAGTGCACTGGCACCACTGGGGATGCAGTGCAGTGAGTCCAGAGAGTGCACTGGCACCACTGGGGATGCAGTGCAGTGAGTCCAGAGAGTGCACTGGCACCACTGGGGATGCAGTGCAGTGAGTCCAGAGAGTGCACTGGCACCACTGGGGATGCAGTGCAGTGAGTCCAGAGAGTGCACTGGCACCACTGGGGATGCAGTGCAGTGAGTCCAGAGAGTGCACTGGCACCACTGGGGATGCAGTGCAGTGAGTCCAGAGAGTGCACTGGCACCACTGGGGATGCAGTGCAGTGAGTCCAGAGAGTGCACTGGCACCACTGGGGATGCAGTGCAGTGAGTCCAGAGAGTGCACTGGCACCACTGGGGATGCAGTGCAGTGAGTCCAGAGAGTGCACTGGCACCACTGGGGATGCAGTGCAGTGAGTCCAGAGAGTGCACTGGCACCACTGGGGATGCAGTGCAGTGAGTCCAGAGAGTGCACTGGCACCACTGGGGATGCAGTGCAGTGAGTCCAGAGAGTGCACTGGCACCACTGGGGATGCAGTGCAGTGAGTCCAGAGAGTGCACTGGCACCACTGGGGATGCAGTGCCGTGAGTCCAGAGAGTGCACTGGCACCACTGGGGATGCAGTGCAGTGAGTCCAGAGAGTGCACTGGCACCACTGGGGATGCAGTGCAGTGAGTCCAGAGAGTGCACTGGCACCACTGGGGATGCAGTGCAGTGAGTCCAGAGAGTGCACTGGCACCACTGGGGATGCAGTGCAGTGAGTCCAGAGAGTGCACTGGCACCACTGGGGATGCAGTGCAGTGAGTCCAGAGAGTGCACTGGCACCACTGGGGATGCAGTGCAGTGAGTCCAGAGAGTGCACTGGCACCACTGGGGATGCAGTGCAGTGAGTCCAGAGAGTGCACTGGCACCACTGGGGATGCAGTGCAGTGAGTCCAGAGAGTGCACTGGCACCACTGGGGATGCAGTGCAGTGAGTCCAGAGAGTGCACTGGCACCACTGGGGATGCAGTGCAGTGAGTCCAGAGAGTGCACTGGCACCACTGGGGATGCAGTGCAGTGAGTCCAGAGAGTGCACTGGCACCACTGGGGATGCAGTGCAGTGAGTCCAGAGAGTGCACTGGCACCACTGGGGATGCAGTGCAGTGAGTCCAGAGAGTGCACTGGCACCACTGGGGATGCAGTGCAGTGAGTCCAGAGAGTGCACTGGCACCACTGGGGATGCAGTGCAGTGAGTCCAGAGAGTGCACTGGCACCACTGGGGATGCAGTGCAGTGAGTCCAGAGAGTGCACTGGCACCACTGGGGATGCAGTGCAGTGAGTCCAGAGAGTGCACTGGCACCACTGGGGATGCAGTGCAGTGAGTCCAGAGAGTGCACTGGCACCACTGGGGATGCACTGCAGTGAGTCCAGAGAGTGCACTGGCACCACTGGGGATGCAGTGCCGTGAGTCCAGAGAGTGCACTGGCACCACTGGGGATGCAGTGCAGTGAGTCCAGAGAGTGCACTGGCACCACTGGGGATGCAGTGCAGTGAGTCCAGAGAGTGCACTGGCACCACTGGGGATGCAGTGCAGTGAGTCCAGAGAGTGCACTGGCACCACTGGGGATGCAGTGCAGTGAGTCCAGAGAGTGCACTGGCACCACTGGGGATGCAGTGCAGTGAGTCCAGAGAGTGCACTGGCACCACTGGGGATGCAGTGCAGTGAGTCCAGAGAGTGCACTGGCACCACTGGGGATGCACTGCAGTGAGTCCAGAGAGTGCACTGGCACCACTGGGGATGCAGTGCAGTGAGTCCAGAGAGTGCACTGGCACCACTGGGGATGCAGTGCAGTGAGTCCAGAGAGTGCACTGGCACCACTGGGGATGCAGTGCAGTGAGTCCAGAGAGTGCACTGGCACCACTGGGGATGCAGTGCAGTGAGTCCAGAGAGTGCACTGGCACCACTGGGGATGCAGTGCAGTGACTCCAGAGAGTGCACTGGCACCACTGGGGATGCAGTGCAGTGAGTCCAGAGAGTGCACTGGCACCACTGGGGATGCAGTGCAGTGAGTCCAGAGAGTGCACTGGCACCACTGGGGATGCAGTGCAGTGAGTCCAGAGAGTGCACTGGCACCACTGGGGATGCAGTGCAGTGAGTCCAGAGAGTGCACTGGCACCACTGGGGATGCAGTGCAGTGAGTCCAGAGAGTGCACTGGCACCACTGGGGATGCAGTGCAGTGAGTCCAGAGAGTGCACTGGCACCACTGGGGATGCAGTGCAGTGAGTCCAGAGAGTGCACTGGCACCACTGGGGATGCAGTGCAGTGAGTCCAGAGAGTGCACTGGCACCACTGGGGATGCAGTGCAGTGAGTCCAGAGAGTGCACTGGCACCACTGGGGATGCAGTGCAGTGAGTCCAGAGAGTGCACTGGCACCACTGGGGATGCAGTGCAGTGAGTCCAGAGAGTGCACTGGCACCACTGGGGATGCAGTGCAGTGAGTCCAGAGAGTGCACTGGCACCACTGGGGATGCAGTGCCGTGAGTCCAGAGAGTGCACTGGCACCACTGGGGATGCAGTGCAGTGAGTCCAGAGAGTGCACTGGCACCACTGGGGATGCAGTGCAGTGAGTCCAGAGAGTGCACTGGCACCACTGGTGATGCACTGCAGTGAGTCCAGAGAGTGCACTGGCACCACTGGGGATGCAGTGCAGTGAGTCCAGAGAGTGCACTGGCACCACTGGGGATGCAGTGCGGTGAGTCCAGAGAGTGCACTGGCACCACTGGGGATGCAGTGCAGTGAGTCCAGGGAGTGCACTGGCACCACTGGGGATGCAGTGCAGTGAGTCCAGAGAGGGCACTGGCACCACTGGAGATGCAGTGCAATGAGTCCAGAGAGTGCACTGGCACCACTGGGGATGCAGCACAGTGACTCCAGAGAGTGCACTGGCACCACTGGGGATGCACTGCAGTGAGTCTAGAGAGTGCACTGGCACCACTGGGGATGCAGTGCCGTGAGTCCAGAGAGTGCACTGGCACCACTGGGGATGCACTGCCGTGAGTCCAGATAGTGCACTGGCACCACTGGGGATGCAGTGCAGTGACTCCAGAGAGCACACTGGCACCACTGGGGATGCAGTGCAGTGAGTCCAGAGAGTGCACTGGCACCACTGGGAATGCACTGTAGTCAGTCCAGAGAGTGCACTGGCACCAATGGGGATGCAGTGCAGTGAGTCCAGAGAGTGCACTGGCACCACTGGGGATGCACCCCGGTGAGGCCAGAGAGTGCACTGGCACCACTGGGGATGCAGTGGAGTGAGTCCAGAGAGTGCACTGGCACCACTGAGGATGCACTGCAGTGAGTCCAGAGAGTGAACTGGCAGCACTGGGGATGCAGTGCAGTGACTCCATAGAGTGCACTGGCACCACTGGGGATGCAGTGCCGTGAGTCCAGAGTGTGCACTGGCACCACTGGGGATGCAGTGGAGTGAGTCCAGAGAGTGCACTGGCACCACTTGGGATGCAGTGCAGTGAGTCCAAAGAGTGCACTGGCACCACAGGGGATGCAGTGCTGTGACTCCAGAGAGTGCACTGGCACCACTGGGGATGCAGTGCAGTGAGTCCAGAGAGTGTACTGGCACCACTGGGGATCCAGTGCAGTGAGTCCAGAGAGTGCACTGGCACCACTGGGGATGCAGTGCAGTGACTCCAGAGCGTGCACTGGCACCACTGGGGATGCAGTGCAGTGAGTCCAGAGAGTGCACTGGCACCACTGGGGATGCACCCCGGTGAGTCCAGAGAGTGCACTGGCACCACTGGGGATGCACTGCAGTGAGTCCAGAGAGTGCACTGGCACCACTGGGGATGCAGTGCAGTGAGTCCAGAGAGTACACTGGCACCACTGGGGATGCAGTGCCGTGAGTCCAGAGTGTGCACTGGCACCACTGGGGATGCTGTGCAGTGAGTCCAGAGAGTGCATTGGCACCACTGGGGATGCAGTGCAGTGACTCCAAAGAGTGCACTGGCACCCCTGGGGATGCACTGCAGTGACTCCAGAGAGTGCACTGGCACCACTGGGGATGCAGTGCTGTCAGTCCAGAGAGTGCACTGTCACCACCGGGGATGCAGTGCAGTGAGTCCAGAGAGTGCACTGGCACCACTGGGGATGCAGTGCAGTGAGTCCAGAGAGTGCACTGGCACCACTGGGGATGCAGTGCAGTGAGTCCAGAGAGTGCACTGGCACCACTGGAGATGCAGTGCAATGAGTCCAGAGAGTGCACTGGCACCACTGGGGATGCAGCACAGTGACTCCAGAGAGTGCACTGGCACCACTGGGGATGCACTGCAGTGAGTCCAGAGAGTGCACTGGCACCACTGGGAATGGAGTGCAGTGAGTCCAGAGAGTGCACTGGCAACAATGGGGATGCAGTGCAGTGAGTCCAGAGAGTGCACTGGCACCACTGGGGATGCAGTGCAGTGAGTCCAGAGAGTTAACTGACAGCACTGGGGATGCAGTGCAGTGAGTCCAGAGAGTGCACTGGCACCGCTGGGAATCAGTGCAGTGAGTTCAGAGAGTGCACTGGCCCCACTGGGGATGCACTGCAGCGAGTCCAGGGAGTGCACTTGCACCACTGGGGATGCAGTGCAGTGAGTCCAGAGAGTGCACTGGCACCACTGGGGATGCAGTGCAGTGAGTCCAGAGAGTGCACTGGCACCACTGGGGATGCAGTGCAGTGAGTCCAGAGAGTGCACTGGCACCACTGGGGATGCACCCCGGTGAGTCCAGTGAGTGCACTGGCACCACTGGGGATGCAGTGCAGTGAGTCCAGAGAGTGCACTGGCACCACTGGGGATGCAGTGCAGTGAGTCCAGAGAGTGCACTGTCACCAATGGGGATGCAGTGCAGTGAGTCCAGAGAGTGCACTGGCACCACTGGGGATGCAGTGCAGTGAGTCCACAGAGGGCACTGGCACCACTGGGGATGCACTGCAGTGAGTCCAGAGAGTGCACTGGCACCACTGGGGATGCAGTGCAGTGAGTCCAGGGAGTGCACTGGCACCACTGGGGATGCAGTGCCGTGAGTCCAGAGAGTGCACTGGCGCCATTGGGGATGCAGTGCAGTGAGTCCAGAGAGTGCACTGGCACCACTGGGGATGCAGTGCCGTGAGTCCACAGTGTGCACTGGCACCACTGGGGATGCAGTGCAGTGAGTCCAGAGAATGCACTGGCACCACTGGGGATGCAGTGCAGTGAGTCCAGAGAGTGCACTGGCACCACTGGGGATGCAGTGCAGTGAGTCCAGAGAGTGCACTGGCACCACTGGGGATGCAGTGCAGTGAGTCCAGAGAGTGCACTGGCACCACGAGTGATGCACTACAGTGAGTCCAGAGAGTGCACTGGCACCACTGGGGATGCAGTGCAGTGAGTCCAGAGAGTGCACTGTCATCACTGGAGATGCACTGCAGTGAGTCCAGAGAGTGCACTGGCACCACTGGGGATGCAGTGTAGTGAGTCCACAGAGTGCACTGGCACCACTGGGGATTCACTGCAGTGAGTCCAGAGAGTGCACTGGCACCACTGGGGATGCAGTGCAGTGAGTCCAGAGAGTGCACTGGCACCACTGGGGATGCAGTGCCGTGACTCCAGAGAGTGCACTGGCACCACTGGGGATGCAGTGCAGTGAGTCCAGAGAGTGCACTGGCACCACTGGGGATGCACCCCGGTGAGTCCAGAGAGTGCACTGGCACCACTGGGGATGCAGTGCAGTGAGTCCAGAGAGTGCAATGGCACCACTGGGGATGCACCCCGGTGAGTCCAGAGAGTGCACTGGTACCACTGGGGATGCACTGCAGTGAGTCCAGAGAGTGCACTGGCACCACTGGGGATGCAGTGCAGTGAGTCCAGAGAGTGCACTGGCACCACTGGGGATGCAGTGCAGTGAGTCCAGAGAGTGCACTGGCACCACTGGGGATGCACTGCAGTGAGTCCAGAGAGTGTACTGGCACCACTGGGGATGCAGTGCAGTGAGTCCAGAGAGTGCACTGGCACCACTGGGGATGCAGTGCAGTGAGTCCAGAAGGTCCACTGGCTCCACTGGGGATGCACTGCAGTGAGTCCAGAGAGTGCACTGGCACCAGTGGGGATGCAGTGCAGTGAGTCCAGAGAGTGCACTGGCACCACTGGGGATGCAATGCAGTGAGTCCAGAGAGTGCACTGGCCCCACTGGGGATGCAGTGCAGTGAGTCCACAGAGGGCACTGGCACCACTGGGGATGCAGTGCAGTGAGTCCAGAGAGTGCACTGGCACCACTGGGGATGCAGTGCAGTGAGTCCAGAGAGTGCACTGGCACCACTGGGGATGCAGTGCAGTGAGTCTAGAGAGTGCACTGGCACCACTGGGGATGCAGTGCAGTGAGTCCAGAGAGTGCACTGGCACCACTGGGGATGGAGTGCAGTGAGTCCAAAGAGTGCACTGGCACCTCCGGGGATGCAGTGCAGTGAGTCCAGAGAGTGCACTGGCACCCCTGGTTGATGCAGTGCAGTGAGTCTAGAGAGTGCACTGGCACCACTGGGAATTCAGTGCAGTGGGTACAGAGAGTGCACTGGCACCACTGGGGATGCACTGCAGTGAGTCCAGAGAGTGCACTGGCACCACTGGGGATGCAGTGCCGTGAGTCCAGAGAGTGCACTGGCACCACTGGGGATGCAGTGCCGTGAGTCCAGAGAGTGCGCTGGCACCACTGGGGATGCACCCCGGTGAGTCCAGAGAGTGCACTGGCACCACTGGGGATGCAGTGCAGTGAGTCCAGAGAGTGCACTGGCACCACTGGGGATGCAGTGCAGTGAGTCCAGAGAGTGCACTGGCACCACTGGGGATGCAGTGCAGTGAGTCCAGAGAGTGCACTGGCACCACTGGGGATGCAGTGCAGTGAGTCCAGAGAGTGCACTGGCACCACTGGGGATGCAGTGCAGTGAGTCCAGAGAGTGCACTGGCACCACTGGGGATGCAGTGCAGTGAGTCCAGAGAGTGCACTGGCACCACTGGGGATGCAGTGCAGTGAGTCCAGAGAGTGCACTGGCACCACTGGGATGCAGTGCAGTGAGTCCAGAGAGTGCACTGGCACCACTGGGGATGCAGTGCAGTGAGTCCAGAGAGTGCACTGGCACCACTGGGGATGCAGTGCAGTGAGTCCAGAGAGTGCACTGGCACCACTGGGGATGCAGTGCAGTGAGTCCAGAGAGTGCACTGGCACCACTGGGGATGCAGTGCAGTGAGTCCAGAGAGTGCACTGGCACCACTGGGGATGCAGTGCAGTGAGTCCAGAGAGTGCACTGGCACCACTGGGGATGCAGTGCAGTGAGTCCAGAGAGTGCACTGGCACCACTGGGGATGCAGTGCAGTGAGTCCAGAGAGTGCACTGGCACCACTGGGGATGATGCAGTGCCGTGAGTCCAGAGAGTGCACTGGCACCACTGGGGATGCAGTGCAGTGAGTCCAGAGAGTGCACTGGCACCACTGGGGATGCAGTGCTGCAGTGAGTCCAGAGAGTGCACTGGCACCACTGGGGATGCAGTGCAGTGAGTCCAGAGAGTGCACTGGCACCACTGGGGATGCAGTGCAGTGAGTCCAGAGAGTGCACTGGCACCACTGGGGATGCAGTGCAGTGAGTCCAGAGAGTGCACTGGCACCACTGGGGATGCAGTGCAGTGAGTCCAGAGAGTGCACTGGCACCACTGGGGATGCAGTGCAGTGAGTCCAGAGAGTGCACTGGCACCACTGGGGATGCAGTGCAGTGAGTCCAGAGAGTGCACTGGCACCACTGGGGATGCAGTGCAGTGAGTCCAGAGAGTGCACTGGCACCACTGGGGATGCAGTGCAGTGAGTCCAGAGAGTGCACTGGCACCACTGGGGATGCAGTGCAGTGAGTCCAGAGAGTGCACTGGCACCACTGGGGATGCAGTGCAGTGAGTCCAGAGAGTGCACTGGCACCACTGGGGATGCAGTGCAGTGAGTCCAGAGAGTGCACTGGCACCACTGGGGATGCAGTGCAGTGAGTCCAGAGAGTGCACTGGCACCACTGGGGATGCAGTGCAGTGAGTCCAGAGAGTGCACTGGCACCACTGGGGATGCAGTGCAGTGAGTCCAGAGAGTGCACTGGCACCACTGGGGATGCAGTGCAGTGAGTCCAGAGAGTGCACTGGCACCACTGGGGATGCAGTGCAGTGAGTCCAGAGAGTGCACTGGCACCACTGGGGATGCAGTGCAGTGAGTCCAGAGAGTGCACTGGCACCACTGGGGATGCAGTGCAGTGAGTCCAGAGAGTGCACTGGCACCACTGGGGATGCAGTGCAGTGAGTCCAGAGAGTGCACTGGCACCACTGGGGATGCAGGCTGCAGTGAGTCCAGAGAGTGCACTGGCACCACTGGGGATGCAGTGCAGTGAGTCCAGAGAGTGCACTGGCACCACTGGGGATGCAGTGCAGTGAGTCCAGAGAGTGCACTGGCACCACTGGGGATGCAGTGCAGTGAGTCCAGAGAGTGCACTGGCACCACTGGGGATGCAGTGCAGTGAGTCCAGAGAGTGCACTGGCACCACTGGGGATGCAGTGCAGTGAGTCCAGAGAGTGCACTGGCACCACTGGGGATGCAGTGCAGTGAGTCCAGAGAGTGCACTGGCACCACTGGGGATGCAGTGCAGTGAGTCCAGAGAGTGCACTGGCACCACTGGGGATGCAGTGCAGTGAGTCCAGAGAGTGCACTGGCACCACTGGGGATGCAGTGCAGTGAGTCCAGAGAGTGCACTGGCACCACTGGGGATGCAGTGCAGTGAGTCCAGAGAGTGCACTGGCACCACTGGGGATGCAGTGCAGTGAGTCCAGAGAGTGCACTGGCACCACTGGGGATGCAGTGCAGTGAGTCCAGAGAGTGCACTGGCACCACTGGGGATGCAGTGCAGTGAGTCCAGAGAGTGCACTGGCACCACTGGGGATGCAGTGCAGTGAGTCCAGAGAGTGCACTGGCACCACTGGGGATGCAGTGCAGTGAGTCCAGAGAGTGCACTGGCACCACTGGGGATGCAGTGCAGTGAGTCCAGAGAGTGCACTGGCACCACTGGGGATGCAGTGCAGTGAGTCCAGAGAGTGCACTGGCACCACTGGGGATGCAGTGCAGTGAGTCCAGAGAGTGCACTGGCACCACTGGGGATGCAGTGCAGTGAGTCCAGAGAGTGCACTGGCACCACTGGGGATGCAGTGCAGTGAGTCCAGAGAGTGCACTGGCACCACTGGGGATGCAGTGCAGTGAGTCCAGAGAGTGCACTGGCACCACTGGGGATGCAGTGCAGTGAGTCCAGAGAGTGCACTGGCACCACTGGGGATGCAGTGCAGTGAGTCCAGAGAGTGCACTGGCACCACTGGGGATGCAGTGCAGTGAGTCCAGAGAGTGCACTGGCACCACTGGGGATGCACTGCAGTGAGTCCAGAGAGTGCACTGGCACCACTGGGGATGCAGTGCAGTGAGTCCAGAGAGTGCACTGGCACCACTGGGGATGCAGTGCAGTGAGTCCAGAGAGTGCACTGGCACCACTGGGGATGCACTGCAGTGAGTCCAGAGAGTGCACTGGCACCACTGGGGATGCAGTGCAGTGAGTCCAGAGAGTGCACTGGCACCACTGGGGATGCACTGCAGTGAGTCCAGAGAGTGCACTGGCACCACTGGGGATGCAGTGCAGTGAGTCCAGAGAGTGCACTGGCACCACTGGGGATGCAGTGCAGTGAGTCCAGAGAGTGCACTGGCACCACTGGGGATGCAGTGCAGTGAGTCCAGAGAGTGCACTGGCACCACTGGGGATGCAGTGCAGTGAGTCCAGAGAGTGCACTGGCACCACTGGGGATGCAGTGCAGTGAGTCCAGAGAGTGCACTGGCACCACTGGGGATGCAGTGCAGTGAGTCCAGAGAGTGCACTGGCACCACTGGGGATGCAGTGCAGTGAGTCCAGAGAGTGCACTGGCACCACTGGGGATGCAGTGCAGTGAGTCCAGAGAGTGCACTGGCACCACTGGGGATGCAGTGCAGTGAGTCCAGAGAGTGCACTGGCACCACTGGGAATGCAGTGCAGTGAGTCCAGAGAGTGCACTGGCACCACTGGGGATGCACTGCAGTGAGTCCAGAGAGTGCACTGGCACCACTGGGGATGCAGTGCAGTGAGTCCAGAGAGTGCACTGGCACCACTGGGGATGCAGTGCAGTGAGTCCAGAGAGTGCACTGGCACCACTGGGGATGCAGTGCAGTGAGTCCAGAGAGTGCACTGGCACCACTGGGGATGCAGTGCAGTGAGTCCAGAGAGTGCACTGGCACCACTGGGGATGCAGTGCAGTGAGTCCAGAGAGTGCACTGGCACCACTGGGGATGCAGTGCAGTGAGTCCAGAGAGTGCACTGGCACCACTGGGGATGCAGTGCAGTGAGTCCAGAGAGTGCACTGGCACCACTGGGGATGCAGTGCAGTGAGTCCAGAGAGTGCACTGGCACCACTGGGGATGCAGTGCAGTGAGTCCAGAGAGTGCACTGGCACCACTGGGATGCAGTGCAGTGAGTCCAGAGAGTGCACTGGCACCACTGGGGATGCAGTGCAGTGAGTCCAGAGAGTGCACTGGCACCACTGGGGATGCAGTGCAGTGAGTCCAGAGAGTGCACTGGCACCACTGGGGATGCAGTGCAGTGAGTCCAGAGAGTGCACTGGCACCACTGGGGATGCACTGCAGTGAGTCCAGAGAGTGCACTGGCACCACTGGGGATGCAGTGCAGTGAGTCCAGAGAGTGCACTGGCACCACTGGGGATGCAGTGCAGTGAGTCCAGAGAGTGCACTGGCACCACTGGGGATGCAGTGCAGTGAGTCCAGAGAGTGCACTGGCACCACTGGGGATGCAGTGCAGTGAGTCCAGAGAGTGCACTGGCACCACTGGGGATGCAGTGCAGTGAGTCCAGAGAGTGCACTGGCACCACTGGGGATGCAGTGCAGTGAGTCCAGAGAGTGCACTGGCACCACTGGGGATGCAGTGCAGTGAGTCCAGAGAGTGCACTGGCACCACTGGGGATGCAGTGCAGTGAGTCCAGAGAGTGCACTGGCACCACTGGGGATGCAGTGCAGTGAGTCCAGAGAGTGCACTGGCACCACTGGGGATGCAGTGCAGTGAGTCCAGAGAGTGCACTGGCACCACTGGGGATGCAGTGCAGTGAGTCCAGAGAGTGCACTGGCACCACTGGGGATGCAGTGCAGTGAGTCCAGAGAGTGCACTGGCACCACTGGGGATGCACTGCAGTGAGTCCAGAGAGTGCACTGGCACCACTGGGGATGCAGTGCAGTGAGTCCAGAGAGTGCACTGGCACCACTGGGGATGCAGTGCAGTGAGTCCAGAGAGTGCACTGGCACCACTGGGGATGCAGTGCAGTGAGTCCAGAGAGTGCACTGGCACCACTGGGGATGCAGTGCAGTGAGTCCAGAGAGTGCACTGGCACCACTGGGGATGCAGTGCAGTGAGTCCAGAGAGTGCACTGGCACCACTGGGGATGCAGTGCAGTGAGTCCAGAGAGTGCACTGGCACCACTGGGGATGCAGTGCAGTGAGTCCAGAGAGTGCACTGGCACCACTGGGGATGCAGTGCAGTGAGTCCAGAGAGTGCACTGGCACCACTGGGGATGCAGTGCAGTGAGTCCAGAGAGTGCACTGGCACCACTGGGGATGCAGTGCAGTGAGTCCAGAGAGTGCACTGGCACCACTGGGGATGCAGTGCAGTGAGTCCAGAGAGTGCACTGGCACCACTGGGGATGCAGTGCAGTGAGTCCAGAGAGTGCACTGGCACCACTGGGGATGCAGTGCAGTGAGTCCAGAGAGTGCACTGGCACCACTGGGGATGCAGTGCAGTGAGTCCAGAGAGTGCACTGGCACCACTGGGGATGCAGTGCAGTGAGTCCAGAGAGTGCACTGGCACCACTGGGGATGCAGTGCAGTGAGTCCAGAGAGTGCACTGGCACCACTGGGGATGCACTGCAGTGAGTCCAGAGAGTGCACTGGCACCACTGGGGATGCAGTGCAGTGAGTCCAGAGAGTGCACTGGCACCACTGGGGATGCAGTGCAGTGAGTCCAGAGAGTGCACTGGCCCCACTGGGGATGCAGTGCAGTGAGTCCAGAGAGTGCACTGGCACCACTGGGGATGCAGTGCAGTGAGTCCAGAGAGTGCACTGGCACCACTGGGGATGCAGTGCAGTGAGTCCAGAGAGTGCACTGGCACCACTGGGGATGCAGTGCAGTGAGTCCAGAGAGTGCACTGGCACCACTGGGGATGCAGTGCAGTGAGTCCAGAGAGTGCACTGGCACCACTGGGGATGCACTGCAGTGAGTCCAGAGAGTGCACTGGCACCACTGGGGATGCAGTGCAGTGAGTCCAGAGAGTGCACTGGCACCACTGGGGATGCAGTGCAGTGAGTCCAGAGAGTGCACTGGCACCACTGGGGATGCAGTGCAGTGAGTCCAGAGAGTGCACTGGCACCACTGGGGATGCAGTGCAGTGAGTCCAGAGAGTGCACTGGCACCACTGGGGATGCAGTGCCGTGAGTCCAGAGAGTGCACTGGCACCACTGGGGATGCAGTGCAGTGAGTCCAGAGAGTGCACTGGCACCATGGGGATGCAGTGCAGTGAGTCCAGAGAGTGCACTGGCACCACTGGGGATGCAGTGCAGTGAGTCCAGAGAGTGCACTGGCACCACTGGGGATGCAGTGCAGTGAGTCCAGAGAGTGCACTGGCACCCCTGGGATGCAGTGCAGTGAGTCCAGAGAGTGCACTGGCACCACTGGGGATGCAGTGCAGTGAGTCCAGAGAGTGCACTGGCACCACTGGGGATGCAGTGCAGTGAGTCCAGAGAGTGCACTGGCACCACTGGGGATGCAGTGCAGTGAGTCCAGAGAGTGCACTGGCACCACTGGGGATGCACTGCAGTGAGTCCAGAGAGTGCACTGGCACCACTGGGGATGCAGTGCAGTGAGTCCAGAGAGTGCACTGGCACCACTGGGGATGCATTGCAGTGAGTCCAGAGAGTGCACTGGCACCACTGGGGATGCAGTGCAGTGAGTCCAGAGAGTGCACTGGCACCACTGGGGATGCAGTGCAGTGAGTCCAGAGAGTGCACTGGCACCACTGGGGATGCAGTGCAGTGAGTCCAGAGAGTGCACTGGCACCACTGGGGATGCAGTGCAGTGAGTCCAGAGAGTGCACTGGCACCACTGGGGATGCAGTGCAGTGAGTCCAGAGAGTGCACTGGCACCATTGGGGATGCAGTGCAGTGAGTCCAGAGAGTGCACTGGCACCACTGGGGATGCAGTGCCGTGAGTCCAGAGAGTGCACTGGCACCACTGGGGATGCAGTGCAGTGAGTCCAGAGAGTGCACTGGCACCACTGGGGATGCAGTGCAGTGAGTCCAGAGAGTGCACTGGCACCACTGGGGATGCAGTGCAGTGAGTCCAGAGAGTGCACTGGCACCACTGGGGATGCACTGCAGTGAGTCCAGAGAGTGCACTGGCACCACTGGGGATGCAGTGCAGTGAGTCCAGAGAGTGCACTGGCACCACTGGGGATGCACTGCAGTGAGTCCAGAGAGTGCACTGGCACCAGTGGGGATGCAGTGCAGTGAGTCCAGAGAGTGCACTGGCACCACTGGGGATGCACTGCAGTGAGTCCAGAGAGTACACTGGCCCCACTGGTGATGCAGTGCAGTGAGTCCACAGAGTGCACTGGCACCACTGGGGATGCAGTGCAGTGAGTCCAGAGAGTGCACTGGCACCACTGGGGATGCAGTGCAGTGAGTCCAGAGAGTGCACTGGCACCACTGGGGATGCAGTGCAGTGAGTCCAGAGAGTGCACTGGCACCACTGGGGATGCAGTGCAGTGAGTCCAGAGAGTGCACTGGCACCACTGGGGATGCAGTGCAGTGAGTCCAGAGAGTGCACTGGCACCACTGGGGATGCAGTGCAGTGAGTCCAAAGAGCGCACTGGCACCTCCGGGGATGCAGTGCAGTGAGTCCAGAGAGTGCACTGGCACCCCTGGTTGATGCAGTGCAGTGAGTCTAGAGAGTGCACTGGCACCACTGGGAATTCAGTGCAGTGGGTACAGAGAGTGCACTGGCACCACTGGGGATGCACTGCAGTGAGTCCAGAGAGTGCACTGGCACCACTGGGGATGCAGTGCCGTGAGTCCAGAGAGTGCACTGGCACCACTGGGGATGCAGAGCCGTGAGTCCAGAGAGTGCGCTGGCACCACTGGGGATGCACCCCGGTGAGTCCAGAGAGTGCACTGGCACCACTGGGGATGCAGTGCAGTGAGTCCAGACAGTGCACTGGCACCACTGGGGATGCAGTGCAGTGAGTCCAGAGAGTGCACTGGCACCACTGGCGATGCACCCCGGAGAGTCCAGAGAGTGCACTGGCACCACTGGGGATGCAGTGGAGTGAGTCCAGAGAGTGCACTGGCACCACCGGGGATGCAGTGCCGTGAGTCCAGAGAGTGCACTGGCACCCCTGGGGATGCAGTGCAGTGAGTCTAGAGAGTGCACTGGCACCACTGGGAATTCAGTGCAGTGGGTACAGAGAGTGCACTGGCACCACTGGGGATGCAGTGCAGTGAGTCCAGAGAGTGTGCTGGCACCAATGGGGATGCAGTGCAGTGAGTCCAGAGAGTGCACTGGCACCACTGGCGGATGCAGTGCAGTGAGTCCAGAGAGTGCACTGGAACCACTGGGGATGCAGTGCAGTGACTCCAGAGAGTGCACTCGCACCACAGGGGATGCAGTGCAGTGAGTCCAGAGAGTGCAGTGGCACCACTGGGGATGCAGTGCAGTGAGTCCAGAGAGTGCACTGGCACCACTGGGGATGCACTGCAGTGATTCCAAAGAGTGCACTGGCACCACTGGGGATGCAGTGCCGTGAGTCCAGAGAGTGCACTGGCTCCATTGGTGATGCACTGCAATGAGTCCAGAGAGTGCACTGGCACCAATGGCAATGCAGTGCAGTGAGTCCAGAGAGTGCCTTGGCACCACTGGGGATGCAGTGCAGTGAGTCCAGAGAGTACCCTGGCACCACTGGGGATGCAGTGCAGTGAGTCCAGAGAGTGCACTGGCACCACTGGGGATGCAGTGCCGTTGGTCCAGAGAGTGCACAGGCACCACTGGGGATGCAGTGCCGTGAGTCCAGAGTGTGCACTGGCACCACTGGGGATGCAGTGCAGTGAGTCCAGAGAGTGCACTGGCACCAGTGGGGATGCAGTGCTGTGAGTCCAGAGAGTGCACTGGCACCACTGGGGATGCAGTGCAGTGAGTCCAGAGAGTGCACGGGCACCAGTGGGGATGCACTTCAGTGAGTCCAGAGAGTGCACTGGCACCATTGGGGATGCACTGCAGTGAGTGCATAGAGTGCACTGGCACCACTGGGGATGCAGTGCGGTGAGTCCAGAGAGCGCACTGGCACCACTGGGGATGCACTGCAGTGAGTCCAGAGAGGGCACAGGCACTATTGGGGATGCACCCCGGTGAGTCCAGAGAGTGCACTGGCACCACTGGGAATGCACTGCACTGAGTCCAGAGAGGTCACTGGCACCACTGGGGATGCAGTGCAGTGAGTCCAGAGAGTGCCCTGGCACCACTGGGGATGCAGTGCAGTGAGTCCAGAGAGTGCACTGGCACCACTGGGGATGCAGTGCAGTGAGTCCAGAGAGTGCACTGGCACCATTGGGGATGCAGTGCAATGAGTCCAGAGAGTGCACTGGCACCAATGGCAATGCAGTGCAGTGAGTCCAAAGAGTGTCTTGGCACCACTGGGGATGCAGTGCAGTGAGTCCAGAGAGTACCCTGGCACCACTGGGGATGCAGTGCAGTGAGTCCAGAGAGTGCACTGTCACCACTGGGGATGCAGTGCAGTGAGTCCAGAGAGTGCACTGGCACCACTGGGGATGCAGTGCAGTGAGTCCAGAGAGTGCACTGGCACCACTGGGGATGCAGTGCAGTGAGTCCAGAGAGTGCACTGGCACCACTGGGGATGCAGTGCAGTGAGTCCAGAGAGTACACTGGCACCACTGGGGATGCTTTGAAATGAGTCCAGAGAGTGCACTGGCACCATTGGGGATGCACTGCAGTGAGTGCATAGAGTGCACTGGCACCACTGGGGATGCAGTGCGGTGAGTCCAGAGAGTGCACTGGCACCACTGGGGATGCACTGCAGTGAGTCCAGAGAGGGCACTGGCACTATTGGGGATGCACCCCGGTGAGTCCAGAGAGTGCACTGGCACCACTGGGAATGCACTGCACTGAGTCCAGAGAGGTCACTGGCACCACTGGGGATGCAGTGCAGTGAGTCCAGAGAGTGCCCTGGCACCACTGGGGATGCAGTGCAGTGAGTCCAGAGAGTGCACTGGCACCACTGGGGATGCAGTGCAGTGAGTCTAGAGAGTGCACTGGCACCACTGGGGATGCAGTGCAGTGAGTCCAGAGAGTGCACTGGCACCATTGGGGATGCAGTGCAATGAGTCCAGAGAGTGCACTGGCACCAATGGCAATGCAGTGCAGTGAGTCCAAAGAGTGTCTTGGCACCACTGGGGATGCAGTGCAGTGAGTCCAGAGAGTACCCTGGCACCACTGGGGATGCAGTGCAGTGAGTCCAGAGAGTGCACAGGCACTACCTGGGATGCAGTGCGGTGAGTCCAGAGAGTGCACTGGCACCACTGGGGATGCAGTGCAGTGAGTCCAGAGAGTGCACTGGCACCAGTGGGGATGCAGTGCTGTGAGTCCAGAGAGTGCACTGGCACCACTGGGGGTGCAGTGCAGTGAGTCCAGAGAGTGCACTGGCACCACTGGGGATGCACTGCAGTGAGTCCAGAGAGTGCACTGGCACCACTGGGGATGCAGTGCCATGAGTCCAGAGAGCGCACTGGCACCACCGGGGATGCAGTGCAGTGAGTCCAGAGAGCGCACTGGCACCACCGGGGATGCAGTGCCGTGCTTCCAGAGAGTGCACTGGCACCACTGGGGATGCACTGCAGTGAGTCCAGAGAGGGCACTGGCACTATTGGGGATGCACCCCGGTGAGTCCAGAGAGTGCACTGGCACCACTGGGAATGCACTGCACTGAGTCCAGAGAGGTCACTGGCACCACTGGGGATGCAGTGCAGTGAGTCCAGAGAGTGCCCTGGCACCACTGGGGATGCAGTGCAGTGAGTCCAGAGAGTGCACTGGCACCACTGGGGATGCAGTGCAGTGAGTCCAGAGAGTGCACTGGCACCACTGGGGATGCAGTGCAGTGAGTCCAGAGAGTGCACTGGCACCATTGGGGATGCAGTGCAATGAGTCCAGAGAGTGCACTGGCACCAATGGCAATGCAGTGCAGTGAGTCCAAAGAGTGTCTTGGCACCACTGGGGATGCAGTGCAGTGAGTCCAGAGAGTACCCTGGCACCACTGGGGATGCAGTGCAGTGAGTCCAGAGAGTGCACAGGCACCACCTGGGATGCAGTGCGGTGAGTCCAGAGAGTGCACTGGCACCACTGGGGATGCAGTGCAGTGAGTCCAGAGAGTGCACTGGCACCAGTGGGGATGCAGTGCTGTGAGTCCAGAGAGTGCACTGGCACCACTGGGGGTGCAGTGCAGTGAGTCCAGAGAGTGCACTGGCACCACTGGGGATGCAGTGCAGTGAGTCCAGAGAGTGCACTGGCACCACTGGGGATGCACTGCAGTGAGACCAGAGATTGCACTGGTACGATTGGGGATGCAGTGCAGTGAGTCCAGAGAGTGCACTGGCACCACAGGGGATGCAGTGCAGTGAGTCCAGAGAGTGCACTGGCACCACTGGAGATGCAGTGCAGTGACTCAAGAGAGTGCACTGGCACCACTGGGGATGCAGGGCAGTGAGTCCAGAGAGTGCACTGGCACCACTGGGGATGCATTGCAGTGAGTCCAGAGAGTGCACTGGCACCACTGGGGATGCAGTGCAGTGAGTCCAGAGAGTACACTGGCCCCACTGGGGATGCAGTGCAGTGAGTCCACAGAGGGCACTGGCACCACTGGGGATGCAGTGCAGTGAGTCCAGAGAGTGCACTGGCACCACTGGGGATGCAGTGCAGTGAGTCCAGAGAGTACACTGGCCCCACTGGGGATGCAGTGCAGTGAGTCCACAGAGGGCACTGGCACCACTGGGGATGCAGTGCAGTGAGGCCAGAGAGTGCACTGGCACCACTGGGGATGCAGTGCAGTGAGTCCAGGGAGTGCACTGGCACCACTGGGGATGCAGTGCAGTGAGTCCAGAGAGTGCACTGGCGCCATTGGGGATGCAGTGCAGTGAGTCCAGAGAGTGCACTGGCACCACTGGGGATGCAGTGCCGTGAGTCCACAGTGTGCACTGGCACCACTGGGGATGCAGTGCAGTGAGTCCAGAGAATGCACTGGCACCACTGGGGATGCAGTGCAGTGAGTCCAGAGAGTGCACTGGCACCACTGGGGATGCAGTGCAGTGAGTCCAGAGAGTGCACTGGCACCACTGGAGATGCACTGCAGTGAGTCCAGAGAGTGTATTGGCACCACTGGGGATGCAGTGCAGTGAGTCCAGAGAGTGCACTGGCACCACTGGGGATGCAGTGCAGTGAGTCCAGAAGGTCCACTGGCTCCACTGGGGATGCACTGCAGTGAGTCCAGAGAGTGCACTGGCACCAGTGGGGATGCAGCACAGTGAGTCCAGAGAGTGCACTGGCACCACTGGGGATGCACTGCAGTGAGTCCAGAGAGTACACTGGCCCCACTGGTGATGCAGTGCAGTGAGTCCACAGAGGGCACTGGCACCACTGGGGATGCAGTGCAGTGAGTCCAGAGAGTGCACTGGCACCACTGGGGATGCAGTGCAGTGAGTCCAGAGAGTGCACTGGCACCACTGGGGATGCAGTGCAGTGAGTCCAGAGAGCGCACTGGCACCACTGGGAATGCAGTGCAGTGAGTCCAGAGAGTGCACTGGCACCACTGGGGATGCAGTGCAGTGAGTCCAGAGAGTGCACTGGCACCACTGGGGATGGAGTGCAGTGAGTCCAAAGAGCGCACTGGCACCTCCGGGGATGCAGTGCAGTGAGTCCAGAGAGTGCACTGGCACCACTGGTGATGCAGTGCAGTGAGTCCAGAGAGTGCACTGGCACCACTGGGGATGCAGTGCAGTGAGTCCAGAGAGTGCACTGGCACCACTGGGGATGCAGTGCAGTGAGTCCAGAGAGTGCACTGGCACCACGAGTGATGCACTACAGTGAGTCCAGAGAGTGCACTGGCACCACTGGGGATGCAGTGCAGTGAGTCCAGAGAGTGCACTGTCATCACTGGAGATGCACTGCAGTGAGTCCAGAGAGTGCACTGGCACCACTGGGGATGCAGTGCAGTGAGTCCACAGAGTGCACTGGCACCACTGGAGATTCACTGCAGTGAGTCCAGAAGGTCCACTGGCTCCACTGGGGATGCACTGCAGTGAGTCCAGAGAGTACACTGGCACCAGTGGGGATGCAGTGCAGTGAGTCCAGAGAGTGCACTGGCACCACTGGGGATGCAATGCAGTGAGTCCAGAGAGTGCACTGGCCCCACTGGGGATGCAGTGCAATGAGTCCAGAGAGTGCACTGGCACCACTGGGGATGCAGTGCAGTGAGTCCAGAGAGTGCACTGGCACCACTGGGGATGCAGTGCCGTGAGTCCAGAGAGTGCACTGGCACCATTGGGGATGCAGTGCAATGAGTCCAGAGAGTGCACTGGCACCAATGGCAATGCAGTGCAGTGAGTCCAAAGAGTGTCTTGGCACCACTGGGGATGCAGTGCAGTGAGTCCAGAGAGTACCCTGGCACCACTGGGGATGCAGTGCAGTGAGTCCAGAGAGTGCACAGGCACCACCTGGGATGCAGTGCGGTGAGTCCAGAGAGTGCACTGGCACCACTGGGGATGCAGTGCAGTGAGTCCAGAGAGTGCACTGGCACCAGTGGGGATGCAGTGCTGTGAGTCCAGAGAGTGCACTGGCACCACTGGGGGTGCAGTGCAGTGAGTCCAGAGAGTGCACTGGCACCACTGGGGATGCACTGCAGTGAGTCCAGAGAGTGCACTGGCACCACTGGGGATGCAGTGCCATGAGTCCAGAGAGCGCACTGGCACCACCGGGGATGCAGTGCAGTGAGTCCAGAGAGCGCACTGGCACCACCGGGGATGCAGTGCCGTGCTTCCAGAGAGTGCACTGGCACCACTGGGGATGCACTGCAGTGAGTCCAGAGAGGGCACTGGCACTATTGGGGATGCACCCCGGTGAGTCCAGAGAGTGCACTGGCACCACTGGGAATGCACTGCACTGAGTCCAGAGAGGTCACTGGCACCACTGGGGATGTAGTGCAGTGAGTCCAGAGAGTGCCCTGGCACCACTGGGGATGCAGTGCAGTGAGTCCAGAGAGTGCACTGGCACCACTGGGGATGCAGTGCAGTGAGTCCAGAGAGTGCACTGGCACCACTGGGGATGCAGTGCAGTGAGTCCAGAGAGTGCACTGGCACCATTGGGGATGCAGTGCAATGAGTCCAGAGAGTGCACTGGCACCAATGGCAATGCAGTGCAGTGAGTCCAAAGAGTGTCTTGGCACCACTGGGGATGCAGTGCAGTGAGTCCAGAGAGTACCCTGGCACCACTGGGGATGCAGTGCAGTGAGTCCAGAGAGTGTACAGGCACCACCTGGGATGCAGTGCGGTGAGTCCAGAGAGTGCACTGGCACCACTGGGGATGCAGTGCAGTGAGTCCAGAGAGTGCACTGGCACCAGTGGGGATGCAGTGCTGTGAGTCCAGAGAGTGCACTGGCACCACTGGGGGTGCAGTGCAGTGAGTCCAGAGAGTGCACTGGCACCACTGGGGATGCAGTGCAGTGAGTCCAGAGAGTGCACTGGCACCACTGGGGATGCACTGCAGTGAGACCAGAGATTGCACTGGTACGATTGGGGATGCAGTGCAGTGAGTCCAGAGAGTGCACTGGCACCACAGGGGATGCAGTGCAGTGAGTCCAGAGAGTGCACTGGCACCACTGGAGATGCAGTGCAGTGACTCAAGAGAGTGCACTGGCACCACTGGGGATGCAGGGCAGTGAGTCCAGAGAGTGCACTGGCACCACTGGGGATGCATTGCAGTGAGTCCAGGGAGTGCACTGGCACCACTGGGGATGCAGTGCAGTGAGTCCAGAGAGTACACTGGCCCCACTGGGGATGCAGTGCAGTGAGTCCACAGAGGGCACTGGCACCACTGGGGATGCAGTGCAGTGAGTCCAGAGAGTACACTGGCACCACTGGGGATGCAGTGCCGTGAGTCCAGAGAGTGCGCTGGCACCACTGGGAATGCACCCCGGTGAGTCCAGAGAGTGCACTGGCACCACTGGGGATGCAGTGCAGTGAGTCCAGAGAGTGCACTGGCACCACTTGGGATGCAGTGCAGTGACTCAAGAGAGTGCACTGGCACCACTGGGGATGCAGGGCAGTGAGTCCAGAGAGTGCACTGGCACCACTGGGGATGCATTGCTGTGAGTCCAGGGAGTGCACTGGCACCACTGGGGATGCAGTGCAGTGAGTCCAGAGAGTGCACTGGCACCACTGGGGATGCACTGCAGTGAGTCCAGAGAGTGCACTGGCACCACTGGGGATGCAGTGCCGTGAGTCCAGAGAGTGCACTGGCACCACTGGGGGTGCAGTGCAGTGAGTCCAGAGAGTGCACTGGCACCACTGGGGGTGCAGTGCAGTGAGTCCAGAGAGTGCACTGGCACCACTGGGGATGCAGTGCAGTGAGTCCAGAGAGTGCACTGGCACCACTGGGGATGCACTGCAGTGAGACCAGAGATTGCACTGGTACGATTGGGGATGCAGTGCAGTGAGTCCAGAGAGTGCACTGGCACCACAGGGGATGCAGTGCAGTGAGTCCAGAGAGTGCACTGGCACCACTGGAGATGCAGTGCAGTGACTCAAGAGAGTGCACTGGCACCACTGGGGATGCAGGGCAGTGAGTCCAGAGAGTGCACTGGCACCACTGGGGATGCATTGCAGTGAGTCCAGGGAGTGCACTGGCACCACTGGGGATGCAGTGCAGTGAGTCCAGAGAGTACACTGGCCCCACTGGGGATGCAGTGCAGTGAGTCCACAGAGGGCACTGGCACCACTGGGGATGCAGTGCAGTGAGTCCAGAGAGTACACTGGCACCACTGGGGATGCAGTGCCGTGAGTCCAGAGAGTGCGCTGGCACCACTGGGAATGCACCCCGGTGAGTCCAGAGAGTGCACTGGCACCACAGGGGATGCAGTGCAGTGAGTCCAGAGAGTGCACTGGCACCACTGGAGATGCAGTGCAGTGACTCAAGAGAGTGCACTGGCACCACTGGGGATGCAGGGCAGTGAGTCCAGAGAGTGCACTGGCACCACTGGGGATGCATTGCAGTGAGTCCAGGGAGTGCACTGGCACCACTGGGGATGCAGTGCAGTGAGTCCAGAGAGTGCACTGGCACCACTGGGGATGCACTGCAGTGAGTCCAGAGAGTGCACTGGCACCACTGGGGATGCAGTGCCGTGAGTCCAGAGAGTGCACTGGCACCACTGGGGATGCAGTGCCGTGAGTCCAGAGAGTGCGCTGGCACCACTGGGAATGCACCCCGGTGAGTCCAGAGAGTGCACTGGCACCACTGGGGATGCAGTGCAGTGAGTCCAGAGAGTGCACTGGCACCACTTGGGATGCAGTGCTGAAAGTCCAGAGAGTGCACTGGCACCACTGGGGATGCACTGCAGAGAGTCCAGAGAGTGCACTGGCACCACTGGGGATGCAGTGCAGTGAGTCCAGAGAGTGCACTGGCACCACTGGTGATGCACGGTAGTAAGTGCAGAGAGTGCACTGGCACCACTGGGGATGCAGTGCAGTGAGTCCGGAGAGTGCACTGGCACCACTGGGGATGCACTGCAGTGATTCCAGAGAGTGCACGGGCACCCCTGCGGATGCAGTGCAGTGAACCAGAGAGTGCACGGGCACCACTGTGGATGCAGTGCAGTGAGTCCAGAGAGTGCACTGGCACCACTGGCGGTGCAGTGCAGTGAGTCCAGAGAGTGCACTGGCAGCACTGGGGATGCAGTGCAGTGACTCCAGAGAGTGCACTCGCACCACAGGGGATGCAGTGCAGTGAGTCCAGAGAGTGCACTGGCACCACTGGGGATGCAGTGCAGTGAGTCCAGAGAGTGCACTGGCCCCGCTGGAGATGCAGTGCAGTGAGTCCAGAGAGTGCACTGGCACCACTGGGGATGCAGTGCAGTGAGTCCAGAGAGTGCACTGGCACCTCTGGGGATGCTGTGCAGTGAGTCCAGAGAGTGCACTGGCACCACTGGGGATGCACCCTGGTGAGTCCAGATAGTGCACTGGCACCACTGGGGATGCAGTGCAGTGAGTCCAGAGAGTGCAGTGGCACCACTGGGGATGCAGTGCAGTGAGTCCAGAGAGTGCACTGGCACCACTCGGGATGCACTGCAGTGATTCCAAAGAGTGCACTGGCACCACTGGGGATGCAGTGCCGTGAGTCCAGAGAGTGCACTGGCACCATTGGTGATGCACTGCAATGAGTCCAGAGAGTGCACTGGCACCAATGGCAATGCAGTGCAGTGAGTCCAGAGAGTGCCTTGGCACCACTGGGGATGCAGTGCAGTGAGTCCAGAGAGTACCCTGGCACCACTGGGGATGCAGTGCAGTGAGTCCAGAGAGTGCACTGGCACCACTGGGGATGCAGTGCCGTTGGTCCAGAGAGTGCACTAGCACCACTGGGGATGCAGTGCCGTGAGTCCAGAGTGTGCACTAGCACCACTGGGGATGCAGTGCAGTGAGTCCAGAGAGTGCACTGGCACCAGTGGGGATGCAGTGCTGTGAGTCCAGAGAGTGCACTGGCACCACTGGGGGTGCAGTGCAGTGAGTCCAGAGAGTGCACTGGCACCACTGGGGATGCAGTGCAGTGACTCCAGAGAGTGCACTGGCACCACTGGGGATGCAGTGCAGTGAGTCCAGAGAGTGCCCCGGCACCACTGGGGATGCACTTCAGTGAGTCCAGAGAGTGCACTGGCACCACTGGGGATGCACTGCCGTGAGTCCAGAGAGTGCACTGGCACCACTGGGGATGCAGTGCAGTGACTCAAGAGAGTGCACTGGCACCACTGGGGATGCAGTGCAGTGAGTCCAGAGAGTGCCCCGGCACCACTGGGGATGCAGTGCAGTGAGTCCAGAGAGTGCAGTGGCACCACTGGGGATGCAGTGCAGTGAGTCCAAAGAGTGCACTGGCACCATTGGGGATGCAGTGCAGTGAGTCCAGAGAGTGCACTGTCACCACTGGGGATGCAGTGCAGTGAGTCCAGAGAGTGCACTGGCACCACTGGGGATGCAGTGCAGTGAGCTCAGAGAGTGCACTGGCACCACTGGGGATGCAGTGCAGTGAGTCCAGAGAGTGCACTGGCACCACTGGGGATGCAGTGAAATGAGTCCAGAGAGTGCACTTGCACCAATGGGGATGCAGTGCAGTGAGTCCAGAGAGTGCACTGTCACCACTGGAAATGCAGTGCAGTGAGTCCAGAGAGTGCACTGGCACCACTGGGGATGCAGTGTAGTGAGTCCACAGAGTGCACTTGCACCAATGGGGATGCAGTGCCGTGAGTCCAGAGAGTGCACTGGCACCACTGGGGATGCACCCCGGTGAGTCCAGAGAGTGCACTGGCACCACTGGGGATGCACCCTGGTGAGTCCAGAGAGTGCACTGGCACCACTGGGGATGCAGTGCAGTGAGTCCAGAGAGTGCACTGGCACCACTGGGGATGCACCCTGGTGAGTCCAGAGAGTGCACTGGCACCACTGGGGATGCACTGCAGTGAGTCCAGAGAGTGCACGGGCACCCCTGCGGATGCAGTGCAGTGAACCAGAGAGTGCACGGGCACCACTGTGGATGCAGTGCAGTGAGTCCAGAGAGTGCACTGGCACCACTGGCGGTGCAGTGCAGTGAGTCCAGAGAGTGCACTGGCAGCACTGGGGATGCAGTGCAGTGACTCCAGAGAGTGCACTCGCACCACAGGGGATGCAGTGCAGTGAGTCCAGAGAGTGCACTGGCACCACTGGGGATGCAGTGCAGTGAGTCCAGAGAGTGCACTGGCCCCGCTGGAGATGCAGTGCAGTGAGTCCAGAGAGTGCACTGGCACCACTGGGGATGCAGTGCAGTGAGTCCAGAGAGTGCACTGGCACCTCTGGGGATGCTGTGCAGTGAGTCCAGAGAGTGCACTGGCACCACTGGGGATGCACCCCGGTGAGTCCAGATAGTGCACTGGCACCACTGGGGATGCAGTGCAGTGAGTCCAGAGAGTGCAGTGGCACCACTGGGGATGCAGTGCAGTGAGTCCAGAGAGTGCACTGGCACCACTCGGGATGCACTGCAGTGATTCCAAAGAGTGCACTGGCACCACTGGGGATGCAGTGCCGTGAGTCCAGAGAGTGCACTGGCACCATTGGTGATGCACTGCAATGAGTCCAGAGAGTGCACTGGCACCAATGGCAATGCAGTGCAGTGAGTCCAGAGAGTGCCTTGGCACCACTGGGGATGCAGTGCAGTGAGTCCAGAGAGTACCCTGGCACCACTGGGGATGCAGTGCAGTGAGTCCAGAGAGTGCACTGGCACCACTGGGGATGCAGTGCCGTTGGTCCAGAGAGTGCACTAGCACCACTGGGGATGCAGTGCCGTGAGTCCAGAGTGTGCACTAGCACCACTGGGGATGCAGTGCAGTGAGTCCAGAGAGTGCACTGGCACCAGTGGGGATGCAGTGCTGTGAGTCCAGAGAGTGCACTGGCACCACTGGGGGTGCAGTGCAGTGAGTCCAGAGAGTGCACTGGCACCACTGGGGATGCAGTGCAGTGACTCCAGAGAGTGCACTGGCACCACTGGGGATGCAGTGCAGTGAGTCCAGAGAGTGCCCCGGCACCACTGGGGATGCACTTCAGTGAGTCCAGAGAGTGCACTGGCACCACTGGGGATGCACTGCCGTGAGTCCAGAGAGTGCACTGGCACCACTGGGGATGCAGTGCAGTGACTCAAGAGAGTGCACTGGCACCACTGGGGATGCAGTGCAGTGAGTCCAGAGAGTGCCCCGGCACCACTGGGGATGCAGTGCAATGAGTCCAGAGAGTGCAGTGGCACCACTGGGGATGCAGTGCAGTGAGTCCAAAGAGTGCACTGGCACCATTGGGGATGCAGTGCAGTGAGTCCAGAGAGTGCACTGTCACCACTGGGGATGCAGTGCAGTGAGTCCAGAGAGTGCACTGGCACCACTGGGGATGCAGTGCAGTGAGCTCAGAGAGTGCACTGGCACCACTGGGGATGCAGTGCAGTGAGTCCAGAGAGTGCACTTGCACCACTGGGGATGCAGTGAAATGAGTCCAGAGAGTGCACTTGCACCAATGGGGATGCAGTGCAGTGAGTCCAGAGAGTGCACTGTCACCACTGGAAATGCAGTGCAGTGAGTCCAGAGAGTGCACTGGCACCACTGGGGATGCAGTGTAGTGAGTCCACAGAGTGCACTTGCACCAATGGGGATGCAGTGCCGTGAGTCCAGAGAGTGCACTGGCACCACTGGGGATGCACCCCGGTGAGTCCAGAGAGTGCACTGGCACCACTGGGGATGCACCCTGGTGAGTCCAGAGAGTGCACTGTCACCACTGGGGATGCAGTGCAGTGAGTCCAGAGAGTGCACTGGCACCACTGGGGATGCACCCTGGTGAGTCCAGAGAGTGCACTGGCACCACTGGGGATGCAGTGCAGTGAGTCCAGGGAGTGTAGTGGCACCACTGGGGATGCAGTGCAGTGAGTCCAGAGAGTGCACTGGCACCACTAGGTATGCACTGCAGTGAGACCAGAGATTGCACTGGCACCACTGGGGATGCACCCCGGTGAGTCCAGAGAGTGAACTGGCACCACTGGGGATGCACCCTGGTGAGTCCAGAGAGTGCACTGGCACCACAGGGGATGCAGTGCAGTGAGTCCAGGGAGTGCAGTGGCACCACTGGGGATGCAGTGCAGTGAGTCCAGAGAGTGCACTGGCACCACTAGGTATGCACTGCAGTGAGACCAGAGATTGCACTGGCACCACTGGGGATGCAGTGCAGTGAGTCCAGAGAGTGCACTGGCACCACTGGGGATGCAGTACAGTGAGTCCAGAGAGTGCACTGGCACCACTGGGGATGCAGTGCAGTGAGTCCAGAAGGTCCACTGGCACCACTGGGGATGCACTGCAGTGAGTCCAGAGAGTGCACTGGCACCACTGGGGATGCAGTGCAGTGAGTCCAGAGAGTGCACTGGCACCACTGGGGATGCATTGCAGTGAGTCCAGAGAGTGCACTGGCACAACTGGGGATGCAGTGCAGTGAGTCCAGAGAGTACACTGGCCCCACTGGGGATGCAGTGCAAAGAGTCCACAGAGGGCACTGGCACCACTGGGGATGCAGTGCAGTGAGGCCAGAGAGTGCACTGGCACCACTGGGGATGCAGTGCAGTGAGTCCAGGGAGTGCACTGGCACCACTGGGGATGCAGTGCAGTGAGTCCAGAGAGTGCACTGGCGCCATTGGGGATGCAGTGCAGTGAGTCCAGAGAGTGCACTGGCACCACTGGGGATGCAGTGCCGTGAGTCCACAGTGTGCACTGGCACCACTGGGGATGCAGTGCAGTGAGTCCAGAGAATGCACTGGCACCACTGGGGATGCAGTGCAGTGAGTCCAGAGAGTGCACTGGCACCACTGGAGATGCAGTGCAGTGAGTCCAGAGAGTGCACTGGCACCACTGGGGATGCACTGCAGTGAGTCCAGAGAGTGTATTGGCACCACTGGGGATGCAGTGCAGTGAGTCCAGAGAGTGCACTGGCACCACTGGGGATGCAGTGCAGTGAGTCCAGAAGGTCCACTGGCTCCACTGGGGATGCACTGCAGTGAGTCCAGAGAGTGCACTGGCACCACTGGGGATGCACTGCAGTGAGTCCAGAGAGTGCACTGGCACCACTGGGGATGCAGTGCCGTGAGTCCAGAGAGTGCACTGGCACCACTGGGGATGCAGTGCCGTGAGTCCAGAGAGTGCGCTGGCACCACTGGGGATGCAGTGTAGTGAGTCCAGAGAGTGCACTGGCACCACTGGAGATGCAGTGCAGTGAGTCCAGACAGTGCACTGGCACCACTGGGGATGCAGTGCAGTGAGTCCAGAGAGTGCACTGGCACCACTGGGGATGCACCCCGGAGAGTCCAGAGAGTGCACTGGCACTACTGGGGATGGAGTGCAGTGAGTCCAGAGAGTGCACTGGCGCCACCGGGGATGCAGTGCCGTGAGTCCAGAGAGTGCACTGGCACCCCTGGGGATGCAGTGCAGTGAGTCTAGAGAGTGCACTGGCACCACTGGGAATTCAGTGCAGTGGGTACAGAGAGTGCACTGGCACCACTGGGGATGCAGTGCAGTGAGTCCAGAGAGTGTGCTGGCACCAATGGGGATGCAGTGCAGTGAGTCCAGAGAGTGCACTGGCACCACTGGCGGTGCAGTGCAGTGAGTCCAGAGAGTGCACTGGAACCACTGGGGATGCAGTGCAGTGACTCCAGAGAGTGCACTCGCACCACTGGGGATGCAGTGCCGTGAGTCCAGAGAGTGCACTGGCTCCATTGGTGATGCACTGCAATGAGTCCAGAGAGTGCACTGGCACCAATGGCAATGCAGTGCAGTGAGTCCAGAGAGTGCCTTGGCACCACTGGGGATGCAGTGCAGTGAGTCCAGAGAGTGCACTGGCACCACTGGGAATTCAGTGCAGTGGGTACAGAGAGTGCACTGGCACCACTGGGGATGCAGTGCAGTGAGTCCAGAGAGTGTGCTGGCACCAATGGGGATGCAGTGCAGTGAGTCCAGAGAGTGCAGTGGCACCACTGGGGATGCAGTGCAGTGAGTCCAGAGAGTGCACTGGCACCACTGGGGATGCACTGCAGTGATTCCAAAGAGTGCACTGGCACCACTGGGGATGCAGTGCCGTGAGTCCAGAGAGTGCACTGGCTCCATTGGTGATGCACTGCAATGAGTCCAGAGAGTGCACTGGCACCAATGGCAATGCAGTGCAGTGAGTCCAGAGAGTGCCTTGGCACCACTGGGGATGCAGTGCAGTGAGTCCAGAGAGTACCCTGGCACCACTGGGGATGCAGTGCAGTGAGTCCAGAGAGTGCACTGGCACCACTGGGGATGCAGTGCCGTTGGTCCAGAGAGTGCACAGGCACCACTGGGGATGCAGTGCCGTGAGTCCAGAGTGTGCACTGGCACCACTGGGGATGCAGTGCAGTGAGTCCAGAGAGTGCACTGGCACCAGTGGGGATGCAGTGCTGTGAGTCCAGAGAGTGCACTGGCACCACTGGGGGTGCAGTGCAGTGAGTCCAGAGAGTGCACGGGCACCAGTGGGGATGCACTTCAGTGAGTCCAGAGACTGCACTGGCACCACTGGGGATGCACTGCCGTGAGTCCAGAGAGTGCACTGGCACCACTGGGGATGCAGTGCAGTGACTCAAGAGAGTGCACTGGCACCACTGGGGATGCAGTGCAGTGAGTCCAGAGAGTTCACCGGCACCACTGGGAATGCAGTGCAGTGAGTCCAGAGAGTGCACTGTCACCACTGGGGATGCAGTGCAGTGAGTCCAGAGAGTGCACTGGCACCACTGGGGATGCAGTGCAGTGAGCTCAGAGAGTGCACTGGCACCACTGGGGATGCAGTGCAGTGAGTCCAGAGAGTGCACTGGCACCACTGGGGATGCAGTGCAGTGAGTCCAGAGAGTACACTGGCACCACTGGGGATGCAGTGAAATGAGTCCAGAGAGTGCACTGGCACCATTGGGGATGCACTGCAGTGAGTGCATAGAGTGCACTGGCACCACTGGGGATGCAGTGCGGTGAGTCCAGAGAGCGCACTGGCACCACTGGGGATGCACTGCAGTGAGTCCAGAGAGGGCACTGGCACTATTGGGGATGCACCCCGGTGAGTCCAGAGAGTGCACTGGCACCACTGGGAATGCACTGCACTGAGTCCAGAGAGGTCACTGGCACCACTGGGGATGCAGTGCAGTGAGTCCAGAGAGTGCCCTGGCACCACTGGGGATGCAGTGCAGTGAGTCCAGAGAGTGCACTGGCACCACTGGGGATGCAGTGCAGTGAGTCCAGAGAGTGCACTGGCACCACTGGGGATGCAGTGCCGTGAGTCCAGAGAGTGCACTGGCACCATTGGGGATGCAGTGCAATGAGTCCAGAGAGTGCACTGGCACCAATGGCAATGCAGTGCAGTGAGTCCAAAGAGTGTCTTGGCACCACTGGGGATGCAGTGCAGTGAGTCCAGAGAGTACCCTGGCACCACTGGGGATGCAGTGCAGTGAGTCCAGAGAGTGCACTGTCACCACTGGGGATGCAGTGCAGTGAGTCCAGAGAGTGCACTGGCACCACTGGGGATGCAGTGCAGTGAGCTCAGAGAGTGCACTGGCACCACTGGGGATGCAGTGCAGTGAGTCCAGAGAGTGCACTGGCACCACTGGGGATGCAGTGCAGTGAGTCCAGAGAGTACACTGGCACCACTGGGGATGCTTTGAAATGAGTCCAGAGAGTGCACTGGCACCATTGGGGATGCACTGCAGTGAGTGCATAGAGTGCACTGGCACCACTGGGGATGCAGTGCGGTGAGTCCAGAGAGCGCACTGGCACCACTGGGGATGCACTGCAGTGAGTCCAGAGAGGGCACTGGCACTATTGGGGATGCACCCCGGTGAGTCCAGAGAGTGCACTGGCTACACTGGGAATGCACTGCACTGAGTCCAGAGAGGTCACTGGCACCACTGGGGATGCAGTGCAGTGAGTCCAGAGAGTGCCCTGGCACCACTGGGGATGCAGTGCAGTGAGTCCAGAGAGTGCACTGGCACCACTGGGGATGCAGTGCAGTGAGTCCAGAGAGTGCACTGGCACCACTGGTGATGCAGTGCCGTGAGTCCAGAGAGTGCACTGGCACCATTGGGGATGCAGTGCAATGAGTCCAGAGAGTGCACTGGCACCAATGGCAATGCAGTGCTGTGAGTCCAAAGAGTGTCTTGGCACCACTGGGGATGCAGTGCAGTGAGTCCAGAGAGTACCCTGGCACCACTGGGGATGCAGTGCAGTGAGTCCAGAGAGTGCACAGGCACCACCTGGGATGCAGTGCGGTGAGTCCAGAGAGTGCACTGGCAACACTGGGGATGCAGTGCAGTGAGTCCAGAGAGTGCACTGGCACCAGTGGGGATGCAGTGCTGTGAGTCCAGAGAGTGCACTGGCACCACTGGGGGTGCAGTGCAGTGAGTCCAGAGAGTGCACTGGCACCACTGGGGATGCACTGCAGTGAGTCCAGAGAGTGCACTGGCACCACTGGGGATGCAGTGCCATGAGTCCAGAGAGCGCACTGGCACCACCGGGGATGCAGTGCAGTGAGTCCAGAGAGCGCACTGGCACCACCGGGGATGCAGTGCCGTGCTTCCAGAGAGTGCACTGGCACCACTGGGGATGCACTGCAGTGAGTCCAGAGAGGGCACTGGCACTATTGGGGATGCACCCCGGTGAGTCCAGAGAGTGCACTGGCACCACTGGGAATGCACTGCACTGAGTCCAGAGAGGTCACTGGCACCACTGGGGATGCAGTGCAGTGAGTCCAGAGAGTGCCCTGGCACCACTGGGGATGCAGTGCAGTGAGTCCAGAGAGTGCACTGGCACCACTGGGGATGCAGTGCAGTGAGTCCAGAGAGTGCACTGGCACCACTGGGGATGCAGTGCCGTGAGTCCAGAGAGTGCACTGGCACCATTGGGGATGCAGTGCAATGAGTCCAGAGAGTGCACTGGCACCAATGGCAATGCAGTGCAGTGAGTCCAAAGAGTGTCTTGGCACCACTGGGGATGCAGTGCAGTGAGTCCAGAGAGTACCCTGGCACCACTGGGGATGCAGTGCAGTGAGTCCAGAGAGTGCACAGGCACCACCTGGGATGCAGTGCGGTGAGTCCAGAGAGTGCACTGGCACCACTGGGGATGCAGTGCAGTGAGTCCAGAGAGTGCACTGGCACCAGTGGGGATGCAGTGCTGTGAGTCCAGAGAGTGCACTGGCACCACTGGGGGTGCAGTGCAGTGAGTCCAGAGAGTGCACTGGCACCACTGGGGATGCAGTGCAGTGAGTCCAGAGAGTGCACTGGCACCACTGGGGATGCACTGCCATGAGTCCAGAGAGCGCACTGGCACCACCGGGGATGCAGTGCAGTGAGTCCAGAGAGCGCACTGGCACCACCGGGGATGCAGTGCCGTGCTTCCAGAGAGTGCACTGGCACCACTGGGGATGCAGTGCAGTGAGTCCAGAGAGTGCACTGGCACCACTGGGGATGCACTGCAGTGAGACCAGAGATTGCACTGGTACGATAGGGGATGCAGTGCAGTGAGTCCAGAGAGTGCACTGGCACCACAGGGGATGAAGTGCAGTGAGTCCAGAGAGTGCACTGGCACCACTGGAGATGCAGTGCAGTGACTCAAGAGAGTGCACTGGCACCACTGGGGATGCAGGGCAGTGAGTCCAGAGAGTGCACTGGCACCACTGGGGATGCATTGCAGTGAGTCCAGAGAGTGCACTGGCACCACTGGGGATGCAGTGCAGTGAGTCCAGAGAGTACACTGGCCCCACTGGGGATGCAGTGCAGTGAGTCCACAGAGGGCACTGGCACCACTGGGGATGCAGTGCAGTGAGTCCAGAGAGTGCACTGGCACCACTGGGGATGCAGTGCAGTGAGTCCAGAGAGTACACTGGCCCCACTGGGGATGCAGTGCAGTGAGTCCACAGAGGGCACTGGCACCACTGGGGATGCAGTGCAGTGAGGCCAGAGAGTGCACTGGCACCACTGGGGATGCAGTGCAGTGAGTCCAGGGAGTGCACTGGCACCACTGGGGATGCAGTGCAGTGAGTCCAGAGAGTGCACTGGCGCCATTGGGGATGCAGTGCAGTGAGTCCAGAGAGTGCACTGGCACCACTGGGGATGCAGTGCCGTGAGTCCACAGTGTGCACTGGCACCACTGGGGATGCAGTGCAGTGAGTCCAGAAAATGCACTGGCACCACTGGGGATGCAGTGCAGTGAGTCCAGAGAGTGCACTGGCACCACTGGGGATGCAGTGCAGTGAGTGCAGAGAGTGCACTGGCACCACTGGGGATGCACTGCAGTGAGTCCAGAGAGTGTATTGGCACCACTGGGGATGCAGTGCAGTGAGTCCAGAGAGTGCACTGGCACCACTGGGGATGCAGTGCAGTGAGTCCAGAAGGTCCACTGGCTCCACTGGGGATGCACTGCAGTGAGTCCAGAGAGTGCACTGGCACCAGTGGGGATGCAGCACAGTGAGTCCAGAGAGTGCACTGGCACCACTGGGGATGCACTGCAGTGAGTCCAGAGAGTACACTGGCCCCACTGGTGATGCAGTGCAGTGAGTCCACAGAGGGCACTGGCACCACTGGGGATGCAGTGCAGTGAGTCCAGAGAGTGCACTGGCACCACTGGGGATGCAGTGCAGTGAGTCCAGAGAGTGCACTGGCACCACTGGGGATGCAGTGCAGTGAGTCCAGAGAGCGCACTGGCACCACTGGAGATGCAGTGCAGTGAGTCCAGAGAGTGCACTGGCACCACTGGGGATGCAGTGCAGTGAGTCCAGAGAGTGCACTGGCACCACTGGGGATGGAGTGCAGTGAGTCCAAAGAGCGCACTGGCACCTCCGGGGATGCAGTGCAGTGAGTCCAGAGAGTGCACTGGCACCCCTGGTTGATGCAGTGCAGTGAGTCTAGAGAGTGCACTGGCACCACTGGGAATTCAGTGCAGTAGGTACAGAGAGTGCACTGGCACCACTGGGGATGCACTGCAGTGAGTCCAGAGAGTGCACTGGCACCACTGGGGATGCAGTGCCGTGAGTCCAGAGAGTGCACTGGCACCACTGGGGATGCAGTGCCGTGAGTCCAGAGAGTGCGCTGGCACCAATGGGGATGCACCCCGGTGAGTCCAGAGAGTGCACTGGCACCACTGGGGATTCAGTGCAGTGAGTCCAGACAGTGCACTGGCACCACTGGGGATGCAGTGCAGTGAGTCCAGAGAGTGCACTGGCACCACTGGGGATGCACCCCGGAGAGTCCAGAGAGTGCACTGGCACCACTGGGGATGGAGTGCAGTGAGTCCAGAGAGTGCACTGGCGCCACCGGGGATGCAGTGCCGTGAGTCCAGAGAGTGCACTGGCACCCCTGGGGATGCAGTGCAGTGAGTCTAGAGAGTGCACTGGCACCACTGGGAATTCAGTGCAGTGAGTCCAGAGAGTGCACTGGCACCACTGGGGATGCAGTGCAGTTAGTCCAGAGAGTGTGCTGGCACCAATGGGGATGCAGTGCAGTGAGTCCAGAGAGTGCACTGGCACCACTGGCGGTGCAGTGCAGTGAGTCCAGAGAGTGCACTGGCACCACTGGGGGTGCAGTGCAGTGAGTCCAGAGAGTGCACGGGCACCAGTGGGGATGCACTTCAGTGAGTCCAGAGAGTGCACTGGCACCACTGGGGATGCACTGCCGTGAGTCCAGAGAGTGCACTGGCACCACTGGGGATGCAGTGCAGTGACTCAAGAGAGTGCACTGGCACCACTGGGGATGCAGTGCAGTGAGTCCAGAGAGTTCACCGGCACCACTGGGAATGCAGTGCAGTGAGTCCAGAGAGTGCCCCGGCACCACTGGGGATGCAGTGCAGTGAGTCCAGAGAGTGCAGTGGCACCACTGGGGATGCAGTGCAGTGAGTCCAAAGAGTGCACTGGCACCATTGGGGATGCAGTGCAGTGAGTCCAGAGAGTGCACTGTCACCACTGGGGATGCAGTGCAGTGAGTCCAGAGAGTGCACTGGCACCACTGGGGATGCAGTGCAGTGAGCTCAGAGAGTGCACTGGCACCACTGGGGATGCAGTGCAGTGAGTCCAGAGAGTGCACTGGCACCACTGGGGATGCAGTGCAGTGAGTCCAGAGAGTACACTGGCACCACTGGGGATGCAGTGCAATGAGTCCAGAGAGTGCACTGGCACCATTGGGGATGCACTGCAGTGAGTGCATAGAGTGCACTGGCACCACTGGGGATGCAGTGCGGTGAGTCCAGAGAGCGCACTGGCACCACTGGGGATGCACTGCAGTGAGTCCAGAGAGGGCACTGGCACTATTGGGGATGCACCCCGGTGAGTCCAGAGAGTGCACTGGCACCACTGGGAATGCACTGCACTGAGTCCAGAGAGGTCACTGGCACCACTGGGGATGCAGTGCAGTGAGTCCAGAGAGTGCCCTGGCACCACTGGGGATGCAGTGCAGTGAGTCCAGAGAGTGCACTGGCACCACTGGGGATGCAGTGCAGTGAGTCCAGAGAGTGCACTGGCACCACTGGGGATGCAGTGCCGTGAGTCCAGAGAGTGCACTGGCACCATTGGGGATGCAGTGCAATGAGTCCAGAGAGTGCACTGGCACCAATGGCAATGCAGTGCAGTGAGTCCAAAGAGTGTCTTGGCACCACTGGGGATGCAGTGCAGTGAGTCCAGAGAGTACCCTGGCACCACTGGGGATGCAGTGCAGTGAGTCCAGAGAGTGCACTGTCACCACTGGGGATGCAGTGCAGTGAGTCCAGAGAGTGCACTGGCACCACTGGGGATGCACTGCAGTGAGCTCAGAGAGTGCACTGGCACCACTGGGGATGCAGTGCAGTGAGTCCAGAGAGTACACTGGCACCACTGGGGATGCACTGCAGTGAGTCCAGAGAGTGCACTGGCACCATTGGGGATGCACTGCAGTGAGTGCATAGAGTGCACTGGCACCACTGGGGATGCAGTGCGGTGAGTCCAGAGAGCGCACTGGCACCACTGTGGATGCACTGCAGTGAGTCCAGAGAGGGCACTGGCACTATTGGGGATGCACCCCGGTGAGTCCAGAGAGTGCACTGGCACCACTGGGAATGCACTGCACTGAGTCCAGAGAGGTCACTGGCACCACTGGGGATGCAGTGCAGTGAGTCCAGAGAGTGCCCTGGCACCACTGGGGATGCAGTGCAGTGAGTCCAGAGAGTGCACTGGCACCACTGGGGATGCAGTGCAGTGAGTCCAGAGAGTGCACTGGCACCACTGGGGATGCAGTGCCGTGAGTCCAGAGAGTGCACTGGCACCATTGGGGATGCAGTGCAATGAGTCCAGAGAGTGCACTGGCACCAATGGCAATGCAGTGCAGTGAGTCCAAAGAGTGTCTTGGCACCACTGGGGATGCAGTGCAGTGAGTCCAGAGAGTACCCTGGCACCACTGGGGATGCAGTGCAGTGAGTCCAGAGAGTGCACAGGCACCACCTGGGATGCAGTGCGGTGAGTCCAGAGAGTGCACTGGCACCACTGGGGATGCAGTGCAGTGAGTCCAGAGAGTGCACTGGCACCAGTGGGGATGCAGTGCTGTGAGTCCAGAGAGTGCACTGGCACCACTGGGGGTGCAGTGCAGTGAGTCCAGAGAGTGCACTGGCACCACTGGGGATGCACTGCAGTGAGTCCAGAGAGTGCACTGGCACCACTGGGGATGCAGTGCCATGAGTCCAGAGAGCGCACTGGCACCACCGGGGATGCAGTGCAGTGAGTCCAGAGAGCGCACTGGCACCACCGGGGATGCAGTGCCGTGCTTCCAGAGAGTGCACTGGCACCACTGGGGATGCAGTGCAGTGAGTCCAGAGAGTGCACTGGCACCACTGGGGATGCACTGCAGTGAGACCAGAGATTGCACTGGTACGATTGGGGATGCAGTGCAGTGAGTCCAGAGAGTGCACTGGCACCACAGGGGATGCAGTGCAGTGAGTCCAGAGAGTGCACTGGCACCACTGGAGATGCAGTGCAGTGACTCAAGAGAGTGCACTGGCACCACTGGGGATGCAGGGCAGTGAGTCCAGAGAGTGCACTGGCACCACTGGGGATGCAGTGCAGTGAGTGCTGAGAGTGCACTGGCACCACTGGGGATGCAGTGCAGTGAGTCCAGAGAGTGCACTGGCAGCACTGGGGATGCAGTGCAGTGAGTCCAAAGAGTGCACTGGCACCCTTGGGGATGCAGCGCAGTGAGTCCAGAGAGTGCACTGTCACCAATGGGGATGCAGTGCAGTGAGTCCAGAGAGTGCACTGGCACCACTGGGGATGCAGTGCAGTGAGTCCAGAGAGTGCACTGGCACCACTGGGGATGCACTGCAGTGAGTCCAGAGAGTGCACTGGCACCACTGGGGATGCAGTGCAGTGATCCAGAGAGTGCACTGGCACCACGGGGGATGCAGTGCAGTGAGTACAGAGAGTGCACTGGCACCACTGGGGATGGTCATTAGTGAGTCCAGAGAGTGCACTGGCACCAATGGGGATGCAGTGCAGTGAGTCCAGAGCGTGCACTGGCACCCCTGTGGATGCAGTGCAGTGACTCTATAGAGTGCACTGGCACCACTGGGGATGCAGTGCTGTGAGTCCAGAGAGTGCACTGGCACCACCGGGAATTCAGTGCAGTGAGTCCAAAGAGTGCACTGGCAGCACTGGGGATGCAGTGCAGTGAGTCCAGAGAGTGCACTGGCACCACTGGGGATGCACTGCAGTGAGTCCAGAGAGTGCACTGGAACCACTGGGGATGCAGTGCAGTGAGTACAGAGAGTGCCCTGGCACCACTGGGAATGCAGTGCAGTGAGTCCAGAGCGTGCACTGGCACCCCTGGGGATGCAGTGCAGTGAGTCCAGAGAGTGCACTGGCACCACTGGGGATGCAGTGCAGTGAGTCCAGAGAGTGCACTGGCACCACTGGGGATGCAGTGCCGTGAGTCCAGAGAGTGCACTGGCACCAGTGGGGACGCAGTGCAGTGAGTCCACAGAGTGCACTGGCACCACTGGGGATACACTGCAGAGAGTCCAGAGAGTGCACTTGCACCACTAGGGATGCAGTGCGGTGAGTCCAGAGAGTGCACTAGCACCACTGGGGATGCAGTGCAGTGAGTCCAGAGAGTGCCCTGGCACCACTGGGGATGCAGTGCAGTGAGTCCAGAGAGTACCCTGGCACCACTGGGGATGCAGTGCAGTGAGTCCAGAGAGTGCACTGGCACCACTGGGGATGCAGTGCAGTGAGTCCAGAGAGTACCCTGGCACCAGTGGGGATGCAGTGCAGTGAGTCCAGAGAGTTCACTGGCACCACTGGGGATGCAGTGCCGTGAGTCCAGAGAGTGCACTGGCACTACTGGGGATGCAGTGCCGTGAGTCCACAGTGTGCACTGGCACCACTGGGGATGCAGTGCAGTGAGTCCAGAGAGTGCACTGGCACCACTGGGGATGCAGTGCAGTGAGTCCAGAGAGTGCACTGGCACCACTGGGGATGCAGTGTAGTGAGTCCAGAGAGTGCACTGGCACCACTGGGGATGCAGTGCAGTGAGTCCAGAGAGAGCACTGGCACCACTGGGGATGCAGTGCAGTGAGTCCAGAGAGTGCACTGGCACCACTGGGGATGCACCCCGGTGAGTCCAGAGAGTGCACTGGCACCACTGGGGATGCATTGCAGTGAGTCCAGAGAGTGCACTGGCACCACTGGGAATTCAGTGCAGTGGGTACAGAGAGTGCACTGGCACCACTGGGGATGCAGTGCAGTGAGTCCAGAGAGTGCACTGGCACCACTGGGGATGCAGGTCAGTGAGTGCAGAGAGTGCACTGGCACCACTGGGGATGCAGTGCAGTGAGTCCAGAGAGTGCACTGGCACCACTGGGGATGCAGTGCCGTGAGTCCAGAGAGTGCACTGGAACCACTGGGGATGCAGTGCAGTGAGTCCAGAGAGTGCACTGGCACCACTGGGGATGCAGTGCAGTGAGTCCAGAGAGTGCACTGGCACCACTGGGGATGCAGTGCCGTGAGTCCAGAGAGTGCACTGGCACCAGTGGGGACGCAGTGCAGTGAGTCCACAGAGTGCACTGGCACCACTGGGGATACACTGCAGAGAGTCCAGAGAGTGCACTTGCACCACTGGGGATGCAGTGCGGTGAGTCCAGAGAGTGCACTAGCACCACTGGGGATGCAGTGCAGTGAGTCCAGAGAGTGCCCTGGCACCACTGGGGATGCAGTGCAGTGAGTCCAGAGAGTACTCTGGCACAACTGGGGATGCAGTGCAGTGAGTCCAGAGAGTGCACTGGCACCACTGGGGATGCAGTGCAGTGAGTCCAGAGAGTACCCTGGCACCAGTGGGGATGCAGTGCAGTGAGTCCAGAGAGTTCACTGGCACCACTGGGGATGCAGTGCCGTGAGTCCAGAGAGTGCACTGGCACCACTGGGGATGCAGTGCCGTGAGTCCACAGTGTGCACTGGCAGCACTGGGGATGCAGTGCAGTGAGTCCAGAGAGTGCACTGGCACCACTGGGGATGCAGTGCAGTGAGTCCAGAGAGTCCACTTGCACCACTGGGAATGCAGTGCCGTGAGTCCAGAGAGTGCACTGGCACCACTGGGGATGCACCCCGGTGAGTGCAGAGAGTGCACTGGCACCACTGGGGATGCACCATGGTGAGTCCAGAGAGCGCACTGGCACCACCGGGGATGCAGTGCAGTGAGTCCAGAGAGTGCACTGGCACCACCGGGGATGCAGTGCCGTGAGTCCAGAGAGTGCACTGGCACCACTGGGGATGCAGTGCAGTGAGTCCAGAGAGTGCACTGGCACCACTGGTAATTCAGTGCAGTGGGTCCAGAGAGTCCACTGGCAGCACAGGGGATGCAGTGCAGTGAGTCCAGAGAGTGCACTGGCACCACTGGGGATGCAGTGCAGTGAGTCCAGAGAGTGCACTGGCACCACTGGGAATTCAGTGCAGTGGGTACAGAGAGTGCACTGGCACCACTGGGGATGCAGTGCAGTGAGTCCAGAGAGTGCACTGGCACCACTGGGGATGCAGTGCAGTGAGTCCAGAGAGTGCACTGGCACCACCGGGGATGCAGTGCAGTGAGTCCAGAGAGTGCGCTGGCACCACTGGGGATGCACTGCAGTGAGTCCAGAGAGTGCACTGGCACCACTGGTGATGCAGTGCCGTGAGTCCAGAGAGTGCACTGGCACCACTGGGGATGCATTGCAGTGAGTCCAGAGAGTACACTGGCCCCACTGGGGATGCAGTGCAGTGAGTCCACAGATGGCACTGGCACCACTGGGGATGCAGTGCAGTGAGTCCAGAGAGTGCACTGGCACCACTGGGGATGCAGTGCAGTGAGTCCAGAGAGTGCACTGGCACCACCGGGGATGCAGTGCCGTGAGTCCAGAGAGTGCACTGGCACCACTGGGGATGCAGTGCAGTGAGTCCAGAGAGTGCACTGGCACCACTGGGAATTCAGTGCAGTGGGTCCAGAGAGTCCACTGGCAGCACAGGGGATGCAGTGCAGTGAGTCCAGAGAGTGCACTGGCACCACTGGGGATGCAGTGCAGTGAGTCCAGAGAGTGCACTGGCACCACTGGAGATGCAGTGCAGTGAGTCCAGAGAGTGTACTGGCACCACTGGGGATGCAGTGCAGTGAGTCCAGAGAGTGCACTGGCACCACTGGGGATGCACTGCAATGAGTCCAGAGAGTGCTCTGGCACCAATGGCGATGCAGTGCAGTGAGTCCAGAGAGTGCACTGGCACCACTGGGGATGCAGTGCAGTGAGTCCAGAGAGTACCCTGGCACCACTGGGGATGCAGTGCAGTGAGTCCAGAGAGTGCACTGGCAATACTGGGGATGCAGTGCAGTGAGTCCAGAGAGTGCACTGGCACCACTGGGGATGCAGTGCCGTGAGTCCAGAGAGTGCACTGGCACCACTGGGGATGCAGTGCAGTGAGTCCAGAGAGTGCACTGGCACCACTGGGGATGCAGTGCTGTGAGTCCAGAGAGTGCACTGGCACCACTGGGGATGCAGTGCAGTGAGTCCAGAAGGTCCACTGACACCACTGGGGATGCAGTGCAGTGAGTCCAGAGAGTGCACTGGCACCAATGGCAATGCAGTGCAGTGAGTCCAGAGAGTGCAGTGGCACCACTGGGGATGCAGTGCAGTGAGTCCAGAGAGTGCACTTGCACCACTGGGGATGCAGTGTAGTGAGTCCAGAGAGTGCACTGGCACCACTGGGGATGCAGTGCAGTGAGTCCAGAGAGTGCACTGGCACCACTGGGGATGCAGTGCAGTGAGTCCAGAGAGTGCACTGGCACCACTGGGGATGCACCCCGGTGAGTCCAGAGAGTGCACTGGCACCACTGGGGATGCAGTGCAGTGAGTCCAGAGAGTGCACTGGCACCACTGGGAATTCAGTGCAGTGGGTACAGAGAGTGCACTGGCACCACTGGGGATGCAGTGCAGTGAGTCCAGAGAGTGCACTGGCACCACTGGGGATGCAGTGCCGTGACTCCAGAGAGTGCACTGGAACCACTGGGGATGCAGTGCAGTGAGTCCAGAGAGTGCACTGGCACCACTGGGGATGCAGTGCCGTGAGTCCAGAGAGTGCACTGGAACCACTGGGGATGCAGTGCAGTGAGTCCAGAGAGTGCACTGACACCACTGGGGATGCACCCCGGTGATTCCAGAGAGTGCACTGGCACCACTGGGGATGGAGTGCAGTGAGTCCAGAGAGTGCACTGGCACCACCGGTGATGCAGTGCCGTGAGTACAGGGAGTGCACTGGCACCCCTGGGGATGCAGTGCAGTGAGTCTAGAGAGTGCACTGGCACCACTGGGAATTCAGTGCAGTGGGTACAGAGAGTGCACTGGCACCACTGGGGATGCAGTGCAGTGAGTCCAGAGAGTGCACTGGCACCACTGGGGATGCAGTGCAGTGAGTCCAGAGAGTGCACTGGCACCACCGGGGATGCAGTGCAGTGAGTCCACAGAGGGCACTGGCACCACTGGGGATGCACTGCAGTGAGTCCAGAGAGTGCACTGGCACCACTGGTGATGCAGTGCCGTGAGTCCAGAGAGTGCACTGGCACCACTGGGGATGCATTGCAGTGAGTCCAGAGAGTACACTGGCCCCACTGGGGATGCAGTGCAGTGAGTCCACAGATGGCACTGGCACCACTGGGGATGCAGTGCAGTGAGTCCAGAGAGTGCACTGGCACCACTGGGGATGCAGTGCAGTGAGTCCAGGGAGTGCACTGGCACCACTGGGGATGCAGTGCAGTGAGTCCAGAGAGTGCACTGGCACCAATGGGGATGCAGTGCCGTGAGTCCAGAGAGTGCACTGGCACCACTGGGGATGCACCCCGGTGAGTGCAGAGAGTGCACTGGCACCACTGGGGATGCACCATGGTGAGTCCAGAGAGCGCACTGGCACCAATGGCAATGCAGTGCAGTGAGTCCAGAGAGTGCACTGGCACCACCGGGGATGCAGTGCCGTGAGTCCAGAGAGTGCACTGGCACCACTGGGGATGCAGTGCAGTGAGTCCAGAGAGTGCACTGGCACCACTGGGAATTCAGTGCAGTGGGTCCAGAGAGTCCACTGGCAGCACAGGGGATGCAGTGCAGTGAGTCCAGAGAGTGCACTGGCACCACTGGGGATGCAGTGCAGTGAGTCCAGAGAGTGCACTGGCACCACTGGAGATGCAGTGCAGTGAGTCCAGAGAGTGTACTGGCACCACTGGGGATGCAGTGCAGTGAGTCCAGAGAGTGCACTGGCACCACTGGGGATGCACTGCAATGAGTCCAGAGAGTGCTCTGGCACCAATGGCGATGCAGTGCAGTGAGTCCAGAGAGTGCACTGGCACCACTGGGGATGCAGTGCAGTGAGTCCAGAGAGTACCCTGGCACCACTGGGGATGCAGTGCAGTGAGTCCAGAGAGTGCACTGGCAATACTGGGGATGCAGTGCCGTTGGTCCAGAGAGTGCACTGGCACCACTGGGGATGCAGTGCCGTGAGTCCAGAGAGTGCACTGGCACCACTGGGGATGCACCCCGGTGAGTGCAGAGAGTGCACTGGCACCACTGGGGATGCAGTGCTGTGAGTCCAGAGAGTGCACTGGCACCACTGGGGGTGCAGTGCAGTGAGTCCAGAAGGTCCACTGACACCACTGGGGATGCAGTGCAGTGAGTCCAGAGAGTGCACTGGCACCAATGGCAATGCAGTGCAGTGAGTCCAGAGAGTGCAGTGGCACCACTGGGGATGCACTGCAGTGAGTCCAGAGAGTACACGGGCCCCACTGGGGATGCAGTGCAGTGAGTCCACAGAGGGCACTGGCACCACTGGGAATGCAGTGCAGTGAGTCCAGAGCGTGCACTGGCACCCCTGGGGATGCAGTGCAGTGAGTCCAGAGAGTGCACTGGCACCACTGGGGATGCAGTGCAGTGAGTCCAGAGAGTGCACTGGCACCACTGGGGATGCAGTGCCGTGAGTCCAGAGAGTGCACTGGCACCAGTGGGGACGCAGTGCAGTGAGTCCACAGAGTGCACTGGCACCACTGGGGATACACTGCAGAGAGTCCAGAGAGTGCACTTGCACCACTGGGGATGCAGTGCAGTGAGTCCAGAGAGTGCACTAGCACCACTGGGGATGCAGTGCAGTGAGTCCAGAGAGTGCCCTGGCACCACTGGGGATGCAGTGCAGTGAGTCCAGAGAGTACCCGGGCACCACTGGGGATGCAGTGCAGTGAGTCCAGAGAGTGCACTGGCACCACTGGGGATGCAGTGCAGTGAGTCCAGAGAGTACCCTGGCACCAGTGGGGATGCAGTGCAGTGAGTCCAGAGAGTTCACTGGCACCACTGGGGATGCAGTGCCGTGAGTCCAGAGAGTGCACTGGCACCACTGGGGATGCAGTGCCGTGAGTCCACAGTGTGCACTGGCACCACTGGGGATGCAGTGCAGTGAGTCCAGAGAGTGCACTGGCACCACTGGGGATGCACTGTAGTAAGTGCAGAGAGTGCACTGGCACCACTGGGGATGCAGTGCAGTGAGTCCAGAGAGTGCACTGGCACCACTGGGGATGCAGTGCAGTGAGTCCAGAGAGTGCACTGGCACCACTGGGGATGCAGTGCAGTGAGTCCAGAGAGTGCACTGGCACCACTGGGAATTCAGTGCAGTGGGTACAGAGAGTGCACTGGCACCACTGGGGATGCAGTGCAGTGAGTCCAGAGAGTGCACTGGCACCACTGGGGATGCAGGTCAGTGAGTGCAGAGAGTGCACTGGCACCACTGGGGATGCAGTGCAGTGAGTCCAGAGAGTGCACTGGCACCACTGGGGATGCAGTGCCGTGAGTCCAGAGAGTGCACTGGAACCACTGGGGATGCAGTGCAGTGAGTCCAGAGAGTGCACTGGCACCACTGGGGATGCACCCCGGTGATTCCAGAGAGTGCACTGGCACCACTGGGGATGGAGTGCAGTGAGTCCAGAGAGTGCACTGGCACCACCGGTGATGCAGTGCCGTGAGTACAGGGAGTGCACTGGCACCCCTGGGGATTCAGTGCAGTGAGTCCAGAGAGTGCACTGGCACCACTGGGGATGCAGTGCAGTGAGTCCAGAGAGTGCGCTGGCACCACTGGGGATGCACTGCAGTGAGTCCAGAGAGTGCACTGCCACCACTGGGGATGCAGTGCCGTGAGTCCAGAGAGTGCACTGGCACCACTGGGGATGCATTGCAGTGAGTCCAGAGAGTACACTGGCCCCACTGGGGATGCAGTGCAGTGAGTCCACAGATGGCACTGGCACCACTGGGGATGCAGTGCAGTGAGTCCAGAGAGTGCACTGGCACCACTGGGGATGCAGTGCAGTGAGTCCAGGGAGTGCACTGGCACCACTGGGGATGCAGTGCAGTGAGTCCAGAGAGTGCACTGGCACCAATGGGGATGCAGTGCCGTGAGTCCAGAGAGTGCACTGGCACCACTGGGGATGCACCCCGGTGAGTGCAGAGAGTGCACTGGCACCACTGGGGATGCACCATGGTGAGTCCAGAGAGCGCACTGGCACCACTGGGGGTGCAGTGCAGTGAGTCCAGAGAGTGCACTGGCACCACCGGGGATGCAGTGCCTTGAGTCCAGAGAGTGCACTGGCACCACTGGGGATGCAGTGCAGTGAGTCCAGATAGTGCACTGGCACCACTGGGAATTCAGTGCAGTGGGTCCAGAGAGTCCACTGGCAGCACAGGGGATGCAGTGCAGTGAGTCCAGAGAGTGCACTGGCAACACTGGGGATGCAGTGCAGTGAGTCCAGAGAGTGCACTGGCACCACTGGAGATGCAGTGCAGTGAGTCCAGAGAGTGCACTGGCACCACTGGGGATGCACTGCAATGAGTCCAGAGAGTGCTCTGGCACCAATGGCGATGCAGTGCAGTGAGTCCAGAGAGTGCACTGGCACCACTGGGGATGCAGTGCAGTGAGTCCAGAGAGTACCCTGGCACCACTGGGGATGCAGTGCAGTGAGTCCAGAGAGTGCACTGGCAATACTGGGGATGCAGTGCCGTTGGTCCAGAGAGTGCACTGGCACCACTGGGGATGCAGTGCCGTGAGTCCAGAGAGTGCACTGGCACCACTGGGGATGCAGTGCAGTGAGTCCAGAGAGTGCACTGGCACCACTGGGGATGCAGTGCTGTGAGTCCAGAGAGTGCACTGGCACCACTGGGGATGCAGTGCAGTGAGTCCAGAAGGTCCACTGACACCACTGGGGATGCAGTGCAGTGAGTCCAGAGAGTGCACTGGCACCAATGGCAATGCAGTGCAGTGAGTCCAGAGAGTGCACTGGCACCAGTGGGGATGCACTGCAGTGAGTCCAGAGAGTACACGGGCCCCACTGGGGATGCAGTGCAGTGAGTCCACAGAGTGCACTGGCACCACTGGGGATGCAGTGCAGTGAGTCCAGAAGGTCCACTGACACCACTGGGGATGCAGTGCAGTGAGTCCAGAGAGTGCACTGGCACCAATGGCAATGCAGTGCAGTGAGTCCAGAGAGTGCAGTGGCACCACTGGGGATGCAGTGCAGTGAGTCCAGAGAGTGCACTTGCACCACTGGGGTTGCAGTGTAGTGAGTCCAGAGAGTGCACTGGCACCACTGGGGATGCAGTGCAGTGAGTCCAGAGAGTGCACTGGCACCACTGGGGATGCAGTGCAGTGAGTCCAGAGAGTGCACTGGCACCACTGGGGATGCACCCCGGTGAGTCCAGAGAGTGCACTGGCACCACTGGGGATGCAGTGCAGTGAGTCCAGAGAGTGCACTGGCACCACTGGGAATTCAGTGCAGTGGGTACAGAGAGTGCACTGGCACCACTGGGGATGCAGTGCAGTGAGTCCAGAGAGTGCACTGGCACCACTGGGGATGCAGGTCAGTGAGTGCAGAGAGTGCACTGGCACCACTGGGGATGCAGTGCAGTGAGTCCAGAGAGTGCACTGGCACCACTGGGGATGCAGTGCCGTGAGTCCAGAGAGTGCACTGGAACCACTGGGGATGCAGTGCAGTGAGTCCACAGAGTGCACTGGCACCACTGGGGATGCACCCCGGTGATTCCAGAGAGTGCACTGGCACCACTGGGGATGGAGTGCAGTGAGTCCAGAGAGTGCACTGGCACCACCGGTGATGCAGTGCCGTGAGTACAGGGAGTGCACTGGCACCCCTGGGGATGCAGTGCAGTGAGTCTAGAGAGTGCACTGGAACCACTGGGAATTCAGTGCAGTGGGTACAGAGAGTGCACTGGCACCACTGGGGATGCAGTGCAGTGAGTCCAGAGAGTGCACTGGCACCACTGGGGATGCAGTGCAGTGAGTCCAGAGCGTGCACTGGCACCACCGGGGATGCAGTGCAGTGAGTCCAGAGAGTGCGCTGGCACCACTGGGGATGCACTGCAGTGAGTCCAGAGAGTGCACTGGCACCACTGGTGATGCAGTGCCGTGAGTCCAGAGAGTGCACTGGCACCACTGGGGATGCATTGCAGTGAGTCCAGAGAGTACACTGGCCCCACTGGGGATGCAGTGCAGTGAGTCCACAGATGGCACTGGCACCACTGGGGATGCAGTGCAGTGAGTCCAGAGAGTGCACTGGCACCACTGGGGATGCAGTGCAGTGAGTCCAGGGAGTGCACTGGCACCACTGGGGATGCAGTGCAGTGAGTCCAGAGAGTGCACTGGCACCAATGGGGATGCAGTGCCGTGAGTCCAGAGAGTGCACTGGCACCACTGGGGATGCACCCCGGTGAGTGCAGAGAGTGCACTGGCACCACTGGGGATGCACCATGGTGAGTCCAGAGAGCGCACTGGCACCACTGGGGATGCAGTGCAGTGAGTCCAGAGACTGCACTGGCACCACCAGGGATGCAGTGCCGTGAGTCCAGAGAGTGCACTGGCACCACTGGGGATGCAGTGCAGTGAGTCCAGAGAGTGCACTGGCACCACTGGGAATTCAGTGCAGTGGGTCCAGAGAGTCCACTAGCAGCACAGGGGATGCAGTGCAGTGAGTCCAGAGAGTGCACTGGCACCACTGGGGATGCAGTGCAGTGAGTCCAGAGAGTGCACTGGCACCACTGGAGATGCAGTGCAGTGAGTCCAGAGAGTGTACTGGCACCACTGGGGATGCAGTGCAGTGAGTCCAGAGAGTGCACTGGCACCACTGGGGATGCACTGCAATGAGTCCAGAGAGTGCTCAGGCACCAATGGCGATGCAGTGCAGTGAGTCCAGAGAGTGCACTGGCACCACTGGGGATGCAGTGGAGTGAGTCCAGAGAGTACCCTGGCACCACTGGGGATGCAGTGCAGTGAGTCCAGAGAGTGCACTGGCAATACTGGGGATGCAGTGCCGTTGGTCCAGAGAGTGCACTGGCACCACTGGGGATGCAGTGCCGTGAGTCCAGAGAGTGCACTGGCACCACTGGGGATGCAGTGCAGTGAGTCCAGAGAGTGCACTGGCACCACTGGGGATGCAGTGCTGTGAGTCCAGAGAGTGCACTGGCACCACTGGGGATGCAGTGCAGTGAGTCCAGAAGGTCCACTGACACCACTGGGGATGCAGTGCAGTGAGTCCAGAGAGTGCACTGGCACCAATGGCAATGCAGTGCAGTGAGTCCAGAGAGTGCAGTGGCACCACTGGGGATGCACTGCAGTGAGTCCAGAGAGTACACGGGCCCCACTGGGGATGCAGTGCAGTGAGTCCACAGAGGGCACTGGCACCACTGGGAATGCAGTGCAGTGAGTCCAGAGCGTGCACTGGCACCCCTGGGGATGCAGTGCAGTGAGTCCAGAGAGTGCACTGGCACCACTGGGGATGCAGTGCAGTGAGTCCAGAGAGTGCACTGGCACCACTGGGGATGCAGTGCCGTGAGTCCAGAGAGTGCACTGGCACCAGTGGGGACGCAGTGCAGTGAGTCCACAGTGTGCACTGGCACCACTGGGGATACACTGCAGAGAGTCCAGAGAGTGCACTTGCACCACTGGGGATGCAGTGCGGTGAGTCCAGAGAGTGCACTAGCACCACTGGGGATGCAGTGCAGTGAGTCCAGAGAGTGCCCAGGCACCACTGGGGATGCAGTGCAGTGAGTCCAGAGAGTACCCTGGCACCACTGGGGATGCAGTGCAGTGAGTCCAGAGAGTGCACTGGCACCACTGGGGATGCAGTGCAGTGAGTCCAGAGAGTACCCTGGCACCAGTGGGGATGCAGTGCAGTGAGTCCAGAGAGTTCACTGGCACCACTGGGGATGCAGTGCCGTGAGTCCAGAGAGTGCACTGGCACCACTGGGGATGCAGTGCCGTGAGTCCACAGTGTGCACTGGCACCACTGGGGATGCAGTGCAGTGACTCCAGAGAGTGCACTGGCACCACTGGGGATGCAGTGCAGTGAGTCCAGAGAGTGCACTTGCACCACTGGGGATGCAGTGTAGTGAGTCCAGAGAGTGCACTGGCACCACTGGGGATGCAGTGCAGTGAGTCCAGAGAGTGCACTGGCACCACTGGGGATGCAGTGCAGTGAGTCCAGAGAGTGCACTGGCACCACTGGGGATGCACCCCGGTGAGTCCAGAGAGTGCACTGGCACCACTGGGGATGCAGTGCAGTGAGTCCAGAGAGTGCACTGGCACCACTGGGAATTCAGTGCAGTGGGTACAGAGAGTGCACTGGCACCACTGGGGATGCAGTGCAGTGAGTCCAGAGAGTGCACTGGCACCACTGGGGATGCAGGTCAGTGAGTGCAGAGAGTGCACTGGCACCACTGGGGATGCAGTGCAGTGAGCCCAGAGAGTGCACTGGCACCACTGGGGATGCAGTGCCGTGAGTCCAGAGAGTGCACTGGAACCACTGGGGATGCAGTGCAGTGAGTCCAGAGAGTGCACTGGCACCACTGGGGATGCACCCCGGTGATTCCAGAGAGTGCACTGGCACCACTGGGGATGGAGTGCAGTGAGTCCAGAGAGTGCACTGGCACCACCGGTGATGCAGTGCCGTGAGTACAGGGAGTGCACTGGCACCCCTGGGGATGCAGTGCAGTGAGTCTAGAGAGTGCACTGGCACCACTGGGAATTCAGTGCAGTGGGTACAGAGAGTGCACTGGCACCACTGGGGATGCAGTGCAGTGAGTCCAGAGAGTGCACTGGCACCACTGGGGATGCAGTGCAGTGAGTCCAGAGAGTGCACTGGCACCACTGGGGATGCAGTGCAGTGAGTCCAGAGAGTGCGCTGGCACCACTGGGGATGCACTGCAGTGAGTCCAGAGAGTGCACTGGCACCACTGGTGATGCAGTGCCGTGAGTCCAGAGAGTGCACTGGCACCACTGGGGATGCATTGCAGTGAGTCCAGAGAGTACACTGGCCCCACTGGGGATGCAGTGCAGTGAGTCCACAGATGGCACTGGCACCACTGGGGATGCAGTGCAGTGAGTCCAGAGAGTGCACTGGCACCACTGGGGATGCAGTGCAGTGAGTCCAGGGAGTGCACTGGCACCACTGGGGATGCAGTGCAGTGAGTCCAGAGAGTGCACTGGCACCAATGGGGATGCAGTGCCGTGAGTCCAGAGAGTGCACTGGCACCACTGGGGATGCACCCCGGTGAGTGCAGAGAGTGCACTGGCACCACTGGGGATGCACCGTGGTGAGTCCAGAGAGCGCACTGGCACCACTGGAGGTGCAGTGCAGTGAGTCCAGAGAGTGCACTGGCACCAATGGCGATGATGTGCAGTGAGTCCAGAGAGTGCCTTGGCACCACTGGGGATGCAGTGCAGTGAGTCCAGAGAGTGCACTGGCACCACTGGGAATTCAGTGCAGTGGGTCCAGAGAGTCCACTGGCAGCACAGGGGATGCAGTGCAGTGAGTCCAGAGAGTGCACTGGCACCACTGGGGATGCAGTGCAGTGAGTCCAGAGAGTGCACTGGCACCACTGGAGATGCAGTGCAGTGAGTCCAGAGAGTGTACTGGCACCACTGGGGATGCAGTGCAGTGAGTCCAGAGAGTGCACTGGCACCACTGGGGATGCACTGCAATGAGTCCAGAGAGTGCTCTGGCACCAATGGCGATGCAGTGCAGTGAGTCCAGAGAGTTCACTGGCACTACTGGGGATGCAGTGCAGTGAGTCCAAGAGTACCCTGGCACCACTGGGGATGCAGTGCAGTGAGTCCAGAGAGTGCACTGGCAATACTGGGGATGCAGTGCCGTTGGTCCAGAGAGTGCACTGGCACCACTGGGGATGCAGTGCCGTGAGTCCAGAGAGTGCACTGGCACCACTGGGGATGCAGTGCAGTGAGTCCAGAGAGTGCACTGGCACCACTGGGGATGCAGTGCTGTGAGTCCAGAGAGTGCACTGGCACCACTGGGGATGCAGTGCAGTGAGTCCAGAAGGTCCACTGACACCACTGGGGATGCAGTGCAGTGAGTCCAGAGAGTGCACTGGCACCAATGGCAATGCAGTGCAGTGAGTCCAGAGAGTGCACTGGCACCACTGGGGATGCACTGCAGTGAGTCCAGAGAGTACACGGGCCCCACTGGGGATGCAGTGCAGTGAGTCCACAGAGGGCACTGGCACCACTGGGGATGCAGTGCAGTGAGTCCAGAGAGTGCACTGGCACCACTGGGGATGCAGTGCAGTGAGTCCAGGGAGTGCACTGGCACCACCGGGTATGCAGTGCAGTGAGTCCAGAGAGTGCGCTGGCACCACTGGGGATGCAGTGCCGTGACTCCAGAGAGTGCACTGGCACCACTGGGGATGCAGTGCAGTGAGTCCAGAGAGTGCACTGGTACCACTGGGGATGCAGTGTAGTGAGTCCAGAGAGTGCACTGGCACCACTGGGGATGCAGTGCAGTGAGTCCAGAGAGTGCACTGGTACCACTGGGGATGCAGTGCAGTGAGTCCAGAGAGTGCACTGGCACCACTGGGGATGCACCCCGGTGAGTCCAGAGAGTGCACTGGCACCACTGGGGATGCACCCCGGTGAGTCCAGAGAGTGCACTGGCACCACTGGGGATGCAGTGCAGTGAGTCCAGAGATGCACTTGCACCACTGGGAATTCAGTGCAGTGGGTACAGAGAGTACACTGGCACCACTGGGGATGCAGTGCAGTGACTCAAGAGAGTGCACTGGCACAACTGGGGATGCAGGTCAGTGAGTCCAGAGAGTGCACTGGCACCACTGGGGATGCAGTGCCGTGAGTCCAGAGAGTGCACTGGCACCACTGGGGATGCAGTGCCGTGAGTCCAGAGAGTGCACTGGCACCACTGGGGATGCAGTGCAGTGAGTAAAGAGAGTGCACTGGCACCACTGGGGATGCACCCCGGTGAGTCCAGAGAGTGCACTGGCACCACTGGGGATGCAGTGCAGTGAGTCCAGAGAGTGCGCTGGCACCACTGGGGATGCACCCCGGTGAGTGCAGAGAGTGCACTGGCACCCCTGGGGATGCAGTGCAGTGAGTCTAGAGAGTGCACTGGCACCACTGGGAATTCAGTGCAGTGGGTACAGAGAGTGCACTGGCACCACTGGGGATGCAGTGCAGTGAGTCCAGAGAGTGCACTGGCACCACTGGGGATGCAGTGCAGTGAGTCCAGGGAGTGCACTGGCACCACTGGGGATGCAGTGCAGTGAGTCCAGAGAGTGCACTGGCACCAATGGGGATGCAGTGCTGTGAGTCCAGAGAGTGCACTGGCACCACTGGGGATGCACCGCGGTGAGTCCAGAGACTGCACTGGCACCACTGGGGATGCACCCTGGTGAGTCCAGAGAGCGCACTGGCACCACTGGGGGTGCAGTGCAGTGAGTCCAGAGAGTGCACTGGCACCACCGGTGATGCAGTGCCGTGAGTCCAGAGAGTGCACTGGCACCACTGGGGATGCAGTGCAGTGAGTCCAGAGAGTGCACAGGCACCACTGGGAATTCAGTGCAGTGGGTCCAGAGAGTCCACTGGCACCACTGGGGATGCAGTGCCGTGAGTCCAGAGAGTGCACTGGCACCACTGGGGATGCAGTGCAGTGAGTCCAGAGAGTGCACTGGCACCACTGGAGATGCAGTGCAGTGAGTCCAGAGAGTGTACTGGCACCAATGGGGATGCAGTGCAGTGAGTCCAGAGAGTGCACTGGCACCACTGGGGATGCAGTGCAGTGAGTCCAGAGAGTGCACTGGCACCACTGGGGATGCACTGCAATGAGTCCAGAGAGTGCTCTGGCACCAATGGCGATGATGTGCAGTGAGTCCAGAGAGTGCCTTGGCACCACTGGGGATGCAGTGCAGTGAGTCCAGAGAGTACCCTGGCACCACTGGGGATGCAGTGCAGTGAGTCCAGAGAGTGCACTGGCAATACTGGGGATGCAGTGCCGTTGGTCCAGAGAGTGCACTAGCACCACTGGGGATGCAGTGCCGTGAGTCCAGAGTGTGCACTGGCACCACTGGCGATGCAGTGCAGTGAGTCCAGAGAGTGCACTGGCACCACTGGGGATGCAGTACAGTGAGTCCAGAGAGTGCACTGGCACCACTGGGGATGCAGTGCAGTGTCTCCAGAAGGTCCACTGACACCACTGGGGATGGAGTGCAGTGAGTCCAGAGAGTGCACTGGCACCACTGGGGATGCAGTGCAGTGACTCAAGAGAGTGCACTGGCACCACTGGGGATGCAGGTCAGTGAGTCCAGAGAGTGCACTGGCACCACTGGGGATGCAGTGCAGTGAATCCACAGAGGGCAGTGGCACCACTGGGGATGCAGTGCAGTGAGTCCAGAGAGTGCACTGGCACCACTGGGGATGCAGTGCAGTGAGTCCAGAGAGTGCACTGGCACCACTGGGGATGCACCCCGGTGAGTCCAGAGAGTGCACTGGCACCAATGGGGATGCAGTGCCGTGAGTCCAGAGAGTGCACTGGCACCACTGGGGATGCACCCCGCTGAGTCCAGAGAGTGCAGTGGCACCACTGGGGATGCACTGCTGTGAGACCAGAGAGTGCACTGGCACCACTGGGGATGCAGTGCAGTGACTCCAGAGAGCACACTGGAACCACTGGTGATGCACTGCAGTGAGTCCAGAGAGTGCACTGGCACCACTGGGGATGCAGTGCAGTGAGTCCAGAAGGTCCACTGGCACCACTGGGGATGCACTGCAGTGAGTCCAGAGAGTGCACTGGCACCACTGGGGATGCAGTGCAGTGAGTCCAGAGAGTGCACTGGCACCACTGGGGACGCATTGCAGTGAGTCCAGAGAGTGCACTGGCACCACTGGGGATGCACTGCAGTGAGTCCAGAGAGTACACTGGCCCCATAGGGGATGCAGTGCAGTGAGTCCACAGAGGGCACTGGCACCACTGGGGATGCAGTGCAGTGAGTCCAGAGAGTGCACTGGCACCACTGGGGATGCAGTGCAGTGAGTCCAGGGAGTGCACTGGCACCACTGGGGATGCAGTGCAGTGACTCCAGAGAGTGCACTGGCACCACTGGGGATGCAGTGCAGTGAGTCCAGAGAGTGCACTGGCACCACAGGGGATACACCCCGGTGAGTCCAGAGAGTCCACTGGCACCACTGGGGATGCAGTGCAGTGAGTCCAGAGAGTGCACTGGCACCACCGGGGATGCAATTCCGTGAGTCCAGAGAGTGCACTGGCACCCCTGTGGATGCAGTGCAGTGAGTCTAGAGAGTGCACTGGCACCACTGGGGATGCAGTGCAGTGGGTACAGAGAGTGCACTGGCACCACTGGGGATTCAGTGCAGTGACTCCAGAGAGTGTACTGGCACCACTGGGGATGCAGCGCAGTGAGTCCAGAGAGTGCACTGGCACCACTGGGGATGCAGTGCAGTGAGTCCAGAGAGTGCACTGGCACCACTGGGGATGCAGTGCAGTGAGTCCAGAGAGTGCGCTGGCACCACTGGGGATGCAGTGCAGTGAGTCCAGAGAGTGCACTGGCACCACTGGGGATGCAGTGCAGTGAGTCCAGAGAGTGCACTGGCACCACTGGGGATGCAGTGCAGTGAGTCCAGAGAGTGCACTGGCACCACTAGGTATGCACTGCAGTGAGACCAGAGATTGCACTAGCACCACTGGGGATGCAGTGCAGTGAGTCCAGAGAGTGCACTGGCACCACTGGGGATGCAGTGCAGTGAGTCCAGAGAGTGCACTGGTACGATTGGGGATGCAGTGCAGTGAGTCCACAGAGGGCACTGGCACCACTGGGGATGCAGTGCAGTGAGTCCAGAGAGTGCACTGGCACCACTGCGGATGCAGTGCAGTGAGTCCAGGGAGTGCACTGGCACCACTGGGGATGCAGTGCAGTGAGTCCAGAGAGTGCACTGGCACCAATGGGGATGCAGTGCCGTGAGTCCAGAGAGTGCACTGGCACCACTGGGGATGCACCCCGGTGAGTCCAGAGAGTACACTGGTACCACTGGGGATGCAGTGCAGTGAGTCCAGAGAGTGCACTGGCACCACCGGGGATGCAGTGCCGTGAATCCAGAGAGTGCACTGGCACCACTGGGGATGCACTGCAGTGAGTCCAGAGAGTGCACTGGCAACACCGGGGATGCAGTGCCGTGAGTCCAGGGAGTGCACTGGCACCCCTGGGGATGCAGTGCAGTGAGTCTAGAGAGTGCACTGGCACCACTGGGAATTCAGTGCAGTGGGTACAGAGAGTGCACTGGCACCACTGGGGATGCAGTGCAGTGAGTCCAGAGAGTGCACTGGCACCACTGGGGATGCAGTGCAGTGAGTCCAGAGAGTGCACTGGCACCACTGGGGATGCAGTGCAGTGAGTCCAGGGAGAGCACTGGCACCACTGGGGATGCAGTGCAGTGAGTCCAGAGAGTGCACTGGCACCAATGGGGATGCAGTGCCGTGAGTCCAGAGAGTGCACTGGCACCACTGGGGATGCACCCCGGTGAGTCCAGAGAGTACACTGGCACCACTGGGGATGCACTGCAGTGAGTCCAGAGAGTGCACTGGCACCACCGGGGATGCAGTGCCGTGAATCCAGAGAGTGCACTGGCACCACTGGGGATGCAGTGCAGTGAGTCCAGAGAGTGCACTGGCACCACTGGGGATGCACTGCAGTGAGTCCAGAGAGTGCACTGGCAACACCGGGGATGCAGTGCCGTGAGTCCAGGGAGTGCACTGGCACCCCTGGGGATGCAGTGCAGTGAGTCTAGAGAGTGCACTGGCACCACTGGGGATGCAGTGCAGTGGGTACAGAGAGTGCACTGGCAGCACTGGGGATGCAGTGCCGTGAGTCCAGAGAGTGCACTGGCACCACTGGGGATGCAGTGTAGTGAGTCCAGAGAGTGCACTGGCACCACTGGAGATGCAGTGCAGTGAGTCCAGAGAGTGTACTGGCACCAATGGGGATGCAGTGCAGTGAGTCCAGAGAGTGCACTGGCACCACTGGGGATGCAGTGCAGTGAGTCCAGAGAGTGCACTGGCACCACTGGGGATGCACTGCAATGAGTCCAGAGAGTGCTCTGGCACCAATGGCGATGATGTGCAGTGAGTCCAGAGAGTGCCTTGGCACCACTGGGGATGCAGTGCAGTGAGTCCAGAGAGTACCCTGGCACCACTGGGGATGCAGTGCAGTGAGTCCAGAGAGTGCACTGGCAATACTGGGGATGCAGTGCCGTTGGTCCAGAGAGTGCACTAGCACCACTGGGGATGCAGTGCCGTGAGTCCAGAGTGTGCACTGGCACCACTGGCGATGCAGTGCAGTGAGTCCAGAGAGTGCACTGGCACCACTGGGGATGCAGTACAGTGAGTCCAGAGAGTGCACTGGCACCACTGGGGATGCAGTGCAGTGTCTCCAGAAGGTCCACTGACACCACTGGGGATGCAGTGCAGTGAGTCCAGAGAGTGCACTGGCACCACTGGGGATGCAGTGCAGTGACTCAAGAGAGTGCACTGGCACCACTGGGGATGCAGGTCAGTGAGTCCAGAGAGTGCACTGGCACCACTGGGGATGCAGTGCAGTGAATCCACAGAGGGCACTGGCACCACTGGGGATGCATTGCAGTGAGTCCAGAGAGTGCACTGGCACCACTGGGGATGCAGTGCAGTGAGTCCAGAGAGTGCACTGGCACCACTGGGGATGCACCCCGGTGAGTCCAGAGAGTGCACTGGCACCAATGGGGATGCAGTGCCGTGAGTCCAGAGAGTGCACTGGCACCACTGGGGATGCACCCCGGTGAGTCCAGAGAGTGCACTGGCACCACTGGGGATGCACTGCTGTGAGACCAGAGAGTGCACTTGCACCACTGGGGATGCAGTGCGGTGACTCCAGAGAGCACACTGGAACCACTGGGGATGCACTGCAGTGAGTCCAGAGAGTGCACTGGCACCACTGGGGATGCAGTGCAGTGAGTCCAGAAGGTCCACTGGCACCACTGGGGATGCACTGCAGTGAGTCCAGAGAGTGCACTGGCACCACTGGGGATGCAGTGCAGTGAGTCCAGAGAGTGCACTGGCACCACTGGGGATGCATTGCAGTGAGTCCAGAGAGTGCACTGGCACCACTGGGGATGCAATGCAGTGAGTCCAGAGAGTACACTGGCCCCATAGGGGATGCAGTGCAGTGAGTCCACAGAGGGCACTGGCACCACTGGGGATGCAGTGCAGTGAGTCCAGAGAGTGCACTGGCACCACTGGGGATGCAGTGCAGTGAGTCCAGGGAGTGCACTGGCACCACTGGGGATGCAGTGCAGTGACTCCAGAGAGTGCACTGGCACCACTGGGGATGCAGTGCAGTGAGTCCAGAGAGTGCACTGGCACCACAGGGGATACACCCCGGTGAGTCCAGAGAGTCCACTGGCACCACTGGGGATGCAGTGCAGTGAGTCCAGAGAGTGCACTGGCACCACCGGGGATGCAATTCCGTGAGTCCAGAGAGTGCACTGGCACCCCTGTGGATGCAGTGCAGTGAGTCTAGAGAGTGCACTGGCACCACTGGGGATGCAGTGCAGTGGGTACAGAGAGTGCACTGGCACCACTGGGGATGCAGTGCAGTGACTCCAGAGAGTGTACTGGCACCACTGGGGATGCAGCGCAGTGAGTCCAGAGAGTGCACTGGCACCACTGGGGATGCACTGCAGTGAGTCCAGAGAGTGCACTGGCACCACTGGGGATGCAGTGCAGTGAGTCCAGAGAGTGCGCTGGCACCACTGGGGATGCAGTGCAGTGAGTCCAGAGAGTGCTCTGGCACCACTGGGGATGCAGTGCAGTGAGTCCAGAGAGTGCACTGGCACCACTGGGGATGCAGTGCAGTGAGTCCAGAGAGTGCACTGGCACCACTAGGTATGCACTGCAGTGAGACCAGAGATTGCACTGGCACCACTGGGGATGCAGTGCAGTGAGTCCAGAGAGTGCACTGGCACCACTGGGGATGCAGTGCAGTGAGTCCAGAGAGTGCACTGGTACGATTGGGGATGCAGTGCAGTGAGTCCACAGAGGGCACTGGCACCACTGGGGATGCAGTGCAGTGAGTCCAGAGAGTGCACTGGCACCACTGGGGATGCAGTGCAGTGAGTCCAGGGAGTGCACTGGCACCACTGGGGATGCAGTGCAGTGAGTCCAGAGAGTGCACTGGCACCAATGGGGATGCAGTGCCGTGAGTCCAGAGAGTGCACTGGCACCACTGGGGATGCACCCCGGTGAGTCCAGAGAGTACACTGGCACCACTGGGGATGCAGTGCAGTGAGTCCAGAGAGTGCACTGGCACCACCGGGGATGCAGTGCCGTGAATCCAGAGAGTGCACTGGCACCACTGGGGATGCAGTGCAGTGAGTCCAGAGAGTGCACTGGCACCACTGGGGATGCAGTGCAGTGAGTCCAGAGAGTGCACTGGCAACACCGGGGATGCAGTGCCGTGAGTCCAGGGAGTGCACTGGCACCCCTGGGGATGCAGTGCAGTGAGTCTAGAGAGTGCACTGGCACCACTGGGAATTCAGTGCAGTGGGTACAGAGAGTGCACTGGCACCACTGGGGATGCAGTGCAGTGAGTCCAGAGAGTGCACTGGCACCACTGGGGATGCAGTGCAGTGAGTCCAGAGAGTGCACTGGCACCACTGGGGATGCAGTGCAGTGAGTCCAGGGAGTGCACTGGCACCACTGGGGATGCAGTGCAGTGAGTCCAGAGAGTGCACTGGCACCAATGGGGATGCAGTGCCGTGAGTCCAGAGAGTGCACTGGCACCACTGGGGATGCACCCCGGTGAGTCCAGAGAGTACACTGGCACCACTGGGGATGCACTGCAGTGAGTCCAGAGAGTGCACTGGCACCACCGGGGATGCAGTGCCGTGAATCCAGAGAGTGCACTGGCACCACTGGGGATGCAGTGCAGTGAGTCCAGAGAGTGCACTGGCACCACTGGGGATGCACTGCAGTGAGTCCAGAGAGTGCACTGGCAACACCGGGGATGCAGTGCCGTGAGTCCAGGGAGTGCACTGGCACCACTGGAGATGCAGTGCAGTGAGTCTAGAGAGTGCACTGGCACCACTGGGAATTCAGTGCAGTGGGTACAGAGAGTGCACTGGCACCACTGGGGATGCATTGCAGTGAGTCCAGAGAGTACACTGGCCCCACTGGGGATGCAGTGCAGTGAGTCCACAGAGGGCACTGGCACCACTGGGGATGCAGTGCAGTGAGTCCAGAGAGTGCACTGGCACCACTGGGGATGCAGTGCAGTGAGTCCAGGGAGTGCACTGGCACCACAGGGGATGCAGTGCAGTGAGTCCAGAGAGTGCACTGGCACCAATGGGGATGCAGTGCCGTGAGTCCAGAGAGTGCACTGTCACCACTGGGGATGCACCCCGGTGAGTGCAGAGAGTGCACTGGCACCCCTGCGGATGCACCCTGGTGAGTCCAGAGAGCGCACGGGCACCACTGGGGGTTCAGTGCAGTGAGTCCAGAGAGTGCACTGGCACCACCGGGAATGCAGTGCCGTGAGTCCAGAGAGTGCACTGGCACCACTGGGAATGCAGTGCAGTGAGTCCAGAAGGTCCACAGACACCACTGGGGATGCAGTGCAGTGAGTCCAGAGAGTGCACTGGCACCAATGGCAATGCAGTGCAGTGAGTCCAGAGAGTGCAGTGGCACCACTGGGGATGCACTGCAGTGAGTCCAGAGAGTACACGGGCCCCACTGGGGATGCAGTGCAGTGAGTCCACTGAGGGCACTGGCACCACTGGGGATGCAGTGCAGTGAGTCCAGAGAGTGCACTGGCACCACTGGGGATGCAGTGCAGTGAGTCCAGGGAGTGCACTGGCACCACTGGGGATGCAGTGCAGTGAGTCCAGAGAGTGCGCTGGCACCACTGGGGATGCACACCGGTGAGTCCAGAGAGTGCACTGGCACCACTGGGGATGCAGTGCCGTGACTCCAGAGAGTGCACTGGCACCACTGGGGATGCAGTGCAGTGAGTCCAGAGAGTGCACTGGCACCACTGGGGATGCAGTGTAGTGAGTCCAGAGAGTGCACAGGCACCACTGGGGATGCAGTGCAGTGAGTCCAGAGAGTGCACTGGCACCACTGGGGATGCAGTGCAGTGAGTCCAGAGAGTGCATTGGCACCACTGGGAATTCAGTGCAGTGGGTACAGAGAGTGCACTGGCACCACTGGGGATGCAGTGCAGTGACTCAAGAGAGTGCACTGGCACCAGTGGGGATGCAGGTCAGTGATAGCAGAGAGTGCACTGGCACCACTGGGGATGCAGTGCCGTGAGTCCAGAGAGTGCACTGGCACCACTGGGGATGCAGTGCAGTGAGTCCAGAGAGTGCACTGGCACCACTGGGGATGCACCCCGGTCAGTCCAGAGAGTGCACTGGCACCACTGGGGATGGAGTGCAGTGAGTCCAGGGAGTGCACTGGCACCACCGGGGATGCAGTGCCGTGAGTCCAGAGAGTGCACTTGCACCCCTGGGGATGCAGTGCAGTGAGTCTAGAGAGTGCACTGGCACCACTGGGAATTCAGTGCAGTGGGTACAGAGAGTGCACTGGCACCACTGGGGATGCAGTGCAGTGAGTCCAGAGAGTGCACTGGCACCACTGGGGATGCAGTGCAGTGAGTCCAGAGAGTGCACTGGCACCACCGGGGATGCAGTGCAGTGAGTCCAGAGAGTGCGCTGGCACCACTGGGGATGCACTGCAGTGAGTCCAGAGAGTGCACTGGCACCACTGGGGATGCAGTGCCGTGAGTCCAGGGAGTGCACTGGCACCACTGGGGATGCAGTGCAGTGAGTCCAGAGAGTGCACTGGCACCAATGGGGATGCAGTGCCGTGAGTCCAGAGAGTGCACTGGCCCCACTGGGGATGCAGTGCAGTGAGTCCAGGGAGTGCACTGGCACCACTGGGGATGCAGTGCAGTGAGTCCAGAGAGTGCACTGGCACCACCGGGAATTCAGTGCAGTGGGTCCAGAGAGTCCACTGGCAGCACTGGGGATGCAGTGCAGTGAGTCCAGAGAGTGCACTGGCACCACTGGGAATTCAGTGCAGTGAGTACAGAGAGTGCACTGGCACCACTGGGGATGCAGTGCAGTGACTCAAGAGAGTGCACTGGCACCACTGGGGATGCAGGTCAGTGATAGCAGAGAGTGCACTGGCACCACTGGGGATGCAGTGCAGTGAGTCCAGAGAGTGCACTGGCACCACTGGGGATTCAGTGCCGTGAGTCTAGAGAGTGCACTGGCACCACTGGGGATGCAGTGCAGTGAGTCCAGAGAGTGCACTGGCACCACTGAGGATGCACCCCGGTGACTCCAGAGAGTGCACTGGCACCACTGGGGATGGAGTGCAGTGAGTCCAGGGAGTGCACTGGCACCACCGGGGATGCAGTGCCGTGAGTCCAGAGAGTGCACTTGCACCCCTGGGGATGCAGTGCAGTGAGTCTAGAGAGTGCACTGGCACCACTGGGAATTCAGTGCAGTGGGTACAGAGAGTGCACTGGCACCACTGGGGATGCAGTGCAGTGAGTCCAGAGAGTGCACTGGCACCACTGGGGATGCAGTGCAGTGAGTCCAGAGAGTGCACTGGCACCACTGGGGATGCAGTACAGTGAGTCCAGAGAGTGCGCTGGCACCACTGGGGATGCACTGCAGTGAGTCCAGAGAGTGCACTGGCACCACTGGGGATGCAGTGCCGTGAGTCCAGAGAGTGCACTGGCACCACTGGGGATGCATTGCAGTGAGTCCAGAGAGTACACTGGCCCCACTGGGGATGCAGTGCAGTGAGTCCAGAGAGTGCACTGGCACCACTGGGGATGCAGTGCAGTGAGTCCAGAGAGTGCACTGGCACCACTGGGGATGCAGTGCAGTGAGTCCAGGGAGTGCACTGGCACCACTGGGGATGCAGTGCAGTGAGTCCAGAGAGTGCACTGGCACCAATGGGGATGCAGTGCCGTGAGTCCAGAGAGTGCACTGGCACCACTGGGGATGCACCCCGGTGAGTCCAGAGAGTGCACTGGCACCACTGGGGATGCACACTGATGAGTCCAGAGAGCGCACTGGCACCACTGGGGGTGCAGTGCAGTGAGTCCAGAGAGTGCACTGGCACCACCGGGGATGCAGTGCCATGAGTCCAGAGAGTGCACTGGCACCACTGGGGATGCAGTGCAGTGAGTCCAGAGAGTGCACTGGCACCACCGGGAATTCAGTGCAGTGGGTCCAGAGAGTCCACTGGCAGCACTGGGGATGCAGTGCCGTGAGTCCAGAGAGTGCACTGGCACCACTGGGGATGCAGTGCAGTGAGTCCAGAGAGTGCACTGGCACCACTGGAGATGCAGTGCAGTGAGTCCAGAGAGTGTACTGGCACCAATGGGGATGCAGTGCAGTGAGTCCAGAGAGTGCACTGGCTCCACTGGGGATGCAGTGTAATGAGTCCAGAGAGTGCACTGGCACCACTGGGGATGCACTGCAATGAGTCCAGAGAGTGCTCTGGCACCAATGGGGATGCAGTGCAGTGAGTCCAGAGAGTGCACTGGCACCACTGGGGATGCAGTGCAGTGAGTCCAGAGAGTACCCTGGCACCACTGGGGATGCAGTGCAGTGAGTCCAGAGAGTGCACTGGCACCACTGGGGATGCAGTGCCGTTGGTCCAGAGAGTGCACTAGGACCCCTGGGGATGCAGTGCCGTGAGTCCAGAGTGTGCACTGGCACCACTGGGGATGCAGTGCAGTGAGTCCAGAGAGTGCACTGGCACCACTGGGGATGCAGTGCTGTGAGTCCAGAGAGTGCACTGGCACCACTGGGGATGCAGTGCAGTGAGTCCAGAAGGTCCACTGACACCACTGGGGATGCAGTGCAGTGAGTCCAGAGAGTGCACTGGCACCAATGGCAATGCAGTGCAGTGAGTCCAGAGAGTGCAGTGGCACCACTGGGGATGCACTGCCGTGAGTCCAGAGAGTGCACTGGCACCACTGGGGATGCAGTGCAGTGAGTCCAGAGAGTGCACTGGCACCACTGGGGATGCAGTGCAGTGAGTCCAGAGAGTGCACTGGCACCACTGGGGATGCACTGTAGTAAGTGCAGAGAGTGCACTGGCACCACTGGGGATGCAGTGCAGTGTGTCCAGAGAGTGCACTGGCACCACTGGGGATGCAGTGCAGTGAGTCCAGAGAGTGCACGGGCACCCCTGGGGATGCAGTGCAGTGAACCAGAGAGTGCACTGGCACCACTGGGGATGCAGTGCAGTGAGTCCAGAGAGTGCACTGGCACCACTGGGGATGCAGTGCAGTGAGTCCAGGGAGTGCACTGGCACCAATGGGGATGCAGTGCAGCGAGTCCAGAGAGTGCACTGGCACCAATGGGGATGCAGTGCCGTGAGTCCAGAGAGTGCACTGGCACCACTGGGGATGCAGTGCAGTGAGTCCAGAGAGTGCACTGGCACCACTGGGGATGCAGTGCAGTGAGACCAGAGAGTGCACTGGCACCACTGGGGATGAAGTGCAGTGACTCCAGAGAGCACACTGGAACCACTGGGGATGCACTGCAGTGAGTCCAGAGAGTGCACTGGCACCAGTGGTGATGCAGTGCAGTGAGTCCCAAAGGTCCACTGGCACCACTGGGGATGCACTGCAGTGAGTCCAGAGAGTGCACTGGCACCACTGGGGATGCAGTGCAGTGAGTCCAGAGAGTGCACTGGCACCACTGGGGATGCATTGCAGTGAGTCCAGAGAGTGCACTGGCACCACTGGGGATGCACTGCAGTGAGTCCAGAGAGTACACTGGCCCCATAGGGGATGCAGTGCAGTGAGTCCACAGAGTGCACTGGCACCACTGGGGATGCAGTGCCGTGAGTCCAGAGAGTGCACTGGCACCACTGGGGATGCAGTGCAGTGAGTCCACAGAGTGCACTGGCACCACTGGGGATGCACTGCAGTGAGTCCAGAGAGTGCACTGGCACCACTGGGGATGCAGTGCAGTGAGTCCAGAGAGTGCACTTGCACCCCTGGGGATGCAGTGCAGTGAGTCTAGAGAGTGCACTGGCACCACTGGGAATTCAGTGCAGTGAGTACAGAGAGTGCACTGGCACCACTGGGGATGCAGTGCAGTGAGTCCAGAGAGTGCACTGGCACCACTGGGGATGCAGTGCAGTGAGTCCAGAGAGTGCACTGGCACCACCGGGGATGCAGTGCAGTGAGTCCAGAGAGTGCGCTGGCACCACTGGGGATGCACTGCAGTGAGTCCAGAGAGTGCGCTGGCACCACTGGGGATGCAGTGCCGTGAGTCCAGAGAGTGCACTGGCACCACTGGGGATGCATTGCAGTGAGTCCAGAGAGTACACTGGCCCCACTGGGGATGCAGTGCAGTGAGTCCAGAGAGTGCACTGGCACCACTGGGGATGCAGTGCAGTGACTCCAGAGAGTGCACTGGCACCACTGGGGATGCAGTGCAGTGAGTCCAGGGAGTGCACTGGCACCACTGGGGATGCAGTGCAGTGAGTCCAGAGAGTGCACTGGCACCAATGGGGATGCAGTGCCGTGAGTCCAGAGAGTGCACTGGCACCACTGGGGATGCACCCCGGTGAGTCCAGAGAGTGCACTGGCACCACTGGGGATGCACCCTGGTGAGTCCAGAGAGCGCACTGGCACCACTGGGGGTTCAGTGCAGTGAGTCCAGAGAGTGCACTGGCACCAATGGGGATGCAGTGCCGTGAGTCCAGAGAGTGCAGTGGCACCACTGGGGATGCAGTGCAGTGAGTCCAGACAGTGCACTGGCACCACTGGGGATGCAGTGCAGTGAGACCAGAGAGTGCACTGGCACCACTGGGGATGAAGTGCAGTGACTCCAGAGAGCACACTGGAACCACTGGGGATGCACTGCAGTGAGTCCAGAGAGTGCACTGGCACCAGTGGTGATGCAGTGCAGTGAGTCCCAAAGGTCCACTGGCACCACTGGGGATGCACTGCAGTGAGTCCAGAGAGTGCACTGGCACCACTGGGGATGCAGTGCAGTGAGTCCAGAGAGTGCACTGGCACCACTAGGGATGCACTGCAGTGAGTCCAGAGAGTACACTGGCCCCATAGGGGATGCAGTGTAGTGAGTCCACAGAGGGCACTGGCACCACTGGGGATGCAGTGCAGTGAGTCCAGAGAGTGCACTGGCACCACTGGGGATGCACCCCGGTGAGTCCAGGGAGTGCACTGGCACCACTGGGGATGCAGTGCAGTGACTCCAGAGAGTGCACTGGCACCACTGGGGATGCAGTGCAGTGAGTCCAGAAGGTCCACTGACACCACTGGGGATGCACTGCAGTGAGTCCAGAGAGTGAACTGGCACCACTGGGGATGCAGTTCAGTGAGTCCAGAGAGTGCACTGGCACCAATGGGTATGCAGTGCCGTGAGTCCAGAGAGTGCACTGGCACCACTGGGGATGCACCCCGGTGAGTCCAGAGAGTACACTGGCACCACTGGGGATGCAGTGCAGTGAGTCCAGAGAGTGCACTGGCACCTCCGGGGATGCAGTGCCGTGAATCCAGAGAGTGCACTGGCACCACTGGGTATGCAGTGCAGTGAGTCCAGAGAGTGCACTGGCACCACTGGGAATTCAGTGCAGTGGGTCCAGATAGTCCACTGGCAGCACTGGGGATGCAGTGCAGTGAGTCCAGAGAGTGAACTGGCAGCACTGGGGATGCAGTGCAGTGAGTCCAGAGAGTGCACTGGCACCACTGGGGATGCAGTGCCGTGAGTCCAGAGAGTGCACTGGCACCACTGGGGATGCACTGCAATGAGTCCAGAGAGTGCACTGGCACCACTGGGGATGCAGTGCAGTGAGTCCAGAGAGTGCACTGGCACCACTGGGGATGCACCCCGGTGAGTCCAGAGAGTGCACTGGCACCACTGGGCATGCACTGCAGTGAGTCCAGAGAGTGCACTGGCACCACTGGGGATGCAGTGCAGTGAGTCCAGAGAGCGCACTGGCACCACTGGGGATGCACTGCAATGAGTCCAGAGAGTGCACTGGCACCAATGGCGCTGCAGTGCAGTGAGTCCAGAGAGTGCCTTGGCACCACTGGGGATGCAGTGCAGTGAGTCCAGAGAGTACCCTGGCACCACTGGGGATGCAGTGCAGTGAGTCCAGAGAGTGCACTGGCAACACTGGGGATGCAGTGCAGTGAGTCAAGAGAGTGCACTGGCACCACTGGGGATGCACTGCCGTGAGTCCAGAGAGTGCACTGGCACCACTGGGGATGCACTGCAGTGAGACCAGAGATTGCACTGGTACTATTGGGGATGCACTGCAGTGAGTCCAGAGAGTGCACTGGCACCACTGGGGATGCAGTGCGGTGAGTCCAGAGAGTGCACTGGCACCACTGGGGATGCACTGCCGTGAGTCCAGAGAGTGCACTGGCACCACTGGGGATGCAGTGCAGTGAGTCCAGAGAGTGCATTGGCACCACTGGGGATGCACTGTAGTAAGTGCAGAGAGTGCACTGGCACCACTGGGGATGCAGTGCAGTGTGTCCAGAGAGTGCACTGGCACCACTGGGGATGCAGTGCAGTGAGTCCAGAGAGTGCACGGGCACCCCTGGGGATGCAATGCAGTGAACCAGAGAGTGCACTGGCACCACTGGGGATGCAGTGCAGTGAGTCCAGAGAGTGCACTGGCACCACTGGGGGTGCAGTGCAGTGAGTCCAGAGAGTGCACTGGCACCACTGGGGATGCAGTGCCGTGAGTCCAGAGAGTGCACTGGCACCAGTGGAGATGCAGTGCAGTGAGTCCAGAGAGTGCACTGGCACCACTGGGGATGCAGTGCAGTGAGTCCAGAGAGTGCACTGGCCCCGCTGGAGATGCAGTGCAGTGAGTCCAGAGAGTGCACTGGCACCACCTGGGATGCAGTGCAGTGAGCCCAGAGAGTGCACTGGCACCACTGGGGATGCAGTGCAGTGAGTCCAGAGAGTGCACTGGCACCACTGGGGATGCAGTGCAGTGAGTCCAGAGAGTGCACTGGCACCACTGAGGATGCAGTGCAGTGAGTCCAGAGAGTGCACTGGCACCACTGGGGATGCAGTGCCGTGAGTCCAGAGAGTGCACTGGCACCACTGGGGATGCAGTGCAGTGAGTCCAGAGAGTGCACTGGCACCACTGGGGATGCAGTGCAGTGAGTCCAGAGAGTGCACTGTCACCACTGGGGATGCACTGCATTGACTCAAGAGAGTGCACTGGCACCACTGGGGATGCAGTGCAGTGAGTCCAGAGAGTGCACTGGCACCACTGGGGATGCATTGCAGTGAGTCCAGAGAGTGCACTGGCAACACTGGGGATGCAGTGCAGTGAGTCAAGAGAGTGCACTGGCACCACTGGGGATGCACTGCCGTGAGTCCAGAGAGTGCACTGGCACCACTGGGGATGCACTGCAGTGAGACCAGAGATTGCACTGGTACTATTGGGGATGCACTGCAGTGAGTCCAGAGAGTGCACTGGCACCACTGGGGATGCAGTGCGGTGAGTCCAGAGAGTGCACTGGCACCACTGGGGATGCACTGCCGTGAGTCCAGAGAGTGCACTGGCACCACTGGGGATGCAGTGCAGTGAGTCCAGAGAGTGCACTGGCACCACTGGGGATGCACTGTAGTAAGTGCAGAGAGTGCACTGGCACCACTGGGGATGCAGTGCAGTGTGTCCAGAGAGTGCACTGGCACCACTGGGGATGCAGTGCAGTGAGTCCAGAGAGTGCACCGGCACCCCTGGGGATGCAGTGCAGTGAACCAGAGAGTGCACTGGCACCACTGGGGATGCAGTGCAGTGAGTCCAGAGAGTGCACTGGCACCACTGGGGGTGCAGTGCAGTGAGTCCAGAGAGTGCACTGGCACCACTGGGGATGCAGTGCCGTGAGTCCAGAGAGTGCACTGGCACCAGTGGAGATGCAGTGCAGTGAGTCCAGAGAGTGCACTGGCACCACTGGGGATGCAGTGCAGTGAGTCCAGAGAGTGCACTGGCCCCGCTGGAGATGCAGTGCAGTGAGTCCAGAGAGTGCACTGGCACCACCTGGGATGCAGTGCAGTGAGCCCAGAGAGTGCACTGGCACCACTGGGGATGCAGTGCAGTGAGTCCAGAGAGTGCACTGGCACCACTGGGGATGCAGTGCAGTGAGTCCAGAGAGTGCACTGGCACCACTGAGGATGCAGTGCAGTGAGTCCAGAGAGTGCACTGGCACCACTGGGGATGCAGTGCCGTGAGTCCAGAGAGTGCACTGGCACCACTGGGGATGCACCCCGGTGAGTCCAGAGAGTACACTGGCACCACTGGGGATGCAGTGCAGTGAGTCCAGAGAGTGCACTGTCACCACTGGGGATGCACTGCATTGACTCAAGAGAGTGCACTGGCACCACTGGGGATGCAGTGCAGTGAGTCCAGAGAGTGCACTGGCACCACTGGGGATGCATTGCAGTGAGTCCAGAGAGTGCACTGGCACCACTGGGGATGCAGTGCAGTGAGTCCACAGAGGGCACTGGCACCACTGGGGATGCAGTGCAGTGAGTCCAGAGAGTGCACTGGCACCACTGGGGATTCATTGCATTGAGTCCAAAGAGTGCACTGGCACCATTGGTGATGCACTGCAGTGAGTCCAGAGAGTGCACTGGCACCACTGGGGATGCAGTGCAGTGAGTCCAGAGAGTGCACTGGCACCCCTGGGGATGCAGTGCAGTGAGCTCAGAGAGTGCACTGGCACCACTGGGGATGCAGTGCGGTGAGTCCAGAGAGTGCACTGGCACCACTGGGGATGCAGTGCAGTGAGTCCAGAGAGTGCACTGGCACAACTGGGGATGCACCCCGGTGAGTCCAGAGAGTGCACTGGCACCACTGGGGATGCACCCCGGCAAGTCCAGAGAGTGCACTGGCACCACTGGGCATGCACTGCAGTGAGTCCAGAGAGTGCACTGGCACCACTGGTGATGCACTGCAGTGAGTCCAGAGAGTGCACTGGCACCACTGGGGATGCAGTGCAGTGAGTCCAGAGAGTGCACTGGCACCACTGGGGATGCAGTGCGGTGAGTCCAGAGAGTGCACTGGCACCACTGGGGATGCACTGCAGTGAGTCCAGAGAGTGCACTGGCACCACTGAGGATGCACCCCGGCAAGTCCAGAGAGTGAACTGGCACCACTGGGGATGCAGTGCAGTGAGTCCAGAGAGTGCACTGGCACCACTGGGGATGCAGTGCAGTGAGTCCAGAGAGTGCACTGGCACCACTGGGGATGCAGTGCAGTGAGTCCAGAGAGTGCACGGGCACCCCTGGGGATGCAGTGCAGTGAACCAGAGAGTGCACAGGCACCACTGGGGATGCAGTGCAGTGAGTCCAGAGAGTGCACTGGCACCACTGGGGATGCAGTGCAGTGAGTCCAGAGAGTGCACTGGCACCACTGGGGATGCAGTGCCGTGAGTCCAGAGAGTGCACTGGCACCAGTGGAGATGCAGTGCAGTGAGTCCAGAGAGTGCACTGGCACCACTGGGGATGCAGCGCAGTGAGTCCAGAGAGTGCACTGGCCCCGCTGGGGGTGCAGTGCAGTGAGTCCAGAGAGTGCACTGGCACCACTGGGGATGCAGTGCCGTGAGTCCAGAGAGTGCACTGGCACCACTGGAGATGCAGTGCAGTGAGTCCAGAGAGTGCACTGGCACCACTGGGGATGCAGTGCAGTGAGTCCAGAGAGTGCACTGGCCCCGCTGGAGATGCAGTGCAGTGAGTCCAGAGAGTGCACTGGCACCACCTGGGATGCAGTGCAGTGAGCCCAGAGAGTGCACTGGCACCACTGGGGATGCAGTGCAGTGAGTCCAGAGAGTGCACTGGCACCACTGGGGATGCAGTGCAGTGAGTCCAGAGAGTGCACTGGCACCACTGAGGATGCAGTGCAGTGAGTCCAGAGAGTGCACTGGCACCACTGGGGATGCAGTGCAGTGAGTCCAGAGAGTGCACTGGCACCACTGGGGATGCAGTGCAGTGAGTCCAGAGAGTGCACTGTCACCACTGGGGATGCACTGCATTGACTCAAGAGAGTGCACTGGCACCACTGGGGATGCAGTGCAGTGAGTCCAGAGAGTGCACTGGCACCACTGGGGATGCATTGCAGTGAGTCCAGAGAGTGCACTGGCACCACTGGGGATGCAGTGCAGTGAGTCCACAGAGGGCACTGGCACCACTGGGGATGCAGTGCAGTGAGTCCAGAGAGTGCACTGGCACCACTGGGGATTCATTGCATTGAGTCCAAAGAGTGCACTGGCACCATTGGTGATGCACTGCAGTGAGTCCAGAGAGTGCACTGGCACCACTGGGGATGCAGTGCAGTGAGTCCAGAGAGTGCACTGGCACCCCTGGGGATGCAGTGCAGTGAGCTCAGAGAGTGCACTGGCACCACTGGGGATGCAGTGCGGTGAGTCCAGAGAGTGCACTGGCACCACTGGGGATGCAGTGCAGTGAGTCCAGAGAGTGCACTGGCACCACTGGGGATGCACCCCGGTGAGTCCAGAGAGTGCACTGGCACCACTGGGCATGCACTGCAGTGAGTCCAGAGAGTGCACTGGCACCACTGGTGATGCACTGCAGTGAGTCCAGAGAGTGCACTGGCACCACTGGGGATGCAGTGCAGTGAGTCCAGAGAGTGCACTGGCACCACTGGGGATGCAGTGCGGTGAGTCCAGAGAGTGCACTGGCATCACTGGGGATGCAGTGCAGTGAGTCCAGAGAGTGCACTGGCACCACTGAGGATGCACCCCGGCAAGTCCAGAGAGTGAACTGGCACCACTGGGGATGCAGTGCAGTGAGTCCAGAGAGTGCACTGGCACCACTGGGGATGCAGTGCAGTGAGTCCAGAGAGTGCACTGGCACCACTGGGGATGCAGTGCAGTGAGTCCAGATAGTGCACGGGCACCCCTGGGGATGCAGTGCAGTGAACCAGAGAGTGCACAGGCACCACTGGGGATGCAGTGCAGTGAGTCCAGAGAGTGCACTGGCACCACTGGGGATGCAGTGCAGTGAGTCCAGAGAGTGCACTGGCACCACTGGGGATGCAGTGCCGTGAGTCCAGAGAGTGCACTGGCACCAGTGGAGATGCAGTGCAGTGAGTCCAGAGAGTGCACTGGCACCACTGGGGATGCAGTGCAGTGAGTCCAGAGAGTGCACTGGCCCCGCTGGAGATGCAGTGCAGTGAGTCCAGAGAGTGCACTGGCACCACCTGGGATGCAGTGCAGTGAGTCCAGAGAGTGCACTGGCACCACTGGGGATGCAGTGCAGTGAGTCCAGAGAGTGCACGGGCACCACTGGGGATGCAGTGCAGTGAGTCCAGAGAGTGCACTGGCACCACTGGGGATGCAGTGCAGTGAGTCCAGAGAGTGCACTGGCACCAGTGGGGATGCAGTGCAGTGAGTCCAGAGAGTGCACTGGCACCACAGGGGATGCAGTGCAGTGAGTCCAGAGAGTCCACTGGCACCACTGGGGATGCACCGCAGTGAGACCAGAGATTGCACTGATACTATTGGGGATGCAGTGCAGTGAGTCCAGAGAGTGCACTGGCACCACTGGGGATGCAGTGCAGTGCAGTGAGTCCAGAGAGTGCACTGGCACCACTGGGGATGCACTGCATTGACTCAAGAGAGTGCACTGGCACCAGTGGAGATGCAGTGCAGTGAGTCCAGAGAGTGCACTGGCACCACTGGGGATGCAGTGCAGTGAGTCCAGAGAGTGCACTGGCACCACTGGGGATGCAGTGCAGTGAGTCCACAGAGGGCACTGGCACCCCTGGGGATGCAGTGCAGTGAGTCCAGAGAGTGCACTGGCACCACTGGGGATGCATTGCAGTGAGTCCAAAGAGTGCACTGGCACCATTGGTGATGCAGTGCAGTGAGTCCAGAGAGTGCCCTGGCACCACTGGGGATGCAGTGCAGTGAGTCCAGAGAGTGCACTGGCACCACTGGGGATGCAGTGCAGTGAGCTCCGAGGGTGCACTGGCACCACTGGGGATGCAGTGCGGTGAGTCCAGAGAGTGCACTGGCACCACTGGGGATGCAGTGCAGTGAGTCCAGAGAGTGCACTGGCACCACTGGGGATGCACCCCGGTGAGTCCAGAGAGTGCAATGGCACCACTGGGGATGCACCCCGGCAAGTCCAGAGAGTGCACTGGCACCACTGGGCATGCACTGCAGTGAGTCCAGAGAGTGCACTGGCACCATTGGTGATGCACTGCAGTGAGTCCAGAGAGTGAACTGGCACCACTGGGGATGCACCCCGGCAAGTCCACAGAGTGAACTGGCACCACTGGGGATGCAGTGCAGTGAGTCCAGAGAGTGCAGTGGCACCACAGATGATGCAGTGCTGTGAGTCCAGAGAGTGCACTGGCACCACTGGGGATGCAGTGCAGTGAGTCCAGAGAGTGCACTGGCACCACTGGGGATGCAGTGCAGTGAGTCCAGAGAGTGCGCTGGCACCACTGGGGATGCACCCCGGTGAGTCCAGAGAGTGCACTGGCACCACTTGGGATGCACTGCAGTGAGTCCAGAGAGTGCACTGGCACCACTGGTGATGCAGTGCAGTTAGTCCAGAGAGTGCACTGGCACCACTGGGGATGCAGTGCAGTGAGTCCAGAGAGTGCACTGGCACCACAGATGATGCAGTGCAGTGAGTCCAGAGAGTGCACTGGCACCACAGATGATGCAGTGCAGTGAGTCCAGAGTGTGCACTGGCACCACAGGGGATGCACCCCGGCGAGTCCCGAGAGTGCACTGGCACCACTGGGGATGCAGTGCAGTGAGTCCCGAGAGTGCACTGGCACCACTGGGGATGCAATGCAGTGAGTCCAGAGAGTGCACTGGCACCACTGGGGGTTCAGTGCAATGAGTCCAGAGAGTGCACTGGCACCACTGGGGATGCAGTGCAGTGAGTCCAGAGAGTGCACTGTCAGCACTGGGGATGCAGTGCAGTGAGTCCAGAGAGTGCGCTGGCACCACTGGGGATGCACCCCGGTGAGTCCAGAGAGTGCACTGGCACCACTTGGGATGCACTGCAGTGAGTCCAGAGAGTGCACTGGCACCACTGGTGATGCATTGCAGTGAGTCCAGAGAGTGCACTGGCACCACTGGGGATGCAGTGCAGTGAGTCCAGAGAGTGCACTGGCACCACTAGGTATGCACTGCAGTGAGATCAGAGATTGCACTGGCACCACTGGGGATGCAGTGCAGTGAGTCCAGAGAGTGCACTGGCACCACTGGGGATGCAGTGCAGTGAGTCCAGAGAGTGCACTGGTACGATTGGGGATGCAGTGCAGTGAGTCCAGAGAGTGCACTGGCACCACTGGGGATGCAGTGCAGTGAGTCCAGAAGGTCCACTGACACCACTGGGGATGCACTGCAGTTTGTCCAGAGAGTGCACTGGCACCACTGGGGATGCAGTGCCGTGAGTCCAGAGAGTGCACTGGCACCACTGGGGATGCATTGCAGTGAGTCCAGAGAGTACACTGGCCCCACTGGGGATGCACTGCAGTGAGACCAGAGATTGCACTGGTACTATTGGGGATGCACTGCAGTGAGTCCAGAGAGTGCACTGGCACCACTGGGGATGCAGTGCAGTGAGTCCAGAGAGTGCACTGGCACCACTGGGGATGCACTGCCGTGAGTCCAGAGAGTGCACTGGCACCACTGGGGATGCAGTGCAGTGAGTCCAGAGAGTGCACTGGCACCACTGGGGATGCACTGTAGTAAGTGCAGAGAGTGCACTGGCACCACTGGGGATGCAGTGCAGTGTGTCCAGAGAGTGCACTGGCACCACTGGGGATGCAGTGCAGTGAGTCCAGAGAGTGCACGGGCACCCCTGGGGATGCAGTGCAGTGAACCAGAGAGTGCACTGGCACCACTGGGGATGCAGTGCAGTGAGTCCAGAGAGTGCACTGGCACCACTGGGGGTGCAGTGCAGTGAGTCCAGAGAGTGCACTGGCACCACTGGGGATGCAGTGCCGTGAGTCCAGAGAGTGCACTGGCACCAGTGGAGATGCATTGCAGTGAGTCCAGAGAGTGCACTGGCACCACTGGGGATGCAGTGCAGTGAGTCCAGAGAGTGCACTGGCCCCGTTGGAGATGCAGTGCAGTGAGTCCAGAGAGTGCACTGGCACCACCTGGGATGCAGTGCAGTGAGCCCAGAGAGTGCACTGGCACCACTGGGGATGCAGTGCAGTGAGTCCAGAGAGTGCACTGGCACCACTGGGGATGCAGTGCAGTGAGTCCAGAGAGTGCACTGGCACCACTGATGATGCAGTGCAGTGAGTCCAGAGAGTGCACTGGCACCACTGGGGATGCAGTGCCGTGAGTCCAGAGAGTGCACTGGCACCACTGGGGATGCAGTGCAGTGAGTCCAGAGAGTGCACTGGCACCTCTGGGGATGCTGTGCAGTGAGTCCAGAGAGTGCACTGGCACCACTGGGGATGCAGTGCAGTGAGTCCAGAGAGTGCACTGGCACCACTGGGGATGCACTGCATTGACTCAAGAGAGTGCACTGGCACCACTGGGGATGCAGTGCAGTGAGTCCAGAGAGTGCACTGGCACCACTGGGGATGCAGTGCAGTGAGTCCAGAGAGTGCACTGGCACCACTGGGGATGCACTGCAGTGAGTCCACAGAGTGCACTGGCACCACTGGGGATGCACCCCGGTGAGTCCAGAGAGTGCACTGGCACCACTGGGGATGCACCCCGGCAAGTCCAGAGAGTGCACTGGCACCACTGGGCATGCACTGCAGTGAGTCCAGAGAGTGCACTGGCACCACTGGTGATGCACTGCAGTGAGTCCAGAGAGTGCACTGGCACCACTGGGGATGCAGTGCAGTGAGTCCAGAGAGTGCACTGGCACCACTGGGGATGCAGTGCAGTGAGTCCAGAGAGTGCACTGGCACCACTGGGGTTGCACCCCGGCAAGTCCAGAGAGTGAACTGGCACCACTGGGGATGCAGTGCAGTGAGTCCAGAGAGTGCACTGGCACCACTGGGGATGCAGTGCAGTGAGTCCAGAGAGTGCACTGGCACCACTGGGGATGCAGTGCAGTGAGTCCAGAGAGTGCACGGGCACCCCTGGGGATGCAGTGCAGTGAACCAGAGAGTGCACAGGCACCACTGGGGATGCAGTGCAGTGAGTCCAGAGAGTGCACTGGCACCACTGGGGGTGCAGTGCAGTGAGTCCAGAGAGTGCACTGGCACCACTGGGGATGCAGTGCCGTGAGTCCAGAGAGTGCACTGGCACCACTGGAGATGCAGTGCAGTGAGTCCAGAGAGTGCACTGGCACCACTGGGGATGCAGTGCAGTGAGTCCAGAGAGTGCACTGGCACCACTGGAGATGCAGTGCAGTGAGTCCAGAGAGTACACTGGCACCACCTGGGATGCAGTGCAGTGAGTCCAGAGAGTGCACTGGCACCACTGGGGATGCAGTGCAGTGAGTCCAGAGAGTGCAGTGGCACCACTGGGGATGCAGTGCAGTGAGTCCAGAGAGTGCACTGGCACCACTGGGGATGCAGTGCGGTGAGTCCAGAGAGTGCACTGGCACCACTGGGGATGCAGTGCAGTGAGTCCAGAGAGTGCACTGGCACCACTGGGGATGCACCCCGGTGAGTCCAGAGAGTGCAATGGCACCACTGGGGATGCACCCCGGCAAGTCCAGAGAGTGCACTGGCACCACTGGGCATGCACTGCAGTGAGTCCAGAGAGTGCACTGGCACCATTGGTGATGCACTGCAGTGAGTCCAGAGAGTGAACTGGCACCACTGGGGATGCACCCCGGCAAGTCCACAGAGTGAACTGGCACCACTGGGGATGCAGTGCAGTGAGTCCAGAGAGTGCACTGGCACCACAGATGATGCAGTGCTGTGAGTCCAGAGAGTGCACTGGCACTACTGGGGATGCAGTGCAGTGAGTCCAGAGAGTGCACTGGCACCACTGGGGATGCAGTGCAGTGAGTCCAGAGAGTGCGCTGGCACCACTGGGGATGCACCCCGGTGAGTCCAGAGAGTGCACTGGCACCACTTGGGATGCACTGCAGTGAGTCCAGAGAGTGCACTGGCACCACTGGTGATGCAGTGCAGTTAGTCCAGAGAGTGGACTGGCACCACTGGGGATGCAGTGCAGTGAGTCCAGAGAGTGCACTGGCACCACAGATGATGCAGTTTAGTGAGTCCAGAGAGTGCACTGGCACCACAGATGATGCAGTGCAGTGAGTCCAGAGTGTGCACTGGCACCACAGGGGATGCACCCCGGCGAGTCCCGAGAGTGCACTGGCACCACTGGGGATGCAGTGCAGTGAGTCCAGAGAGTGCACTGGCACCACTGGGGATGCAATGCAGTGAGTCCAGAGAGTGCACTGGCACCACTGGGGGTTCAGTGCAATGAGTCCAGAGAGTGCACTGGCACCACTGGGGATGCAGTGCAGTGAGTCCAGAGAGTGCACTGTCAGCACTGGGGATGCAGTGCAGTGAGTCCAGAGAGTGCGCTGGCACCACTGGGGATGCACCCCGGTGAGTCCAGAGAGTGCACTGGCACCACTTGGGATGCACTGCAGTGAGTCCAGAGAGTGCACTGGCACCACTGGTGATGCAGTGCAGTGAGTCCAGAGAGTGCACTGGCACCACTGGGGATGCAGTGCAGTGAGTCCAGAGAGTGCACTGGCACCACTAGGTATGCACTGCAGTGAGATCAGAGATTGCACTGGCACCACTGGGGATGCAGTGCAGTGAGTCCAGAGAGTGCACTGGCACCACTGGGGATGCAGTGCAGTGAGTCCAGAGAGTGCACTGGTACGATTGGGGATGCAGTGCAGTGAGTCCAGAGAGTGCACTGGCACCACTGGGGATGCAGTGCAGTGAGTCCAGAAGGTCCACTGACACCACTGGGGATGCACTGCAGTGAGTCCAGAGAGTGCACTGGCACCACTGGGGATGCAGTGCCGTGAGTCCAGAGAGTGCACTGGCACCACTGGGGATGCATTGCAGTGAGTCCAGAGAGTACACTGGCCCCACTGGGGATGCACTGCAGTGAGACCAGAGATTGCACTGGTACTATTGGGGATGCACTGCAGTGAGTCCAGAGAGTGCACTGGCACCACTGGGGATGCAGTGCGGTGAGTCCAGAGAGTGCACTGGCACCACTGGGGATGCACTGCCGTGAGTCCAGAGAGTGCACAGGCACCACTGGGGATGCAGTGCAGTGAGTCCAGAGAGTGCACTGGCACCACTGGGGATGCACTGTAGTAAGTGCAGAGAGTGCACTGGCACCACTGGGGATGCAGTGCAGTGTGTCCAGAGAGTGCACTGGCACCACTGGGGATGCAGTGCAGTGAGTCCAGAGAGTGCACGGGCACCCCTGGGGATGCAGTGCAGTGAACCAGAGAGTGCACTGGCACCACTGGGGATGCAGTGCAGTGAGTCCAGAGAGTGCACTGGCACCACTGGGGGTGCAGTGCAGTGAGTCCAGAGAGTGCACTGGCACCACTGGGGATGCAGTGCCGTGAGTCCAGAGAGTGCACTGGCACCAGTGGAGATGCATTGCAGTGAGTCCAGAGAGTGCACTGGCACCACTGGGGATGCAGTGCAGTGAGTCCAGAGAGTGCACTGGCCCCGTTGGAGATGCAGTGCAGTGAGTCCAGAGAGTGCACTGGCACCACCTGGGATGCAGTGCAGTGAGCCCAGAGAGTGCACTGGCACCACTGGGGATGCAGTGCAGTGAGTCCAGAGAGTGCACTGGCACCACTGGGGATGCAGTGCAGTGAGTCCAGAGAGTGCACTGGCACCACTGATGATGCAGTGCAGTGAGTCCAGAGAGTGCACTGGCACCACTGGGGATGCAGTGCCGTGAGTCCAGAGAGTGCACTGGCACCACTGGGGATGCAGTGCAGTGAGTCCAGAGAGTGCACTGGCACCTCTGGGGATGCTGTGCAGTGAGTCCAGAGAGTGCACTGGCACCACTGGGGATGCAGTGCAGTGAGTCCAGAGAGTGCACTGGCACCACTGGGGATGCACTGCATTGACTCAAGAGAGTGCACTGGCACCACTGGGGATGCACCCCGGCAAGTCCAGAGAGTGCACTGGCACCACTGGGCATGCACTGCAGTGAGTCCAGAGAGTGCACTGGCACCACTGGTGATGCACTGCAGTGAGTCCAGAGAGTGCACTGGCACCACTGGGGATGCAGTGCAGTGAGTCCAGAGAGTGCACTGGCACCACTGGGGATGCAGTGCAGTGAGTCCAGAGAGTGCACTGGCACCACTGGGGATGCACCCCGGCAAGTCCAGAGAGTGAACTGGCACCACTGGGGATGCAGTGCAGTGAGTCCAGAGAGTGCACTGGCACCACTGGGGATGCAGTGCAGTGAGTCCAGAGAGTGCACTGGCACCACTGGGGATGCAGTGCAGTGAGTCCAGAGAGTGCACGGGCACCCCTGGGGATGCAGTGCAGTGAACCAGAGAGTGCACAGGCACCACTGGGGATGCAGTGCAGTGAGTCCAGAGAGTGCACTGGCACCACTGGGGGTGCAGTGCAGTGAGTCCAGAGAGTGCACTGGCACCACTGGGGATGCACTGTAGTAAGTGCAGAGAGTGCACTGGCACCACTGGGGATGCAGTGCAGTGTGTCCAGAGAGTGCACTGGCACCACTGGGGATGCAGTGCAGTGAGTCCAGAGAGTGCACGGGCACCCCTGGGGATGCAGTGCAGTGAACCAGAGAGTGCACTGGCACCACTGGGGATGCAGTGCAGTGAGTCCAGAGAGTGCACTGGCACCACTGGGGGTGCAGTGCAGTGAGTCCAGAGAGTGCACTGGCACCACTGGGGATGCAGTGCCGTGAGTCCAGAGAGTGCACTGGCACCAGTGGAGATGCATTGCAGTGAGTCCAGAGAGTGCACTGGCACCACTGGGGATGCAGTGCAGTGAGTCCAGAGAGTGCACTGGCCCCGTTGGAGATGCAGTGCAGTGAGTCCAGAGAGTGCACTGGCACCACCTGGGATGCAGTGCAGTGAGCCCAGAGAGTGCACTGGCACCACTGGGGATGCAGTGCAGTGAGTCCAGAGAGTGCACTGGCACCACTGGGGATGCAGTGCAGTGAGTCCAGAGAGTGCACTGGCACCACTGATGATGCAGTGCAGTGAGTCCAGAGAGTGCACTGGCACCACTGGGGATGCAGTGCCGTGAGTCCAGAGAGTGCACTGGCACCACTGGGGATGCAGTGCAGTGAGTCCAGAGAGTGCACTGGCACCTCTGGGGATGCTGTGCAGTGAGTCCAGAGAGTGCACTGGCACCACTGGGGATGCAGTGCAGTGAGTCCAGAGAGTGCACTGGCACCACTGGGGATGCACTGCATTGACTCAAGAGAGTGCACTGGCACCACTGGGGATGCACCCCGGCAAGTCCAGAGAGTGCACTGGCACCACTGGGCATGCACTGCAGTGAGTCCAGAGAGTGCACTGGCACCACTGGTGATGCACTGCAGTGAGTCCAGAGAGTGCACTGGCACCACTGGGGATGCAGTGCAGTGAGTCCAGAGAGTGCACTGGCACCACTGGGGATGCAGTGCAGTGAGTCCAGAGAGTGCACTGGCACCACTGGGGATGCACCCCGGCAAGTCCAGAGAGTGAACTGGCACCACTGGGGATGCAGTGCAGTGAGTCCAGAGAGTGCACTGGCACCACTGGGGATGCAGTGCAGTGAGTCCAGAGAGTGCACTGGCACCACTGGGGATGCAGTGCAGTGAGTCCAGAGAGTGCACGGGCACCCCTGGGGATGCAGTGCAGTGAACCAGAGAGTGCACAGGCACCACTGGGGATGCAGTGCAGTGAGTCCAGAGAGTGCACTGGCACCACTGGGGGTGCAGTGCAGTGAGTCCAGAGAGTGCACTGGCACCACTGGGGATGCAGTGCCGTGAGTCCAGAGAGTGCACTGGCACCACTGGAGATGCAGTGCAGTGAGTCCAGAGAGTGCACTGGCACCACTGGGGATGCAGTGCAGTGAGTCCAGAGAGTGCACTGGCACCACTGGAGATGCAGTGCAGTGAGTCCAGAGAGTACACTGGCACCACCTGGGATGCAGTGCAGTGAGTCCAGAGAGTGCACTGGCACCACTGGGGATGCAGTGCAGTGAGTCCAGAGAGTGCAGTGGCACCACTGGGGATGCAGTGCAGTGAGTCCAGAGAGTGCACTGGCACCACTGGGGATGCAGTGCAGTGAGTCCAGAGAGTGCACTGGCACCACTGGGGATGCACCGCAGTGAGACCAGAGATTGCACTGATACTATTGGGGATGCAGTGCAGTGAGTCCAGAGAGTGCACTGGCACCACTGGGGATGCAGTGCAGTGCAGTGAGTCCAGAGAGTGCACTGGCACCACTGGGGATGCACTGCATTGACTCAAGAGAGTGCACTGGCACCACTGGGGATGCAGTGCAGTGAGTCCAGAGAGTGCACTGGCACCACTGGGGATGCACTGCAGTGAGTCCAGAGAGTGCACTGGCACCACTGGGCATGCACTGCAGTGAGTCCAGAGAGTGCACTGGCACCATTGGTGATGCACTGCAGTGAGTCCAGAGAGTGCACTGGCACCACTGGGGATGCAGTGCAGTGAGTCCAGAGAGTGCACTGTCACCACTGGGGATGCAGTGCAGTGAGTCCAGAGAGTGCACTGGCACCACTGGGGATGCAGTGCAGTGAGTCCAGAGAGTGCACTGGCACCACTGGGGATGCAGTGCAGTGAGTCCAGAGAGTGCACTGGCACCACTGGGGATGCAGTGCAGTGAGTCCAGAGAGTGCACTGGCACCACTGGGGATGCAGTGCAGTGAGTCCAGAGAGTGCACTGGCACCACTGATGATGCAGTGCAGTGAGTCCAGAGAGTGCACTGGCACCACTGGGGATGCAGTGCCGTGAGTCCAGAGAGTGCACTGGCACCACTGGGGATGCAGTGCAGTGAGTCCAGAGAGTGCACTGGCACCTCTGGGGATGCTGTGCAGTGAGTCCAGAGAGTGCACTGGCACCACTGGGGATGCAGTGCAGTGAGTCCAGAGAGTGCACTGGCACCACTGGGGATGCACTGCATTGACTCAAGAGAGTGCACTGGCACCACTGGGGATGCACCCCGGCAAGTCCAGAGAGTGCACTGGCACCACTGGGCATGCACTGCAGTGAGTCCAGAGAGTGCACTGGCACCACTGGTGATGCACTGCAGTGAGTCCAGAGAGTGCACTGGCACCACTGGGGATGCAGTGCAGTGAGTCCAGAGAGTGCACTGGCACCACTGGGGATGCAGTGCAGTGAGTCCAGAGAGTGCACTGGCACCACTGGGGATGCACCCCGGCAAGTCCAGAGAGTGCACTGGCACCACTGGGGATGCAGTGCAGTGAGTCCAGAGAGTGCACTGGCACCACTGGGGATGCAGTGCAGTGAGTCCAGAGAGTGCACTGGCACCACTGGGGATGCAGTGCAGTGAGTCCAGAGAGTGCACGGGCACCCCTGGGGATGCAGTGCAGTGAACCAGAGAGTGCACAGGCACCACTGGGGATGCAGTGCAGTGAGTCCAGAGAGTGCACTGGCACCACTGGGGGTGCAGTGCAGTGAGTCCAGAGAGTGCACTGGCACCACTGGGGATGCAGTGCCGTGAGTCCAGAGAGTGCACTGGCACCACTGGAGATGCAGTGCAGTGAGTCCAGAGAGTGCACTGGCACCACTGGGGATGCAGTGCAGTGAGTCCAGAGAGTGCACTGGCACCACTGGGGATGCAGTGCAGTGAGTCCAGAGAGTACACTGGCACCACCTGGGATGCAGTGCAGTGAGTCCAGAGAGTGCACTGGCACCACTGGGGATGCAGTGCAGTGAGTCCAGAGAGTGCAGTGGCACCACTGGGGATGCAGTGCAGTGAGTCCAGAGAGTGCACTGGCACCACTGGGGATGCAGTGCAGTGAGTCCAGAGAGTGCACTGGCACCACTGGGGATGCAGTGCAGTGAGTCCAGAGAGTGCACTGGCACCACTGGGGATGCACCGCAGTGAGACCAGAGATTGCACTGATACTATTGGGGATGCAGTGCAGTGAGTCCAGAGAGTGCACTGGCACCACTGGGGATGCAGTGCAGTGCAGTGAGTCCAGAGAGTGCACTGGCACCACTGGGGATGCACTGCATTGACTCAAGAGAGTGCACTGGCACCACTGGGGATGCAGTGCAGTGAGTCCAGAGAGTGCACTGGCACCACTGGGGATGCACTGCAGTGAGTCCAGAGAGTGCACTGGCACCACTGGGCATGCACTGCAGTGAGTCCAGAGAGTGCACTGGCACCATTGGTGATGCACTGCAGTGAGTCCAGAGAGTGCACTGGCACCACTGGGGATGCAGTGCAGTGAGTCCAGAGAGTGCACTGTCACCACTGGGGATGCAGTGCAGTGAGTCCAGAGAGTGCACTGGCACCACTGGGGATGCAGTGCAGTGAGTCCAGAGAGTGCACTGGCACCACTGGGGATGCAGTGCAGTGAGTCCAGAGAGTGCACTGGCACCACTGGGGATGCAGTGCAGTGAGTCCAGAGAGTGAACTGGCACCACTGGGGATGCACCCCGGCAAGTCCACAGAGTGAACTGGCACCACTGGGGATGCAGTGCAGTGAGTCCAGAGAGTGCACTGGCACCACAGATGATGCAGTGCAGTGAGTCCAGAGTGTGCACTGGCACCACAGGGGATGCACCCCGGCGAGTCCCGAGAGTGCACTGGCACCACTGGGGATGCACTGCAGTGAGTCCAGAGAGTGCAGTGGCACCGCTTGTGATGCAGTGCAGTGAGTCCAGAGAGTGCACTGGCACCACTGGGGATGCAGTGCAATGAGTCCAGAGAGTGCACTGGCACCACTGGGGATGCACTGCAGTGAGTCCAGAGAGTGCACTGGCACCACTGGGGATGCAGTGCAGTGAGTCTAGAGAGTGCGCTGGCACCACTGGGGATGCACCCCGGTGAGTCCAGAGAGTGCACTGGCAACACTTGGGATGCACTGCAGTGAGTCCAGAGAGTGCACTGGCACCACTGGGGATGCAGTGCAGTGAGTCCAGAGAGTGCACTGGCACCACTGGGGATGCAGTGCAGTGAGTCCAGAGAGTGCACTGGCACCACTGGGGATGCACCCCGGCAAGTCCAGAGAGTGAACTGGCACCACTGGGGATGCAGTGCAGTGAGTCCAGAGAGTGCACTGGCACCACTGGGGATGCAGTGCAGTGAGTCCAGAGAGTGCACTGGCACCACTGGGGATGCAGTGCAGTGAGTCCAGAGAGTGCACGGGCACCCCTGGGGATGCAGTGCAGTGAACCAGAGAGTGCACAGGCACCACTGGGGATGCAGTGCAGTGAGTCCAGAGAGTGCACTGGCACCACTGGGGGTGCAGTGCAGTGAGTCCAGAGAGTGCACTGGCACCACTGGGGATGCAGTGCCGTGAGTCCAGAGAGTGCACTGGCACCACTGGAGATGCAGTGCAGTGAGTCCAGAGAGTGCACTGGCACCACTGGGGATGCAGTGCAGTGAGTCCAGAGAGTGCACTGGCACCACTGGAGATGCAGTGCAGTGAGTCCAGAGAGTACACTGGCACCACCTGGGATGCAGTGCAGTGAGTCCAGAGAGTGCACTGGCACCACTGGGGATGCAGTGCAGTGAGTCCAGAGAGTGCAGTGGCACCACTGGGGATGCAGTGCAGTGAGTCCAGAGAGTGCACTGGCACCACTGGGGATGCAGTGCAGTGAGTCCAGAGAGTGCACTGGCACCACTGGGGATGCAGTGCAGTGAGTCCAGAGAGTGCACTGGCACCACTGGGGATGCACCGCAGTGAGACCAGAGATTGCACTGATACTATTGGGGATGCAGTGCAGTGAGTCCAGAGAGTGCACTGGCACCACTGGGGATGCAGTGCAGTGCAGTGAGTCCAGAGAGTGCACTGGCACCACTGGGGATGCACTGCATTGACTCAAGAGAGTGCACTGGCACCACTGGGGATGCAGTGCAGTGAGTCCAGAGAGTGCACTGGCACCACTGGGGATGCACTGCAGTGAGTCCAGAGAGTGCACTGGCACCACTGGGGATGCACTGCAGTGAGTCCAGAGAGTGCACTGGCACCACTGGGGATGCAGTGCAGTGAGTCCAGAGAGTGCACTGGCACCACAGATGATGCAGTGCAGTGAGTCCAGAGTGTGCACTGGCACCACAGGGGATGCACCCCGGCGAGTCCCGAGAGTGCACTGGCACCACTGGGGATGCAGTGCAGTGAGTCCAGAGAGTGCACTGGCACCACTGGGGATGCAATGCAGTGAGTCCAGAGAGTGCACTGGCACCACTGGGGGTTCAGTGCAATGAGTCCAGAGAGTGCACTGGCACCACTGGGGATGCAGTGCAGTGAGTCCAGAGAGTGCACTGTCACCACTGGGGATGCAGTGCAGTGAGTCCAGAGAGTGCACTGGCACCACTGGGGATGCACCCCGGTGAGTCCAGAGAGTGCACTGGCACCACTTGGGATGAAGTGCAGTGAGTCCAGAGAGTGCACTGGCACCACTGGGGATGCAGTGCAGTGAGTCCAGAAGGTCCACTGACACCACTGGGGATGCACTGCAGTGAGTCCAGAGAGTGCACTGGCACCACTGGGGATGCACTGCAGTGAGTCCAGAGAGTGCACTGGCACCAATGGGGATGCAGTGCCGTGAGTCCAGAGAGTGCACTGGCACCACTGGGGATGCACCCCGGTGAGTCCAGAGAGTACACTGGCACCACTGGGGATGCAGTGCAGTGAGTCCAGAGAGTGCACTGGCACCACTGGGGATGCAGTGCAGTGAGTCCAGAAGGTCCACTGACACCACTGGGGATGCACTGCAGTGAGTCCAGAGAGTGCACTGGCACCACTGGGGATGCAGTGCCGTGAGTCCAGGGAGTGCACTGGCACCACTGGGGATGCACTGCCGTGAGTCCAGAGAGTGCACTGGCACCACTGGGGATGCAGTGCAGTGAGTCCAGAGAGTGCACTGGCACCACTGGGGATGCACTGTAGTAAGTGCAGAGAGTGCACTGGCACCACTGGGGATGCAGTGCAGTGTGCCCAGAGAGTGCACTGGCACCACTGGGGATGCAGTGCAGTGAGTCCAGAGAGTGCACGGGCACCCCTGGGGATGCAGTGCAGTGAACCAGAGAGTGCACTGGCACCACTGGGGATGCAGTGCAGTGAGTCCAGAGAGTGCACTGGCACCACTGGGGGTGCAGTGCAGTGAGTCCAGAGAGTGCACTGGCACCACTGGGGATGCACTGCAGTGAGTCCAGAGAGTGCACTGGCACCAGTGGAGATGCAGTGCAGTGAGTCCAGAGAGTGCACTGGCACCACTGGGGATGCAGTGCAGTGAGTCCAGAGCGTGCACTGGCCCCGCTGGAGATGCAGTGCAGTGAGTCCAGAGAGTGCACTGGCACCACTGGGGATGCAGTGCAGTGAGCCCAGAGAGTGCACTGGCACCACTGGGGATGCAGTGCAGTGAGTCCAGAGAGTGCACTGGCACCACTGGGGATGCAGTGCAGTGAGTCCAGAGAGTGCACTGGCACCACTGATGATGCAGTGCAGTGAGTCCAGAGAGTGCACTGGCACCACTGGGGATGCAGTGCCGTGAGTCCAGAGAGTGCACTGGCACCACTGGGGATGCAGTGCAGTGAGTCCAGAGAGTGCACTGGCACCTCTGGGGATGCTGTGCAGTGAGTCCAGAGAGTGCACTGGCACCACTGGGGATGCAGTGCAGTGAGTCCAGAGAGTGCACTGGCACCACTGGGGATGCACTGCATTGACTCAAGAGAGTGCACTGGCACCACTGGGGATGCAGTGCAGTGAGTCCAGAGAGTGCACTGGCACCACTGGGGATGCAGTGCAGTGAGTCCAGAGAGTGCACTGGCACCACTGCGGATGCACTGCAGTGAGTCCACAGAGTGCACTGGCACCACTGGGGATGCACCCCGGCAAGTCCAGAGAGTGCACTGGCACCACTGGGCATGCATTGCAGTGAGTCCAGAGAGTGCACTGGCACCACTGGTGATGCACTGCAGTGAGTCCAGAGAGTGCACTGGCACCACTGGGGATGCAGTGCAGTGAGTCCAGAGAGTGCACTGGCACCACTGGGGATGCAGTGCGGTGAGTCCAGAGAGTGCACTGGCACCACTGGGGATGCAGTGCAGTGAGTCCAGAGAGTGCACTGGCACCACTGGGGATGCACCCCGGCAAGTCCAGAGAGTGCACTGGCACCACTGGGGATGCAGTGCAGTGAGTCCAGAGAGTGCACTGGCACCACTGGGGATGCAGTGCAGTTAGTCCAGGGAGTGCACTGGCACCACTGGGGATGCAGTGCAGTGAGTCCAGAGAGTGCACTGGCACCAATGGGGATGCAGTGCCGTGAGTCCAGAGAGTGCACTGGCACCACTGGGGATGCACCCCGGTGAGTCCAGAGAGTACACTGGCACCACTGGGGATGCACCCTGGTGAGTCCAGAGAGCGCACTGGCACCACTGGGGGTGCAGTGCAGTGAGTCCAGAGAGTGCACTGGCACCACCGGGGATGCAGTGCCGTGAGTCCAGAGAGTGCACTGGCACCACTGGGGATGCAGTGCAGTGAGTCCAGAGAGTGCACTGGCACCACCGGGAATTCAGTGCAGTGGGTCCAGAGAGTCCACTGGCAGCACTGGGGATGCAGTGCCGTGAGTCCAGAGAGTGCACTGGCACCACTGGGGATGCAGTGCAGTGAGTCCAGAGAGTGCACTGGCACCACTGGAGATGCAGTGCAGTGAGTCCAGAGAGTGTACTGGCACCACTGGGGATGCAGTGCAGTGAGTCCAGAGAGTGCACTGGCACCACTGGGGATGCAGTGCAGTGAGTCCAGAGAGTGCACTGGCACCACTGGGGATGCACTGCAATGAGTCCAGAGAGTGCTCTGGCACCAATGGCGATGCAGTGCAGTGAGTCCAGAGAGTGCCTTGGCACCACTGGGGATGCAGTGCAGTGAGTCCAGAGAGTACCCTGGCACCACTGGGGATGCAGTGCAGTGAGTCCAGAGTGTGCACTGGCACCACTGGGGATGCAGTGCAGTGAGTCCAGAGAGTGCACTGGCACCACTGGGGATGCAGTGCTGTGAGTCCAGAGAGTGCACTGGCACCACTGGGGATGCAGTGCAGTGAGTCCAGAAGGTCCACTGACACCACTGGGGATGCAGTGCAGTGAGTCCAGAGAGTGCACTGGCACCAATGGCAATGCAGTGCAGTGAGTCCAGAGAGTGCAGTGGCACCACTGGGGATGCACTGCCGTGAGTCCAGAGAGTACAGGGGCCCCACTGGGGATGCAGTGCAGTGAGTCCACAGAGGGCACTGGCACCTGTGGGGATGCAGTGCAGTGAGTCCAGAGAGTGCACTGGCACCACTGGGGATGCAGTGCAGTGAGTCCAGGGAGTGCACTGGCACCAATGGGGATGCAGTGCAGTGAGTCCAGAGAGTGCACTGGCACCAATGGGGATGCAGTGCCGTGAGTCCAGAGAGTGCAGTGGCACCACTGGGGATGCAGTGCAGTGAGTCCAGAGAGTGCACTGGCACCACTGGGGATGCAGTGCAGTGAGACCAGAGAGTGCACTGGCACCACTGGGGATGAAGTGCAGTGACTCCAGAGAGCACACTGGAACCACTGGGGATGCACTGCAGTGAGTCCAGAGAGTGCACTGGCACCAGTGGTGATGCAGTGCAGTGAGTCCCAAAGGTCCACTGGCACCAGTGGGGATGCACTGCAGTGAGTCCAGAGAGTGCACTGGCACCACTGGGGATGCAGTGCAGTGAGTCCAGAGAGTGCACTGGCACCACTGGGGATGCACTGCAGTGAGTCCAGAGAGTACACTGGCCCCATAGGGGATGCAGTGCAGTGAGTCCACAGAGGGCACTGGCACCACTGGGGATGCAGTGCAGTGAGTCCAGAGAGTGCACTGGCACCACTGGGGATGCAGTGCAGTGAGTCCAGGGAGTGCACTGGCACCACTGGGGATGCAGTGCAGTGACTCCAGAGAGTGCACTGGCACCACTGGGGATGCAGTGCAGTGAGTCCAGAGAGTGCACTGGCACCACTGGGGATGCACCCCGGTGAGTCCAGAGAGTCCACTGGCACCACTGGGGATGCAGTGCAGTGAGTCCAGAGAGTGCACTGGCACCACCGGGGATGCAATTCCGTGAGTCCAGAGAGTGCACTGGCACCCCTGGGGATGCACTGCAGTGAGTCTAGAGAGTGCACTGGCACCACTGGGAATTCAGTGCAGTGGGTACAGAGAGTGCACTGGCACCACTGGGGATGCAGTGCAGTGACTCCAGAGAGTGTACTGGCACCACTGGGGATGCAGCGCAGTGAGTCCAGAGAGTGCACTGGCACCACTGGGGATGCAGTGCAGTGAGTCCAGAGAGTGCTCTGGCACCACTGGGGATGCAGTGCAGTGAGTCCAGAGAGTGCGCTGGCACCACTGGGGATGCACCCCGGTGAGTCCAGAGAGTGCACTGGCACCACTGGGGTAGCACTGCAGTGAGTCCAGAGAGTGCACTGGCACCACCTGGGATGCAGTGCAGTGAGCCCAGAGAGTGCACTGGCACCACTGGGGATGCAGTGCAGTGAGTCCAGAGAGTGCACTGGCACCACTGGGGATGCAGTGCAGTGAGTCCAGAGAGTGCACTGGCACCACTGATGATGCAGTGCAGTGAGTCCAGAGAGTGCACTGGCACCACTGGGGATGCAGTGCCGTGAGTCCAGAGAGTGCACTGGCACCACTGGGGATGCAGTGCAGTGAGTCCAGAGAGTGCACTGGCACCTCTGGGGATGCTGTGCAGTGAGTCCAGAGAGTGCACTGGCACCACTGGGGATGCAGTGCAGTGAGTCCAGAGAGTGCACTGGCACCACTGGGGATGCACTGCATTGACTCAAGAGAGTGCACTGGCACCACTGGGGATGCACCCCGGCAAGTCCAGAGAGTGCACTGGCACCACTGGGCATGCACTGCAGTGAGTCCAGAGAGTGCACTGGCACCACTGGGGATGCACTGCAGTGAGTCCAGAGAGTGCACTGGCACCACTGGGGATGCAGTGCAGTGAGTCCAGAGAGTGCACTGGCACCACTGGGGATGCAGTGCAGTGAGTCCAGAGAGTGCACTGGCACCACTGGGGATGCACCCCGGCAAGTCCAGAGAGTGAACTGGCACCACTGGGGATGCAGTGCAGTGAGTCCAGAGAGTGCACTGGCACCACTGGGGATGCAGTGCAGTGAGTCCAGAGAGTGCACTGGCACCACTGGGGATGCAGTGCAGTGAGTCCAGAGAGTGCACGGGCACCCCTGGGGATGCAGTGCAGTGAACCAGAGAGTGCACAGGCACCACTGGGGATGCAGTGCAGTGAGTCCAGAGAGTGCACTGGCACCACTGGGGGTGCAGTGCAGTGAGTCCAGAGAGTGCACTGGCACCACTGGGGATGCAGTGCCGTGAGTCCAGAGAGTGCACTGGCACCACTGGAGATGCAGTGCAGTGAGTCCAGAGAGTGCACTGGCACCACTGGGGATGCAGTGCAGTGAGTCCAGAGAGTGCACTGGCACCACTGGAGATGCAGTGCAGTGAGTCCAGAGAGTACACTGGCACCACCTGGGATGCAGTGCAGTGAGTCCAGAGAGTGCACTGGCACCACTGGGGATGCAGTGCAGTGAGTCCAGAGAGTGCAGTGGCACCACTGGGGATGCAGTGCAGTGAGTCCAGAGAGTGCACTGGCACCACTGGGGATGCAGTGCAGTGAGTCCAGAGAGTGCACTGGCACCACTGGGGATGCAGTGCAGTGAGTCCAGAGAGTGCACTGGCACCACTGGGGATGCACCGCAGTGAGACCAGAGATTGCACTGATACTATTGGGGATGCAGTGCAGTGAGTCCAGAGAGTGCACTGGCACCACTGGGGATGCAGTGCAGTGCAGTGAGTCCAGAGAGTGCACTGGCACCACTGGGGATGCACTGCATTGACTCAAGAGAGTGCACTGGCACCACTGGGGATGCAGTGCAGTGAGTCCAGAGAGTGCACTGGCACCACTGGGGATGCACTGCAGTGAGTCCAGAGAGTGCACTGGCACCACTGGGCATGCACTGCAGTGAGTCCAGAGAGTGCACTGGCACCATTGGTGATGCACTGCAGTGAGTCCAGAGAGTGCACTGGCACCACTGGGGATGCAGTGCAGTGAGTCCAGAGAGTGCACTGTCACCACTGGGGATGCAGTGCAGTGAGTCCAGAGAGTGCACTGGCACCACTGGGGATGCAGTGCAGTGAGTCCAGAGAGTGCACTGGCACCACTGGGGATGCAGTGCAGTGAGTCCAGAGAGTGCACTGGCACCACTGGGGATGCAGTGCAGTGAGTCCAGAGAGTGAACTGGCACCACTGGGGATGCACCCCGGCAAGTCCACAGAGTGAACTGGCACCACTGGGGATGCAGTGCAGTGAGTCCAGAGAGTGCACTGGCACCACAGATGATGCAGTGCAGTGAGTCCAGAGTGTGCACTGGCACCACAGGGGATGCACCCCGGCGAGTCCCGAGAGTGCACTGGCACCACTGGGGATGCACTGCAGTGAGTCCAGAGAGTGCAGTGGCACCGCTTGTGATGCAGTGCAGTGAGTCCAGAGAGTGCACTGGCACCACTGGGGATGCAGTGCAATGAGTCCAGAGAGTGCACTGGCACCACTGGGGATGCACTGCAGTGAGTCCAGAGAGTGCACTGGCACCACTGGGGATGCAGTGCAGTGAGTCTAGAGAGTGCGCTGGCACCACTGGGGATGCACCCCGGTGAGTCCAGAGAGTGCACTGGCAACACTTGGGATGCACTGCAGTGAGTCCAGAGAGTGCACTGGCACCACTGGGGATGCAGTGCAGTGAGTCCAGAGAGTGCACTGGCACCACTGGGGATGCAGTGCAGTGAGTCCAGAGAGTGCACTGGCACCACTGGGGATGCACCCCGGCAAGTCCAGAGAGTGAACTGGCACCACTGGGGATGCAGTGCAGTGAGTCCAGAGAGTGCACTGGCACCACTGGGGATGCAGTGCAGTGAGTCCAGAGAGTGCACTGGCACCACTGGGGATGCAGTGCAGTGAGTCCAGAGAGTGCACGGGCACCCCTGGGGATGCAGTGCAGTGAACCAGAGAGTGCACAGGCACCACTGGGGATGCAGTGCAGTGAGTCCAGAGAGTGCACTGGCACCACTGGGGGTGCAGTGCAGTGAGTCCAGAGAGTGCACTGGCACCACTGGGGATGCAGTGCCGTGAGTCCAGAGAGTGCACTGGCACCACTGGAGATGCAGTGCAGTGAGTCCAGAGAGTGCACTGGCACCACTGGGGATGCAGTGCAGTGAGTCCAGAGAGTGCACTGGCACCACTGGAGATGCAGTGCAGTGAGTCCAGAGAGTACACTGGCACCACCTGGGATGCAGTGCAGTGAGTCCAGAGAGTGCACTGGCACCACTGGGGATGCAGTGCAGTGAGTCCAGAGAGTGCAGTGGCACCACTGGGGATGCAGTGCAGTGAGTCCAGAGAGTGCACTGGCACCACTGGGGATGCAGTGCAGTGAGTCCAGAGAGTGCACTGGCACCACTGGGGATGCAGTGCAGTGAGTCCAGAGAGTGCACTGGCACCACTGGGGATGCACCGCAGTGAGACCAGAGATTGCACTGATACTATTGGGGATGCAGTGCAGTGAGTCCAGAGAGTGCACTGGCACCACTGGGGATGCAGTGCAGTGCAGTGAGTCCAGAGAGTGCACTGGCACCACTGGGGATGCACTGCATTGACTCAAGAGAGTGCACTGGCACCACTGGGGATGCAGTGCAGTGAGTCCAGAGAGTGCACTGGCACCACTGGGGATGCACTGCAGTGAGTCCAGAGAGTGCACTGGCACCACTGGGCATGCACTGCAGTGAGTCCAGAGAGTGCACTGGCACCATTGGTGATGCACTGCAGTGAGTCCAGAGAGTGCACTGGCACCACTGGGGATGCAGTGCAGTGAGTCCAGAGAGTGCACTGTCACCACTGGGGATGCAGTGCAGTGAGTCCAGAGAGTGCACTGGCACCACTGGGGATGCAGTGCAGTGAGTCCAGAGAGTGCACTGGCACCACTGGGGATGCAGTGCAGTGAGTCCAGAGAGTGCACTGGCACCACTGGGGATGCAGTGCAGTGAGTCCAGAGAGTGAACTGGCACCACTGGGGATGCACCCCGGCAAGTCCACAGAGTGAACTGGCACCACTGGGGATGCAGTGCAGTGAGTCCAGAGAGTGCAATGGCACCACAGATGATGCAGTGCAGTGAGTCCAGAGTGTGCACTGGCACCACAGGGGATGCACCCCGGCGAGTCCCGAGAGTGCACTGGCACCACTGGGGATGCACTGCAGTGAGTCCAGAGAGTGCAGTGGCACCGCTTGTGATGCAGTGCAGTGAGTCCAGAGAGTGCACTGGCACCACTGGGGATGCAGTGCAATGAGTCCAGAGAGTGCACTGGCACCACTGGGGATGCACTGCAGTGAGTCCAGAGAGTGCACTGGCACCACTGGGGATGCAGTGCAGTGAGTCCAGAGAGTGCGCTGGCACCACTGGGGATGCACCCCGGTGAGTCCAGAGAGTGCACTGGCAACACTTGGGATGCACTGCAGTGAGTCCAGAGAGTGCACTGGCACCACTGGGGATGCAGTGCAGTGAGTCCAGAGAGTGCACTGGCACCACTGGGGATGCACTGCAGTGAGTCCAGAGAGTGCACTGGCACCACTGGGGATGCAGTGCAGTGAGTCCAGAGAGTGCACTGGCACCACAGATGATGCAGTGCAGTGAGTCCAGAGTGTGCACTGGCACCACAGGGGATGCACCCCGGCGAGTCCCGAGAGTGCACTGGCACCACTGGGGATGCAGTGCAGTGAGTCCAGAGAGTGCACTGGCACCACTGGGGATGCAATGCAGTGAGTCCAGAGAGTGCACTGGCACCACTGGGGGTTCAGTGCAATGAGTCCAGAGAGTGCACTGGCACCACTGGGGATGCAGTGCAGTGAGTCCAGAGAGTGCACTGTCACCACTGGGGATGCAGTGCAGTGAGTCCAGAGAGTGCACTGGCACCACTGGGGATGCACCCCGGTGAGTCCAGAGAGTGCACTGGCACCACTTGGGATGCACTGCAGTGAGTCCAGAGAGTGCACTGGCACCACTGGTGATGCAGTGCAGTGAGTCCAGAGAGTGCACTGGCACCACTGGGGATGCAGTGTAGTGAGATCAGAGATTGCACTGGCACCACTTGGGATGCAGTGCAGCGAGTCCAGAGAGTGCACTGGCACCACTTGGGATGCACTGCAGTGAGTCCAGAGAGTGCACTGGCACCACTGGTGATGCAGTGCAGTGAGTCCAGAGAGTGCACTGGCACCACTGGGGATGCAGTGCAGTGAGTCCAGAGAGTGCACTGGCACCACTAGGTATGCACTGCAGTGAGATCAGAGATTGCACTGGCACCACTGGGGATGCAGTGCAGTGAGTCCAGAGAGTGCACTGGCACCACTGGGGATGCAGTGCAGTGAGTCCAGAGAGTGCACTGGCACCACTGGGGATGCAGTGCAGTGAGTCCAGAAGGTCCACTGACACCACTGGGGATGCACTGCAGTGAGTCCAGAGAGTGCACTGGCACCACTGGGGATGCAGTGCCGTGAGTCCAGGGAGTGCACTGGCACCACTGGGGATGCACTCCCGTGAGTCCAGAGAGTGCACTGGCACCACTGGGGATGCAGTGCAGTGAGTCCAGAGAGTGCACTGGCACCACTGGGGATGCACTGTAGTAAGTGCAGAGAGTGCACTGGCACCACTGGGGATGCAGTGCAGTGTGCCCAGAGAGTGCACTGGCACCACTGGGGATGCAGTGCAGTGTGTCCAGACAGTGCACGGGCACCCCTGGGGATGCAGTGCAGTGAACCAGAGAGTGCACTGGCACCACTGGGGATGCAGTGCAGTGAGTCCAGAGAGTGCACTGGCACCACTGGGGGTGCAGTGCAGTGAGTCCAGAGAGTGCACTGGCACCACTGGGGATGCACTGCAGTGAGTCCAGAGAGTGCACTGGCACCAGTGGAGATGCAGTGCAGTGAGTCCAGAGAGTGCACTGGCACCACTGGGGATGCAGTGCAGTGAGTCCAGAGCGTGCACTGGCCCCGCTGGAGATGCAGTGCAGTGAGTCCAGAGAGTGCACTGGCACCACCTGGGATGCAGTGCAGTGAGCCCAGAGAGTGCACTGGCACCACTGGGGATGCAGTGCAGTGAGTCCAGAGAGTGCACTGGCACCACTGGGGATGCAGTGCAGTGAGTCCAGAGAGTGCACTGGCACCACTGATGATGCAGTGCAGTGAGTCCAGAGAGTGCACTGGCACCACTGGGGATGCAGTGCCGTGAGTCCAGAGAGTGCACTGGCACCACTGGGGATGCAGTGCAGTGAGTCCAGAGAGTGCACTGGCACCTCTGGGGATGCTGTGCAGTGAGTCCAGAGAGTGCACTGGCACCACTGGGGATGCAGTGCAGTGAGTCCAGAGAGTGCACTGGCACCACTGGGGATGCACTGCATTGACTCAAGAGAGTGCACTGGCACCACTGGGGATGCAGTGCAGTGAGTCCAGAGAGTGCACTGGCACCACTGGGGATGCAGTGCAGTGAGTCCAGAGAGTGCACTGGCACCACTGCGGATGCACTGCAGTGAGTCCACAGAGTGCACTGGCACCACTGGGGATGCACCCCGGCAAGTCCAGAGAGTGCACTGGCACCACTGGGCATGCATTGCAGTGAGTCCAGAGAGTGCACTGGCACCACTGGTGATGCACTGCAGTGAGTCCAGAGAGTGCACTGGCACCACTGGGGATGCAGTGCAGTGAGTCCAGAGAGTGCACTGGCACCACTGGGGATGCAGTGCGGTGAGTCCAGAGAGTGCACTGGCACCACTGGGGATGCAGTGCAGTGAGTCCAGAGAGTGCACTGGCACCACTGGGGATGCACCCCGGCAAGTCCAGAGAGTGCACTGGCACCACTGGGGATGCAGTGCAGTGAGTCCAGAGAGTGCACTGGCACCACTGGGGATGCAGTGCAGTTAGTCCAGGGAGTGCACTGGCACCACTGGGGATGCAGTGCAGTGAGTCCAGAGAGTGCACTGGCACCAATGGGGATGCAGTGCCGTGAGTCCAGAGAGTGCACTGGCACCACTGGGGATGCACCCCGGTGAGTCCAGAGAGTGCACTGGCACCACTGGGGATGCACCCTGGTGAGTCCAGAGAGCGCACTGGCACCACTGGGGGTGCAGTGCAGTGAGTCCAGAGAGTGCACTGGCACCACCGGGGATGCAGTGCCGTGAGTCCAGAGAGTGCACTGGCACCACTGGGGATGCAGTGCAGTGAGTCCAGAGAGTGCACTGGCACCACCGGGAATTCAGTGCAGTGGGTCCAGAGAGTCCACTGGCAGCACTGGGGATGCAGTGCCGTGAGTCCAGAGAGTGCACTGGCACCACTGGGGATGCAGTGCAGTGAGTCCAGAGAGTGCACTGGCACCACTGGAGATGCAGTGCAGTGAGTCCAGAGAGTGTACTGGCACCACTGGGGATGCAGTGCAGTGAGTCCAGAGAGTGCACTGGCACCACTGGGGATGCAGTGCAGTGAGTCCAGAGAGTGCACTGGCACCACTGGGGATGCACTGCAATGAGTCCAGAGAGTGCTCTGGCACCAATGGCGATGCAGTGCAGTGAGTCCAGAGAGTGCCTTGGCACCACTGGGGATGCAGTGCAGTGAGTCCAGAGAGTACCCTGGCACCACTGGGGATGCAGTGCAGTGAGTCCAGAGAGTGCACTGGCACCACTGGGGATGCAGTGCCGTTGGTCCAGAGAGTGCACTAGGACCCCTGGGGATGCAGTGCCGTGAGTCCAGAGTGTGCACTGGCACCACTGGGGATGCAGTGCAGTGAGTCCAGAGAGTGCACTGGCACCACTGGGGATGCAGTGCTGTGAGTCCAGAGAGTGCACTGGCACCACTGGGGATGCAGTGCAGTGAGTCCAGAAGGTCCACTGACACCACTGGGGATGCAGTGCAGTGAGTCCAGAGAGTGCACTGGCACCAATGGCAATGCAGTGCAGTGAGTCCAGAGAGTGCAGTGGCACCACTGGGGATGCACTGCCGTGAGTCCAGAGAGTACAGGGGCCCCACTGGGGATGCAGTGCAGTGAGTCCACAGAGGGCACTGGCACCTGTGGGGATGCAGTGCAGTGAGTCCAGAGAGTGCACTGGCACCACTGGGGATGCAGTGCAGTGAGTCCAGGGAGTGCACTGGCACCAATGGGGATGCAGTGCAGTGAGTCCAGAGAGTGCACTGGCACCAATGGGGATGCAGTGCCGTGAGTCCAGAGAGTGCAGTGGCACCACTGGGGATGCAGTGCAGTGAGTCCAGAGAGTGCACTGGCACCACTGGGGATGCAGTGCAGTGAGACCAGAGAGTGCACTGGCACCACTGGGGATGAAGTGCAGTGACTCCAGAGAGCACACTGGAACCACTGGGGATGCACTGCAGTGAGTCCAGAGAGTGCACTGGCACCAGTGGTGATGCAGTGCAGTGAGTCCCAAAGGTCCACTGGCACCAGTGGGGATGCACTGCAGTGAGTCCAGAGAGTGCACTGGCACCACTGGGGATGCAGTGCAGTGAGTCCAGAGAGTGCACTGGCACCACTGGGGATGCACTGCAGTGAGTCCAGAGAGTACACTGGCCCCATAGGGGATGCAGTGCAGTGAGTCCACAGAGGGCACTGGCACCACTGGGGATGCAGTGCAGTGAGTCCAGAGAGTGCACTGGCACCACTGGGGATGCAGTGCAGTGAGTCCAGGGAGTGCACTGGCACCACTGGGGATGCAGTGCAGTGACTCCAGAGAGTGCACTGGCACCACTGGGGATGCAGTGCAGTGAGTCCAGAGAGTGCACTGGCACCACTGGGGATGCACCACGGTGAGTCCAGAGAGTCCACTGGCACCACTGGGGATGCAGTGCAGTGAGTCCAGAGAGTGCACTGGCACCACCGGGGATGCAATTCCGTGAGTCCAGAGAGTGCACTGGCACCCCTGGGGATGCACTGCAGTGAGTCTAGAGAGTGCACTGGCACCACTGGGAATTCAGTGCAGTGGGTACAGAGAGTGCACTGGCACCACTGGGGATGCAGTGCAGTGACTCCAGAGAGTGTACTGGCACCACTGGGGATGCAGCGCAGTGAGTCCAGAGAGTGCACTGGCACCACTGGGGATGCAGTGCAGTGAGTCCAGAGAGTGCTCTGGCACCACTGGGGATGCAGTGCAGTGAGTCCAGAGAGTGCGCTGGCACCACTGGGGATGCACCCCGGTGAGTCCAGAGAGTGCACTGGCACCACTGGGGTAGCACTGCAGTGAGTCCAGAGAGTGCACTGGCACCACTGGGGATGCAGTGCAGTGAGTCCAGAGAGTGCACTGGCGCCACTGGGGATGAAGTGCAGTGAGTCCAGAGAGTGCACTGGCACCACTGGGGATGCAGTGCAGTGAGTCCAGAAGGTCCACTGACACCACTGGGGATGCACTGCAGTGAGTCCAGAGAGTGCACTGGCACCACTGGGGATGCACTGCAGTGAGTCCAGAGAGTGCACTGGCACCCATGGGGATGCAGTGCCGTGAGTCCAGAGAGTGCACTGGCACCACTGGGGATGCACCCCGGTGAGTCCAGAGAGTACACTGGCACCACTGGGGATGCAGTGCAGTGAGTCCAGAGAGTGCACTGGCACCTCCGGGGATGCAGTGCCGTGAATCCAGAGAGTGCACTGGCACCACTGGGTATGCAGTGCAGTGAGTCCAGAGAGTGCACTGGCACCACTGGGAATTCAGTGCAGTGGGTCCAGATAGTCCACTGGCAGCACTGGGGATGCAGTGCAGTGAGTCCAGAGAGTGAACTGGCACCACTGGGGATGCAGTGCAGTGAGTCCAGAGAGTGCACTGGCACCACTGGGGATGCAGTGCCGTGAGTCCAGAGAGTGCACTGGCACCACTGGGGATGCACTGCAATGAGTCCAGAGAGTGCACTGGCACCACTGGGGATGCAGTGCAGTGAGTCCAGAGAGTGCACTGGCACCACTGGGGATGCAGTGCAGTGAGTCCAGAGAGTGTGCTGGCACCAATGGGGATGCAGTGCAGTGAGTCCAGAGAGTGCACTGGCACCACTGGGGATGCAGTGCAGTGAGTCCAGAGAGTGCACTGGCACCACTGGGGATGCACTGCAATGAGTCCAGAGAGTGCACTGGCACCAATGGCGCTGCAGTGCAGTGAGTCCAGAGAGTGCCTTGGCACCACTGGGGATGCAGTGCATTGAGTCCAGAGAGTACCCTGGCACCACTGGGGATGCAGTGTAGTGAGTCCAGAGAGTGCACTGGCAACACTGGGGATGCAGTGCAGTGAGTCAAGAGAGTGCACTGGCACCACTGGGGATGCACTGCCGTGAGTCCAGAGAGTGCACTGGCACCACTGGGGATGCACTGCAGTGAGACCAGAGATTGCACTGGTACTATTGGGGATGCACTGCAGTGAGTCCAGAGAGTGCACTGGCACCACTGGGGATGCAGTGCGGTGAGTCCAGAGAGTGCACTGGCACCACTGGGGATGCACTGCCGTGAGTCCAGAGAGTGCACTGGCACCACTGGGGATGCAGTGCAGTGAGTCCAGAGAGTGCACTGGCACCACTGGGGATGCACTGTAGTAAGTGCAGAGAGTGCACTGGCACCACTGGGGATGCAGTGCAGTGTGTCCAGAGAGTGCACTGGCACCACTGGGGATGCAGTGCAGTGAGTCCAGAGAGTGCACGGGCACCCCTGGGGATGCAGTGCAGTGAACCAGAGAGTGCACTGGCACCACTGGGGATGCAGTGCAGTGAGTCCAGAGAGTGCACTGGCACCACTGGGGGTGCAGTGCAGTGAGTCCAGAGAGTGCACTGGCACCACTGGGGATGCAGTGCCGTGAGTCCAGAGAGTGCACTGGCACCAGTGGAGATGCAGTGCAGTGAGTCCAGAGAGTGCACTGGCACCACTGGGGATGCAGTGCAGTGAGTCCAGAGAGTGCACTGGCCCCGCTGGAGATGCAGTGCAGTGAGTCCAGAGAGTGCACTGGCACCACCTGGGATGCAGTGCAGTGAGCCCAGAGAGTGCACTGGCACCACTGGGGATGCAGTGCAGTGAGTCCAGAGAGTGCACTGGCACCACTGAGGATGCAGTGCAGTGAGTCCAGAGAGTGCACTGGCACCACTGGGGATGCAGTGCCGTGAGTCCAGAGAGTGCACTGGCACCACTGGGGATGCAGTGCAGTGAGTCCAGAGAGTGCACTGTCACCACTGGGGATGCACTGCATTGACTCAAGAGAGTGCACTGGCACCACTGGGGATGCAGTGCAGTGAGTCCAGAGAGTGCACTGGCACCACTGGGGATGCATTGCAGTGAGTCCAGAGAGTGCACTGGCACCACTGGGGATGCAGTGCAGTGAGTCCACAGAGGGCACTGGCACCACTGGGGATGCAGTGCAGTGAGTCCAGAGAGTGCACTGGCACCACTGGGGATTCATTGCATTGAGTCCAAAGAGTGCACTGGCACCATTGGTGATGCACTGCAGTGAGTCCAGAGAGTGCACTGGCACCAATGGGGATGCAGTGCAGTGAGTCCAGAGAGTGCACTGGCACCCCTGGGGATGCAGTGCAGTGAGCTCAGAGAGTGCACTGGCACCACTGGGGATGCAGTGCGGTGAGTCCAGAGAGTGCACTGGCACCACTGGGGATGCAGTGCAGTGAGTCCAGAGAGTGCACTGGCACCACTGGGGATGCACCCCGGTGAGTCCAGAGAGTGCACTGGCACCACTGGGGATGCACCCCGGCAAGTCCAGAGAGTGCACTGGCACCACTGGGCATGCACTGCAGTGAGTCCAGAGAGTGCACTGGCACCACTGGTGATGCACTGCAGTGAGTCCAGAGAGTGCACTGGCACCACTGGGGATGCAGTGCAGTGAGTCCAGAGAGTGCACTGGCACCACTGGGGATGCAGTGCGGTGAGTCCAGAGAGTGCACTGGCACCACTGGGGATGCAGTGCAGTGAGTGCGGAGAGTGCACTGGCACCACTGAGGATGCACCCCGGCAAGTCCATGAGAGTGAACTGGCACCACTGGGGATGCAGTGCAGTGAGTCCAGAGAGTGCACTGGCACCACTGGGGATGCAGTGCAGTGAGTCCAGAGAGTGCACTGGCACCACTGGGGATGCAGTGCAGTGAGTCCAGAGAGTGCACGGGCACCCCTGGGGATGCAGTGCAGTGAACCAGAGAGTGCACAGGCACCACTGGGGATGCAGTGCAGTGAGTCCAGAGAGTGCACTGGCACCACTGGGGATGCAGTGCAGTGAGTCCAGAGAGTGCACTGGCACCACTGGGGATGCAGTGCCGTGAGTCCAGAGAGTGCACTGGCACCAGTGGAGATGCAGTGCAGTGAGTCCAGAGAGTGCACTGGCACCACTGGGGATGCAGTGCAGTGAGTCCAGAGAGTGCACTGGCCCCGCTGGAGATGCAGTGCAGTGAGTCCAGAGAGTGCACTGGCACCACCTGGGATGCAGTGCAGTGAGTCCAGAGAGTGCACTGGCACCACTGGGGATGCAGTGCAGTGAGTCCAGAGAGTGCACGGGCACCACTGGGGATGCAGTGCAGTGAGTCCAGAGAGTGCAGTGGCACCACTGGGGATGCAGTGCAGTGAGTCCAGAGAGTGCACTGGCACCACTGGGGATGCAGTGCAGTGAGTCCAGAGAGTGCACTGGCACCACTGGGGATGCAGTGCAGTGAGTCCAGAGAGTGCACTGGCACCACTGGGGATGCACCGCAGTGAGACCAGAGATTGCACTGATACTATTGGGGATGCAGTGCAGTGAGTCCAGAGAGTGCACTGGCACCACTGGGGATGCAGTGCAGTGCAGTGAGTCCAGAGAGTGCACTGGCACCACTGGGGATGCACTGCATTGACTCAAGTGAGTGCACTGGCACCACTGGGGATGCAGTGCAGTGAGTCCAGAGAGTGCACTGGCACCACTGGGGATGCAGTGCAGTGAGTCCAGAGAGTGCACTGGCACCACTGGGGATGCAGTGCAGTGAGTCCACAGAGGGCACTGGCACCCCTGGGGATGCAGTGCAGTGAGTCCAGAGAGTGCACTGGCACCACTGGGGATGCATTGCAGTGAGTCCAAAGAGTGCACTGGCACCATTGGTGATGCAGTGCAGTGAGTCCAGAGAGTGCCCTGGCACCACTGGGGATGCAGTGCAGTGAGTCCAGAGAGTGCACTGGCACCACTGGGGATGCAGTGCAGTGAGCTCCGAGGGTGCACTGGCACCACTGGGGATGCAGTGCGGTGAGTCCAGAGAGTGCACTGGCACCACTGGGGATGCAGTGCAGTGAGTCCAGAGAGTGCACTGGCACCACTGGGGATGCACCCCGGTGAGTCCAGAGAGTGCAATGGCACCACTGGGGATGCACCCCGGCAAGTCCAGAGAGTGCACTGGCACCACTGGGCATGCACTGCAGTGAGTCCAGAGAGTGCACTGGCACCATTGGTGATGCACTGCAGTGAGTCCAGAGAGTGAACTGGCACCACTGGGGATGCACCCCGGCAAGTCCACAGAGTGAACTGGCACCACTGGGGATGCAGTGCAGTGAGTCCAGAGAGTGCACTGGCACCACAGATGATGCAGTGCTGTGAGTCCAGAGAGTGCACTGGCACCACTGGGGATGCAGTGCAGTGAGTCCAGAGAGTGCACTGGCACCACTGGGGATGCAGTGCCGTGAGTCCAGAGAGTGCGCTGGCACCACTGGGGATGCACCCCGGTGAGTCCAGAGAGTGCACTGGCACCACTTGGGATGCACTGCAGTGAGTCCAGAGAGTGCACTGGCACCACTGGTGATGCAGTGCAGTTAGTCCAGAGAGTGCACTGGCACCACTGGGGATGCAGTGCAGTGAGTCCAGAGAGTGCACTGGCACCACAGATGATGCAGTGCAGTGAGTCCAGAGAGTGCACTGGCACCACAGATGATGCAGTGCAGTGAGTCCAGAGTGTGCACTGGCACCACAGGGGATGCACCCCGGCGAGTCCCGAGAGTGCACTGGCACCACTGGGGATGCAGTGCAGTGAGTCCAGAGAGTGCACTGGCACCACTGGGGATGCAATGCAGTGAGTCCAGAGAGTGCACTGGCACCACTGGGGGTTCAGTGCAATGAGTCCAGAGAGTGCACTGGCACCACTGGGGATGCAGTGCAGTGAGTCCAGAGAGTGCACTGGCACCACTGGGGATGCAGTGCAGTGAGTCCAGAGAGTGCGCTGGCACCACTGGGGATGCACCCCGGTGAGTCCAGAGAGTGCACTGGCACCACTTGGGATGCACTGCAGTGAGTCCAGAGAGTGCACTGGCACCACTGGTGATGCAGTGCAGTGAGTCCAGAGAGTGCACTGGCACCACTGGGGATGCAGTGCGGTGAGTCCAGAGAGTGCACTGGCACCACTGGGGATGCAGTGCAGTGAGATCAGAGATTGCACTGGCACCACTGGGGATGCAGTGCAGTGAGTCCAGAGAGTGCACTGGCACCACTGGGGATGCAGTGCAGTGAGTCAAGAGAGTGAACTGGCACCACTGGGGATGCACCCCGGCAAGTCCACAGAGTGAACTGGCACCACTGGGGATGCAGTGCAGTGAGTCCAGAGAGTGCACTGGCACCACAGATGATGCAGTGCAGTGAGTCCAGAGTGTGCACTGGCACCACAGGGGATGCACCCCGGCGAGTCCCGAGAGTGCACTGGCACCACTGGGGATGCACTGCAGTGAGTCCAGAGAGTGCACTGGCACCGCTTGTGATGCAGTGCAGTGAGTCCAGAGAGTGCACTGGCACCACTGGGGATGCAGTGCAGTGAGTCCAGAGAGTGCACTGGCACCATTGGTGATGCAGTGCAGTGAGTCCAGAGAGTGCACTGGCACCACTGGGGATGCAGTGCAGTGAGTCCAGAGAGTGCACTGGCACCACTGGGGATGCAGTGCAGTGAGTCCAGAGAGTGCACTGGCACCACTGGGGATGCACTGTAGTAAGTGCAGAGAGTGCACTGGCACCACTGGGGATGCAGTGCAGTGTGTCCAGAGAGTGCACTGGCACCACTGGGGATGCAGTGCAGTGAGTCCAGAGAGTGCACGGGCACCCCTGGGGATGCAGTGCAGTGAACCAGAGAGTGCACTGGCACCACTGGGGATGCAGTGCAGTGAGTCCAGAGAGTGCACTGGCACCACTGGGGGTGCAGTGCAGTGAGTCCAGAGAGTGCACTGGCACCACTGGGGATGCAGTGCCGTGAGTCCAGAGAGTGCACTGGCACCAGTGGAGATGCATTGCAGTGAGTCCAGAGAGTGCACTGGCACCACTGGGGATGCAGTGCAGTGAGTCCAGAGAGTGCACTGGCCCCGTTGGAGATGCAGTGCAGTGAGTCCAGAGAGTGCACTGGCACCACCTGGGATGCAGTGCAGTGAGCCCAGAGAGTGCACTGGCACCACTGGGGATGCAGTGCGGTGAGTCCAGAGAGTGCACTGGCACCACTGGGGATGCAGTGCAGTGAGTCCAGAGAGTGCACTGGCACCACTGGGGATGGACCCCGGTGAGTCCAGAGAGTGCAATGGCACCACTGGGGATGCACCCCGGCAAGTCCAGAGAGTGCACTGGCACCACTGGGCATGCACTGCAGTGAGTCCAGAGAGTGCACTGGCACCATTGGTGATGCACTGCAGTGAGTCCAGAGAGTGCACTGGCACCACTGGGGATGCAGTGCAGTGAGTCCAGAGAGTGCACTGTCACCACTGGGGATGCAGTGCAGTGAGTCCAGAGAGTGCACTGGCACCACTGGGGATGCAGTGCAGTGAGTCCAGAGAGTGCACTGGCACCACTGGGGATGCAGTGCAGTGAGTCCAGAGAGTGCACTGGCACCACTGGGGATGCAGTGCAGTGAGTCCAGAGAGTGAACTGGCACCACTGGGGATGCACCCCGGCAAGTCCACAGAGTGAACTGGCACCACTGGGGATGCAGTGCAGTGAGTCCAGAGAGTGCACTGGCACCACAGATGATGCAGTGCAGTGAGTCCAGAGTGTGCACTGGCACCACAGGGGATGCACCCCGGCGAGTCCCGAGAGTGCACTGGCACCACTGGGGATGCACTGCAGTGAGTCCAGAGAGTGCACTGGCACCGCTTGTGATGCAGTGCAGTGAGTCCAGAGAGTGCACTGGCACCACTGGGGATGCAGTGCAGTGAGTCCAAAGAGTGCACTGGCACCATTGGTGATGCAGTGCAGTGAGTCCAGAGAGTGCACTGGCACCACTGGGGATGCACCCCGGTGAGTCCAGAGAGTGCAATGGCACCACTGGGGATGCACCCCGGCAAGTCCAGAGAGTGCACTGGCACCACTGGGCATGCACTGCAGTGAGTCCAGAGAGTGCACTGGCACCATTGGTGATGCACTGCAGTGAGTCCAGAGAGTGCACTGGCACCACTGGGGATGCAGTGCAGTGAGTCCAGAGAGTGCACTGTCACCACTGGGGATGCAGTGCAGTGAGTCCAGAGAGTGCACTGGCACCACTGGGGATGCAGTGCAGTGAGTCCAGAGAGTGCACTGGCACCACTGGGGATGCAGTGCAGTGAGTCCAGAGAGTGCACTGGCACCACTGGGGATGCAGTGCAGTGAGTCCAGAGAGTGAACTGGCACCACTGGGGATGCACCCCGGCAAGTCCACAGAGTGAACTGGCACCACTGGGGATGCAGTGCAGTGAGTCCAGAGAGTGCACTGGCACCACAGATGATGCAGTGCAGTGAGTCCAGAGTGTGCACTGGCACCACAGGGGATGCACCCCGGCGAGTCCCGAGAGTGCACTGGCACCACTGGGGATGCACTGCAGTGAGTCCAGAGAGTGCACTGGCACCGCTTGTGATGCAGTGCAGTGAGTCCAGAGAGTGCACTGGCACCACTGGGGATGCAGTGCAGTGAGTCCAGAGAGTGCACTGGCACCATTGGTGATGCAGTGCAGTGAGTCCAGAGAGTGCACTGGCACCACTGGGGATGCAGTGCAGTGAGTCCAGAGAGTGCACTGGCACCACTGGGGATGCAGTGCAGTGAGCTCAGAGAGTGCACTGGCACCACTGGGGATGCAGTGCGGTGAGTCCAGAGAGTGCACTGGCACCACTGGGGATGCAGTGCAGTGAGTCCAGAGAGTGCACTGGCACCACTGGGGATGCACCCCGGTGAGTCCAGAGAGTGCAATGGCACCACTGGGGATGCACCCCGGCAAGTCCAGAGAGTGCACTGGCACCACTGGGCATGCACTGCAGTGAGTCCAGAGAGTGCACTGGCACCATTGGTGATGCACTGCAGTGAGTCCAGAGAGTGCACTGGCACCACTGGGGATGCAGTGCAGTGAGTCCAGAGAGTGCACTGTCACCACTGGGGATGCAGTGCAGTGAGTCCAGAGAGTGCACTGGCACCACTGGGGATGCAGTGCAGTGAGTCCAGAGAGTGCACTGGCACCACTGGGGATGCAGTGCAGTGAGTCCAGAGAGTGCACTGGCACCACTGGGGATGCAGTGCAGTGAGTCCAGAGAGTGAACTGGCACCACTGGGGATGCACCCCGGCAAGTCCACAGAGTGAACTTGCACCACTGGGGATGCAGTGCAGTGAGTCCAGAGAGTGCACTGGCACCACAGATGATGCAGTGCAGTGAGTCCAGAGTGTGCACTGGCACCACAGGGGATGCACCCCGGCGAGTCCCGAGAGTGCACTGGCACCACTGGGGATGCACTGCAGTGAGTCCAGAGAGTGCACTGGCACCGCTTGTGATGCAGTGCAGTGAGTCCAGAGAGTGCACTGGCACCACTGGGGATGCAGTGCAATGAGTCCAGAGAGTGCACTGGCACCACTGGGGATGCACTGCAGTGAGTCCAGAGAGTGCACTGGCACCACTGGGGATGCAGTGCAGTGAGTCCAGAGAGTGCGCTGGCACCACTGGGGATGCACCCCGGTGAGCCCAGAGAGTGCACTGGCACCACTTGGGATGCACTGCAGTGAGTCCAGAGAGTGCACTGGCACCACTGGTGATGCACTGCAGTGAGTCCAGAGAGTGCACTGGCACCACTGGGGATGCACTGCAGTGAGTCCAGAGAGTGCACTGGCACCACTGGGGATGCAGTGCAGTGAGTCCAGAGAGTGCACTGGCACCACAGATGATGCAGTGCAGTGAGTCCAGAGTGTGCACTGGCACCACAGGGGATGCACCCCGGCGAGTCCCGAGAGTGCACTGACACCACTGGGGATGCAGTGCAGTGAGTCCAGAGAGTGCACTGGCACCACTGGGGATGCAATGCAGTGAGTCCAGAGAGTGCACTGGCACCACTGGGGGTTCAGTGCAATGAGTCCAGAGAGTGCACTGGCACCACTGGGGATGCAGTGCAGTGAGTCCAGAGAGTGCACTGTCACCACTGGGGATGCAGTGCAGTGAGTCCAGAGAGTGCACTGGCACCAGTGGGGATGCACCCCGGTGAGTCCAGAGAGTGCACTGGCACCACTTGGGATGCACTGCAGTGAGTCCAGAGAGTGCACTGGCACCACTGGTGATGCAGTGCAGTGAGTCCAGAGAGTGCACTGGCACCACTGGGGATGCAGTGCAGTGAGATCAGAGATTGCACTGGCACCACTTGGGATGCAGTGCAGTGAGTCCAGAGAGTGCACTGTCACCACTTGGGATGCACTGCAGTGAGTCCAGAGAGTGCACTGGCACCACTGGTGATGCAGTGCAGTGAGTCCAGAGAGTGCACTGGCACCACTGGGGATGCAGTGCAGTGAGTCCAGAGAGTGCACTGGCACCACTAGGTATGCACTGCAGTGAGATCAGAGATTGCACTGGCACCACTGGGGATGCAGTGCAGTGAGTCCAGAGAGTGCACTGGCACCACTGGGGATGCAGTGCAGTGAGTCCAGAGAGTGCACTGGTACGATTGGGGATGCAGTGCAGTGAGTCCAGAGAGTGCACTGGCACCACTGGGGATGCAGTGCAGTGAGTCCAGAAGGTCCACTGACACCACTGGGGATGCACTGCAGTGAGTCCAGAGAGTGCACTGGCACCACTGGGGATGCACTGCAGTGATTCCAGAGAGTGCACTGGCACCACTGGGGATGCAGAGCAGTGAGTCCAGAGAGTGCACTGGCACCACTGGGGATGCACTGCAGTGACTCGAAAGAGTGCACTGGCACCACTGCGGATGCACTGCAGTGAGTCCGGAGAGTGCCCTGGCACCAATGGTGATGCAGTGCAGTGAGTCCAGAGAGTGCAGTGACACCACTGGGGATGCAGTGCAGTGAGTCCAGAGAGTGCACTGGCACCACTGGGGATGCAATGCAGTGAGACCAGAGAGTGCACTGGCACCACTGGGGATGAAGTGCAGTGAGTCCAGAGAGTGCACTGGCACCACTGGGGATGCAGTGCAGTGAGTCCAGAGAGTGCACTGGCACCACTGGGGATGCACTGCAGTGAGTCCAGAGAGTGCACTGGCACCACTGGGGATGCACTGCAGTGAGTCCAGAGAGTGCACTGGCACCACTGGGGATGCAGTGCAGTTGAGTCCAGAGAGTGCACTGGCACCTTGGGGATGCAGTGCAGTGAGTCCAGAGAGTGCACTGGCACCACTGGGATGCAGTGCAGTGAGTCCACAGAGTGCACTGGCACCACTGGGGATACACTGCAGTGAGTCCAGAGAGTGCACTGGCACCACTGGGGACGCAGTGCAGTGACTACAGAGAGTGCACTGGCACCATTGGGGATGCAGTGCAGTGAGTCCAGAGAGTGCACTGGCACCAATGGGGATGCACTGCAGTGGGTCCAGAGAGTGCACTGGCACCACTGGGGATGCAGTGCAGTGAGTCCAGAGAGTGCACTGGCACCACTGGGAATGCAGTGCAGTGAGTCCAGAGAGTGCACTGGCACCACTGGGGATGCAGTGCAGTGACTCCAGAGAGTGCACTGGCACCACTGGTGATGCAGTGCAGTGAGTCCAGAGAGTGCACTGGCACCACTGGGAATGCAGTGCAGTGAGTCCAAAGAGTGCACTGGCACCAGTGGGGAAGCACTGCAGTGAGTCCAGAGAGTGCACCGGCTCCAATGGCGATACACTGCAGTGAGTCCAGACAGTGCACTGGCACCACTGGGGATGCAGTGCAGTGAGTCCAGAGAGTGCAGTGGCACCACTGGGGATGCAGTGCAGTGAGTCCAGAGAGTGCACTGGCACCACTGGGGATGCAATGCAGTGAGTCCAGAGAGTGCACTGGCACCACTGGGGATGCAGTGCAGTGAGTCCAGAGAGTGCACTGGCACCACTGGGGATGCACTGCAGTGATTCCAGAGAGTGCACTGGCACCACTGGGGATGCAGTGCAGTGAGTCCAGAGAGTGCACTGGCACCACTGGGGATGCACTGCAGTGACTCGAAAGAGTGCACTGGTACCACTGCGGATGCACTGCAGTGAGTCCGGAGAGTGCCCTGGCACCAATGGTGATGCAGTGCAGTGAGTCCAGAGAGTGCAGTGACACCACTGGGTATGCAGTGCAGTGAGTCCAGAGAGTGCACTGGCACCACTGGGGATGCAATGCAGTGAGACCAGAGAGTGCACTGGCACCACTGGGATGCAGTGCAGTGAGACCACAGAGTGCACTGGCACCACTGGGGATACACTGCAGTGAGTCCAGAGAGTGCACTGGCACCACTGGGGACGCAGTGCAGTGAGTCCAGAGAGTGCACTGGCACCATTGGGGATGCAGTGCAGTGAGTCCAGAGAGTGCACTGGCACCACTGGGGATGCACTGCAGTGGGTCCAGAGAGTGCACTGGCACCACTGGGGATGCAGTGCAGTGAGTCCAGAGAGTGCACTGGCACCACTGGGAATGCAGTGCAGTGAGTCCAGAGAGTGCACTGGCACCACTGGGGATGCAGTGCAGTGAGTCCAGAGAGTGCACTGGCACCACTGGGAATGCAGTGCAGTGAGTCCAAAGAGTGCACTGGCACCAGTGGGGAAGCACTGCAGTGAGTCCAGAGAGTGCACCGGCTCCAACGGCGATGCACTGCAGTGAGTCCAGACAGTGCACTGGCACCACTGGGGATGCAGTGCAGTGAGTCCAGTAGTTGTACTGGCACCACTGGGGATGCACTGCTGTGAGTCCAGAGACTACACTGGCACCACTGGGGATGCAGTGCAAAGAGCTCAGAGAGTGCACTGGCACCACTGGGGATGCACTGCAAAGAGCTCAGAGAGTGCACTGGCACCACTGGGGATGCACTGCAGTAGTCCAGAGAGTGCACTGGCACCACTGGGGATGCACTGCAGTGAGTCTAGAGAGTGCAGTGGCACCACTGGGGATGCACTGCACTGAGTTCAGAGAGTGCACTGGCACCACTGGGGATGCAGTGCAGTGAGTCCAGAGAGTGCACTGGCACCACTGGGGATGCAGTGCAGTGAGTCCTGAGAGTGCAAAGGCACCACAAGGGCTGCACTGCAGTGAGTCCAGAGAGTGCACTGGCACCACTGGGGATGCACTACAGTGAGTCCAGAGAGTGCACTGGCACCACTGGGGATGCAGTGCAGTGACTCCAGAGAGTGCACTGGCACCACAGGGGATGCACTGCAGTGAGTGCAGAGAGTGCACTGGCACCAGTGCGGAAGCACTGCAGTGAGTCCAGAGAGTGCACTGGCACCACTGGGGATGCACTGCAGTGAGTCCAGAGAGTGCAATGGCACCACTGGGGATGCAGTGCAGTGAGTCCAGAGAGTGCACTGGCACCACTGGGGATGCAGTGCAGTGAGTCCAGAGAGTGCACTGGCGCCACTGGGGATGCACTGCAGTGAGTCCAGAGAGTGCACTGGCACCACTGGGGATGCACTGCAGTGAGTCCAGAGAGTGCACTGGCACCACTGGGGATGCAGTGCCAGTGAGTCCAGAGAGTGCACTGGCACCACTGGGGATGCACTGCAGTGAGTCCAGAGAGTGCAGTGGCACCACTGGGGATGCAGTGCACTGAGTCCAGAGAGTACACTGGCACCACTGGGGATGCAGTGCAGTGAGTCCAGAGAGTGCACTGTCAGCACTGGGGATGCAGTGCAGTGAGTCCAGAGAGTGCACTGGCACCACTGGGGATGCACTGCAGTGACTCCAGAGACTGCACTGGCACCACTGGGGATGCACTGCAGTGAGTCCAGAGAATGCACTGGCACCACTGGGGATGCAGTGCAGTGACTCGAAAGAGTGCACTGGCACCACTGGGGATGCACTGCAGTGAGTCCGGAGAGTGCCCTGGCACCAATGGTGATGCAGTGCAGTGATCCAGAGAGTGCACTGGAACCACTGGGGATGCAGTGCAGTGAGTCCAGAGAGTGCACTGGCACCTCTGGGGATGCAGTGCAGTGAGTCCAGAGAGTGCACTGGCACCACTGGGGATGCAGTGCAGTTAGTCCATAGAGTGCACTGGCTCCACTGGGGATGCAGTGCAGTGACTCAAGAGAGTGCACAGGCACCACTGGGGATGCAGTGCAGTGAGTCCAGAGAGTGCACTGTCACCACTGGGGATGCAGTGCAGTGAGTCCAGAGAGTACACTGGCACCTCAGGGGCTGCACTGCAGTGAGTCCAGAGAGTGCTCTGGCACCACTGGGGATGCAGTTCAGTGAGTCCAGAGAGTGCACTGGCACCACTGGGGATGCACCTCGGTGAGTCCAGAGAGTGCTCTGGGAACACCGGGGATGCAGTGCAGTGAGTGCAGAGAGTGCACTGGCACCACTGGGGATGCAGTGCAGTGAGTGCAGAGAGTGCACTGGCACCACTGGGGATGCACTGCAGTGAGTCCAGAGAGTGCACTGGCACCATTAGGGATGCAGTGCAGTGAGTCCGGAGAGTGCACTGGCACCACTGGGGATGCAGTGCAGTGAGTCCAGAGAGTGCACTGGCACCACTGGGGATGCACTGCAGTGAGTCCAGAGAGTGCACTGTCAGCACTGGGGAATGCAGTGCAGTGAGTCCAGAGAGTGCACTGGCAGCATTGGGGATGCAGTGCAGTGAGTCCAGAGAGTGCACTGGCACCACTGGGGATGCAGTGCAGTGAGTCCAGAGAGTGCACTGGCACCACTGGTGATGCACTGCAATGCGTCCAGAGAATGCACTGGCACTAATGGGGATGCAGTGCTGTGACTCGAAAGAGTGCACTGGCACCACTGCGGATGCACTGCAGTGAGTCCGGAGAGTGCCCTGGCACCAATGGTGATGCAGTGCAGTGAGTCCAGAGAGTGCAGTGGCACCACTGGGGATGCAGTGCAGTGAGTCCAGAGAGTGCACTGGCACCACTGGGGATGCAATGCAGTGAGTCCAGAGAGTGCACTGGCACCACTGTCGATGCACTGCAGTGAGTCCAGAGAGTGCTCTGGGAACACTGGGGATGCAGTGCAGTGAGTGCAGAGAGTGCACTGGCACCACTGGGGATGCAGTGCAGTGAGTCCAGAGAGTGCACTGGCACCACTGGGGATGCACTGCAGTGATTCGAAAGAGTGCACTGGCACCACAGGGGATACACTGCAGTGAGTCCAGAGAGTGCACTGGCACCAATGGTGATGCAGTGCAGTGAGTCCAGAGTGTGCAGTGGCACCACTGGGGATGCAGTGCAGTGAGTCCAGAGAGTGCACTGGCACCACTGGGGATGCAATGCAGTGAGTCCAGAGAGTGCACTGGCACCACTGGGGATGCACTGCAGTGACTCCAGAGAGTGCACTGGCACCACTGGGGATGCACTGCAGTGAGTCCAGAGAGTGCACTGGCAGCACTGGGGATGCAGTGCAGTGACTCCAGAGAGTGCAGAGGCACCACTGTTGATGCAGTGCTGCGACTCCAGAGAGTGCACTGGCACCACTGGGGATGCAGTGCAGTGAGTGCAGAGAGTGCACTGGCACCACTGGGGATGCACTGCAGTGAGTCCAGAGAGTGCACTGGCACCACTGGTGATGCAGTGCAGTGAGTGCAGAGAGTGCACTGGCACCACTGGGGATGCACTGCAGTGAGTCCAGAGAGTGCACTGGCACCACTGGGGATGCACTGCAGTGACTCAAAAGAGTGCACTGCCACCACTGCGGATGCACTGCAGTGAGTCCGGAGAGTGCACTGGCACCAATGGTGATGCAGTGCAGTGAGTCCAGAGAGTGCACTGGCACCACTGGGAATGCACTGCAGTGAGTCCAGAGAGTGCACTGGCACCACTGGGGATGCAGTGCAGTGAGTCCAGAGAGTGCACTGGCACCACTGGGGATGCACTGCAGTGATTCGAAAGAGTGCACTGGCACCACAGGGGATACACTGCAGTGAGTCCAGAGAGTGCACTGGCACCAATGGTGATGCAGTGCAGTGAGTCCAGAGTGTGCAGTGGCACCACTGGGGATGCAGTGCAGTGAGTCCAGAGAGTGCACTGGCACCACTGGGGATGCAATGCAGTGAGTCCAGAGAGTGCACTGGCACCACTGGGGATGCACTGCAGTGACTCCAGAGAGTGCACTGGCACCACTGGGGATGCACTGCAGTGAGTCCAGAGAGTGCACTGGCAGCACTGGGGATGCAGTGCAGTGACTCCAGAGAGTGCAGAGGCACCACTGTTGATGCAGTGCTGCGACTCCAGAGAGTGCACTGGCACCACTGGGGATGCAGTGCAGTGAGTGCAGAGAGTGCACTGGCACCACTGGGGATGCACTGCAGTGAGTCCAGAGAGTGCACTGGCACCACTGGTGATGCAGTGCAGTGAGTGCAGAGAGTGCACTGGCACCACTGGGGATGCACTGCAGTGAGTCCAGAGAGTGCACTGGCACCACTGGGGATGCACTGCAGTGACTCAAAAGAGTGCACTGCCACCACTGCGGATGCACTGCAGTGAGTCCGGAGAGTGCACTGGCACCAATGGTGATGCAGTGCAGTGAGTCCAGAGAGTGCACTGGCACCACTGGGAATGCACTGCAGTGAGTCCAGAGAGTGCACTGGCACCACTGGGGATGCAGTGCAGTGAGTCCAGAGAGTGCACTGACACCACTGGGGATGCACTGCAGTGATTCCAGAGAGTGCACTGGCACCACTGGGGATGCAGTGCAGTGAGTCCAGAGAGTGCACTGGCACCACTGGGGATGCACTGCAGTGACTCGAAAGAGTGCACTGGCACCACTGCGGATGCACTGCAGTGAGTCCGGAGAGTGCCCTGGCACCAATGGTGATGCAGTGCAGTGAGTCCAGAGAGTGCAGTGACACCACTGGGGATGCAGTGCAGTGAGTCCAGAGAGTGCACTGGCACCACTGGGGATGCAATGCAGTGAGTCCAGAGAGTGCACTGGCACCACTGGGGATGAAGTGCAGTGAGTCCAGAGAGTGCACTGGCACCACTGGGGATGCACTGCAGTGAGTCCAGAGAGTGCACTGGCACCACTGGGGATGCAGTGCAGTGAGTCCAGAGAGTGCACTGGCACCACTGGGGATGCACTGCAGTGAGTCCAGAGAGTGCACTGGCACCACTGGGGATGCAGTGCAGTTGAGTCCAGAGAGTGCACTGGCACCTTGGGGATGCAGTGCAGTGAGTCCAGAGAGTGCACTGGCACCACTGGGGATGCAGTGCAGTGAGTGCAGAGAGTGCACTGGCACCACAGGGGATGCACTGCAGTGAGTCCAGAGAGTGCACTGGCACCACTGGGGATGCACTGCAGTGAGTCCAGAGAGTGCACTGGCACCGCTGGTGATGCAGTGCAGTGAGTCCACAGAGTACACTGGCACCACTGGGGATGCACTGCAGTGAGTCCAGAGAGTGCACTGGCACCACAGGAGATGCAGTGCAGTGAGTCCAGAGAGTGCACTGGCACCACTGGGGATGCAGTGCAGTGAGTCCAGAGAGTGCACTGGCACCACTGGGGATGCAGTGCAGTGAGTCCAGAGAGTGCACTGGCACCACTGGGGATGCAGTGCAGTGAGTCCAGAGAGTGCCCTGGCACCACTGGGATGCATGCAGTGAGTCCAGAGAGTGCACTGGCACCACTGGGGATGCACTGCAGTGAGTCCAGAGAGTGCTCTGGCACCACTGGGGATGCAGTGCAGTGAGTCCAGAGAGTGCACTGGCACCAATGGCGATACACTGCAGTGAGTCCAGACAGTGCACTGGCACCACTGGGGATGCAGTGCAGTGAGTCCAGAGAGTGCACTGGCACCACTGGGGATGCACTGCCGTGAGTCCAGAGAGTGCACTGGCACCACTGGGGATGCGTGCAGTGAGTCCAGAGAGTGCACTGGCACCACTTGGGATGCACTGCAAAGAGCTCAGAGAGTGCACTGGCACCACTGGGGATGCAGTGCAGTGAGTCCAGAGAGTGCACTGGCACCACTGGGGATGCACTGCAGTTTGTCCAGAGAGTGCAGTGGCACCATTGGGGATGCAGTGCACTGAGTTCAGAGAGTGCACTGGCACCACTGGGGATGCAGTGCAGTGAGTCCAGAGAGTGCACTGGCACCACTGGCGATGCACTGCAGTGAGTCCTGAGAGTGCAAAGGCACCACTGCGGATGCACTGCAGTGAGTCCAGAGAGTGCACTGGCACCACTGGGGATGCAGTGCAGTGAGTCCAGAGAGTGCACTGGCACCACTGGGGATGCACTACAGTGAGTCCAGAGAGTGCACTGGCACCACAGGGGATGCAGTGCAGTGACTCCAGAGAGTGCAGAGGCACCACTGTTGATGCAGTGCAGTGAGTGCAGAGAGTGCACTGGCACCACTGCGGAAGCACTGCAGTGAGTCCAGAGAGTGCACTGGCACCACTGGGGATGCACTGCAGTGAGTCCAGAGAGTGCACTGGCACAACTGGGGATGCACTGCACTGAGTCCAGAGAGTGCAGTGACACCACTGGGGATGAAGTGCAGTGAGTCCAGAGAGTGCACTAGCACCAATGAGATCCAGTGCAGTGAGTCCAGAGAGTGCACTGGCGCCACTGGGGATGCAGTGCAGTGAGTCCAGAGAGTGCACTCGCACCACTGGGGATGCACTGCAGTGAGTCCAGAGAGTGCACTGGCCCCACAGGGGATGTAGTGCAGTGAGTCCACAGAGGGCACTGGCACCACTGGGGATGCAGCGCAGTGACTCCAGAGAGTGCACTGGCACCACTGCGGATGCAGTGCAGTGAGTCCAGAGAGTGCACTGGCACCACTGGAGTTGCAGTGCAGTGAGTCGAGACAGTGCCCTGTAACCACTGGGGATGCAGCGCAGTGACTACAGAGAGTGCACTGTCTCCACTGGGGATGCAGTGCAGTGAGTCCAGAGAGTACACTGCCACCACTGGTGATGCAGTGCAGTGAGTCCAGAGAGTGCACTGTCAGCACTGGGGATGCAGTGCAGTGAGTCCAGAGAGTGCACTGGCACCACTGGGGATGCACTGCAGTGAGTCCAGAGAGTGCACTGGCACCACTGGGGATGCAGAGCAGTGACTCCAGATAGTGCACTGGCACCACTGGGGATGCAGTGCAGTGAGTCCAGAGAGTGCACTGGCACAAAAGGGGATGCACTGCAGTGAGTCCAGAGAGTGCACTGGCACCACTGGGGATGCAGTGCAGTGAGTCCAGAGAGTGCACTGGCACCACTGGGGATGCAGTGCAGTGAGTCCAGAGAGTGCACTGGCACCACTGGGGATGCACTGCAGTGATTCCAGAGAGTGCACTGGCACCACTGGGGATGCACTGCAGTGAGTCCAGAGAATGCACTGGCACCACTGGGGATGCAGTGCAGTGACTCGAAAGAGTGCACTGGCACCACTGGGGATGCACTGCAGTGAGTCCGGAGAGTGCCCTGGCACCAATGGTGATGCAGTGCAGTGATCCAGAGAGTGCACTGGAACCACTGGGGATGCAGTGCCGTGAGTCCAGAGAGTGCACTGGCACCACTGGGGATGCAGTGCAGTGAGTCCAGAGAGTGCACTGGCACCACTGGGTATGCAGTGCAGTTAGTCCATAGAGTGCACTGGCTCCACTGGGGATGCAGTGCAGTGACTCAAGAGAGTGCACAGGCACCACTGGGGATGCAGTGCAGTGAGTCCAGAGAGTGCAATGGCACCACAGGGGATGCACTGCAGTGATTCCAGAGAGTGCACTGGCACCACTGGGGATGCAGTTCAGTGAGTCCAGAGAGTACACTGGCACCTCAGGGGCTGCACTGCAGTGAGTCCAGAGAGTGCACTAGCACCACTGGGGATGCAGTGCGGTGAGTCCAGAGAGTGCACTGGCACCACTGGGGATGCACTGCAGTGAGTCCAGAGAGTGCTCTGGGAACACCGGGGATGCAGTGCAGTGAGTCCAGAGAGTGCACTGGCACCACTGGCGATGCACTGCAGTGAGTCCAGAGAGTGCACTGTCACCACTGGGGATGCAGTGCAGTGAGTCCAGAGATTGCACTGGCACCACTGGGGATGCACTGCAGTGAGTCCAGAGAGTGCACTGGCACCACTGGGGATGCACTGCAGTGAGGGCAGAGAGTGCACTGTCACCACTGGGGATGCAGTGCAGTGAGTCCAGAGATTGCACTGGCACCACTGGGGATGCACTGCAGTGAGTTCAGAGAGTGCACTGGCACCACTGAGGATGCACTGCAGTGAGGGCAGAGAGTGCACTGGGACCACAGGGGATGCAGTGCAGTGAGTCCAGAGAGTGCCCTAGCACCACTGGGGATGCAGTGCAGTGAGTCCAGAGAGTGCACTGGCACCACTGGGGATGCAGTGCAGTGACTCCAGAGAGTGCACTGGCACCTTGGGGATGCAGTGCAGTGAGTCCAGAGAGTGCACTGGCACCACTGGGGATGCAATGAGGTGAGTCCAGAGAGTGCACTGGCACCACTGGGATGCAGTGCAGTGAGTCCAGAGAGTGCACTGACACCACTGGGGATGCAGTGCGGTGAGTTCAGAGAGTGCACTGGCACCACTGGGGATGCAGTGCAGTGAGTCCAGAGAGTGCACTGGCACCACAGGTGATGCAGTGCAGTGAGTACAAAGAGTGCACTGGCACCACAGGGGATGCACTGCAGTGATTCCAGAGAGTGCACTGGCACCACTGGGGATGCAGTGCAGTGAGTCCAGAGAGTGCACTGGCACCACTGGGGATGCACTGCAGTGAGTCCAGAGAGTGCACTGGCACCACTGGGGATGCAGTGCAGTGAGTCCAGAGAGTGCACTGGCACCTTGGGGATGCACTGCAGTGAGTCCAGAGAGTACACTGGCACCACTGGGGATGCAGTGCAGTGAGTCCAGAGAGTGCACTGGCACCACTGGGGATGCAGTGCAGTGACTCCAGAGAGTGCACTGGCACTTCTGGGGATGCAGTGCAGTGACTCCAGAGAGTGCACTGGCACCACTGGGGATGCACTGCAGTGAGTCCAGAGAGTGCACTGGCACCAGTGGGGATGCACTACAGTGGGTCCAGAGAGTGCACTGGCACCACTGGGGATGCAGTGCAGTGAGTCCAGAGAGTGCAGTGGCACCACTGGGGATGCAGTGCAGTGAGTCCAGAGAGTGCACTGGCACCACTGGCGATGCAGTGCAGTGAGTCCAGAGAGTGCACTGGCACCACTGGGGATGCACTGCAGTGAGTCCAGAGAGTGCACTGGCACCACTGGGGATGCAGTGCAGTGAGTCCAGAGAGTGCACTGGCACCACTGGGGATGCAGTGCAGTGAGTCCAGAGAGTGCACTGGCACCACTGGGGATGCAGTACAGTGAGTCCAGTGAGTGCACTGGCACCACTGGGGATGCACTGCAGTGAGTCCAGTGAGTGCACTGGCACCACTGGGGATGCAGTGCAGTGAGTCCAGAGAGTGCAATGGCACCACTGGGGATGCACGTCAGTGAGTCCAGAGAGTGCACTCTCTGGACTTGCCGGGGTGCATCCCCAGTGGTGCCAGTGCACTGGGGATGCACGTCAGTGAGTCCAGAGAGTGCACTCTCTGGACTTGCCGGGGTGCATCCCCAGTGGTGCCAGTGCACTCTCTGGACTCACTGCATTGCATCCCCAGTGGTGCCAGTGCACTCTCTGGACTCACTGCACTGCATCCCCTGTGGTGCCAGTGCACTCTCTGGACTCACCCGAGTGCATCCCCAGTGGTACCAGTGCACTCTCTGGACTCACCCGAGTGCATCCCCAGTGGTGCCAGTGCACTCTCTGGACTCACTGCACTGCATCCCCAGTGGTGCCAGTGCACTCTCTGGACTCACTGCACTGCATCCCCAGTGGTGCCAGTGCACTCTCTGGACTCACTGCGCTGCATCCTATTGGTGCCAGTGCACTCTCAGGACTCACTGCATTGCATCCCCAGTGGTGCCAGTGCACTCTCTGGACTCACTGCACTGCATCCCCAATCGTACCAGTGCCCTCTCTGGACTCGCTGCACTCCATTCCCAGTGGTGCCACTGCAATCTGTGGTCTCACTGCACTGCATCCCCAGTGGTGCCAGTGCACTCTCTGGACTCATTGCACTGCATCCCCAGTGGTGCCAGTGCACTCTCTGGACTCACTGCAGTGCATCTCCAGTGGTGCCAGTGCACTCTCTGGACTCAACGGGGTGCATCCCCAGTGGTACCAGTGCACTCTCTGGACTCACTGCACTGCATCCCCAGTGGTGCCAGTGCACTCTCTGGACTCACTGCACTGCATCCCCAGTGGTGACAGTGCACTCTCTGGACTTGCCGGGGTGCATCCCCAGTGGTGCCAGTGACCTCTCTTGACTCACTGCACTGCATCCCCAGTGGTGCCAGTGCACTCTGGACTCACCGCACTGCATCCCCAGTGATGCCAGTGCACTCTCTGGACTCACTGCACTGCATCCCCAGTGGTGCCAGTGACTTCTCTGGACTCACTGCACTGCATCCCCAGTGGTGCCAGTACACTCTCTGGACTCACTGCACTGCATCCCCAGTGGTGCCAGTGCACTCTCTGGACTCACTGCACTGCATCCCCAGTTGTGCCACTGCACTCTCTGGACTCACTGCACTGCATCCCCAGTGGTGCCAGTGCACTCTCTGGACTCACTGCAGTGCATCCCCAATGGTGCCAGTGCACTCTTTGGACTCACTGCACTGCATCCCCAGTGGTGCCACTGCACTCTCTGGACTCACTGCACTGCATCCCCAGTGGTGCCGGGGCACTCTCTGGACTCACGGCAGTGCATCCCCAGTGGTGCCAGTGCACTCTCTGGACTCACTGCACTGCATCCCCAGTGGGGCCAGTGCACTCTCTGGACTCACTGCACTGCAACCCCAGTGGTGACAGTGCACTCTATGGACTTGCCAGGGTGCATCCCCAGTGGTGCCAGTGCACTCTCTGGACTCACCGGGGTGCATCGTCAGTGGTGCCAGTGCACTCTCTGGACTCACTGCAGTGCATCCCCAGTGGTGCCAGTGCACTCTCTGGACTCACTGCACTGCATCCCCAGTGGTGCCAGTGCACTCTCTTTACTCACTGCACTGCATCCCCAGTGTTGCCAGTGCACTCTCTGCACTCACTGCACTGCATCAACAGTGGTGCCAGTGCACACTCTGGACTCACTGCACTGCATCCCCAGTGGTGCCAGTGCACTCTCTGGACTCACTGCAGTGCATCCCCAGTGGTGCCAGTGCACTCTCTGGACTCACGGCAGTGCATCCCCAGTGGTGCCAGTGCACTCTCTGGACTCACTGCACTGCATCCCCAGTGGTGCCAGTGCACTCTCTGGACTCACGGCAGTGCATCCCCAGTGGTGCCAGTGCACTCTCTGGACTCACTGCACTGCATCCCCAGTGGTGCCAGTGCACTCTCTGGACTCACTGCACTGCATCCCCAGTGGTGACAGTGCACTCTCTGGACTTGCCGGGGTGCATCCCCAGTGGTGCCAGTGACCTCTCTTGACTCACTGCACTGCATCCCCAGTGGTGCCAGTGCACTCTGGACTCAACGCACTGCATCCCCAGTGATGCCAGTGCACTCTCTGGACTCACTGCACTGCATCCCCAGTGGTGCCAGTGACTTCTCTGGACTCACTGCACTGCATCCCCAGTGGTGCCAGTACACTCTCTGGACTCACTGCACTGCATCCCCAGTGGTGCCAGTGCACTCTCTGGACTCACTGCACTGCATCCCCAGTTGTGCCACTGCACTCTCTGGACTCACTGCACTGCATCCCCAGTGGTGCCAGTGCACTCTCTGGACTCACTGCAGTGCATCCCCAATGGTGCCAGTGCACTCTCTGGACTCACGGCAGTGCATCCCCAGTGGTGCCAGTGCACTCTCTGGACTCACTGCACTGCATCCCCAGTGGGGCCAGTGCACTCTCTGGACTCACTGCACTGCAACCCCAGTGGTGACAGTGCACTCTATGGACTTGCCAGGGTGCATCCCCAGTGGTGCCAGTGCACTCTCTGGACTCACCGGGGTGCATCCCCAGTGGTGCCAGTGCACTCTCTGGACTCACTGCAGTGCATCCCCAGTGGTGCCAGTGCACTCTCTGGACTCACTGCACTGCATCCCCAGTGGTGCCAGTGCACTCTCTTTACTCACTGCACTGCATCCCCAGTGTTGCCAGTGCACTCTCTGCACTCACTGCACTGCATCAACAGTGGTGCCAGTGCACTCTCTGCACTCACTGCACTGCATCACTAGTGGTGCCAGTGCACACTCTGGACTCACTGCACTGCATCCCCAGTGGTGCCAGTGCACTCTCTGGACTCACTGCAGTGCATCACCAGTGGTGCCAGTGCACTCTCTGGACTCACGGCAGTGCATCCCCAGTGGTGCCAGTGCACTCTCTGGACTCACTGCACTGCATCCCCAGTGGTGCCAGTGCACTCTCTGGACTCACTGCACTGCATCCCCAGTGGTGCCAGTGCACTCTCTGGACTTGCCGGGGTGCATCCCCAGTGGTGCCAGTGCAGTCTCTGTGTTAGTGTTGGGGAGAATCGAATGGATGTTTTACTAATGTCTCTTAGGTAATGGGACCTACAGTATAATTAAGCATTGCCAAATGTACTTACATTATCAATTAATCTATGTATACTGGATACTTAGGGAGTACATTGAACAATCAAAAGAATCATTGAAGGGGAACCTTGGGAGGGAACAGGTACAACCTGACCTTGGATAAGGGCCTGGAAATGATGAAATGAGTTGAAGCAGAACCAAGAAGCGGAGGGAGCATGCGTCGAGTAAGAAAGGTGAAAAGTTTAGCGGTGAGGAAGACTCCTTACTTCATCTGGACGACCACCTGGACGACCACCAGAGTGCGCCACGCATGTGCAAAGGGGAGGGGAGCTAATTAGAATGAAAAGCGAGGCTGCTGTTGCAACCTGTAATGAATATGTATACCTGACGCAATATTGTAAGTATAAATAATGGCTGGGAAGTAACGGGACTTGAAGCCAGATTTGGGCACCTGCCCCGGCTTCCAGCGCTGAATAAAGCACCTTCATATAATCACTTGGTGATTATGTGGTTGCTAGGCTAACATCTGGACTCACTGCAGTGCATCCCCAGTGGTGCCAGTGCACTCTCTGGAGTCACTGCAGTGCATCCCCAGTGGTGCCAGTGCACTCCCTGGACTCACTGCAGTGCATCCCCAGTGCTGACAGTGCACTCTCTGGACTCACTGCATTGCATCCCCAGTGGTGCCAGTGCACTCTCTGGAGTCACCGGGGTGCATCCCCAGAGGTGCCAGTGCACTCTCTGGACTCACTGCACTACATCCCCAGTGGTGCCAGTTCACTCTCTGGACTCACTGCAGGGCATCCCCAGTGGTGCCAGTGCACTCTCTGGACTCACTGCAGTGCATCCACAGTGGTGCCAGTGCAATCTCAGGACTCACAGCAGTGCAGCTCCAGTTGGTGCCAGTGAACTCTCTGGACTCACTGCACTGCATCCCCAGTGCTGACAGTGCACACTCTGGACTCACTGCACTGCATCCCCAGCGGTGCCAGTGTACTCTCTGGACTCAGTGGACTGCATCCCCAGTGGTGCCACTGCACTCTCTGGACTCACTGCAGTGCATCCCCAGTGGTGCCAGTGCAGTCTCTGGACTCACTGCACTGCATCCCCAGTGGTGCCAGTGCACTCTCTGGACTCACTGCAGTGCATTCCCTTTTGTGCCAGTGCACTCTCTGCACTCACTGCACTGCATCCCCAGTGGTGCCAGTGCACTCTCTGGACTCACTGCACTGCATCCCCAGTGGTGACAGTGCACTCTCTGGTCTCACTGCACTGCATCCCCAGTGGTGCCAGTGCACTCTCTGCACTCACTGCACTGCATCCCCATTGCTGACAGAGCCCTCTCTGGACTCAGTGCACTGCATCCCCAGTGGTGCCAGTTCACTCTCTGGACTCACTGCACTGCATCCCCAGTGGTGCCAGTGCACTCTCTGGACTCACTGCACTGCATCCCCAATGGAGCCACTGAACTCTCTGGACTCACTGCACTGCATCCCCAGTGGTGCCAGTGCACTCTCTGGACTCACTGCACTGCATCCCCAGTGGTGCCAGTGTACTCTGTGGACTCACTGCACTGCATCCCCAGTGGTGCCAGTGCACTCTCTGGACTCACTGCACTGCATCCCCAAGGTGCCAGTGCACTCTCTGGAGTCACTGCACTGCATGCCCAGTGGTGCCAGTGCACTCTCTGGACTCACTGCACTGCATCCCCGTTGGTGACAGTGCACTCTCTGGACTCACTGCACTGCATCCCCAGTGGTGCCACTGCACTCTCTGAAAACACCGGGGTGCAACCGCAGCGGTGCCAGTGCACTCTCTGCACTCACGGCACTGCATCCCCAGTGGTGCCAGTGCACTCTCTGGACTCACTGCAGTGTATCCCCTGTGGTGCCAGTGCACTCGGTGGACTCAGTGCACTGCATCCCAGTGGTGCCAGTGCACTCTCTGGACTCACTGCAGTACATCCCCAGTGGTGCCAGTGCACTCTCTGGACTCACTGCACTGCATCCCAGTGGTGCCAGTGCACTCTCTGGACTCACTGCATTGCATCCCCAGTGGTGCCAGTGCACTCTCTGGACTCACTGCAGTGCATCCCCAGTGGTGCCAGTGCACTCTCTGGACTCACTGCAGTCCATCCCCAGTGGTGCCAGTGCACTCTCTGGACTCACTGCATCCCCAGTGGTGCCACAGTACTCTCTCTACTCACTGCACTGCATCCCCAGTGGTGCCAGTGCACTCTCTGGACTCACTGTACTGCATCCCCAGTGGTGCCAGTGCACTCTCTGGACTCACTGCACTGCATCCCCAGTGGTGCCAGTGCACTCTCTGGACTCACTGCAGTGCATACCCAGTGGTGCCAGTGCACTCTCTGGACTCATTGCAGTGCATCCCCAGTGGTGCAAGTGCACTCTCTGCACTCACTGCAGTGCATCCCCAGTGGTGCCAGTGCACTATCTGGACTTGCCGGGGTGCATCCCCAGTGGTGCCAGTGCACTCTCTGGACTCACTGCAGTGCATCCCCAGTGGTGCCAGTGCACTGTCTGGACTCACTGCATTCCCAGTGGTGCCAGGGCACTCTCTGGACTCACTGCACTGCATCCCCAGTGGTGCCTGTGAAGTCTCTGGACTCACTGCAGTGCATCCCCAATGGTGCCAGTGCACTCTTTGGACTCACTGCACTGCATCAACAGTGGTGCCACTGTACTCTCTGGACTCACTACACTGCATCCCCTGTGGTGCCAGTGCCCTCTGTGGACTCACTGCACTACATCCCCAGTGGTGCCAGTGCACTCTCTGGACTCACTGCACTGCATCCCCAGTGGTTCCAGTGCACTCTCTGGACTCACTGCACTGCATCCCCAGTGGTGCCAGTGCACACTCTGGACTCACTGCAGTGCATCCCCAGTGGTGCTAGTGCACTCTCTGGACTCACTGCACTGCATCCCCTGTGGTGCGAGTGCACTCTCTCGACTCACTGCTCTGCGTTACCATTGGTGCCAGTGCACTCTCTGGACTCATTGCAGTGCATCCCCACTGGTGCCAGTGCACTCTCTGGACTCACGGCACTGCATCCCCAGTGGTGCCAGTGCACTCTCTGGACTCACTGCACTCCATCCCCAGTGGTGCCTGTGAAGTCTCTGGACTCACTGCAGTGCATCCCCAGTGGTGCCAGTGCAATCTCAGGACTCACAGCAGTACAGCTCCAGTTGGTGCCAGTGCACTCTCTGGACTCACTGCACTGCATCCCCAGTGCTGACAGTGCACTCTCTGGACTCACTGCACTGCATCCCCAGTGGTGCCAGTGTACTCTCTAGACTCAGTGGACTGCATCCCCAGTGGTGCCACTGCACTCTCTGGACTCACTACAGTGCATCCCCACTGGTGCCAGTGCACTCTCTGGACTCACTGCACTGCATCCCCAGTGGTGCCAGTGAAGTCTCTGGTCTCACTGCACTGCATCCCCAGTGGTGCCAGTTCACTCTCTGGACTAAATGCACTGCATCCCCAGTGGTGCCAGTGGCTCTCTGGACTCATTGCACTGCATCACCAGTGGTGCCAGTGCACTCTCTGGACTCACCGCATTGCATCCCCAAGCTGCCAGTGCACTCTCTGGACTCACTGCACTGCATCCCCAGTGGTGCCAGTGCACTCTCTGGACTCACTGCACTGCATCCCCAGTGGTGACAGTGCACTCTCTGGACTCACTGCACTGCATCCCCCGTGGTGCCAGTGCACTCTCTGGACTCACTGCACTGCATCCCCAGTGGTGCCACTGCACTCTCTGAAAACACCGGGGTGCAACAGCAGCGGTGCCAGTGCACTCTCTGGACTCACGGCACTGCATCCCCAGTGGTGCCAGGGCACTCGCTGGACTCACTGCAGTGTATCCCCTGTGGTGCCAGTGCACTCTCTGGACTCAGTGCACTGCATCCCATTGGTGCCAGTGCACTCTCTGGACTCACTGCAGTGCATCCCCAGTGGTGCCAGTGCACTCTCTGGACTCACTGCACTGCATCCCAATGGTGCCAGTGCACTCTCTGGACTCACTGCAGTGCATCCCCAGTGGTGCCAGTGCACTCTCTGGACTCACTGCACTGCATCCCCAGTGGTGCCAGTGCACTCTCTGGACTCACTGCAGTCCATCCCCAGTGGTGCCAGTGCACTCTCTGGACTCACTGCACTGCATCCACAGTGGTGCCAGTGCACTCTCTTTACTCACTGGTGCCAATGCACTCTCTGGACCTACTGCACTGCATCCCCAGTGGTGCCAGTGCACTCTCTGGACTCACTGCACTGCATCGCCAGTGGTGCCAGTGCACTCTCTGGACTCACTGCACTGCATCCCCAGTGGTGCCAGTGCACTCTCTGGACTCACTGCACTGCATCCCCAGTGGTGCCAGTGCACTCTCTGGACTCACTGCACTGCATCCCCAGTGGTGCCAGTGCACTCTCTGGATTTGCCGGGGTGCATCCCCAGTGGTGCCAGTGCACTCTCTGGACTCACTGCAGTGCATCCCCAGTGGTGCCAGTGCACTGTCTGGACTCACTGCATTCCCAGTGGTGCCAGGGCACTCTCTGGACTCACTGCAGTGCATTTCCAGTGGTGCCAGTGTAGTCTCTGGACTCACTGCACTGCATCCCCAGTTGTGCCAGTGCACTCTCTGGACTCACTGAACTGCATTCCCTTTTGTGCCAGTGCACTCTCTGGACTCACTGCACTGCATCCCCAGTGGTGCCAGTGCACTCTCTGGACTCACTGCACTGCATCCCCAGTGGTGACAGTGCACTCTCTGGACTCACTGCACTGCATCCCCCGTGGTGCCAGTGCACTCTCTGGACTCACTGCACTGCATCCCCAGTGGTGCCAGTGTACTCTCTGAAAACACCGGGGTGCAACCGCAGCCGTGCCAGTGCACTCTCTGCACTCACGGCACTGCATCCCCAGTGGTGCCAGTGCACTCTCTGGACTCACTGCAGTGTATCCCCTGTGGTGCCAGTGCACTCTGTGGACTCACTGCACTGCATCGCCAGTGGTGCCAGTGCACTCTCTGGACTCACTGCAGTGCATCCCGACTGGTGCCAGTGCACTCTCTGGACTCACTGCAGTGCATCCCCAGTGGTGCCAGTGCACTCTCTGGACTCACTGCAGTGCACCGCCAGTGGTGCCAGTGCACTCTCTGGACTCACTGCACTGCCTCCCCAGTGGTGCCAGAGCACTCTCTGGACTCACTGCAGTCCATCCCCAGTGGTGCCAGGGCACTCTCTGGACTCACTGCACTGCATCCCCAGTGGTGCCACTGTACTCTCTTTACTCTCTGCACTGCATCCCCAGTGGTGCCAGTGCACTCTCTGGACTCACTGTACTGCATCCCCAGTGGTGCCAGTGCACTCTCTGGACTCACTGCACTGCATCCCCAGTGGTGCCAGTGCACTCTCTGCACTCACTGCAGTGCATCCCCAGTGGTGCCAGTGCCCTCTGTGGACTCTCTGCACTGCATCCCCAGTGGTGACAGTGCACTCTCTAGACTTGCCGCGGTGCATCCCCAGTGGTGCCAGTGCACTCTCTGGACTCACCGGGGTGCATCCCCAGTGGTGCCAGTGCACTCTCTGGACTCACTGCACTGCATCCCCAATGGTGCCAGTGCACTCTTTGGACTCACTGCACTGCATCCCCAGTGGTGCCAGTGCACTCTCTGGACTCACTGCAGTGCATCCCCACTGGTGCCAATGCACTCTCTGGACTCACTGCACTGCATCCCCAGTGGTGCCGGGGCACTCTCTGGACTCACTGCACTGCATCCCCAGTGGTGCCAGTGCCCTCTGTGGACTCACTGCACTGCAACCCCAGTGGTGCCAGTGCACTCTCTGGACTCACTGCACTGCATCCCCAGTGGTGACAGTGCACTCTCTGGACTTGCCGGGGTGCATCCCCAGTGGTGCCAGTGCACTCTCTGGACTTGCCGGGGTGCATCCCCAGTGGTGCCAGTGCACTCTCTGGATTTGCCGGGGTGCATCCCCAGTGGTGCCAGTGCACTCTCTGGACTCACTGCATTGCATCCCCAGTGGTGCTAGTGCACTCTCTGGACTCACTGCACTGCATCCCCTGTGGTGCGAGTGCACTCTCTCGTTTCACTGCTCTGCGTTACCATTGGTGCCAGTGCACTCTCTGGACTCATTGCAGTGCATCCCCAGTGGTGCCAGTGCACTCTCTGGACTCACGGCACTGCATCCCCAGTGGTGCCAGTGCACTCTCTGGACTCACTGCACTCCATCCCCAGTGGTGCCTGTGAAGTCTCTGGACTCACTGCAGTGCATCCCCAGTGGTGCCAGTGCAATCTCAGGACTCACAGCAGTACAGCTCCAGTTGGTGCCAGTGCACTCTCTGGACTCACTGCACTGCATCCCCAGTGCTGACAGTGCACTCTCTGGACTCACTGCACTGCATCCCCAGTGGTGCCAGTGTACTCTCTAGACTCAGTGGACTGCATCCCCAGTGGTGCCACTGCACTCTCTGGACTCACTGCAGTGCATCCCCAGTGGTGCCAGTGCACTCTCTGGACTCACGGCAATGCATCCCCAGTGGTGCCAGTGAAGTCTCTGGTCTCACTGCACTGGATCCCCAATGGTGCCAGTTCACTCTCTGGACTCACTGCACTGCATCCCCAGTGGTGCCAGTGGCTCTCTGGACTCATTGCACTGCATCACCAGTGGTGCCAGTGCACTCTCTGGACTCACTGCAGTGCATCCACAGTGGCGCCAGTGTACTCTCTGGACTCACTGCACTGCATCCCCAATGGTGCCACTGCACTCTCTGGACTCACTGCACTGCATCCCCAGTGGTGCCAGTGCACTCTCTGGACTCACTGCACTGCATCACCAGTGGTGCCAGTGCACTCTGTGGACTCACTGCACTGCATCCCCAGTGGTGCCAGTGCACTCTCTGGACTCACCGCATTGCATCCCCAAGCTGCCAGTGCACTCTCTGGACTCACTGCACTGCATCCCCAGTGGTGCCAGTGCACTCTCTGGACTCACTGCACTGCACCCCAGTGGTGCCAGTGCACTCTCTGGACTCACTGCACTGCATCCCCAGTGGTGCCAGTGCACTCTCTGGACTCACTGCACTGCATCCCCAGTGGTGCCACTGCACTCTCTGAAAACACCGGGGTGCAACAGCAGCGGTGCCAGTGCACTCTCTGGACTCACGGCACTGCATCCCCAGTGGTGCCAGTGCACTCGCTGGACTCACTGCAGTGTATCCCCTGTGGTGCCAGTGCACTCTGTGGACTCAGTGCACTGCATCCCATTGGTGCCAGTGCACTCTCTGGACTCACTGCAGTGCATCCCCAGTGGTGCCAGTGCACTCTCTGGACTCACTGCACTGCATCCCAGTGGTGCCAGTGCACTCTCTGGACTCACTGCAGTGCATCCCCAGTGGTGCCAGTGCACTGTCTGGACTCACTGCATTCCCAGTGGTGCCAGGGCACTCTTTGGACTCACTGCACTGCATCCCCAGTGGTGCCACTGTACTCTCTGGACTCACTACACTGCATCCACAGTGGTGCCAGTGCCCTCTGTGGACTCAGTGCACTACATCCCCAGTGGTGCCAGTGCACTCTCAGGACTCACTGCAGTGCATCCGCAATGGTGCCAGTGCACTCTCTGGACTCACTGCACTGCATCCCCAGTGGTGCCAGTGCACTCTCTGGACTCACTGCAGTGCATCGCCAGTGGTGCCAGTGAACTCTCTGCACTCACTGAACTGCATCCCCAGTGGTGCCAGAGCACTCTCTGAACTCACTGCACTGCATCCCCAGTGGTGCCTGTGAAGTCTCTGGTCTCACTGCAGTGCATCCCCAGTGGTGCCAGTGCACTCTCTGGACTCACTGCACTGCATCCCCATTGATGACAGTGCCCTCTCTGGACTCAGTGCACTGCATCCCCAGTGGTGCCAGTTCACTCTCTGGACTAAATGCACTGCATCCCCAGTGGTGCCAGTGGCTCTCTGGACTCATTGCACTGCATCACCAGTGGTGCCAGTGCACTCTCTGGACTCACTGCAGTGCATCCACAGTGGCGCCAGTGTACTCTCTTAACTCACTGCACTGCATCACCAGTGGTGCCAGTGCACTCTCTGGACTCACTGCACTGCATCCCCAATGGTGCCACTGCACTCTCTGGACTCACTGCACTGCATCCCCAGTGGTGCCAGGGCACTCTCTGGACTCACTGCAGTGCATTTCCAGTGGTGCCAGTGTAGTCTCTGGACTCACTGCACTGCATCCCCAGTGGTGCCAGTGCACTCTCTGGACTCACTGAACTGCATTCCCTTTTGTGCCAGTGCACTCTCTGGACTCACTGCACTGCATCCCCAGTGGTGACAGTGCACTCTCTGGACTCACTGCACTGCATCCCCCGTGGTGCCAGTGCACTCTCTGGAGTCACTGCACTGCATCCCCAGTGGTGCCAGTGCACTCTCTGAAAACACCAGGGTGCAACCGCAGCGGTGCCAGTGCACTCTCTGCACTCACGGCACTGCATCCCCAGTGGTGCCAGTGCACTCTCTGGACTCACTGCAGTGTATCCCCTGTGGTTCCAGTGCACTCCGTGGACTCACTGCACTGCATCCCCAGTGGTGCCAGTGCACTCTCTGGACTCACTGCACTGCATCGCCAGTGGTGCCAGTGCACTCTCTGGACTCACTGCAGTGCATCCCCAGTGGTGCCAGTGCACTCTCTGGACTCACTGCAGTGCACCCCCAGTGGTGCCAGTGCACTCTCTGGACTCACTGCAGTGCATCCCCAGTGGTGCCAGTGCACTCTCTGGACTCACTGCAGTCCATCCCCAGTGGTGCCAGGGCACTCTCTGGATTCACTGCACTGCATCCCCAGTGGTGCCACTGTACTCTCTTTACTCTCTGCACTGCATCCCCAGTGGTGCCAGTGCACTCTCTGGACTCACTGTACTGCATCCCCAGTGGTGCCAGTGCACTCTCTGGAGTCACTGCACTGCATCCCCAGTGGTGCCAGTGCACTCTCTGGACTCACTGCACTGCATCCCCAGTGGTGCCAGTGCACTCTCTGCACTCACTGCAGTGCATCCCCAGTGGTGCCAGTGCACTCTCTGGACTCACTGCACTGCATCCCCAGTGGTGCCAGTGCACTCTCTGGACTCACTGCACTGCATCCCCAGTGGTGCCAGTGCACTCTCTGGACTCACTGCACTTCATCCCCAGTGCTGCCAGTGCACTCTCTGGACTCACTGCACTGCATCCCCAATAGTGCCAGTGCACTCTTTGGACTCACTGCACTGCATCCCCAGTGGTGCCAGTGCACTCTCTGGACTCACTGCACTGTATCCCCAGTGGTGACAGTGCACTCTCTGGACTTGCCGGGGTGCATCCCCAGTGGTGCCAGAGCACTCTCTGGACTTGCCGGGGTTCATCCCCAGTGGTGCCAGTGCACTCTCTGGACTCACTGCAGTGCATCCCCAGTGGTGCCAGTGCACTCTCTGGACTCACTGCACTGCATCCCCAGTGGTGCCAGTGCCCTCTGTGGACTCACTGCACTGCATCCCCAGTGGTGCCAGTGCACTCTCTGGACTCACTGCACTGCATCCCCAGTGGTGCCAGTGCACTCTCTTTACTCACTGCACTACATCCCCATTGGTGCCAGTGCACTCTCTGCACTCACTGCACTGCATCCCCAGTGGTGCCAGTGCACTCTCTGACTCACTGCACTGCATCCCAGTGGTGCCAGTGCACTCTCTGGATTCACGGCAGTGCATCCCCAGTGGTGCCAGTGCACTCTCTGGACTCACGGCAGTGCATCCCCAGTGGTGCCAGTGCACTCTGTGGACTCACTGCACTGCATCCCCAGTGGTGCCAGTGCACTCTCTGGACTTACTGCAGTGCATCCCCAGTGGTGCCAGTGCAGTCTCTGTGTTAGTGTTGGGGAGAATCGAATGGATGTTTTACTAATGTCTCTTAGGTAATGGGACCTACAGTATAATTAAGCATTGCCAAATGTAGTTACATTATCAATTAATCTATGTATACTGGATACTTAGGGAGTACATTGAACAATCAAAAGAATCATTGAAGGAGAACCCTGGGAGGGAACAGGTACAACCTGACCTTGGATAAGGGCCTGGAAATGATGAAATGAGTTGAAGCAGAACCAAGAAGCGGAGGGAGCATGCATCGAGTAAGAAAGGTGAAAAGTTTAGCGGAGAGGAAGACTCCTTACTTCATCTGGACGACCACCAGAGTGCGCCACGCATGTGCAAAGGGGAGGGGAGCTAATTAGAATGAAAAGCGAGGCTGCTGTTGCAACCTGTAATGAATATGTATACCTGACGCAATATTGCATGTATAAATAACGGCTGGGAAGTAACGGGACTTGAAGCCAGATTTGGGCACCTGCCCCGGCTTCGAGCGCTGAATAAAGCACCTTCATATAATCACTTGGTGATTATGTGGTTGCTAGGCTAACATCTGGACTCACTGCAGTGCATCCCCAGTGGTGCCAGTGCACTCTCTGGACTCACTGTACTGCATCCCCAGTGGTGCCAGTGCACTCCCTGGACGCACTGAAGTGCATCCCCAGTGGTGCCAGCGCACTCCCTGGACTCACTGCAGTGCATCCCCAGTGGTGCCAGTGCACTCTCTGGACTCACCGGGGTGCATCCCCAGTGGTGCCAGTGCACTCTCTGGACTCACTGCACTGCATTCCAAGTGGTGCCAGTGCACTCTCTGGACTCAGTGCGCTGCATCCCCAGTGGTGCCAGTGCACTCTCTGGACTCACTGCAGTGCATCCCCATTGGTGCCAGTGCACTCTCTGGACTCACTGCAGTGCATCCCCATTCGTACCAGTGCACTCTCTGAGTCACTGCACTGCATCCCAGGTGGTGCCACTGCAACCTCTGGTCTCACTGCAGTGCATCCCCAGTGGTGCCAGTGCACTCTCTGGACTCACTGCAGTGCATCCCCATTGGTACCAGTGCACTCTCTGGACTCACTGTACTGCATCCCCAGTGGTGCCAGTGCACTCTCTGGACTCACTGCACTGCATCCCCAGTGGTGACAGTGCACTCTCTGGACTTGCCGGGGTGCATCCCCAGAGGTGCCAGTGCACTCTCTGGACTCACTGCTCTACATCCCCAGTGGTGCCAGTTCACTCTCTGGACTCACTGCACTGCATCACCAGTGGTGCCAGTGCACTCTCTGGACTCACTGTACTGCATCCCCAGTGGTGCCTGTGAAGTCTCTGGACTCACTGCAGTGCATCCCAGTGGTGCCAGTGCAATCTCAGGACTCACAGCAGTGCAGCTCCAGTTGGTGCCACTGCACTCTCTGGACTCACTGCAGTGCATCCCCTGTGGTACCATTGCACTCTCAGGATTCACTGCACTGCATCCCCAGTGGTGCCTGTGAAGTATCTGGACTCACTGCACTGCATCCCCAGTGGTCCCAGTGCAATCTCAGGACTCACTGTACTGCATCCCCAGTGGTGCCTGTGAAGTCTCTGGACTCACTGCAGTGCATCCCAGTGGTGCCAGTGTAATCTCAGGACTCACAGCTGTGCAGCTCCAGTTGGTGCCAGTGCACTCTCTGGACTCACCGGGGTGCATCCCCAGTGGTGCCAGTGCACTCTCTGGACTCACTGCACTGCATCCCCAGTGGTGCCTACGAAGTCTCTGGACTCACTGCACTGCATCACCGGTGGTGCCAGTGCACTCTCTGGACTCACTGCACTGCTACCCCATTGCTGACAGTGCCCTCTCTGGACTCAGTGCACTGCATCCCCAGTGGTGCCACTGCACTCTGAAAACACCGGGGTGCAACCGCAGCGGTGCCAGTGCACTCTCTGCACTCACGGCAGTGCATCCCCAGTGGTGCCACTGCACTCTCTGGACTCACTGCACTGCATCCCCAGTGGTGCCAGGGCACTCTCTGGACTCACTGCAGTGCATTTCCAGTGGTGCCAGTGTAGTCTCTGGACTCACTGCACTGCATCCCCAGTGGTGCCAGTGCACTCTCTGGACTCACTGAACTGCATTCCCTTTTGTGCCAGTGCACTCTCTGGACTCACTGCACTGCATCCCCAGTGGTGACAGTGCACTCTCTGGACTCACTGCACTGCATCCCCCGTGGTGCCAGTGCACTCTCTGGAGTCACTGCACTGCATCCCCAGTGGTGCCAGTGCACTCTCTGAAAACACCAGGGTGCAACCGCAGCGGTGCCAGTGCACTCTCTGCACTCACGGCACTGCATCCCCAGTGGTGCCAGTGCACTCTCTGGACTCACTGCAGTGTATCCCCTGTGGTGCCAGTGCACTCCGTGGACTCACTGCACTGCATCCCCAGTGGTGCCAGTGCACTCTCTGGACTCACTGCACTGCATCGCCAGTGGTGCCAGTGCACTCTCTGGACTCACTGCAGTGCATCCCCAGTGGTGCCAGTGCACTCTCTGGACTCACTGCAGTGCACCCCCAGTGGTGCCAGTGCACTCTCTGGACTCACTGCAGTGCATCCCCAGTGGTGCCAGTGCACTCTCTGGACTCACTGCAGTCCATCCCCAGTGGTGCCAGGGCACTCTCTGGATTCACTGCACTGCATCCCCAGTGGTGCCACTGTACTCTCTTTACTCTCTGCACTGCATCCCCAGTGGTGCCAGTGCACTCTCTGGACTCACTGTACTGCATCCCCAGTGGTGCCAGTGCACTCTCTGGAGTCACTGCACTGCATCCCCAGTGGTGCCAGTGCACTCTCTGGACTCACTGCACTGCATCCCCAGTGGTGCCAGTGCACTCTCTGCACTCACTGCAGTGCATCCCCAGTGGTGCCAGTGCCCTCTGTGGACTCACTGCACTGCATCCCCAGTGGTGCCAGTGCACTCTCTGGACTCACTGCACTGCATCCCCAGTGGTGCCAGTGCACTCTCTGGACTCACTGCACTTCATCCCCAGTGCTGCCAGTGCACTCTCTGGACTCACTGCACTGCATCCCCAATAGTGCCAGTGCACTCTTTGGACTCAGTGCAGTGCATCCCCAGTGGTGCCAGTGCACTCTCTGGACTCACTGCACTGTATCCCCAGTGGTGACAGTGCACTCTCTGGACTTGCCGGGGTGCATCCCCAGTGGTGCCAGAGCACTCTCTGGACTTGCCGGGGTTCATCCCCAGTGGTGCCAGTGCACTCTCTGGACTCACTGCAGTGCATCCCCAGTGGTGCCAGTGCACTCTCTGGACTCACTGCACTGCATCCCCAGTGGTGCCAGTGCCCTCTGTGGACTCACTGCACTGCATCCCCAGTGGTGCCAGTGCACTCTCTGGACTCACTGCACTGCATCCCCAGTGGTGCCAGTGCACTCTCTTTACTCACTGCACTACATCCCCATTGGTGCCAGTGCACTCTCTGCACTCACTGCACTGCATCCCCAGTGGTGCCAGTGCACTCTCTGACTCACTGCACTGCATCCCAGTGGTGCCAGTGCACTCTCTGGATTCACGGCAGTGCATCCCCAGTGGTGCCAGTGCACTCTCTGGACTCACGGCAGTGCATCCCCAGTGGTGCCAGTGCACTCTGTGGACTCACTGCACTGCATCCCCAGTGGTGCCAGTGCACTCTCTGGACTTACTGCAGTGCATCCCCAGTGGTGCCAGTGCAGTCTCTGTGTTAGTGTTGGGGAGAATCGAATGGATGTTTTACTAATGTCTCTTAGGTAATGGGACCTACAGTATAATTAAGCATTGCCAAATGTAGTTACATTATCAATTAATCTATGTATACTGGATACTTAGGGAGTACATTGAACAATCAAAAGAATCATTGAAGGAGAACCCTGGGAGGGAACAGGTACAACCTGACCTTGGATAAGGGCCTGGAAATGATGAAATGAGTTGAAGCAGAACCAAGAAGCGGAGGGAGCATGCATCGAGTAAGAAAGGTGAAAAGTTTAGCGGAGAGGAAGACTCCTTACTTCATCTGGACGACCACCAGAGTGCGCCACGCATGTGCAAAGGGGAGGGGAGCTAATTAGAATGAAAAGCGAGGCTGCTGTTGCAACCTGTAATGAATATGTATACCTGACGCAATATTGCATGTATAAATAACGGCTGGGAAGTAACGGGACTTGAAGCCAGATTTGGGCACCTGCCCCGGCTTCGAGCGCTGAATAAAGCACCTTCATATAATCACTTGGTGATTATGTGGTTGCTAGGCTAACATCTGGACTCACTGCAGTGCATCCCCAGTGGTGCCAGTGCACTCTCTGGACTCACTGTACTGCATCCCCAGTGGTGCCAGTGCACTCCCTGGACGCACTGAAGTGCATCCCCAGTGGTGCCAGCGCACTCCCTGGACTCACTGCAGTGCATCCCCAGTGGTGCCAGTGCACTCTCTGGACTCACCGGGGTGCATCCCCAGTGGTGCCAGTGCACTCTCTGGACTCACTGCACTGCATTCCAAGTGGTGCCAGTGCACTCTCTGGACTCAGTGCGCTGCATCCCCAGTGGTGCCAGTGCACTCTCTGGACTCACTGCAGTGCATCCCCATTGGTGCCAGTGCACTCTCTGGACTCACTGCAGTGCATCCCCATTCGTACCAGTGCACTCTCTGAGTCACTGCACTGCATCCCAGGTGGTGCCACTGCAACCTCTGGTCTCACTGCAGTGCATCCCCAGTGGTGCCAGTGCACTCTCTGGACTCACTGCAGTGCATCCCCATTGGTACCAGTGCACTCTCTGGACTCACTGTACTGCATCCCCAGTGGTGCCAGTGCACTCTCTGGACTCACTGCACTGCATCCCCAGTGGTGACAGTGCACTCTCTGGACTTGCCGGGGTGCATCCCCAGAGGTGCCAGTGCACTCTCTGGACTCACTGCTCTACATCCCCAGTGGTGCCAGTTCACTCTCTGGACTCACTGCACTGCATCACCAGTGGTGCCAGTGCACTCTCTGGACTCACTGTACTGCATCCCCAGTGGTGCCTGTGAAGTCTCTGGACTCACTGCAGTGCATCCCAGTGGTGCCAGTGCAATCTCAGGACTCACAGCAGTGCAGCTCCAGTTGGTGCCACTGCACTCTCTGGACTCACTGCAGTGCATCCCCTGTGGTACCATTGCACTCTCAGGATTCACTGCACTGCATCCCCAGTGGTGCCTGTGAAGTATCTGGACTCACTGCACTGCATCCCCAGTGGTCCCAGTGCAATCTCAGGACTCACTGTACTGCATCCCCAGTGGTGCCTGTGAAGTCTCTGGACTCACTGCAGTGCATCCCAGTGGTGCCAGTGTAATCTCAGGACTCACAGCTGTGCAGCTCCAGTTGGTGCCAGTGCACTCTCTGGACTCACCGGGGTGCATCCCCAGTGGTGCCAGTGCACTCTCTGGACTCACTGCACTGCATCCCCAGTGGTGCCTACGAAGTCTCTGGACTCACTGCACTGCATCACCGGTGGTGCCAGTGCACTCTCTGGACTCACTGCACTGCTACCCCATTGCTGACAGTGCCCTCTCTGGACTCAGTGCACTGCATCCCCAGTGGTGCCACTGCACTCTGAAAACACCGGGGTGCAACCGCAGCGGTGCCAGTGCACTCTCTGCACTCACGGCAGTGCATCCCCAGTGGTGCCAGTGCACTCTCTGGATTCACTGCACTGCATCCCCAGTGGAGCCAGTGCACTCTCTGGACTCACTGCAGTGCATCCCCAGTGGTGCCAGTGCACTCTCTGGACTCACTGCAGTGCAAACCCAAAGGTGCCAGTCCATTCTCTTTACTCACTGCAGTGCATCCCCACAGTTGCCAGTGCACTCTCTGGACTCACTGCACTGCATCCCCAGTGGTGCCAGTGCACTCTCTGGACTCACTGTAGTCCATCCCCAGTGGTGCCAGTGCAGTCTCTGGACTCACTGCACTGCATCCCCAGTGGTGCCAGTGCACTCTCTGGACTCACTGCACTGCATCCCCAGTGGTGCCAGTGCACTCTTTGGACTCACTGCAGTGCATCCCCAGTGGTGCCAGTGCACTCTCTGGACTCACTGCACTACATCCCCAGTGATGCCAGTGCAATCTCTGGACTCACGGCAGTGCATCCCCAGTGGTGCCATTGCACTCTCTGGACTCACTGCACTGCATCCCCAGTGGTGCCAGTGCACTCTCTGGACTCACTGCACTGCATCCCCAGTGGTGCCAGTGCACTCTCTGGACTTGCCGGGGTGCATCCCCAGTGGTGCCAGTGCACTCTCTGGACTCACTGCAGTGCATCCCCAGTGGTGCCAGTTGACTCTCTGGACTCACTGCACTGCTCCAGCCGCGGCATCCGCTCCAGCCGCGGCAGCAGCTCCAGCCGCGGCAGTGGCTCCAGTCGCTCCAGCCGAGTGAGCCGCTCCATACCGCGGCAGACGCTACAGCCGTGGCAGCCGCTCCACTCGGTAGCGGCTTTATCGGCTGCCGCGGCTGTAGCGCCTGTCGCGGCTGCCGAGGCTGGAGCGGCTGCCGCGGCTGGAGCGACTGCGGCGGCTGGAGCGTCTAGAGCGTCTGCCGCGGCTGGAGGGGCTACCGCGGCTGGAGCGGCTGAGGCGGCTGGAGCGGATGCCGTGCTGGAGCAGTGCAGTGAGCCCAGAGAGTCAACTGGCACCACTGGGGATGCAGTACAGTGAGTCCAGAGAGTGCACTGGCACCACAGGGGATGCATTGCAGTGAGTACAGAGAGTGCACTGGAACCACTGGGGATGCACTGCAGTGAGTCCAGAGAGTGCACTGGCTCCACTAGGGATGCAATGCAGGGAGTAAAGAGACTGCACTGGCACCACTGGGGTTGCACAACAGTGAGTCCAGAGAGTGCACTGGCACCATTGGGGATGCACTGCAGTGAGTCCACAGAGTGCACTGACACACTGGGATGCAGTGCAGTGAGTCCAGTGTGTGCACTGTCACCACTGGGGATGCAGCACAGTGACTACAGAGAGTGCACTGGCACCACTGGGGATGCACTGCTGTGAGTCCAGAGAGTGCACTGGCACTACTGGGGATCTCACTGCCGTGAGAATGTATCTGAATCCCCGGTAGTGCCAGTGCACTCTCTGGTTTCACTGCACTGCATCCCCAGTGGTGACAGTGCACTCTCTGCACTCACTGCACTGCATCCCCAGTGGTGCCAGTGCACTCTCTGGACTTGCCGGGGTGCATCCCCAGTGGTGCCAGTTCACTCTGGACTCACTGCACTACTTCCCCTATGGTGCCAGTTCACTCTCTGGACTCACTGAACTGAATCCCCAGTAGTGCCAGTGTACTCTCTGGACTCACTGTAGTGCATCCCCATTGGTGCCTGTGAAATCTCTGGACTCACTGCAGTGCATCCCCAGTGGTGCCAGTGCAATCTCAGGACTCACAGCAGTGCAGCTCCATTTGGTGCCAGTGCACTCTCTGCACTCACTGCACTGCATCCCCAGTGGTGCCAGTGCACTCTCTGGACTCACTGCACTGCATCCCCAGAGGTGCCAGTGCAATCTCTGGACTCACTGCAGTGCATCCCCAGTGGTGCCATTGCAGTCTCAGGACTCACTGCACTGCATCCCCAGTGGTGCCAGTGCACTCTCTGGTCTAACTGCAGTGCATCCCCAGTGGTGCCAGTGGCTCTGTGGACTCATTGCACGGCATCACCAGTGTTGCCAGTGCACTCTCTTAACTCACTTCACTGCATCCCCAGTGGTGCCAGTGCACTCTCTGGACTCACTGCACTGCTCGAGCCGCGGCAGCCGCTCCAGCCGCGGTAGCACCTCCAGCCTCGGCAGCCGCTCCAGCCGCGGCAGCCGCTGCAGCCGGTACAGCCGCGGCAGCCGCTCCATCCGCTGCAGGCGCTCCAGCCGCGGCAGCCGCTCCAGTCGCTCCAGCCGCGGCAGCCGCTCCACTCGGTACCGGCTGTAGCGGCTGCCGCGGCTGGAGCGGCTGCGGCGGCTGTAGCGTCTAGAGCGTCTGCCGCGGCTGGATGGGCTACCGCGGCTGGAACGGCTGAGGCGGCTGGAGCGGATGCCGCGGCTGGAGCAGTGCAGTGAGCCCAGAGAGTCAACTGGCACCACTGGGGATGCAGTACAGTGTGCCCAGAGAGTGCACTGGCACCACAGGGGCTGCACTGCAGTGAGTCCAGAGAGTGCACTGGAACCACTGGGGATGCACTGCAGTGAGTCCAGAGAGTGCACTGGCTCCGCTAGGGATGCACTGCAGGGAGTAAAGAGACTGCACTGGCACCACTGGGGTTGCACTACAGTGAGTCCAGAGAGTGCACTGGCACCACTGGGGATGCACTGCAGTGAGTCCACAGAGTGCACTGGCACACTGGGATGCAGTGCAGTGAGTCCACAGAGTGCACTGGCACCACTGGGGATGCACTGCTGTGAGTCCAGAGAGTGCACTGCCACTACTGGGGATCTCACTGAAGTGAGAATGTATCTGAATCCCCGGTAGTGCCAGTGCACTCTCTGGACTCACTGAACTGCATCCCCAGTGGTTCCAGTGCACTCTCTGGAATAACTGCAGTGCATCCCCTGTGGTGCCAGTGCACTCTCTGGACTCACTGTACTGCATCCCCAGTGGTGCCAGTTGACTCTCTGGGCTCACTGCACTGCTCCAGCCGCGGCATCCGCTCCAGCCGCCTCAGCCGCTCCAGCCGCGGTAGCCCCTCCAGCCGCGGCAGACGCTCTTGACGCTCCAGCCGCCGCAGTCGCTCCAGCCGCGGCAGCCGCTCCAGCCTCGGCATCCGCGACAGGCGCTCCAGCCGCGGCAGCCGCTAAAGCCGCTACCGAGTGGAGCGGCTGCCACGGCTGGAGCGGCTGCCGCGTCTGCCGCGTCTGGAGCGGCTGACGCGGCTGGAGCGGCTGCCGCGGCTGGAGCGCCTGCCGCGGTTGGTGCGGCTGCCGCGGCTGGAGCGGCTGGAGCGTCTGCCGCGTATGCCGCGGATGGAGCGGCTGCCGCGGCTGGACCGGCTGCCGCGGCTGACGCGGCTGGAGCGGCTGGAGCGGCTGCCGAGCCTGGAGTGGCTACCGCGGCTGGAGCGGTTGCCGCGGCTCGAGCAGTACAGAGAGTCCAGAGAGTGCACTGGCACCACAGGTGATCCAGTGCAATGAGTCCAGAGAGCCACTGGCACTTCTGGGGATGCACTGCAGTGAGTCCAGAGAGTGAACTGGCAACACTGGGGATGCAGTGCACTGAGTCCAGAGAGGGCACTGTCAGCAATGGGGATGCAGTGCAGTGAGTCCAGAGAGTGCACTGGCACTACTGGGGATCTCACTGAAGTGAGAATGTATCTGAATCCCCGGTGGTGCCAGTGCACTCTCTGGACTCACTGAACTGCATCCCCAGTGGTGCCAGTGCACTCTCTGGAGTAACTGCAGTGCATCCCCTGTGGTGTCAGTGCACTCTCTGGACTCACTGTACTGCATCCTCAGTGGTGCCAGTTGACTCTCTGGACTCACTGCACTGCTCCAGCCGCGGCATCCGCTCCAGCCGCCTCAGCCGCTCCAGACGCGGTAGCCGCGGCAGCCGCTCCAGCCGCGGCAGCCGCGAAAGCCGCTACCGAGTGGAGCGGCTGCCACGGCTGGAGCGGCTGCCGCGGCTGGAGCGCCTGCCGCGGATGGAGCGGCTGCAGCGGCTGGACCGGCTGCCGCGGCTGCCGCGGCTGGAGCGGCTGCCGAGGCTGGAGGGGCTAACGCGGCTGGAGCGGCTGCCGCGGCTCGAGCAGTACAGTGAGTCCAGAGAGTGCACTGTCACCTTTGGGGATGCACTGCATTGTCTGCAGATAGTGCCCTGGCACAAATGCTGCTCCACTGCAGTGAGTCCAGAGAGTGCACTGGCACCACTGGGAATGCAGTGCAGTGAGTCCAGAGAGGGCACTGTCAGCAATGGGGATGCAGTGCAATGAGACCAGAGAGTGCACTGGCACCACTGGGGATGCAGTGCAGTGAGTCCAGAGAGTGCACTGGCACCACTGGGAATGCAGTGCAGTGAGTCCAGAGAGGGCACTGTCAGCAATGGGGATGCAGTGCAATGAGACCAGAGAGTGCACTGGCGCCACTTGGGCTGCAGTGCAGTGAGTCCAGAGACTGCACTGGCACCACTGGGGATGCATTGCACTGAGAGCACAGAGTGCACAGGCACCGCAGGGGTAACACTGCAGTGAGTCCAGAGAGTGCACTGGCAGCACAGGGGATGCAGCACAGTGAGTCCAGAGAGTGCACTGGCACCACTGGGGATGCAGCGCAGTGACTACAGAGAGTGCACTGTCACCACTGGGGATGCAGTGCAGTGAGTCCAGAGAGTGCAGTGGCACCACTGGTGATGCAGTGCAGTGAGTGCAGAGAGTGCACTGGCACCACTGGGGATGCAGTGCAGTGAGTCCACAGAGAGCACTGGCTCCACTGGGGATGCACTTCAGTGAGTCCAGAGAGTGCACTGGCACCACTGGGGATGCAGTGCAGTGAGTCCTGAGAGTGCAATGGCACCACAGTGGATGCACTGCAGTGAGTCCAGAGAGTGCACTGGCACCAAAGGGGTTCTAGTGCAGTGAGTCCAGAGAGTAAACTGGCAGCAATTTTATCTGCACTGCTGTGAGTCCTTAGATTGCACTGGCACCACTGGGATTACTGTGCCTTGAGTCCAGAGACTACACTGGCACCACTGGGATACAGTGCAGTGAGTCCAGAGAGTGCACTGGCTCCACTGGGAATGCACTGCAGTGAGACCAGAGAATGCACTGGCACCACTGGGATACACTGCAGTGACTCCAGAGACTGCACTGGCACCACTGGGGACGCAGTGCAGTGACTACAGAGAGTGCACTGGCACCGTTGGGGATGCAGTGCACAGAGTCCAGAGAGTGCACTGGCACCAGTGGGGATGCACTGCAGTGGGTCCAGAGAGTGCACTGGCACCACTGGTGATGCAGTGCAGTGAGTCCAGAGAGAGCACTGGCACCAATGGGGATGCAGTGCAGTGAGTCCAGAGAGTGCACTGGCACCACTGGGGATGCAGTGCAGTGACTCCAGAGAGTGCACTGGCACCACTGGTGATGCACTGCAGTGAGTCCAGAGAGTGCACTGGCACCACTGGGGATGCAGTGCAGTGAGTCCAGAGAGTGCACTGGCACCACGGGGGATGCAGTGCAGTGAGTCCAGAGAGTGCACTGGCACCACTGGGGATGCACTGCACTGAGTCCAGAGAGTGCACTGACACCACTGGGGATCCAATGCAGTGAGACCAGAGAGTGCAATGGAACCACTGGGGATGCCGTGCAGTGAGTCCAGAGAGTGCACTGGCACCACTGGAGATGCAGTGCAGTGAGTGCAGAGAGTGCACTGGCACAAAAGGGGATGCACTGCAGTGACTCCAGAAAGTGCACTGGCACCACTGGGGATGCACTGCAGTGAGTCCAGAGAGTGCACTGGCCCCGCTGGTGATGCAGTGCAGTGAGTCCAGAGAGTACCCTGGCACCACTGGGGATGCACTGCAGTGAGTCCAGAGAGTGTACTGGCACCACAGGGGATGCAGTGCAGTGAGTCCAGAGAGTGCACTGGCACCACTGGGGATGCAGTGCAGTGAGTCCAGAGACTGCACTGGCACCACTGGGGTTTTAGTGCAGTGAGTCCAGAGAGTGCACTGGCCCCAATGGGGATGCAGTGCTGTGAGTCCAGAGAGTGCCCTGGCACCACTGGGGATGCAGTGAGTCCAGACAGTGCACTGGCACCACTGGGGATGCACTGCAGTGAGACCAGAGTGCTCTCTGGCACCACTGGGGATGCAGTTTAGTGATTCCAGAGAGTGCACAGGCTCCAATGGGGATGCACTGCATTGAGTCCAGAGAGTGCACTGGCACCACTGGGGATGCACTGCAGTGACTCGAAAGAGTGCACTGGCACCACTGGGGATGCACTGCAGTGAGTCCAGAGAGTGCCCTGGCACCAATGGTGATGCAGTGCAGTGAGTCCAGAGAGTGCTCTGGCACCACTGAGCTACACTGCAGTGAGTCCAGTAGTTGCACTGGCACCACTGGGGATGGACTGCTGTGAGTCCAGAGACTACACTGGCACCACTGGGGATGCAATGCAGTGAGTCCAGAGAGTGCACTGGCACCAGTGGGGATGCAGTGCTGTGACTCCAGAGAGTGCACTGTCACCACTGGGGATGCAGTGCAGTGAGTCCTGAGAGTGCAAAGGCACCACAAGGGATGCACTGCAGTGAGTCCAGAGAGTGCACTGGCCCCACTGGGGATGCAGTGCAGTGAGTCCAGAGAGTGCACTGTCAGCACTGGGGATGCAGTGCAGTGAGTCCAGAGAGGGTACTGGCACCACGGGGGATGCAGTGCAGTGAGTCCAGAGAGTGCACTGGCGCCACTGGGGATGCACTGCAGTGAGTCCAGAGAATGCATTGGCACCACTGGGGATGCAGTGCAGTGACTCGAAAGAGTGCACTGGCACCACTGGGAATGCACTGCAGTGAGTCCGGAGAGTGCACTGGCACCACTGGGGATGCACTGCAGTGAGTCCAGAGAGTGCACTGGCACCAACGGTGATGCAGTGCAGTGAGTCCAGAGAGTGCAGTGGCACCTCTGGGAATGCAGTGCAGTGAGTCCAGAGAGTGCAGTGGCACCACTGGGGATGCACTGCAGTGAGTCCAGAGAGTGCACTGGCACCATTGGGGATGCACTGCAGTGAGTCCAGAGAGTGCTCGGGGAACACTGGGGATGCAGTGCAGTGAGTGCAGAGAGTGCACTAGCAACCACTGGGGATGCACTGCAGTGAGTCCAGAGAGTGCACTGGCACCACTGGGGATGCAGTGCAGTGAGGCCAGAGAGTGCACTGGCACCACTGGGGATGCAATGCAGTGAGTCCAGAGAGTGCACTGGCACCTCCGGGGATGCACTGCAGTGAGTCCAGAGAGTGCACTGGCACCTCCGGGGATGCAGTGCAGTGAGTCCAGAGAGTGCACTGGCACCACTGGGGATGCACTGCAGTGAGTCCAAAGAGTGCACTGGCACCACTGGGGATGCACTGCAGTGATTCCAGAGAGTGCACTGGCAGCACTGGGGATGCAGTGCAGTGACTCCAGAGAGTGCACTGGCACCAATGGGGATGCACTGCAGTGAGTCCAGAGAGTGCAGTGGCACCAATGGTGATGCAGTGCAGTGAGTGCAGAGAGTACACTGGCACCACTGGGGATGCACTGCAGTGAGTCCAGAGAGTGTACTGGCACCACAGGGGATGCAGTGCAGTGAGTCCAGAGAGTGCACTGGCACCACTGGGGATGCAGTGCAGTGAGTCCAGAAAGTGCACTGGCACCACTGGGGATGCAGTGCAGTGAGTCCAGAGAGTGCACTGGCACTACTGGGGATGCACTGCAGTGATTCCAGAGAGTGCACTGTCAGCACTGGGGATGCAGTGCAGTGAGTCCAGAGAGTGCACTGGCACCACTGGGGATGCAGTGCAGTGAGTCCAGAGAGTGCTCTGGGAACACGGGGGATGCAGTGCAGTGAGTGCAGAGAGTGCACTGGCACCACTGGGGATGCAGTGCAGTGAGTCCAGAGAGTGCACTGGAACCACTGGGGATGCACTGCAGTGAGTCCAGAGAGTGCACTGGCACCATTAGGGATGCAGTGCAGTGAGTCCGGAGAGTGCACTGGCACCACTGCAGATGCACTGCAGTGAGTCCAGAGAGTGCACTGGCACCACTGGGGATGCAGTGCAGTGAGTCCAGAGAGTGCAATGTCAGCACAGGGGATGCACTGCAGTGAGTCCAGAGAGTGCACTGGCACCACTGGGGATGCAGTGCAGTGAGTCCAGAGAGTGCACTGGCACCACTGGGGATGCACTGCAATGAGTCCAGAGAATGCACTGGAACTAATGGGGATGCAATGCAGTGAGTCCAGAGAGTGCACTGGCACCACTGGGGATGCAGTGCAGTGAGTCCAGAGAGTGCACTGGCACCACTGGGGATGCACTGCAGTGACTCGAAAGAGTGCACTGGCACCACTGCGGATGCACTGCAGTGAGTCCGGAGAGTGCCCTGGCACCAATGGTGATGCAGTGCAGTGAGTCCAGAGAGTGCAGTGGCACCACTGGGGATGCACTGCAGTGAGTCCAGAGAGTGCACTGGCAGCAATGGGGATGCAGTGCAGTGACTCCAGACAGTGCACTGGCACCACTGGTGATGCACTGCAGTGAGTCCAGAGAGTGCACTGGCAGCACTGGGGATGCAGTGCAGTGACTCCAGAGAGTGCAGTGGCACCACTGGGGATGCAGTGCAGTGAGTCCAGAGAGTGCACTGGCACCACTGGGGATGCAGTGCAGTGAGTCCAGAGAGTACACTGGCACCTCAGGGGCTGCAGTGCAGTGAGTGCAGAGAGTGCACTGGCACCACTGGGGATGCAGTGCAGTGAGTCCAGAGAGTGCACTGGCACCACTGGGGATGCACTGCAGTGAGTCCAGAGAGTGCACTGGCACCAAAGGTGATGCAGTGCAGTGAGTCCAGAGAGTGCAGTGGCACCTCTGGGGATGCAGTGCAGTGAGTCCAGAGAGTGCAGTGGCACCACTGGGGATGCACTGCAGTGAGTCCAGAGAGTGCACTGGCACCACTGGGGATGCACTGCAGTGAGTCCAGAGAGTGCTCGGGGAACACTGGGGATGCAGTGCAGTGAGTGCAGAGAGTGCTCTGGCACCACTGGGGATGCAGTGCAGTGAGTCCAGAGAGTGCACTGGCACCACTGGGGATGCAGTGCAGTGAGGCCAGAGAGTGCACTGGCACCACTGGGGATGCAATGCAGTGAGTCCAGAGAGTGCACTGGCACCACTGGGGATGCAGTGCAGTGAGTCCAGAGAGTGCACTGGCACCTCTGGGGATGCAGTGCAGTGAGTCCAGAGAGTGCACTGGCACCACTGGGGATGCACTGCAGTGAGTCCAGAGAGTGCACTGGCACCACTGGGGATGCACTGCAGTGAGTCCAGAGAGTGCACTGGCAGCACTGGGGATGCAGGGCAGTGACTCCAGAGAGTGCACTGGCACCAATGGGGATGCACTGCAGTGAGTCCAGAGAGTGCAGTGGCACCACTAGTGATGCAGTGCAGTGAGTGCAGAGAGTGCACTGGCACCACTGGGGATGCACTGCAGTGAGTCCAGAGAGTGCACTGGCACCACTGGGGATGCACTGCAGTGGGTCCAGAGAGTGCACTGGCACCACTGCGGATGCACTGCAGTGAGTCCGGAGAGTGCACTGGCACCAATGGTCATGCAGTGCAGTGAGTCCAGAGAGTGCACTGGCACCACTGGGGATGCAGTGCAGTGAGTCCAGAGACTGCACTGGCACCACTGGGGTTTTAGTGCAGTGAGTCCAGAGAGTGCACTGGCCCCAATGGGGATGCAGTGCTGTGAGTCCAGAGAGTGCCCTGGCACCACTGGGGATGCAGTGAGTCCAGACAGTGCACTGGCACCACTGGGGATGCACTGCAGTGAGACCAGAGTGTTCTCTGGCACCACTGGGGATGCAGTTTAGTGATTCCAGAGAGTGCACAGGCTCCAATGGGGATGCACTGCATTGAGTCTAGAGAGTGCACTGGCACCACTGGGGATGCACTGCAGTGACTCGAAAGAGTGCACTGGCACCACTGGGGATGCACTGCAGTGAGTCCAGAGAGTGCCCTGGCACCAATGGTGATGCAGTGCAGTGAGTCCAGAGAGTGCTCTGGCACCACTGAGCTACACTGCAGTGAGTCCAGTAGTTGCACTGGCACCACTGGGGATGGACTGCTGTGAGTCCAGAGACTACACTGGCACCACTGGGGATGCAATGCAGTGAGTCCAGAGAGTGCACTGGCACCAGTGGGGATGCAGTGCTGTGACTCCAGAGAGTGCACTGTCACCACTGGGGATGCAGTGCAGTGAGTCCTGAGAGTGCAAAGGCACCACAAGGGATGCACTGCAGTGAGTCCAGAGAGTGCACTGGCCCCACTGGGGATGCAGTGCAGTGAGTCCAGAGAGTGCACTGTCAGCACTGGGGATGCAGTGCAGTGAGTCCAGAGAGGGTACTGGCACCACGGGGGATGCAGTGCAGTGAGTCCAGAGAGTGCACTGGCGCCACTGGGGATGCACTGCAGTGAGTCCAGAGAATGCATTGGCACCACTGGGGATGCAGTGCAGTGACTCGAAAGAGTGCACTGGCACCACTGGGAATGCACTGCAGTGAGTCCGGAGAGTGCACTGGCACCACTGGGGATGCAGTGCAGTGAGTCCAGAGAGTGCACTGGCACCAACGGTGATGCAGTGCAGTGAGTCCAGAGAGTGCAGTGGCACCTCTGGGAATGCAGTGCAGTGAGTCCAGAGAGTGCAGTGGCACCACTGGGGATGCACTGCAGTGAGTCCAGAGAGTGCACTGGCACCACTGGGGATGCACTGCAGTGAGTCCAGAGAGTGCTCGGGGAACACTGGGGATGCAGTGCAGTGAGTGCAGAGAGTGCACTGGCACCACTGGGGATGCACTGCAGTGAGTCCAGAGAGTGCACTGGCACCACTGGGGATGCAGTGCAGTGAGGCCAGAGAGTGCACTGGCACCACTGGGGATGCAATGCAGTGAGTCCAGAGAGTGCACTGGCACCACTGCGGATGCACTGCAGTGAGTCCGGAGAGTCCACTGGCACCAATGCTCATGCAGTGCAGTGAGTCCAGAGAGTGCAGTGGCCCCACTGGGGATGCAGTGCAGTGAGTCCAGAGAGTGCACTGGCACCACTGGGGATGCACTGCAGTGAGTCCAGAGAGTGCACTGGCACCACTGGGGATGCACTGCAGTGATTCCAGAGAGTGCACTGGCACCACTGGGGATGCACTGCAGTGACTCGAAAGAGTGCACTGGCCCCACTGCGGATGCACTGCAGTGAGTCTGGAGAGTGCCCTGGCACCAATGGTGATGCAGTGCAGTGAGTCCAGAGAGTGCAGTGACACCACTGGGGATGCAGTGCAGTGAGTCCAGAGAGTGCACTGGCACCACTGGGGATGCAATGCAGTGAGTCCAGAGAGTGCACTGGCACCACTGGGGATGCAATGCAGTGAGTCCAGAGAGTGCACTGGCACCACTGCGGATGAAGTGCAGTGAGTCCAGAGAGTGCACTGGCACCACTGGGGATGCACTGCAGTGAATCCAGAAAGTGCACTGACACCACTGGGGATCCAATGCAGTTGAGTCCAGAGAGTGCACTGGCACCTTGGGGATGCAGTGCAGTGAGTCCAGAGAGTGCACTGGCACTTCTGGGGATGCAGTGCAGTGAGTGCAGAGAGTGCACTGGCACAAAAGAGGATGCACTGCAGTGACTCCAGAAAGTGCACTGGCACCACTGGGAATGCACTGCAGTGAGTCCAGAGAGTGCACTGGCACCGCTGGTGATGCAGTGCAGTGAGTCCAGAGAGTACACTGGCACCACTGGGGATGCACTGCAGTGAGTCCAGAGAGTGTACTGGCACCACAGGGGATGCAGTGCAGTGAGTCCAGAGAGTGCACTGGCACCACTGGGGATGCAGTGCAGTGAGTCCAGAGAGTGCACTGGCACCACTGGGGATGCAGTGCAGTGAGTCCAGAGAGTGCACTGGCACTACTGGGGATGCACTGCAGTGATTCCAGAGAGTGCACTGTCAGCACTGGGGATGCAGTGCAGTGAGTCCAGAGAGTGCACTGGCACCACTGGGGATGCAGTGCAGTGAGTCCAGAGAGTGCTCTGGGAACACGGGGGATGCAGTGCAGTGAGTGCAGAGAGTGCACTGGCACCACTGGGGATGCAGTGCAGTGAGTCCAGAGAGTGCACTGGAACCACTGGGGATGCACTGCAGTGAGTCCAGAGAGTGCACTGGCACCATTAGGGATGCAGTGCAGTGAGTCCGGAGAGTGCACTGGCACCACTGCGGATGCACTGCAGTGAGTCCAGAGAGTGCACTGGCACCACTGGGGATGCAGTGCAGTGAGTCCAGAGAGTGCAATCTCAGCACAGGGGATGCACTGCAGTGAGTCCAGAGAGTGCACTGGCACCACTGGGGATGCAGTGCAGTGAGTCCAGAGAGTGCACTGGCACCACTGGGGATGCACTGCAATGAGTCCAGAGAATGCACTGGAACTAATGGGGATGCAGTGCAGTGACTCGAAAGAGTGCACTGGCACCACTGGGGATGCAGTGCAGTGAGTCCAGAGAGTGCACTGGCACCACTGGGGATGCACTGCAGTGACTCGAAAGAGTGCACTGGCACCACTGCGGATGCACTGCAGTGAGTCCGGAGAGTGCCCTGGCACCAATGGTGATGCAGTGCAGTGAGTCCAGAGAGTGCAGTGGCACCACTGGGGATGCAGTGCAGTGAGTCCAGAGAGTGCACTGGCACCACTGGGGATGCAATGCAGTGAGTCCAGAGAGTGCACTGGCACCACTGGGGATGCAGTGCAGTGAGTCCAGAGAGTGCACTGGCACCACTGGGGATGCAGTGCAGTGAGTGCAGAGAGTGCACTGGCACCACTGGGGATGCACTGCAGTGAGTCCAGAGAGTGCACTGGCAGCAATGGGGATGCAGTGCAGTGACTCCAGACAGTGCACTGGCACCACTGGTGATGCACTGCAGTGAGTCCAGAGAGTGCACTGGCAGCACTGGGGATGCAGTGCAGTGACTCCAGAGAGTGCACTGGCACCACTGGGGATGCAGTGCAGTGAGTCCAGAGAGTGCACTGGCACCACTGGGGATGCAGTGCAGTGAGTCCAGAGAGTGCACTGGCACTACTGGGGATGCACTGCAGTGATTCCAGAGAGTGCACTGGCACCACTGGGGATGCAGTGCAGTGAGTCCAGAGAGTACACTGGCACCTCAGGGGCTGCAGTGCAGTGAGTGCAGAGAGTGCACTGGCACCACTGGGGATGCAGTGCAGTGAGTCCAGAGAGTGCACTGGCACCACTGGGGATGCACTGCAGTGAGTCCAGAGAGTGCACTGGCACCACTGGGGATGCAGTGCAGTGAGTCCAGAGAGTGCAGTGGCACCTCTGGGGATGCAGTGCAGTGAGTCCAGAGAGTGCAGTGGCACCACTGGGGATGCACTGCAGTGAGTCCAGAGAGTGCACTGGCACCACTGGGGATGCACTGCAGTGAGTCCAGAGAGTGCTCGGGGAACACTGGGGATGCAGTGCAGTGAGTGCAGAGAGTGCTCTGGCACCACTGGGGATGCAGTGCAGTGAGTCCAGAGAGTGCACTGGCACCACTGGGGATGCAGTGCAGTGAGGCCAGAGAGTGCACTGGCACCACTGGGGATGCAATGCAGTGAGTCCAGAGAGTGCACTGGCACCACTGGGGATGCAGTGCAGTGAGTCCAGAGAGTGCACTGGCACCTCTGGGGATGCAGTGCAGTGAGTCCAGAGAGTGCACTGGCACCACTGGGGATGCAGTGCAGTGAGTCCAGAGAGTGCACTGGCACCACTGGGGATGCACTGCAGTGAGTCCAGAGAGTGCACTGGCAGCACTGGGGATGCAGGGCAGTGACTCCAGAGAGTGCACTGGCACCAATGGGGATGCACTGCAGTGAGTCCAGAGAGTGCAGTGGCACCACTGGTGATGCAGTGCAGTGAGTGCAGAGAGTGCACTGGCACCACTGGGGATGCACTGCAGTGAGTCCAGAGAGTGCACTGGCACCACTGGGGATGCACTGCAGTGGGTCCAGAGAGTGCACTGGCACCACTGCGGATGCACTGCAGTGAGTCCGGAGAGTGCACTGGCACCAATGGTCATGCAGTGCAGTGAGTCCAGAGAGTGCAGTGGCACCACTGGGGATGCAGTGCAGTGAGTCCAGAGAGTGCACTGGCACCACTGGGGATGCACTGCAGTGAGTCCAGAGAGTGCACTGGCACCACTGGGGATGCACTGCAGTGATTCCAGAGAGTGCACTGGCACCACTGGGGATGCACTGCAGTGACTCGAAAGAGTGCACTGGCACCACTGCGGATGCACTGCAGTGAGTCTTCAGAGTGCCCTGGCACCAATGGTGATGCAGTGCAGTGAGTCCAGAGAGTGCAGTGACACCACTGGGGATGCAGTGCAGTGAGTCCAGAGAGTGCACTGGCACCACTGGGGATGCAATGCAGTGAGTCCAGAGAGTGCACTGGCACCACTGCGGATGAAGGGCAGTGAGTCCAGAGAGTGCACTGGCACCACTGGGGATGCACTGCAGTGAGTCCAGAGAGTGCACTGACACCACTGGGGATCCAATGCAGTTGAGTCCAGGGAGTGCACTGGCACCTTGGGGATGCAGTGCAGTGAGTCCAGAGAGTGCACTGGCACCTTGGGGATACACTGCAGTGACTACAGAGAGTGCACTGGCACCATTGGGGATGCAGTGCAGTGAGTCCAGAGAGTGCACTGGCACCAGTGGGGATGCACTGCAGTGGGTCCAGAGAGTGCACTGGCTCCACTGGGGTTGCAGTGCAGTGACTCCAGAGAGTGCAGTGGCACCACTGGGGATGCAGTGCAGTGAGTCCAGAGAGTGCACTGGCACCACTGGGGATGCAGTGCAGTGAGTCCAGAGAGTACACTGGCACCTCAGGGGCTGCAGTGCAGTGAGTGCAGAGAGTGCACTGGCACCACTGGGGATGCAGTGCAGTGAGTCCAGAGAGTGCACTGGCACCACTGGGGATGCACTGCAGTGAGTCCAGAGAGTGCACTGGCACCAACGGTGATGCAGTGCAGTGAGTCCAGAGAGTGCAGTGGCACCTCTGGTGATGCAGTGCAGTGAGTCCAGAGAGTGCAGTGGCACCACTGGGGATGCACTGCAGTGAGTCCAGAGAGTGCACTGGCACCACTGGGGATGCACTGCAGTGAGTCCAGAGAGTGCTCGGGGAACACTGGGGATGCAGTGCAGTGAGTGCAGAGAGTGCTCTGGCACCACTGGGGATGCAGTGCAGTGAGTCCAGAGAGTGCACTGGCACCACTGGGGATGCAGTGCAGTGAGGCCAGAGAGTGCACTGGCACCACTGGGGATGCAATGCAGTGAGTCCAGAGAGTGCACTGGCACCACTGGGGATGCAGTGCAGTGAGTCCAGAGAGTGCACTGGCACCTCTGGGGATGCAGTGCAGTGAGTCCAGAGAGTGCACTGGCACCACTGGGGATGCACTGCAGTGAGTCCAGAGAGTGCACTGGCACCACTGGGGATGCACTGCAGTGAGTCCAGAGAGTGCACTGGCAGCACTGGGGATGCAGGGCAGTGACTCCAGAGAGTGCACTGGCACCAATGGGGATGCACTGCAGTGAGTCCAGAGAGTGCAGTGGCACCACTGGTGATGCAGTGCAGTGAGTGCAGAGAGTGCACTGGCACCACTGGGGATGCACTGCAGTGAGTCCAGAGAGTGCACTGGCACCACTGGGGATGCACTGCAGTGGGTCCAGAGAGTGCACTGGCACCACTGCGGATGCACTGCAGTGAGTCCGGAGAGTGCACTGGCACCAATGGTCATGCAGTGCAGTGAGTCCAGAGAGTGCACTGGCACCACTGGGGATGCAGTGCAGTGAGTCCAGAGACTGCACTGGCACCACTGGGGTTTTAGTGCAGTGAGTCCAGAGAGTGCACTGGCCCCAATGGGGATGCAGTGCTGTGAGTCCAGAGAGTGCCCTGGCACCACTGGGGATGCAGTGAGTCCAGACAGTGCACTGGCACCACTGGGGATGCACTGCAGTGAGACCAGAGTGTTCTCTGGCACCACTGGGGATGCAGTTTAGTGATTCCAGAGAGTGCACAGGCTCCAATGGGGATGCACTGCATTGAGTCCAGAGAGTGCACTGGCACCACTGGGGATGCACTGCAGTGACTCGAAAGAGTGCACTGGCACCACTGGGGATGCACTGCAGTGAGTCCAGAGAGTGCCCTGGCACCAATGGTGATGCAGTGCAGTGAGTCCAGAGAGTGCTCTGGCACCACTGAGCTACACTGCAGTGAGTCCAGTAGTTGCACTGGCACCACTGGGGATGGACTGCTGTGAGTCCAGAGACTACACTGGCACCACTGGGGATGCAATGCAGTGAGTCCAGAGAGTGCACTGGCACCAGTGGGGATGCAGTGCTGTGACTCCAGAGAGTGCACTGTCACCACTGGGGATGCAGTGCAGTGAGTCCTGAGAGTGCAAAGGCACCACAAGGGATGCACTGCAGTGAGTCCAGAGAGTGCACTGGCCCCACTGGGGATGCAGTGCAGTGAGTCCAGAGAGTGCACTGTCAGCACTGGGGATGCAGTGCAGTGAGTCCAGAGAGGGTACTGGCACCACGGGGGATGCAGTGCAGTGAGTCCAGAGAGTGCACTGGCGCCACTGGGGATGCACTGCAGTGAGTCCAGAGAATGCATTGGCACCACTGGGGATGCAGTGCAGTGACTCGAAAGAGTGCACTGGCACCACTGGGAATGCACTGCAGTGAGTCCGGAGAGTGCACTGGCACCACTGGGGATGCAGTGCAGTGAGTCCAGAGAGTGCACTGGCACCAACGGTGATGCAGTGCAGTGAGTCCAGAGAGTGCAGTGGCACCTCTGGGAATGCAGTGCAGTGAGTCCAGAGAGTGCAGTGGCACCACTGGGGATGCACTGCAGTGAGTCCAGAGAGTGCACTGGCACCACTGGGGATGCACTGCAGTGAGTCCAGAGAGTGCTCGGGGAACACTGGGGATGCAGTGCAGTGAGTGCAGAGAGTGCACTGGCACCACTGGGGATGCACTGCAGTGAGTCCAGAGAGTGCACTGGCACCACTGGGGATGCAGTGCAGTGAGGCCAGAGAGTGCACTGGCACCACTGGGGATGCAATGCAGTGAGTCCAGAGAGTGCACTGGCACCACTGGGGATGCAGTGCAGTGAGTCCAGAGAGTGCACTGGCACCTCCGGGGATGCAGTGCAGTGAGTCCAGAGAGTGCACTGGCACCACTGGGGATGCACTGCAGTGAGTCCAAAGAGTGCACTGGCACCACTGGGGATGCACTGCAGTGATTCCAGAGAGTGCACTGGCAGCACTGGGGATGCAGTGCAGTGACTCCAGAGAGTGCACTGGCACCAATGGGGATGCACTGCAGTGAGTCCAGAGAGTGCAGTGGCACCACTGGTGATGCAGTGCAGTGAGTGCAGAGAGTGCACTGGCACCACTGGGGATGCACTGCAGTGAGTCCGGAGAGTCCACTGGCACCAATGCTCATGCAGTGCAGTGAGTCCAGAGAGTGCAGTGGCACCACTGGGGATGCAGTGCAGTGAGTCCAGAGAGTGCACTGGCACCACTGGGGATGCACTGCAGTGAGTCCAGAGAGTGCACTGGCACCACTGGGGATGCACTGCAGTGATTCCAGAGAGTGCACTGGCACCACTGGGGATGCACTGCAGTGACTCGAAAGAGTGCACTGGCCCCACTGCGGATGCACTGCAGTGAGTCTGGAGAGTGCCCTGGCACCAATGGTGATGCAGTGCAGTGAGTCCAGAGAGTGCAGTGACACCATTGGGGATGCAGTGCAGTGAGTCCAGAGAGTGCACTGGCACCACTGGGTATGCAATGCAGTGAGTCCAGAGAGTGCACTGGCACCACTGGGGATGCACTGCAGTGAATCCAGAAAGTGCACTGACACCACTGGGGATCCAATGCAGTTGAGTCCAGAGAGTGCACTGGCACCTTGGGGATGCAGTGCAGTGAGTCCAGAGAGTGCACTGGCACTTCTGGGGATGCAGTGCAGTGAGTGCAGAGAGTGCACTGGCACAAAAGGGGATGCACTGCAGTGACTCCAGAAAGTGCACTGGCACCACTGGGAATGCACTGCAGTGAGTCCAGAGAGTGCACTGGCACCGCTGGTGATGCAGTGCAGTGAGTCCAGAGAGTACACTGGCACCACTGGGGATGCAGTGCAGTGAGTCCAGAGAGTGTACTGGCACCACAGGGGATGCAGTGCAGTGAGTCCAGAGAGTGCACTGGCACCACTGGGGATGCAGTGCAGTGAGTCCAGAGAGTGCACTGGCACCACTGGGGATGCACTGCAGTGAGTCCAGAGAGTGCACTGGCACTACTGGGGATGCACTGCAGTGATTCCAGAGAGTGCACTGTCAGCACTGGGGATGCAGTGCAGTGAGTCCAGAGAGTGCACTGGCACCACTGGGGATGCAGTGCAGTGAGTCCAGAGAGTGCTCTGGGAACACGGGGGATGCAGTGCAGTGAGTGCAGAGAGTGCACTGGCACCACTGGGGATGCAGTGCAGTGAGTCCAGAGAGTGCACTGGAACCACTGGGGATGCACTGCAGTGAGTCCAGAGAGTGCACTGGCACCATTAGGGATGCAGTGCAGTGAGTCCAGAGAGTGCACTGGCACCACTGCGGATGCACTGCAGTGAGTCCAGAGAGTGCACTGGCACCACTGGGGATGCAGTGCAGTGAGTCCAGAGAGTGCAATGTCAGCACAGGGATGCACTGCAGTGAGTCCAGAGAGTGCACTGGCACCACTGGGGATGCAGTGCAGTGAGTCCAGAGAGTGCACTGGCACCACTGGGGATGCACTGCAATGAGTCCAGAGAATGCACTGGAACTAATGGGGATGCAGTGCAGTGACTCGAAAGAGTGCACTGGCACCACTGGGGATGCAGTGCAGTGAGTCCAGAGAGTGCACTGGCACCACTGGGGATGCACTGCAGTGACTCGAAAGAGTGCACTGGCACCACTGCGGATGCACTGCAGTGAGTCCGGAGAGTGCCCTGGCACCAATGGTGATGCAGTGCAGTGAGTCCAGAGAGTGCAGTGGCACCACTGGGGATGCAGTGCAGTGAGTCCAGAGAGTGCACTGGCAACACTGGGGATGCAATGCAGTGAGTCCAGAGAGTGCACTGGCACCACTGGGGATGCAGTGCAGTGAGTCCAGAGAGTGCACTGGCACCACTGGGGATGCAGTGCAGTGAGTCCAGAGAGTGCACTGGCACCACTGGGGATGCACTGCAGTGAGTCCAGAGAGTGCACTGGCAGCAATGGGGATGCAGTGCAGTGACTCCAGACAGTGCACTGGCACCACTGGTGATGCACTGCAGTGAGTCCAGAGAGTGCACTGGCAGCACTGGGGATGCAGTGCAGTGACTCCAGAGAGTGCACTGGCACCACTGGGGATGCAGTGCAGTGAGTCCAGAGAGTGCACTGGCACCACTGGGGATGCAGTGCAGTGAGTCCAGAGAGTGCACTGGCACTACTGGGGATGCACTGCAGTGATTCCAGAGAGTGCACTGGCACCACTGGGGATGCAGTGCAGTGAGTCCAGAGAGTACACTGGCACCTCAGGGGCTGCAGTGCAGTGAGTGCAGAGAGTGCACTGGCACCACTGGGGATGCAGTGCAGTGAGTCCAGAGAGTGCACTGGCACCACTGGGGATGCACTGCAGTGAGTCCAGAGAGTGCACTGGCACCAACGGTGATGCAGTGCAGTGAGTCCAGAGAGTGCAGTGGCACCTCTGGGGATGCAGTGCAGTGAGTCCAGAGAGTGCAGTGGCACCACTGGGGATGCACTGCAGTGAGTCCAGAGAGTGCACTGGCACCACTGTTCATGCAGTGCAGTGAGTCCAGAGAGTGCTCGGGGAACACTGGGGATGCAGTGCAGTGAGTGCAGAGAGTGCTCTGGCACCACTGGGGATGCAGTGCAGTGAGTCCAGAGAGTGCACTGGCACCACTGGGGATGCAGTGCAGTGAGGCCAGAGAGTGCACTGGCACCACTGGGGATGCAATGCAGTGAGTCCAGAGAGTGCACTGGCACCACTGGGGATGCAGTGCAGTGAGTCCAGAGAGTGCACTGGCACCTCTGGGGATGCAGTGCAGTGAGTCCAGAGAGTGCACTGGCACCACTGGGGATGCACTGCAGTGAGTCCAGAGAGTGCACTGGCACCACTGGGGATGCACTGCAGTGAGTCCAGAGAGTGCACTGGCACCACTGGGGATGCACTGCAGTGGGTCCAGAGAGTGCACTGGCACCACTGCGGATGCACTGCAGTGAGTCCGGAGAGTGCACTGGCACCAATGGTCATGCAGTGCAGTGAGTCCAGAGAGTGCAGTGGCACCACTGGGGATGCAGTGCAGTGAGTCCAGAGAGTGCACTGGCACCACTGGGGATGCACTGCAGTGAGTCCAGAGAGTGCACTGGCACCACTGGGGATGCACTGCAGTGATTCCAGAGAGTGCACTGGCACCACTGGGGATGCACTGCAGTGACTCGAAAGAGTGCACTGGCACCACTGCGGATGCACTGCAGTGAGTCTGGAGAGTGCCCTGGCACCAATGGTGATGCAGTGCAGTGAGTCCAGAGAGTGCAGTGACACCACTGGGGATGCAGTGCAGTGAGTCCAGAGAGTGCACTGGCACCACTGGGGATGCAATGCAGTGAGTCCAGAGAGTGCACTGGCACCACTGCGGATGAAGTGCAGTGAGTCCAGAGAGTGCACTGGCACCACTGGGGATGCACTGCAGTGAGTCCAGAGAGTGCACTGACACCACTGGGGATCCAATGCAGTTGAGTCCAGGGAGTGCACTGGCACCTTGGGGATGCAGTGCAGTGAGTCCAGAGAGTGCACTGGCACCTTGGGGATACACTGCAGTGACTACAGAGAGTGCACTGGCACCATTGGGGATGCAGTGCAGTGAGTCCAGAGAGTGCACTGGCACCAGTGGGGATGCACTGCAGTGGGTCCAGAGAGTGCACTGGCTCCACTGGGGATGCAGTGCAGTGACTCCAGAGAGTGCACTGGCACCACTGGGGATGCACTGCAGTGAGTCCAGAGAGTGCACTGGCACCACTGGGGATGCAGTGCAGTGAGTCCAGAGAGTGCACTGGCACCAGTGGGGAAGCAGTGCAGTGAGTCCAGAGAGTGCACTGGCACCACTGGGGATGCACTGCACTGTGTCCAGAGAGTGCACTGACACCACTGGGGATCCAATGCAGTGAGTCCAGAGAGTGCAATGGAACCACTGGGGATGCAGTGCAGTGAGTCCAGAGAGTGCACTGGCACTTCTGGGGATGCAGTGCAGTGAGTGCAGAGAGTGCACTGGCACAAAAGGGGATGCACTGCAGTGACTCCAGAAAGTGCACTGGCACCACTGGGGATGCACTGCAGTGAGTCCAGAGAGTGCACTGGCACCGCTTGTGATGCAGTGCAGTGAGTCCAGAGAGTACACTGGCACCACAGGGGATGCACTGCAGTGAGTCCAGAGAGTGTACTGGCACCACAGGGGATGCAGTGCAGTGAGTCCAGAGAGTGCACTGGCACCACTGGGGATGCACTGCAGTGAGTCCAGAGAGTGCACTGGCACCACTGGGGATGCAGTGCAGTGAGTCCAGAGAGTGCACTGGCACTACTGGGGATGCACTGCAGTGATTCCAGAGAGTGCACTGTCACCACTGGGGATGCAGTGCAGTGAGTCCAGAGAGTACACTGGCACCTCAGGGGCTGCACTGCAGTGAGTCCAGAGAGTGCACTGGCACCACTGGGGATGCAGTGCAGTGAGTCCAGAGAGTGCACTGGCACCACTGGGGATGCAGTGCAGTGAGTCCAGAGAGTGCTCTGGGAACACAGGGGATGCAGTGCAGTGAGTGCAGAGAGTGCACTGGCACCACTGGGGATGCAGTGCAGTGAGTCCAGAGAGTGCACTGGAACCACTGGGGATGCACTGCAGTGAGTCCAGAGAGTGCACTGGCACCATTAGGGATGCAGTGCAGTGAGTCCGGAGAGTGCACTGGCACCACTGGGGATGCACTGCAGTGAGTCCAGAGAGTGCACTGGCACCACTGGGGATGCAGTGCAGTGAGTCCAGAGAGTGCACTGTCAGCACAGGGGATGCAGTGCAGTGAGTCCAGAGAGTGCACTGGCACCACTGGGGATGCAGTGCAGTGAGTCCAGAGAGTGCACTGGCACCACTGGGGATGCACTGCAATGAGTCCAGAGAATGCACTGGAACTAATGGGGATGCAGTGCAGTGACTCGAAAGAGTGCACTGGCACCACTGCGGATGCACTGCAGTGAGTCCGGAGAGTGCCCTGGCACCAATGGTGATGCAGTGCAGTAAGTCCAGAGAGTGCAGTGGCACCACTGGGGATGCAGTGCAGTGAGTCCAGAGAGTGCACTGGCACCACTGGGAATGCAATGCAGTGAGTCCAGAGAGTGCGCTGGCACCACTGGAGATGAAGTGCAGTGAGTCCAGAGAGTGCACTGGCACACTGGGGATGCAGTGCAGTGAGTCCAGAGAGTGCACTGGCACCACTGGGGATGCAATGCATTTAGTCCAGAGAGTGCACTGGCACCACTGGGGATGCACTGCAGTGAGTCCACAGAGTGCACTGGCAGCACTGGGGATGCAGTGCAGTGACTCCAGAGAGTGCACTGGCACCACTGGGGATGCACTGCAGTGAGTCCAGAGAGTGCACTGGCACCACTGGGGATGCACTGCAGTGAGTCCAGAGAGTGCACTGGCAGCACTGGGGATGCAGTGCAGTGACTCCAGAGAGTGCACTGGCACCACTGGGGATGCACTGCAGTGAGTCCAGAGAGTGCACTGGCACCACTGGGGATGCAGTGCAGTGAGTCCAGAGAGTGCACTGGCACCACTGGGGATGCACTGCAGTGAGTCCAGAGAGTGCACTGGCACCACTGGGGATGCACTGCAGTGACTCAAAAGAGTGCACTGGCACCACTGCGGATGCACTGCAGTGAGTCCGAAGAGTGCACTGGCACCAATGGTGATGCAGTGCAGTGAGTCCAGAGAGTGCAGTGGCACCACTGGGGATGCAGTGCTGAAAGTCCAGAGAGTGCACTGGCACCACTGGGGATGCAATGCATTTAGTCCAGAGAGTGCACTGGCACCACTGGGGATGCAGTGCAGTGAGTCCAGAGAGTGCTCTGGCAACACAGGGGATGCAGTGCAGTGAGTGCAGAGAGTGCACTGGCACCACTGGGGATGTACTGCAGTGACTCGAAAGAGTGCACTGGCACCACTGCGGATGCACTGCAGTGAGTCTGGAGAGTGCCCTGGCACCAATGGTGATGCAGTGCAGTGAGTCCAGAGAGTGCAGTGACACCATTGGGGATGCAGTGCAGTGAGTCCAGAGAGTGCAATGGCACCACTGGGGATGCACTGCAGTGAGTCCAGAGAGTGCACTGGCACCACTGGGTTGCACTGCAGTGAGTCCAGAGAGTGCACTGGCACCACTGGGGATGCACTGCAGTGAGTCCAGAGAGTGCACTGGCACCACTGGGGATGCAGTGCAGTTGAGTCTAGAGAGTGCACTGGCACCTTGGGGATGCAGTGCAGTGAGTCCAGAGAGTGCACTGGCACCACTGCGGATGCACTGCAGTGAGTCCACAGAGTGCACTGGCACCACAGGGGATACACTGCAGTGAGTCCAGAGAGTGCACTGGCACCACTGGGGACGCAGTGCAGTGACTACAGAGAGTGCACTGGCACCATTGGGGATGCAGTGCAGTGAGTCCAGAGAGTGCACTGGCACCAGTGGGGATGCACTGCAGTGGGTCCAGAGAGTGCACTGGCACCACTGGGGATGCACTGCACTGAGTCCAGAGAGTGCACTGACACCACTGGGGATCCAATGCAGTGAGTCCAGAGAGTGCAATGGAACCACTGGGGATGCAGTGCAGTGAGTCCAGTGAGTGCACTGGCACTTCTGTGGATGCAGTGCAGTGAGTGCAGAGAGTGCACTGGCACAACAGGGGATGCAGTGCAGTGACTCCAGAAAGTGCACTGGCACCACTGGGGATGCACTGCAGTGAGTCCAGAGAGTGCACTGGCACCACTGGGGATGCAGTGCAGTGACTCCAGAGAGTGCACTGGCACCACTGGGGATGCACTGCAGTGAGTCCAGAGAGTGCACTGGCACCACTGGGGATGCACTGCAGTGAGTCCAGAGAGTGCACTGGCAGCACTGGGGATGCACTGCAGTGAGTCCAGAGAGTGCACTGGCAGCACTGGGGATGCAGTGCAGTGAGTCCAGAGAGTGCACTGGCACCACTGGGGATGCACTGCAGTGAGTCCAGAGAGTGCACTGGCACCACTGGGGATGCAGTGCAGTGAGTCCAGAGAGTGCACTGGCACCACTGGGGATGCAGTGCAGTGACTCCAGAGAGTGCAGAGGCACCACTGTTGATGCAGTGCAGTGACTCAAAAGAGTGCACTGGCACCACTGGGGATGCACTGCAGTGAGTCCAGAGAGTGCACTGGCACCACTGGGGATGCACTGCAGTGACTCAAAAGAGTGCACTGGCACCACTGCGGATGCACTGCAGTGAGTCCGGAGAGTGCACTGGCACCAATGGTGATGCAGTGTAGTGAGTCCAGAGAGTGCACTGGCACCACTGGGGATGCAGTGCAGTGAGTCCAGAGAGTGCACTGGCACCACTGGGGATGCAATGCAGTGAGTCCAGAGAGTGCACTGGCACCACTGGGGATGCACTGCAGTGAGTCCAGAGAGTGCACTGGCACCACTGGGGATGCAGTGCAGTGAGTCCAGAGAGTGCACTGGCACCACTGGGGATGCACTGCAGTGACTCGAAAGAGTGCACTGGCACCACTGCGGATGCACTGCAGTGAGTCTGGAGAGTGCCCTGGCACCAATGGTGATGCAGTGCAGTGAGTCCAGAGAGTGCAGTGACACCACTGGGGATGCAGTGCAGTGAGTCCAGAGAGTGCACTGGCAGCACTGGGGATGCAGTGCAGTTGAGTCCAGAGAGTGCACTGGCACCACTGGGATGCAGTGCAGTGAGTCCACAGAGTGCACTGGCACCACAGGGGATACACTGCAGTGAGTCCAGAGAGTGCACTGGCACCACTGGGGACGCAGTGCAGTGAGTCCAGAGAGTGCACTGGCACCATTGGGGATGCAGTGCAGTGAGTCCAGAGAGTGCACTGGCACCAGTGGGGATGCACTGCAGTGGGTCCAGAGAGTGCACTGGCACCACTGGGGATGCACTGCACTGAGTCCAGAGAGTGCACTGACACCACTGGGGATCCAATGCAGTGAGTGCAGAGAGTGCAATGGAACCACTGGGGATGCAGTGCAGTGAGTCCAGTGAGTGCACTGGCACTTCTGGGGATGCAGTGCAGTGAGTGCAGAGAGTGCACTGGCACAACAGGGGATGCAGTGCAGTGACTCCAGAAAGTGCACTGGCACCACTGGGGATGCACTGCAGTGAGTCCAGAGAGTGCACTGGCACCGCTGGTGATGCAGTGCAGTGAGTCCAGAGAGTGCACTGGCACCACTGGGGATGCACTGCAGTGAGTCCAGAGAGTGTACTGGCACCACAGGGGATGCAGTGCAGTGAGTCCTGAGAGTGCACTGGCACCACTGGGGATGCACCCCGGTGAGTCCAGAGAGTGCACTGGCACCACTGGGGATGCAGTGCAGTGAGTCCAGAGACTGCACTGGCACCACTGGGGTTTTAGTGCAGTGAGTCCAGAGAGTGCACTGGCACCAATGGGGATGCAGTGCTGTGAGTCCAGAGAGTGCCCTGGCACCACTGGGGATGCAGTGAGTCCAGAGAGTGCACTGGCACCACTGGGGATGCACTGCAGTGAGACCAGAGAGTTCTCTGGCACCACTGGGGATGCAGTTTAGTGAGTCCAGTAGTTGCACTGGCACCACTGGGGATGCACTGCTGTGAGTCCAGAGACTACACTGGCACCACTGGGGATGCAGTGCAGTGAGTGCAGAGAGTGCACTGGCACCACTGTTGATGCAGTGCAGTGAGTCCAGAGAGTGCACTGGCACCACTGGGGATGCACTGCATTGACTCAAGAGAGTGCACTGGCACCAACGGTGATGCAGTGCAGTGAGTCCAGAGAGTGCAGTGGCACCTCTGGGAATGCAGTGCAGTGAGTCCAGAGAGTGCACTGGCACCACTGTGGATGCACTGCAGAGAGTCCAGAGAGTGCAGTGGCACCATTGGGGATGCAGTGCAGTGAGTCCAGAGAGTGCACTGGCACCACTGGGGATGCAGTGCACTGAGTCCAGAGAGTGCACTGGCACCACTGGGGATGCAGTGCAGTGAGTCCTGAGAGTGCAAAGGCACCACAAGGGATGCACTGCAGTGAGTCCAGAGAGTGCACTGGCACCAGTGGGGATGCAGTGCAGTGAGTCCAGAGAGTGCACTAGCACCACTGGGGATGCACTACAGTGAGTCCAGAGAGTGCACTGGCACCACTGGGGATGCAGTGCAGTGACTCCAGAGAGTGCAGAGGCACCACTGTTGATGCAGTGCAGTGAGTGCAGAGAGTGCACTGGCACCAGTGCGGAAGCACTGCAGTGAGTCCAGAGAGTGCACTGGCACCACTGGGGATGCACTGCAGTGAGTCCAGAGAGTGCACTGGCACCACTGGGGATGCAGTGCAGTGAGTCCAGAGAGTGCACTGGCACCACTGGGGATGCAGTGCAGTGAGTCCAGAGAGTGCACTAGCACCAATGGGATGCAGTGCAGTGAGTCCAGAGAGTGCACTGGCGCCACTGGGGATGCACTGCAGTGAGTCCAGAGAGTGCACTGGCACCACTGGGGATGCAGTGCAGTGAGTCCACAGAGGGCACTGGCACCACTGGGGATGCAGCGCAGTGAGTCCACACGGTACACTGGCACCACTGGGGATGCACTGCAGTGAGTCCAGAGAGTGCACTGGCACCACTGGGGATGCAATGCAGTGAGTCCAGAGAGTGCACTGGCACCACTGGGGATGAAGTGCAGTGAGTCCAGAGAGTGCACTGGCACCACTGGTGATGCACTGCAGTGAGTCCAGAGAGTGCACTGGCCCCACAGGGGATGTAGTGCAGTGAGTCCACAGAGGGCACTGGCACCACTGGGGATGCAGCGCAGTGACTCCAGAGAGTGCACTGGCACCACTGGGGATGCAGTGCAGTGAGTCCAGAGAGTGCACTGGCACCACTGGAGTTGCAGTGCAGTGAGTCGAGAGAGTGCCCTGGAACCACTGGGGATGCAGCGCAGTGACTACAGAGAGTGCACTGTCTCCACTGGGGATGCAGTGCAGTGAGTCCAGAGAGTACACTGCCACCACTGGTGATGCAGTGCAGTGAGTCCAGAGAGTGCACTGTCAGCACTGGGGATGCAGTGCAGTGAGTCCAGAGAGTGCACTGGCACCACTGGGGATGCACTGCAGTGAGTCCAGAGAGTGTACTGGCACCACTGGGGATGCAGTGCAGTGACTCCAGAGAGTGCACTGGCACCACTGGGGATGCAGTGCAGTGAGTCCAGAGAGTGCACTGGGGCAAAAGGAGATGCACTGCAGTGAGTCCAGAGAGTGCACTGGCACCACTGGGGATGCAGTGCAGTGAGTCCAGAGAGTGCACTGTCAGCACTGGGGATGCAGTGCAGTGAGTCCAGAGAGTACACTGGCACCTCAGGGGCTGCACTGCAGTGAGTCCAGAGAGTGCACTGGCACCACTGGTGATGCAGTGCGGTGAGTCCAGAGAGTGCACTGGCACCACTGGGGATGCACCTCAGTGAGTCCAGAGAGTGCTCTGGGACACCGGGGATGCAGTGCAGTGAGTGCAGAGAGTGCACTGGCACCACTGGGGATGCAGTGCAGTGAGTGCAGAGAGTGCACTGGCACCACTGGGGATGCACTGCAGTGAGTCCAGAGAGTGCACTGGCACCACTGGGGATGCACTGCAGTGAGTCCGGAGAGTGCACTGTCAGCACTGGGGATGCAGTGCAGTGAGTCCAGAGAGTGCACTGGCACCACTGGGGATGCACTGCAGTGAGTCCAGAGAGTGCACTGTCAGCACTGGGGATGCAGTGCAGTGAGTCCAGAGAGTGCACTGTCAGCACTGGGGATGCAGTGAAGTGAGTCCAGAGAGTGCACTGGCACCACTGGGGATGCAGTGCAGTGAGTCCAGAGAGTGCACTGGCACCACTGGGGATGCACTGCAATGAGTCCAGAGAATGCACTGGCACTAATGGGAATGCAGTGCAGTGACTCGAAAGAGTGCACTGGCACCACTGCGGATGCACTGCAGTGAGTCCGGAGAGTGTACTGGCACCAATGGTGATGCAGTGCAGTGAGTCCAGAGAGTGCAGTGGCACCACTGGGGATGCACCCCGGTGAGTCCAGAGAGTGCACTGGCACCACTGGGGATGCAGTGCAGTGAGTCCAGAGAGTGCACTGGCACCACTGGGGTTTTAGTGCAGTGAGTCCAGAGAGTGCACTGGCACCAATGGGGATGCAGTGCTGTGAGTCCAGAGAGTGCCCTGGCACCACTGGGGATGCAGTGAGTCCAGAGAGTGCACTGGCACCACTGGGGATGCACTGCAGTGAGACCAGAGAGTTCTCTGGCACCACTGGGGATGCACTGCAGTGAGTCCAGAGAGTGCACTGGCACCACTGGGGATGCAGTGCAGTGAGTGCAGAGAGTGCACTGGCACCACTGGGGATGCACTGCAGTGAGTCCAGAGAGTGCACTGGCACCACTGGGGATGCACTGCAGTGACTCAAAAGAGTGCACTGGCACCACTGCGGATGCACTGCAGTGAGTCCGGAGAGTGCACTGGCACCAATGGTGATGCAGTGCAGTGAGTCCAGAGAGTGCAGTGGCACCACTGGGGATGCAGTGCTGAAAGTCCAGAGAGTGCACTGGCACCACTGGGGATGCAATGCATTTAGTCCAGAGAGTGCACTGGCACCACTGGGGATGCACTGCAGTGAGTCCAGACAGTGCACTGGCTCCACTGTTGATGCAGTGCAGTGAGTCCAGAGAGTGCACTGGCACCACTGGGGATGCACTGCAGTGAGTCCAGAGAGTGCACTGGCACCACTGGGGATGCAGTGCAGTGAGTGCAGAGAGTGCACTGGCACCACTGGGGATGCACTGCAGTGAGTCCAGAGAGTGCACTGGCACCACTGGGGATGCACTGCAGTGACTCAAAAGAGTGCACTGGCACCACTGCGGATGCACTGCAGTGAGTCCGGAGAGTGTACTGGCACCAATGGTGATGCAGTGCAGTGAGTCCAGAGAGTGCAGTGGCACCACTGGGGATGCACCCCGGTGAGTCCAGAGAGTGCACTGGCACCACTGGGGATGCAGTGCAGTGAGTCCAGAGAGTGCACTGGCACCACTGGGGTTTTAGTGCAGTGAGTCCAGAGAGTGCACTGGCACCAATGGGGATGCAGTGCTGTGAGTCCAGAGAGTGCCCTGGCACCACTGGGGATGCAGTGAGTCCAGAGAGTGCACTGGCACCACTGGGGATGCACTGCAGTGAGACCAGAGAGTTCTCTGGCACCACTGGGGATGCAGTTTAGTGAGTCCAGAGAGTGCACCGGCTCCAATGGCGATACACTGCAGTGAGTCCAGACAGTGCACTGGCTCCACTGTTGATGCAGTGCAGTGAGTCCAGAGAGTGCACTGGCACCACTGGGGATGCACTGCAGTGAGTCCAGAGAGTGCACTGGCACCACTGGGGATGCAGTGCAGTGAGTGCAGAGAGTGCACTGGCACCACTGGGGATGCACTGCAGTGAGTCCAGAGAGTGCACTGGCACCACTGGGGATGCACTGCAGTGACTCAAAAGAGTGCACTGGCACCACTGCGGATGCACTGCAGTGAGTCCGGAGAGTGCACTGGCACCAATGGTGATGCAGTGCAGTGAGTCCAGAGAGTGCAGTGGCACCACTGGGGATGCAGTGCTGAAAGTCCAGAGAGTGCACTGGCACCACTGGGGATGCAATGCATTTAGTCCAGAGAGTGCACTGGCACCACTGGGGATGCACTGCAGTGAGTCCAGACAGTGCACTGGCTCCACTGTTGATGCAGTGCAGTGAGTCCAGAGAGTGCACTGGCACCACTGGGGATGCACTGCAGTGAGTCCAGAGAGTGCACTGGCACCACTGGGGATGCAGTGCAGTGAGTGCAGAGAGTGCACTGGCACCACTGGGGATGCACTGCAGTGAGTCCAGAGAGTGCACTGGCACCACTGGGGATGCACTGCAGTGACTCAAAAGAGTGCACTGGCACCACTGCGGATGCACTGCAGTGAGTCTGGAGAGTGCCCTGGCACCAATGGTGATGCAGTGCAGTGAGTCCAGAGAGTGCAGTGACACCACTGGGGATGCAGTGCAGTGAGTCCAGAGAGTGCTCTGGCACCACTGGGGATGCAATGCAGTGAGTCCAGAGAGTGCACTGGCACCACTGGGGATGAAGTGCAGTGAGTCCAGAGAGTGCACTGGCACCACTGGGGATGCACTGCAGTGAGTCCAGAGAGTGCACTGGCACCACTGGGGATGCACTGCAGTGAGTCCAGAGAGTGCACTGGCAGCACTGGGGATGCAGTGCAGTTGAGTCCAGAGAGTGCACTGGCACCCTGGGGATGCAGTGCAGTGAGTCCAGAGAGTGCACTGGCACCACTGCGGATGCACTGCAGTGAGTCCACAGAGTGCACTGGCACCACAGGGGATACAGTTCAGTGAGTCCAGAGAGTGCACTGGCACCACTGGGGACGCAGTGCAGTGACTACAGAGAGTGCACTGGCACCATTGGGGATGCAGTGCAGTGCGTCCAGAGAGTGCACTGGCACCAGTGGGGATGCAGTGCAGTGGGTCCAGAGAGTGCACTGGCACCACTGGGGATGCACTGCACTGAGTCCAGAGAGTGCACTGACACCACTGGGGATCCAATGCAGTGAGTCCAGAGAGTGCAATGGAACCACTGGGGATGCAGTGCAGTGAGTCCAGTGAGTGCACTGGCACTTCTGGGGATGCAGTGCAGTGAGTGCAGAGAGTGCACTGGCACAACAGGGGATGCAGTGCAGTGACTCCAGAAAGTGCACTGGACCCACTGGGGATGCACTGCAGTGAGTCCAGAGAGTGCACTGGCACCACTGGGGATGCAGTGCAGTGACTCCAGAGAGTGCACTGGCACCACTGGGGATGCACTGCAGTGAGTCCAGAGAGTGCACTGGCACCACTGGGGATGCACTGCAGTGAGTCCAGAGAGTGCACTGGCACCACTGGGGATGCACTGCAGTGAGTCCAGAGAGTGCACTGGCAGCACTGGGGATGCAGTGCAGTGACTCCAGAAAGTGCACTGGCACCACTGGTGATGCACTGCAGTGAGTCCAGAGAGTGCACTGGCACCACTGGGGATGCAGTGCAGTGAGTGCAGAGAGTGCACTGGCACCACTGGGGATGCAGTGCAGTGAGTCCAGATAGTGCACTGGCACCACTGGGGATGCACTGCAGTGACTCAAAAGAGTGCACTGGCACCACTGCGGATGCACTGCAGTGAGTCCGGAGAGTGCACTGGCACCAATGGTGATGCAGTGCAGTGAGTCCAGAGAGTGCAGTGGCACCACTGGGGATGCAGTGCAGTGAGTCCAGAGAGTGCACTGGCACCACTGGGGATGCAATGCAGTGAGTCCAGAGAGTGCACTGGCACCACTGGGGATGCACTGCAGTGAGTCCAGAGAGTGCACTGGCACCACTGGGGATGAAGTGCAGTGAGTCCAGAGAGTGCACTGGCACCACTGGGGATGAAGTGCAGTGAGTCCAGAGAGTGCACTGGCACCACTGGGGATGCACTGCAGTGAGTCCAGAGAGTGCACTGGCACCACTGGGGATGCACTGCAGTGAGTCCAGAGAGTGCACTGGCAGCACTGGGGATGCAGTGCAGTTGAGTCCAGAGAGTGCACTGGCACCTTGGGGATGCAGTGCAGTGAGTCCAGAGAGTGCACTGGCACCACTGGGATGCAGTGCAGTGAGTCCACAGAGTGCACTGGCACCACAGGGGATACACTGCAGTGAGTCCAGAGAGTGCACTGGCACCACTGGGGACGCAGTGCAGTGACTACAGAGAGTGCACTGGCACCATTGGGGATGCAGTGCAGTGAGTCCAGAGAGTGCACTAGCACCAGTGGGGATGCACTGCAGTGGGTCCAGAGAGTGCACTGGCACCGCTGGTGATGCAGTGCAGTGAGTCCAGAGAGTACACTGGCACCACTGGGGATGCACTGCAGTGAGTCCAGAGAGTGTACTGGCACCACAGGGGATGCAGTGCAGTGAGTCCAGAGAGTGCACTGGCACCACTGGGGATGCACCCCGGTGAGTCCAGAGAGTGCACTGGCACCACTGGGGATGCAGTGCAGTGAGTCCAGAGACTGCACTGGCACCACTGGGGTTTTAGTGCAGTGAGTCCAGAGAGTGCACTGGCACCAATGGGGATGCAGTGCTGTGAGTCCAGAGAGTGCCCTGGCACCACTGGGGATGCAGTGAGTCCAGAGAGTGCACTGGCACCACTGGGGATGCACTGCAGTGAGACCAGAGAGTTCTCTGGCACCACTGGGGATGCAGTTTATTGAGTCCAGACAGTGCACTGGCACCACTGGGGATGCAGTGCAGTGAGTCCAGAGAGTGCACTGGCACCACTGGGGATGCAGTGCAGTGAGTCCAGAGAGTGCACTGGCACCACTGAGCTACACTGCAGTGAGTCCAGTAGTTGCACTGGCACCACTGGGGATGCACTGCTGTGAGTCCAGAGAGTGCACTGGCACCACTGGGGATGCAGTGCAGTGAGTCCAGAGAGTGCACTGGCACCACTGGGGATGCAGTGCAGTGAGTCCAGAGAGTGCACTGGAACCTCTGGGGATGCAGTGCAGTGAGTCCAGAGAGTGCACTGGCACCACTGGGGATGCAGTGCAGTGAGTCCAGAGAGTGCACTGGCACCACTGGGGATGCACTACAGTGAGTCCAGAGAGTGCACTGGCACCACTGGGGATGCAGTGCAGTGACTCCAGAGAGTGCAGAGGCACCACTGTTGATGCAGTGCAGTGAGTGCAGAGAGTGCACTGGCACCAGTGCGGAAGCACTGCAGTGAGTCCAGAGAGTGCACTGGTACCACTGGGGATGCACTGCAGTGAGTCCAGAGAGTGTACTGGCACCACAGGGGATGCAGTGCAGTGAGTCCAGAGAGTGCACTGGCACCACTGGGGATGCACCCCGGTGAGTCCAGAGAGTGCACTGGCACCACTGGGGATGCAGTGCAGTGAGTCCAGAAACTGCACTGGCACCACTGGGGTTTTAGTGCAGTGAGTCCAGAGAGTGCACTGGCACCAATGGGGATGCAGTGCTGTGAGTCCAGAGAGTGCCCTGGCACCACTGGGGATGCAGTGAGTCCAGAGAGTGCACTGGCACCACTGGGGATGCACTGCAGTGAGACCAGAGAGTTCTCTGGCACCACTGGGGATGCAGTTTAGTGAGTCCAGACAGTGCACTGGCACCACTGGGGATGCAGTGCAGTGAGTCCAGAGAGTGCACTGGCACCACTGGGGATGCAGTGCAGTGAGTCCAGAGAGTGCACTGGCACCACTGAGCTACACTGCAGTGAGTCCAGTAGTTGCACTGGCACCACTGGGGATGCACTGCTGTGAGTCCAGAGACTACACTGGCACCACTGGGGATGCAGTGCAGTGAGTGCAGAGAGTGCACTGGCACCACTGTTGATGCAGTGCAGTGAGTCCAGAGAGTGCACTGGCACCACTGGGGATGCAGTGCAGTGAGTCCAGAGAGTGCACTGGCACCACTGGGGATGCAGTGCACTGAGTCCAGAGAGTGCACTGGCACCACTGGGGATGCAGTGCAGTGAGTCCTGAGAGTGCAAAGGCACCACAAGGGATGCACTGCAGTGAGTCCAGAGAGTGCACTGGCACCACTGGGGATGCAGTGCAGTGAGTCCAGAGAGTGCACTGGCACCACTGGGGATGCACTACAGTGAGTCCAGAGAGTGCACTGGCACCACTGGGGATGCAGTGCAGTGACTCCAGAGAGTGCAGAGGCACCACTGTTGATGCAGTGCAGTGAGTGCAGAGAGTGCACTGGCACCAGTGCGGAAGCACTGCAGTGAGTCCAGAGAGTGCACTGGTACCACTGGGGATGCACTGAAGTGAGTCCAGAGAGTGCACTGGCATCACTGGGGATGCAGTGCAGTGAATCCAGAGTGTGCACTGGCACCACTGGGGATGCAGTGCAGTGAGTCCAGAGAGTGCACTAGCACCAATGGGATGCAGTGCAGTGAGTCCAGAGAGTGCACTGGCACCACTGGGGATGCACTGCAGTGAGTCCAGAGAGTGCACTGGCACCACTGGGGATGCAGTGCAGTGAGTGCAGAGAGTGCCCTGGCACCACTGGGGATGCAGTGCAGTGACTCCAGAGAGTGCACTGGCAACACTGGGGATGCACTGCAGTGAGTCCACAGAGTACAATGGCACCACTGGGGATGCACTGCAGTGAGTCCAGAGAGTGCACTGGCACCACTGGGGATGCAATGCAGTGAGTCCAGAGAGTGCACTGGCACCACTGGGGATGAAGTGCAGTGAGTCCAGAGAGTGCACTGGCACCACTGGGGATGCACTGCAGTGACTCAAAAGAGTGCACTGGCACCACTGCGGATGCACTGCAGTGAGTCCGGAGAGTGCACTGGCACCAATGGTGATGCACTGCAGTGAGTCCAGAGAGTGCAGTGGCACCACTGGGGATGCAGTGCAGTGAGTCCAGAGAGTGCACTGGCACCACTGGGGATGCAATGCAGTGAGTCCAGAGAGTGCACTGGCACCACTGGGGATGCAGTGCAGTGAGTCCAGAGAGTGCACTGGCACCACTGGGGATGCACTGCAGTGAGTCCAGAGAGTGCACTGGCACCAATGGGGATGCAGTGCAGTGAGTCCAGAGAGTGCACTGGCACCACTGGGGATGCACTGCAGTGACTCTAAAGAGTGCACTGTCTCCACTGCGGATGCACTGCAGTGAGTCCAGAGAGTGCCCTGGCACCAATGGTGATGCAGTGCAGTGAGTCCAGAGAGTGCAGTGACACCACTGGGGATGCAGTGCAGTGAGTGCAGAGAGTGCACTGGCACCACTGGGGATGCAATGCAGTGAGTCCAGAGAGTGCACTGGCACCACTGGGGATGAAGTGCAGTGAGTCCAGAGAGTGCACTGGCACCACTGGGGATGCACTGCAGTGAGTCCAGAGAGTACACTGGCACCACTGGGGATGCACTGCAGTGAGTCCAGAGAGTGCACTGGCAGCACTGGTGATGCAGTGCAGTTGAGTCCAGAGAGTGCACTGGCACCTTGGGGATGCAGTTCAGTGAGTCCAGAGAGTGCACTGGCACCACTGGGGATGCAGTGCAGTGAGTCCAGAGAGTGCACTGGCAACACTGGGGGTGCACTGCAGTGAGTCCAGAGAGTGCAGTGGCACCACTGGGGATGCACCCCGGTGAGTCCAGAGAGTGCACTGGCACCACTGGGGATGCAGTGCAGTGAGTCCAGAGACTGCACTGGCACCACTGGGGTTTTAGTGCAGTGAGTCCAGAGAGTGCACTGGCACCAATGGGGATGCAGTGCTGTGAGTCCAGAGAGTGCCCTGGCACCACTGGGGATGCAGTGAGTCCAGAGAGTGCACTGGCACCACTGGGGATGCACTGCAGTGAGACCAGAGAGTTCTCTGGCACCACTGGGGATGCAGTTTAGTGAGTCCAGAGAGTGCACCGGCTCCAATGGCGATACACTGCAGTGAGTCCAGACAGTGCACTGGCACCACTGGGGATGCAGTGCAGTGAGTCCAGAGAGTGCACTGGCACCACTGGGGATGCACTGCAGTGACTCAAAAGAGTGCACTGGCACCACTGCGGATGCACTGCAGTGAGTCCGGAGAGTGCACTTGCACCAAAGGTGATGCAGTGCAGTGAGTCCAGAGAGTGCAGTGGCACCACTGGGGATGCAGTGCTGAAAGTCCAGAGAGTGCACTGGCACCACTGGGGATGCAATGCATTTAGTCCAGAGAGTGCACTGGCACCACTGGGGATGCACTGCAGTGAGTCCAGAGAGTGCACTGGCACCACTGGGGATGCAGTGCAGTGAGTCCAGAGAGTGCACTGGCACCACTGGGGATGCACTGCAGTGAGACCAGAGAGTTCTCTGGCACCACTGGGGATGCAGTTTAGTGAGTCCAGAGAGTGCACCGGCTCCAATGGCGATACACTGCAGTGAGTCCAGACAGTGCACTGGCACCACTGGGGATGCAGTGCAGTGAGTCCAGAGAGTGCACTGGCACCACTGGGGATGCAGTGCAGTGAGTTCAGAGAGTGCACTGGCACCACTGAGCTACACTGCAGTGAGTCCAGTAGTTGCACTGGCACCACTGGGGATGCACTGCTGTGAGTCCAGAGACTACACTGGCACCACTGGGGATGCACTGCAGTGAGTCCAGAGAGTGCACTGGCACCACTGTTGATGCAGTGCAGTGAGTCCAGAGAGTGCACTGGCACCACTGGGGATGCAGTGCAGTGAGTCCAGAGAGTGCACTGGCACCACTGGGGATGCAGTGCAGTGAGTGCAGAGAGTGCACTGGCACCACTGGGGATGCACTGCAGTGAGTCCAGAGAGTGCACTGGCACCACTGGGGATGCACTGCAGTGACTGAAAAGAGTGCACTGGCACCACTGCGGATGCACTGCAGTGAGTCCGGAGAGTGCACTGGCACCAATGGTGATGCAGTGTAGTGAGTGCAGAGAGTGCAGTGGCACCACTGGGGATGCAGTGCAGTGAGTCCAGAGAGTGCACTGGCACCACTGGGGATGCAATGCATTTAGTCCAGAGAGTGCACTGGCACCACTGGGGATGCACTGCAGTGAGTCCAGAGAGTGCAGTGACACCACTGGGGATGCAGTGCAGTGAGTCCAGAGAGTGCTCTGGCACCACTGGGGATGCAATGCAGTGAGTCCAGAGAGTGCACTGGCACCACTGGGGATGAAGTGCAGTGAGTCCAGAGAGTGCACTGGCACCACTGGGGATGCACTGCAGTGAGTCCAGAGAGTGCACTGGCACCACTGGGGATGCACTGCAGTGAGTCCAGAGAGTGCACTGGCAGCACTGGGGATGCAGTGCAGTTGAGTCCAGAGAGTGCACTGGCACCTTCGGGATGCAGTGCAGTGAGTCCAGAGAGTGCACTGGCACCACTGCGGATGCACTGCAGTGAGTCCACAGAGTGCACTGGCACCACAGGGGATACAGTTCAGTGAGTCCAGAGAGTGCACTGGCACCACTGGGGACGCAGTGCAGTGACTACAGAGAGTGCACTGGCACCATTGGGGATGCAGTGCAGTGCGTCCAGAGAGTGCACTGGCACCAGTGGGGATGCAGTGCAGTGGGTCCAGAGAGTGCACTGGCACCACTGGGGATGCACTGCACTGAGTCCAGAGAGTGCACTGACACCACTGGGGATCCAATGCAGTGAGTCCAGAGAGTGCAATGGAACCACTGGGGATGCAGTGCAGTGAGTCCAGTGAGTGCACTGGCACTTCTGGGGATGCAGTGCAGTGAGTGCAGAGAGTGCACTGGCACAACAGGGGATGCAGTGCAGTGACTCCAGAAAGTGCACTGGCACCACTGGGGATGCACTGCAGGGAGTCCAGAGAGTGCACTGGCACCACTGGGGATGCAGTGCAGTGACTCCAGAGAGTGCACTGGCACCACTGGGGATGCACTGCAGTGAGTCCAGAGAGTGCACTGGCACCACTGGGGATGCACTGCAGTGAGTCCAGTGAGTGCACTGGCACCACTGGGGATGCACTGCAGTGAGTCCAGAGAGTGCACTGGCAGCACTGGGGATGCAGTGCAGTGACTCCAGAAAGTGCACTGGCACCACTGGTGATGCACTGCAGTGAGTCCAGAGAGTGCACTGGCACCACTGGGGATGCAGTGCAGTGAGTGCAGAGAGTGCACTGGCACCACTGGGGATGCACTGCAGTGAGTCCAGAGAGTGCACTGGCACCACTGGGGATGCACTGCAGTGACTCAAAAGAGTGCACTGGCACCACTGCGGATGCACTGCAGTGAGTCCGGAGAGTGCACTGGCACCAATGGTGATGCAGTGCAGTGAGTCCAGAGAGTGCAGTGGCACCACTGGGGATGCAGTGCAGTGAGTCCAGAGAGTGCACTGGCACCACTGGGGATGCAATGCAGTGAGTCCAGAGAGTGCACTGGCACCACTGGGGATGCACTGCAGTGAGTCCAGAGAGTGCACTGGCACCACTGGGGATGCAGTGCAGTGAGTCCAGAGAGTGCACTGGCACCACTGGGGATGCACTGCAGTGACTCGAAAGAGTGCACTGGCACCACTGTGGATGCAATGCAGTGAGTCTGGAGAGTGCCCTGGCACCAATGGTGATGCAGTGCAGTGAGTCCAGAGAGTGCAGTGACACCACTGGGGATGCAATGCAGTGAGTCCAGAGAGTGCACTGGCACCACTGGGGATGAAGTGCAGTGAGTCCAGAGAGTGCACTGGCACCACTGGGGATGCAGTGCAGTGAGTCCAGAGAGTGCACTGGCACCACTGGGGATGCACTGCAGTGAGTCCAGAGAGTGCACTGGCACCAATGGTGATGCAGTGTAGTGAGTGCAGAGAGTGCAGTGGCACCACTGGGGATGCAGTGCAGTGAGTCCAGAGAGTGCACTGGCACCACTGGGGATGCAATGCATTTAGTCCAGAGAGTGCACTGGCACCACTGGGGATGCACTGCAGTGAGTCCAGAGAGTGCAGTGACACCACTGGGGATGCAGTGCAGTGAGTCCAGAGAGTGCTCTGGCACCACTGGGGATGCAATGCAGTGAGTCCAGAGAGTGCACTGGCACCACTGGGGATGAAGTGCAGTGAGTCCAGAGAGTGCACTGGCACCACTGGGGATGCACTGCAGTGAGTCCAGAGAGTGCACTGGCACCACTGGGGATGCACTGCAGTGAGTCCAGAGAGTGCACTGGCAGCACTGGGGATGCAGTGCAGTTGAGTCCAGAGAGTGCACTGGCACCTTCGGGATGCAGTGCAGTGAGTCCAGAGAGTGCACTGGCACCACTGCGGATGCACTGCAGTGAGTCCACAGAGTGCACTGGCACCACAGGGGATACAGTTCAGTGAGTCCAGAGAGTGCACTGGCACCACTGGGGACGCAGTGCAGTGACTACAGAGAGTGCACTGGCACCATTGGGGATGCAGTGCAGTGCGTCCAGAGAGTGCACTGGCACCAGTGGGGATGCAGTGCAGTGGGTCCAGAGAGTGCACTGGCACCACTGGGGATGCACTGCACTGAGTCCAGAGAGTGCACTGACACCACTGGGGATCCAATGCAGTGAGTCCAGAGAGTGCAATGGAACCACTGGGGATGCAGTGCAGTGAGTCCAGTGAGTGCACTGGCACTTCTGGGGATGCAGTGCAGTGAGTGCAGAGAGTGCACTGGCACAACAGGGGATGCAGTGCAGTGACTCCAGAAAGTGCACTGGCACCACTGGGGATGCACTGCAGGGAGTCCAGAGAGTGCACTGGCACCACTGGGGATGCAGTGCAGTGACTCCAGAGAGTGCACTGGCACCACTGGGGATGCACTGCAGTGAGTCCAGAGAGTGCACTGGCACCACTGGGGATGCACTGCAGTGAGTCCAGTGAGTGCACTGGCACCACTGGGGATGCACTGCAGTGAGTCCAGAGAGTGCACTGGCAGCACTGGGGATGCAGTGCAGTGACTCCAGAAAGTGCACTGGCACCACTGGTGATGCACTGCAGTGAGTCCAGAGAGTGCACTGGCACCACTGGGGATGCAGTGCAGTGAGTGCAGAGAGTGCACTGGCACCACTGGGGATGCACTGCAGTGAGTCCAGAGAGTGCACTGGCACCACTGGGGATGCACTGCAGTGACTCAAAAGAGTGCACTGGCACCACTGCGGATGCACTGCAGTGAGTCCGGAGAGTGCACTGGCACCAATGGTGATGCAGTGCAGTGAGTCCAGAGAGTGCAGTGGCACCACTGGGGATGCAGTGCAGTGAGTCCAGAGAGTGCACTGGCACCACTGGGGATGCAATGCAGTGAGTCCAGAGAGTGCACTGGCACCACTGGGGATGCACTGCAGTGAGTCCAGAGAGTGCACTGGCACCACTGGGGATGCAGTGCAGTGAGTCCAGAGAGTGCACTGGCACCACTGGGGATGCACTGCAGTGACTCGAAAGAGTGCACTGGCACCACTGTGGATGCAATGCAGTGAGTCTGGAGAGTGCCCTGGCACCAATGGTGATGCAGTGCAGTGAGTCCAGAGAGTGCAGTGACACCACTGGGGATGCAATGCAGTGAGTCCAGAGAGTGCACTGGCACCACTGGGGATGAAGTGCAGTGAGTCCAGAGAGTGCACTGGCACCACTGGGGATGCAGTGCAGTGAGTCCAGAGAGTGCACTGGCACCACTGGGGATGCACTGCAGTGAGTCCAGAGAGTGCACTGGCAGCACTGGGGATGCAGTGCAGTTGAGTCCAGAGAGTGCACTGGCACCTTGGGGATGCAGTGCAGTGAGTCCAGAGAGTGCACTGGCACCACTGGGATGCAGTGCAGTGAGTCCACAGAGTGCACTGGCACCACAGGGGATACACTGCAGTGAGTCCAGAGAGTGCACTGGCACCACTGGGGACGCAGTGCAGTGACTACAGAGAGTGCACTGGCACCATTGGGGATGCAGTGCAGTGAGTCCAGACAGTGCACTGGCACCAGTGGGGATGCACTGCAGTGGGTCCAGAGAGTGCACTGGCACCACTGGGGATGCACTGCACTGAGTCCAGAGAGTGCACTGACACCACTGGGGATCCAATGCAGTGAGTCCAGAGAGTGCAATGGAACCACTGGGGATGCAGTGCAGTGAGTCCAGTGAGTGCACTGGCACTTCTGGGGATGCAGTGCAGTGAGTGCAGAGAGTGCACTGGCACAACAGGGGATGCAGTGCAGTGACTCCAGAAAGTGCACTGGCACCACTGGGGATGCACTGCAGTGAGTCCAGAGAGTACACTGGCACCACTGGGGATGCACTGCAGTGAGTCCAGAGAGTGTACTGGCACCACAGGGGATGCAGTGCACTGAGTCCAGAGAGTGCACTGGCACCACTGGGGATGCACCCCGGTGAGTCCAGAGAGTGCACTGGCACCACTGGGGATGCAGTGCAGTGAGTCCAGAGACTGCACTGGCACCACTGGGGTTTTAGTGCAGTGAGTCCAGAGAGTGCACTGGCACCAATGGGGATGCAGTGCTGTGAGTCCAGAGAGTGCCCTGGCACCACTGGGGATGCAGTGAGTCCAGAGAGTGCACTGGCACCACTGGGGATGCAGTGCAGTGAGACCAGAGAGTTCTCTGGCACCACTGGGGATGCAGTTTAGTGAGTCCAGACAGTGCACTGGCACCACTGGGGATGCAGTGCAGTGAGTCCAGAGAGTGCACTGGCACCACTGGGGATGCAGTGCAGTGAGTCCAGAGAGTGCACTGGCACCACTGAGCTACACTGCAGTGAGTCCAGTAGTTGCACTGGTACCACTGGGGATGCACTGCTGTGAGTCCAGAGACTACACTGGCACCACTGGGGATGCAGTGCAGTGAGTGCAGAGAGTGCACTGGCACCACTGGGGATGCAGTGCAGTGAGTCCTGAGAGTGGAAAGGCACCACAAGTGATGCACTGCAGTGAGTCCAGAGAGTGCACTGGCACCACTGGGGATGCACTGCAGTGAGTCCAGAGAGTGCACTGGCACCACTGGGGATGCACTACAGTGAGTCCAGAGAGTGCACTGGCACCACTGGGGATGCACTGCAGTGACTCCAGAGAGTGCACTGGCACCACTGGGGATGCACTGCAGTGAGTCCAGAGAGTGCACTGGCATCACTGGGGATGCAGTGCAGTGAGTCCAGAGAGTGCACTGGCACCACTGGGGATGCAGTGCAGTGAGTCCAGAGAGTGCACTAGCACCAATGGGATGCAGTGCAGTGAGTCCAGAGAGTGCACTGGCGCCACTGGGGATGCACTGCAGTGAGTCCAGAGAGTGCACTGGCACCACTGGGGATGCAGTGCAGTGAGTCCAGAGAGTGCACTGGCACCACTGGGGATGCAGTGCAGTGACTCCAGAGAGTGCAATGGCAACACTGGGGATGCACTGCAGTGAGTCCACAGAGTACAATGGCACCACTGGGGATGCACTGCAGTGAGTCCAGAGAGTGCACTGGCACCACTGGGGATGCAATGCAGTGAGTCCAGAGAGTGCACTGGCACCACTGGGGATGAAGTGCAGTGAGTCCAGAGAGTGCACTGGCACCACTGGGGATGCAGTGCAGTGACTCAAAAGAGTGAACTGGCACCACTGCGGATGCACTGCAGTGAGTCCGGTGAGTGCACTGGCACCACTGGGGATGCAGTGCAGTGAGTCCAGAGAGTGCAGTGGCACCACTGGGGATGCAGTGCAGTGAGTCCAGAGAGTGCACTGGCACCACTGGGGATGCAGTGCAGTGAGTCCAGAGAGTGCACTGGCACCACTGGGGATGCACTGCAGTGAGTCCAGAGAGTGCACTGGCACCACTGGGGATGCAGTGCAGTGAGTCCAGAGAGTGCACTGGCACCACTGGGGATGCACTGCAGTGAGTCCAGAGAGTGCACTGGCACCACTGCGGATGCACTGCAGTGAGTCCGGAGAGTGCCCTGGCACCAATGGTGATGCAGTGCAGTGAGTCCAGAGAGTGCAGTGACACCACTGGGGATGCAGTGCAGTGAGTGCAGAGAGTGCACTGGCACCACTGGGGATGCAATGCAGTGAGTCCAGAGAGTGCACTGGCACCACTGGGGATGAAGTGCAGTGAGTCCAGAGAGTGCACTGGAACCACTGGGGATGCACTGCAGTGAGTCCAGAGAGTGCACTGGCACCACTGGGGATGCACTGCAGTGAGTCCAGAGAGTGCACTGGCAGCACTGGTGATGCAGTGCAGTTGAGTCCAGAGAGTGCACTGGCACCACTGGGGATGCAGTGCAGTGAGTCCAGAGAGTGCACTGGCACCAGTGGGGGTGCACTGCAGTGAGTCCAGAGAGTGCAGTGGCACCACAGGGATTGCAGTGCAGTGAGTCCAGAGAGTGCACTGGCACCACTGGGGATGCAGTGCAGTGAGTGCAGAGAGTGCCCTGGCACCACTGGGGATGCAGTGCAGTGAGTCCAGAGAGTGCACTGGCACCACTGGGGATGCAGTGCAGTGAGTGCAGAGAGTGCACTGGCACCACTGGGGATGCACCCCGGTGAGCCCAGAGATTGCACTGGCACCACTGGGGATGCACTGCAGTGAGTGCAGAGAGTGCACTGGCACCACTGGGGATGCACTGCAGTGAGGGCAGAGAGTGCACTGGCACCACTGAGGATGCACTGCAGTGAGTCCAGAGAGCGCCCTAGCACAACTGGGGATGCACTGCAGTGAGTCCAGAGAGTGCACTGGCACCACTGGGGATGCAATGCAGTGAGTCCAGAGAGTGCACTGGCACCACTGTGGATGCAATGCAGTGAGTCCAGAGAGTGCACTGGCACCACTGGGGATGCACTGCAGTGATTCCGGAGAGTGCACTGGCACCAGTGGGGGTGCACTGCAGTGAGTCCAGAGAGTGCACTGGCACCACTGGGGATGCACTGCAGTGAGTCCAGAGAGTGCACTGGCACCACTGGGGATGCACTGCAGTGAGTCCAGAGAGTGCACTGGCACCACTGGGGATGCACTGCAGTGAGTCCAGAGAGTGCACTGGCACCACTGGGGATGCAGTGCAGTGAGTCCAGAAAGTGCACTGGCACCACTGGGGATGCAGTGCAGTGAGTCCAGAGAGTGCACTGGCACTACTGGGGATGCACTGCAGTGATTCCAGAGAGTGCACTGTCAGCACTGGGGATGCAGTGCAGTGAGTCCAGAGAGTGCACTGGCACCACTGGGGATGCAGTGCAGTGAGTCCAGAGAGTGCTCTGGGAACACGGGGGATGCAGTGCAGTGAGTGCAGAGAGTGCACTGGCACCACTGGGGATGCAGTGCAGTGAGTCCAGAGAGTGCACTGGAACCACTGGGGATGCACTGCAGTGAGTCCAGAGAGTGCACTGGCACCATTAGGGATGCAGTGCAGTGAGTCCGGAGAGTGCACTGGCACCACTGCGGATGCACTGCAGTGAGTCCAGAGAGTGCACTGGCACCACTGGGGATGCAGTGCAGTGAGTCCAGAGAGTGCAATGTCAGCACAGGGGATGCACTGCAGTGAGTCCAGAGAGTGCACTGGCACCACTGGGGATGCAGTGCAGTGAGTCCAGAGAGTGCACTGGCACCACTGGGGATGCACTGCAATGAGTCCAGAGAATGCACTGGAACTAATGGGGATGCAATGCAGTGAGTCCAGAGAGTGCACTGGCACCACTGGGGATGCACTGCAGTGACTCGAAAGAGTGCACTGGCACCACTGCGGATGCACTGCAGTGAGTCCGGAGAGTGCCCTGGCACCAATGGTGATGCAGTGCAGTGAGTCCAGAGAGTGCAGTGGCACCACTGGGGATGCACTGCAGTGAGTCCAGAGAGTGCACTGGCAGCAATGGGGATGCAGTGCAGTGACTCCAGACAGTGCACTGGCACCACTGGTGATGCACTGCAGTGAGTCCAGAGAGTGCACTGGCAGCACTGGGGATGCAGTGCAGTGACTCCAGAGAGTGCAGTGGCACCACTGGGGATGCAGTGCAGTGAGTCCAGAGAGTGCACTGGCACCACTGGGGATGCAGTGCAGTGAGTCCAGAGAGTACACTGGCACCTCAGGGGCTGCAGTGCAGTGAGTGCAGAGAGTGCACTGGCACCACTGGGGATGCAGTGCAGTGAGTCCAGAGAGTGCACTGGCACCACTGGGGATGCACTGCAGTGAGTCCAGAGAGTGCACTGGCACCAAAGGTGATGCAGTGCAGTGAGTCCAGAGAGTGCAGTGGCACCTCTGGGGATGCAGTGCAGTGAGTCCAGAGAGTGCAGTGGCACCACTGGGGATGCACTGCAGTGAGTCCAGAGAGTGCACTGGCACCACTGGGGATGCACTGCAGTGAGTCCAGAGAGTGCTCGGGGAACACTGGGGATGCAGTGCAGTGAGTGCAGAGAGTGCACTGGCACCACTGGGGATGCAGTGCAGTGAGTCCAGAGAGTGCACTGGCACCACTGGGGATGCAGTGCAGTGAGGCCAGAGAGTGCACTGGCACCACTGGGGATGCAATGCAGTGAGTCCAGAGAGTGCACTGGCACCACTGGGGTTGCAGTGCAGTGAGTCCAGAGAGTGCACTGGCACCTCTGGGGATGCAGTGCAGTGAGTCCAGAGAGTGCACTGGCACCACTGGGGATGCACTGCAGTGAGTCCAGAGAGTGCACTGGCAGCACTGGGGATGCAGGGCAGTGACTCCAGAGAGTGCACTGGCACCAATGGGGATGCACTGCAGTGAGTCCAGAGAGTGCAGTGGCACCACTAGTGATGCAGTGCAGTGAGTGCAGAGAGTGCACTGGCACCACTGGGGATGCACTGCAGTGAGTCCAGAGAGTGCACTGGCACCACTGGGGATGCACTGCAGTGGGTCCAGAGAGTGCACTGGCACCACTGCGGATGCACTGCAGTGAGTCCGGAGAGTGCACTGGCACCAATGGTCATGCAGTGCAGTGAGTCCAGAGAGTGCACTGGCACCACTGGGGATGCAGTGCAGTGAGTCCAGAGACTGCACTGGCACCACTGGGGTTTTAGTGCAGTGAGTCCAGAGAGTGCACTGGCCCCAATGGGGATGCAGTGCTGTGAGTCCAGAGAGTGCCCTGGCACCACTGGGGATGCAGTGAGTCCAGACAGTGCACTGGCACCACTGGGGATGCACTGCAGTGAGACCAGAGTGTTCTCTGGCACCACTGGGGATGCAGTTTAGTGATTCCAGAGAGTGCACAGGCTCCAATGGGGATGCACTGCATTGAGTCCAGAGAGTGCACTGGCACCACTGGGGATGCACTGCAGTGACTCGAAAGAGTGCACTGGCACCACTGGGGATGCACTGCAGTGAGTCCAGAGAGTGCCCTGGCACCAATGGTGATGCAGTGCAGTGAGTCCAGAGAGTGCTCTGGCACCACTGAGCTACACTGCAGTGAGTCCAGTAGTTGCACTGGCACCACTGGGGATGGACTGCTGTGAGTCCAGAGACTACACTGGCACCACTGGGGATGCAATGCAGTGAGTCCAGAGAGTGCACTGGCACCAGTGGGGATGCAGTGCTGTGACTCCAGAGAGTGCACTGTCACCACTGGGGATGCAGTGCAGTGAGTCCTGAGAGTGCAAAGGCACCACAAGGGATGCACTGCAGTGAGTCCAGAGAGTGCACTGGCCCCACTGGGGATGCAGTGCAGTGAGTCCAGAGAGTGCACTGTCAGCACTGGGGATGCAGTGCAGTGAGTCCAGAGAGGGTACTGGCACCACGGGGGATGCAGTGCAGTGAGTCCAGAGAGTGCACTGGCGCCACTGGGGATGCACTGCAGTGAGTCCAGAGAATGCATTGGCACCACTGGGGATGCAGTGCAGTGACTCGAAAGAGTGCACTGGCACCACTGGGAATGCACTGCAGTGAGTCCGGAGAGTGCACTGGCACCACTGGGGATGCAGTGCAGTGAGTCCAGAGAGTGCACTGGCACCAACGGTGATGCAGTGCAGTGAGTCCAGAGAGTGCAGTGGCACCTCTGGGAATGCAGTGGAGTGAGTCCAGAGAGTGCAGTGGCACCACTGGGGATGCACTGCAGTGAGTCCAGAGAGTGCACTGGCACCACTGGGGATGCACTGCAGTGAGTCCAGAGAGTGCTCGGGGAACACTGGGGATGCAGTGCAGTGAGTGCAGAGAGTGCACTGGCACCACTGGGGATGCACTGCAGTGAGTCCAGAGAGTGCACTGGCACCACTGGGGATGCAGTGCAGTGAGGCCAGAGAGTGCACTGGCACCACTGGGGATGCAATGCAGTGAGTCCAGAGAGTGCACTGGCACCACTGCGGATGCACTGCAGTGAGTCCGGAGAGTCCACTGGCACCAATGCTCATGCAGTGCAGTGAGTCCAGAGAGTGCAGTGGCCCCACTGGGGATGCAGTGCAGTGAGTCCAGAGAGTGCACTGGCACCACTGGGGATGCACTGCAGTGAGTCCAGAGAGTGCACTGGCACCACTGGGGATGCACTGCAGTGATTCCAGAGAGTGCACTGGCACCACTGGGGATGCACTGCAGTGACTCGAAAGAGTGCACTGGCCCCACTGCGGATGCACTGCAGTGAGTCTGGAGAGTGCCCTGGCACCAATGGTGATGCAGTGCAGTGAGTCCAGAGAGTGCAGTGACACCACTGGGGATGCAGTGCAGTGAGTCCAGAGAGTGCACTGGCACCACTGGGGATGCAATGCAGTGAGTCCAGAGAGTGCACTGGCACCACTGCGGATGAAGTGCAGTGAGTCCAGAGAGTGCACTGGCACCACTGGGGATGCACTGCAGTGAATCCAGAAAGTGCACTGACACCACTGGGGATCCAATGCAGTTGAGTCCAGAGAGTGCACTGGCGCCTTGGGGATGCAGTGCAGTGAGTCCAGAGAGTGCACTGGCACTTCTGGGGATGCAGTGCAGTGAGTGCAGAGAGTGCACTGGCACAAAAGGGGATGCACTGCAGTGACTCCAGAAAGTGCACTGGCACCACTGGGAATGCACTGCAGTGAGTCCAGAGAGTGCACTGGCACCGCTGGTGATGCAGTGCAGTGAGTCCAGAGAGTACACTGGCACCACTGGGGATGCACTGCAGTGAGTCCAGAGAGTGTACTGGCACCACAGGGGATGCAGTGCAGTGAGTCCAGAGAGTGCACTGGCACCACTGGGGATGCAGTGCAGTGAGTCCAGAGAGTGCACTGGCACCACTGGGGATGCAGTGCAGTGAGTCCAGAGAGTGCACTGGCACTACTGGGGATGCACTGCAGTGATTCCAGAGAGTGCACTGTCTGCACTGGGGATGCAGTGCAGTGAGTCCAGAGAGTGCACTGGCACCACTGGGGATGCAGTGCAGTGAGTCCAGAGAGTGCTCTGGGAACACGGGGGATGCAGTGCAGTGAGTGCAGAGAGTGCACTGGCACCACTGGGGATGCAGTGCAGTGAGTCCAGAGAGTGCACTGGAACCACTGGGGATGCACTGCAGTGAGTCCAGAGAGTGCACTGGCACCATTAGGGATGCAGTGCAGTGAGTCCGGAGAGTGCACTGGCACCACTGCGGATGCACTGCAGTGAGTCCAGAGAGTGCACTGGCACCACTGGGGATGCAGTGCAGTGAGTCCAGAGAGTGCAATCTCAGCACAGGGGATGCACTGCAGTGAGTCCAGAGAGTGCACTGGCACCACTGGGGATGCAGTGCAGTGAGTCCAGAGAGTGCACTGGCACCACTGGGGATGCACTGCAATGAGTCCAGAGAATGCACTGGAACTAATGGGGATGCAGTGCAGTGACTCGAAAGAGTGCACTGGCACCACTGGGGATGCAGTGCAGTGAGTCCAGAGAGTGCACTGGCACCACTGGGGATGCACTGCAGTGACTCGAAAGAGTGCACTGGCACCACTGCGGATGCACTGCAGTGAGTCCGGAGAGTGCCCTGGCACCAATGGTGATGCAGTGCAGTGAGTCCAGAGAGTGCAGTGGCACCACTGGGGATGCAGTGCAGTGAGTCCAGAGAGTGCACTGGCACCACTGGGGATGCAATGCAGTGAGTCCAGAGAGTGCACTGGCACCACTGGGGATGCAGTGCAGTGAGTCCAGAGAGTGCACTGGCACCACTGGGGATGCAGTGCAGTGAGTCCAGAGAGTGCACTGGCACCACTGGGGATGCACTGCAGTGAGTCCAGAGAGTGCACTGGCAGCAATGGGGATGCAGTGCAGTGACTCCAGACAGTGCACTGGCACCACTGGTGATGCACTGCAGTGAGTCCAGAGAGTGCACTGGCAGCACTGGGGATGCAGTGCAGTGACTCCAGAGAGTGCACTGGCACCACTGGGGATGCAGTGCAGTGAGTCCAGAGAGTGCACTGGCACCACTGGGGATGCAGTGCAGTGAGTCCAGAGAGTGCACTGGCACTACTGGGGATGCACTGCAGTGATTCCAGAGAGTGCACTGGCACCACTGGGGATGCAGTGCAGTGAGTCCAGAGAGTACACTGGCACCTCAGGGGCTGCAGTGCAGTGAGTGCAGAGAGTGCACTGGCACCACTGGGGATGCAGTGCAGTGAGTCCAGAGAGTGCACTGGCACCACTGGGGATGCACTGCAGTGAGTCCAGAGAGTGCACTGGCACCAACGGTGATGCAGTGCAGTGAGTCCAGAGAGTGCAGTGGCACCTCTGGGGATGCAGTGCAGTGAGTCCAGAGAGTGCAGTGGCACCACTGGGGATGCACTGCAGTGAGTCCAGAGAGTGCACTGGCACCACTGGGGATGCACTGCAGTGAGTCCAGAGAGTGCTCGGGGAACACTGGGGATGCAGTGCAGTGAGTGCAGAGAGTGCACTGGCACAAAAGGGGATGCACTGCAGTGACTCCAGAAAGTGCACTGGCACCACTGGGGATGCACTGCAGTGAGTCCAGAGAGTGCACTGGCACCGCTTGTGATGCAGTGCAGTGAGTCCAGAGAGTACACTGGCACCACAGGGGATGCACTGCAGTGAGTCCAGAGAGTGTACTGGCACCACAGGGGATGCAGTGCAGTGAGTCCAGAGAGTGCACTGGCACCACTGGGGATGCACTGCAGTGAGTCCAGAGAGTGCACTGGCACCACTGGGGATGCAGTGCAGTGAGTCCAGAGAGTGCACTGGCACTACTGGGGATGCACTGCAGTGATTCCAGAGAGTGCACTGTCACCACTGGGGATGCAGTGCAGTGAGTCCAGAGAGTACACTGGCACCTCAGGGGCTGCACTGCAGTGAGTCCAGAGAGTGCACTGGCACCACTGGGGATGCAGTGCAGTGAGTCCAGAGAGTGCACTGGCACCACTGGGGATGCAGTGCAGTGAGTCCAGAGAGTGCTCTGGGAACACAGGGGATGCAGTGCAGTGAGTGCAGAGAGTGCACTGGCACCACTGGGGATGCAGTGCAGTGAGTCCAGAGAGTGCACTGGAACCACTGGGGATGCACTGCAGTGAGTCCAGAGAGTGCACTGGCACCATTAGGGATGCAGTGCAGTGAGTCCGGAGAGTGCACTGGCACCACTGGGGATGCACTGCAGGGAGTCCAGAGAGTGCACTGGCACCACTGGGGATGCAGTGCAGTGAGTCCAGAGAGTGCACTGTCAGCACAGGGGATGCAGTGCAGTGAGTCCAGAGAGTGCACTGGCACCACTGGGGATGCAGTGCAGTGAGTCCAGAGAGTGCACTGGCACCACTGGGGATGCACTGCAATGAGTCCAGAGAATGCACTGGAACTAATGGGGATGCAGTGCAGTGACTCGAAAGAGTGCACTGGCACCACTGCGGATGCACTGCAGTGAGTCCGGAGAGTGCCCTGGCACCAATGGTGATGCAGTGCAGTGAGTCCAGAGAGTGCAGTGGCACCACTGGGGATGCAGTGCAGTGAGTCCAGAGAGTGCACTGGCACCACTGGGAATGCAATGCAGTGAGTCCAGAGAGTGCGCTGGCACCACTGGAGATGAAGTGCAGTGAGTCCAGAGAGTGCACTGGCACCACTGGGGATGCAGTGCAGTGAGTCCAGAGAGTGCACTGGCACCACTGGGGATGCAATGCATTTAGTCCAGAGAGTGCACTGGCACCACTGGGGATGCACTGCAGTGAGTCCACAGAGTGCACTGGCAGCACTGGGGATGCAGTGCAGTGACTCCAGAGAGTGCACTGGCACCACTGGGGATGCACTGCAGTGAGTCCAGAGAGTGCACTGGCACCACTGGGGATGCAGTGCAGTGAGTCCAGAGAGTGCACTGGCACCACAGGGGATGCAGTGCAGTGACTCCAGAGAGTGCACTGGCACCACTGGGGATGCACTGCAGTGAGTCCAGAGAGTGCACTGGCACCACTGGGGATGCAGTGCAGTGAGTCCAGAGAGTGCACTGGCACCACTGGGGATGCACTGCAGTGAGTCCAGAGAGTGCACTGGCACCACTGGGGATGCACTGCAGTGACTCAAAAGAGTGCACTGGCACCACTGCGGATGCACTGCAGTGAGTCCGAAGAGTGCACTGGCACCAATGGTGATGCAGTGCAGTGAGTCCAGAGAGTGCAGTGGCACCACTGGGGATGCAGTGCTGAAAGTCCAGAGAGTGCACTGGCACCACTGGGGATGCAATGCATTTAGTCCAGAGAGTGCACTGGCACCACTGGGGATGCAGTGCAGTGAGTCCAGAGAGTGCTCTGGGAACACAGGGGATGCAGTGCAGTGAGTGCAGAGAGTGCACTGGCACCACTGGGGATGTACTGCAGTGACTCGAAAGAGTGCACTGGCACCACTGCGGATGCACTGCAGTGAGTCTGGAGAGTGCCCTGGCACCAATGGTGATGCAGTGCAGTGAGTCCAGAGAGTGCAGTGACACCATTGGGGATGCAGTGCAGTGAGTCCAGAGAGTGCAATGGCACCACTGGGGATGCACTGCAGTGAGTCCAGAGAGTGCACTGGCACCACTGGGTTGCACTGCAGTGAGTCCAGAGAGTGCACTGGCACCACTGGGGATGCACTGCAGTGAGTCCAGAGAGTGCACTGGCACCACTGGGGATGCAGTGCAGTTGAGTCCAGAGAGTGCACTGGCACCTTGGGGATGCAGTGCAGTGAGTCCAGAGAGTGCACTGGCACCACTGCGGATGCACTGCAGTGAGTCCACAGAGCGCACTGGCACCACAGGGGATACACTGCAGTGAGTCCAGAGAGTGCACTGGCACCACTGGGGACGCAGTGCAGTGACTACAGAGAGTGCACTGGCACCATTGGGGATGCAGTGCAGTGAGTCCAGAGAGTGCACTGGCACCAGTGGGGATGCACTGCAGTGGGTCCAGAGAGTGCACTGGCACCACTGGGGATGCACTGCACTGAGTCCAGAGAGTGCACTGACACCACTGGGGATCCAATGCAGTGAGTCCAGAGAGTGCAATGGAACCACTGGGGATGCAGTGCAGTGAGTCCAGTGAGTGCACTGGCACTTCTGTGGATGCAGTGCAGTGAGTGCAGAGAGTGCACTGGCACAACAGGGGATGCAGTGCAGTGACTCCAGAAAGTGCACTGGCACCACTGGGGATGCACTGCAGTGAGTCCAGAGAGTGCACTGGCACCACTGGGGATGCAGTGCAGTGACTCCAGAGAGTGCACTGGCACCACTGGGGATGCACTGCAGTGAGTCCAGAGAGTGCACTGGCACCACTGGGGATGCACTGCAGTGAGTCCAGAGAGTGCACTGGCACCACTGGGGATGCACTGCAGTGAGTCCAGAGAGTGCACTGGCAGCACTGGGGATGCAGTGCAGTGAGTCCAGAGAGTGCACTGGCACCACTGGGGATGCACTGCAGTGAGTCCAGAGAGTGCACTGGCACCACTGGGGATGCAGTGCAGTGAGTCCAGAGAGTGCACTGGCACCACTGGGGATGCAGTGCAGTGACTCCAGAGAGTGCAGAGGCACCACTGTTGATGCAGTGCAGTGACTCAAAAGAGTGCACTGGCACCACTGGGGATGCACTGCAGTGAGTCCAGAGAGTGCACTGGCACCACTGGGGATGCACTGCAGTGACTCAAAAGAGTGCACTGGCACCACTGCGGATGCACTGCAGTGAGTCCGGAGAGTGCACTGGCACCAATGGTGATGCAGTGTAGTGAGTCCAGAGAGTGCACTGGCACCACTGGGGATGCAGTGCAGTGAGTCCAGAGAGTGCACTGGCACCACTGGGGATGCAATGCAGTGAGTCCAGAGAGTGCACTGGCACCACTGGGGATGCACTGCAGTGAGTCCAGAGAGTGCACTGGCACCACTGGGGATGCAGTGCAGTGAGTCCAGAGAGTGCACTGGCACCACTGGGGATGCACTGCAGTGACTCGAAAGAGTGCACTGGCACCACTGCGGATGCACTGCAGTGAGTCTGGAGAGTGCCCTGGCACCAATGGTGATGCAGTGCAGTGAGTCCAGAGAGTGCAGTGACACCACTGGGGATGCAGTGCAGTGAGTCCAGAGAGTGCACTGGCAGCACTGGGGATGCAGTGCAGTTGAGTCCAGAGAGTGCACTGGCACCACTGGGATGCAGTGCAGTGAGTCCACAGAGTGCACTGGCACCACAGGGGATACACTGCAGTGAGTCCAGAGAGTGCACTGGCACCACTGGGGACGCAGTGCAGTGAGTCCAGAGAGTGCACTGGCACCATTGGGGATGCAGTGCAGTGAGTCCAGAGAGTGCACTGGCACCAGTGGGGATGCACTGCAGTGGGTCCAGAGAGTGCACTGGCACCACTGGGGATGCACTGCACTGAGTCCAGAGAGTGCACTGACACCACTGGGGATCCAATGCAGTGAGTGCAGAGAGTGCAATGGAACCACTGGGGATGCAGTGCAGTGAGTCCAGTGAGTGCACTGGCACTTCTGGGGATGCAGTGCAGTGAGTGCAGAGAGTGCACTGGCACAACAGGGGATGCAGTGCAGTGACTCCAGAAAGTGCACTGGCACCACTGGGGATGCACTGCAGTGAGTCCAGAGAGTGCACTGGCACCGCTGGTGATGCAGTGCAGTGAGTCCAGAGAGTGCACTGGCACCACTGGGGATGCACTGCAGTGAGTCCAGAGAGTGTACTGGCACCACAGGGGATGCAGTGCAGTGAGTCCTGAGAGTGCACTGGCACCACTGGGGATGCACCCCGGTGAGTCCAGAGAGTGCACTGGCACCACTGGGGATGCAGTGCAGTGAGTCCAGAGACTGCACTGGCACCACTGGGGTTTTAGTGCAGTGAGTCCAGAGAGTGCACTGGCACCAATGGGGATGCAGTGCTGTGAGTCCAGAGAGTGCCCTGGCACCACTGGGGATGCAGTGAGTCCAGAGAGTGCACTGGCACCACTGGGGATGCACTGCAGTGAGACCAGAGAGTTCTCTGGCACCACTGGGGATGCAGTTTAGTGAGTCCAGTAGTTGCACTGGCACCACTGGGGATGCACTGCTGTGAGTCCAGAGACTACACTGGCACCACTGGGGATGCAGTGCAGTGAGTGCAGAGAGTGCACTGGCACCACTGTTGATGCAGTGCAGTGAGTCCAGAGAGTGCACTGGCACCACTGGGGATGCACTGCATTGACTCAAGAGAGTGCACTGGCACCAACGGTGATGCAGTGCAGTGAGTCCAGAGAGTGCAGTGGCACCTCTGGGAATGCAGTGCAGTGAGTCCAGAGAGTGCACTGGCACCACTGGGGATGCACTGCAGAGAGTCCAGAGAGTGCAGTGGCACCATTGGGGATGCAGTGCAGTGAGTCCAGAGAGTGCACAGGCACCACTGGGGATGCAGTGCACTGAGTCCAGAGAGTGCACTGGCACCACTGGGGATGCAGTGCAGTGAGTCCTGAGAGTGCAAAGGCACCACAAGGGATGCACTGCAGTGAGTCCAGAGAGTGCACTGGCACCACTGGGGATGCAGTGCAGTGAGTCCAGAGAGTGCACTGGCACCACTGGGGATGCACTACAGTGAGTCCAGAGAGTGCACTGGCACCACTGGGGATGCAGTGCAGTGACTCCAGAGAGTGCAGAGGCACCACTGTTGATGCAGTGCAGTGAGTGCAGAGAGTGCACTGGCACCAGTGCGGAAGCACTGCAGTGAGTCCAGAGAGTGCATTGGCACCACTGGGGATGCACTGCAGTGAGTCCAGAGAGTGCACTGGCACCACTGGGGATGCAGTGCAGTGAGTCCAGAGAGTGCACTGGCACCACTGGGGATGCAGTGCAGTGAGTCCAGAGAGTGCACTAGCACCAATGGGATGCAGTGCAGTGAGTCCAGAGAGTGCACTGGCGCCACTGGGGATGCACTGCAGTGAGTCCAGAGAGTGCACTGGCACCACTGGGGATGCAGTGCAGTGAGTCCACAGAGGGCAGTGGCACCACTGGGGATGCAGCGCAGTGAGTCCACACGGTACACTGGCACCACTGGGGATGCACTGCAGTGAGTCCAGAGAGTGCACTGGCACCACTGGGGATGCAATGCAGTGAGTCCAGAGAGTGCACTGGCACCACTGGGGATGAAGTGCAGTGAGTCCAGAGAGTGCACTGGCACCACTGGTGATGCACTGCAGTGAGTCCAGAGAGTGCACTGGCCCCACAGGGGATGTAGTGCAGTGAGTCCACAGAGGGCACTGGCACCACTGGGGATGCAGCGCAGTGACTCCAGAGAGTGCACTGGCACCACTGGGGATGCAGTGCAGTGAGTCCAGAGAGTGCACTGGCACCACTGGAGTTGCAGTGCAGTGAGTCGAGAGAGTGCCCTGGAACCACTGGGGATGCAGCGCAGTGACTACAGAGAGTGCACTGTCTCCACTGGGGATGCAGTGCAGTGAGTCCAGAGAGTACACTGCCACCACTGGTGATGCAGTGCAGTGAGTCCAGAGAGTGCACTGTCAGCACTGGGGATGCAGTGCAGTGAGTCCAGAGAGTGCACTGGCACCACTGGGGATGCACTGCAGTGAGTCCAGAGAGTGCACTGGCACCACTGGGGATGCAGTGCAGTGACTCCAGAGAGTGCACTGGCACCACTGGGGATGCAGTGCAGTGAGTCCAGAGAGTGCACTGGCGCAAAAGGAGATGCACTGCAGTGAGTCCAGAGAGTGCACTGGCACCACTGGGGATGCAGTGCAGTGAGTCCAGAGAGTGCACTGTCAGCACTGGGGATGCAGTGCAGTGAGTCCAGAGAGTACACTGGCACCTCAGGGGCTGCACTGCAGTGAGTCCAGAGAGTGCACTGGCACCACTGGTGATGCAGTGCGGTGAGTCCAGAGAGTGCACTGGCACCACTGGGGATGCACCTCAGTGAGTCCAGAGAGTGCTCTGGGACACCGGGGATGCAGTGCAGTGAGTGCAGAGAGTGCACTGGCACCACTGGGGATGCAGTGCAGTGAGTGCAGAGAGTGCACTGGCACCACTGGGGATGCACTGCAGTGAGTCCAGAGAGTGCACTGGCACCACTGGGGATGCACTGCAGTGAGTCCGGAGAGTGCACTGTCAGCACTGGGGATGCAGTGCAGTGAGTCCAGAGAGTGCACTGTCAGCACTGGGGATGCAGTGAAGTGAGTCCAGAGAGTGCACTGGCACCACTGGGGATGCAGTGCAGTGAGTCCAGAGAGTGCACTGGCACCACTGGGGATGCACTGCAATGAGTCCAGAGAATGCACTGGCACTAATGGGAATGCAGTGCAGTGACTCGAAAGAGTGCACTGGCACCACTGCGGATGCACTGCAGTGAGTCCGGAGAGTGTACTGGCACCAATGGTGATGCAGTGCAGTGAGTCCAGAGAGTGCAGTGGCACCACTGGGGATGCACCCCGGTGAGTCCAGAGAGTGCACTGGCACCACTGGGGATGCAGTGCAGTGAGTCCAGAGAGTGCACTGGCACCACTGGTGTTTTAGTGCAGTGAGTCCAGAGAGTGCACTGGCACCAATGGGGATGCAGTGCTGTGAGTCCAGAGAGTGCCCTGGCACCACTGGGGATGCAGTTAGTCCAGAGAGTGCACTGGCACCACTGGGGATGCACTGCAGTGAGACCAGAGAGTTCTCTGGCACCACTGGGGATGCAGTTTAGTGAGTCCAGAGAGTGCACCGGCTCCAATGGCGATACACTGCAGTGAGTCCAGACAGTGCACTGGCTCCACTGTTGATGCAGTGCAGTGAGTCCAGAGAGTGCACTGGCACCACTGGGGATGCACTGCAGTGAGTCCAGAGAGTGCACTGGCACCACTGGGGATGCAGTGCAGTGAGTGCAGAGAGTGCACTGGCGCCACTGGGGATGCACTGCAGTGAGTCCAGAGAGTGCACTGGCACCACTGGGGATGCACTGCAGTGACTCAAAAGAGTGCACTGGCACCACTGCGGATGCACTGCAGTGAGTCCGGAGAGTGCACTGGCACCAATGGTGATGCAGTGCAGTGAGTCCAGAGAGTGCAGTGGCACCACTGGGGATGCAGTGCTGAAAGTCCAGAGAGTGCACTGGCACCACTGGGGATGCAATGCATTTAGTCCAGAGAGTGCACTGGCACCACTGGGGATGCACTGCAGTGAGTCCAGACAGTGCACTGGCTCCACTGTTGATGCAGTGCAGTGAGTCCAGAGAGTGCACTGGCACCACTGGGGATGCACTGCAGTGAGTCCAGAGAGTGCACTGGCACCACTGGGGATGCAGTGCAGTGAGTGCAGAGAGTGCACTGGCACCACTGGGGATGCACTGCAGTGAGTCCAGAGAGTGCACTGGCACCACTGGGGATGCAATGCAGTGACTCAAAAGAGTGCACTGGCACCACTGCGGATGCACTGCAGTGAGTCTGGAGAGTGCCCTGGCACCAATGGTGATGCAGTGCAGTGAGTCCAGAGAGTGCAGTGACACCACTGGGGATGCAGTGCAGTGAGTCCAGAGAGTGCTCTGGCACCACTGGGGATGCAATGCAGTGAGTCCAGAGAGTGCACTGGCACCACTGGGGATGAAGTGCAGTGAGTCCAGAGAGTGCACTGGCACCACTGGGGATGCACTACAGTGAGTCCAGAGAGTGCACTGGCACCACTGGGGATGCACTGCAGTGAGTCCAGAGAGTGCACTGGCAGCACTGGGGATGCAGTGCAGTTGAGTCCAGAGAGTGCACTGGCACCCTGGGGATGCAGTGCAGTGAGTCCAGAGAGTGCACTGGCACCACTGCGGATGCACTGCAGTGAGTCCACAGAGTGCACTGGCACCACAGGGGATACAGTTCAGTGAGTCCAGAGAGTGCACTGGCACCACTGGGGACGCAGTGCAGTGACTACAGAGAGTGCACTGGCACCATTGGGGATGCACTGCAGTGCGTCCAGAGAGTGCACTGGCACCAGTGGGGATGCAGTGCAGTGGGTCCAGAGAGTGCACTGGCACCACTGGGGATGCACTGCACTGAGTCCAGAGAGTGCACTGACACCACTGGGGATCCAATGCAGTGAGTCCAGAGAGTGCAATGGAACCACTGGGGATGCAGTGCAGTGAGTCCAGTGAGTGCACTGGCACTTCTGGGGATGCAGTGCAGTGAGTGCAGAGAGTGCACTGGCACAACAGGGGATGCAGTGCAGTGACTCCAGAAAGTGCACTGGACCCACTGGGGATGCACTGCAGTGAGTCCAGAGAGTGCACTGGCACCACTGGGGATGCAGTGCAGTGACTCCAGAGAGTGCACTGGCACCACTGGGGATGCACTGCAGTGAGTCCAGAGAGTGCACTGGCACCACTGGGGATGCACTGCAGTGAGTCCAGAGAGTGCACTGGCACCACTGGGGATGCACTGCAGTGAGTCCAGAGAGTGCACTGGCAGCACTGGGGATGCAGTGCAGTGACTCCAGAAAGTGCACTGGCACCACTGGTGATGCACTGCAGTGAGTCCAGAGAGTGCACTGGCACCACTGGGGATGCAGTGCAGTGAGTGCAGAGAGTGCACTGGCACCACTGGGGATGCAGTGCAGTGAGTCCAGTGAGTGCACTGGCACCACTGGGGATGCACTGCAGTGACTCAAAAGAGTGCACTGGCACCACTGCGGATGCACTGCAGTGAGTCCGGAGAGTGCACTGGCACCAATGGTGATGCAGTGCAGTGAGTCCAGAGAGTGCAGTGGCACCACTGGGGATGCAGTGCAGTGAGTCCAGAGAGTGCACTGGCACCACTGGGGATGCAATGCAGTGAGTCCAGAGAGTGCACTGGCACCACTGGGGATGCACTGCAGTGAGTCCAGAGAGTGCACTGGCACCACTGGGGATGAAGTGCAGTGAGTCCAGAGAGTGCACTGGCACCACTGGGGATGAAGTGCAGTGAGTCCAGAGAGTGCACTGGCACCACTGGGGATGCACTGCAGTGAGTCCAGAGAGTGCACTGGCACCACTGGGGATGCACTGCAGTGAGTCCAGAGAGTGCACTGGCAGCACTGGGGATGCAGTGCAGTTGAGTCCAGAGAGTGCACTGGCACCTTGGGGATGCAGTGCAGTGAGTCCAGAGAGTGCACTGGCACCACTGGGATGCAGTGCAGTGAGTCCACAGAGTGCACTGGCACCACAGGGGATACACTGCAGTGAGTCCAGAGAGTGCACTGGCACCACTGGGGACGCAGTGCAGTGACTACAGAGAGTGCACTGGCACCATTGGGGATGCAGTGCAGTGAGTCCAGAGAGTGCACTAGCACCAGTGGGGATGCACTGCAGTGGGTCCAGAGAGTGCACTGGCACCGCTGGTGATGCAGTGCAGTGAGTCCAGAGAGTACACTGGCACCACTGGGGATGCACTGCAGTGAGTCCAGAGAGTGTACTGGCACCACAGGGGATGCAGTGCAGTGAGTCCAGAGAGTGCACTGGCACCACTGGGGATGCACCCCGGTGAGTCCAGAGAGTGCACTGGCACCACTGGGGATGCAGTGCAGTGAGTCCAGAGACTGCACTGGCACCACTGGTGTTTTAGTGCAGTGAGTCCAGAGAGTGCACTGGCACCAATGGGGATGCAGTGCTGTGAGTCCAGAGAGTGCCCTGGCACCACTGGGGATGCAGTGAGTCCAGAGAGTGCACTGGCACCACTGGGGATGCACTGCAGTGAGACCAGAGAGTTCTCTGGCACCACTGGGGATGCAGTTTATTGAGTCCAGACAGTGCACTGGCACCACTGGGGATGCAGTGCAGTGAGTCCAGAGAGTGCACTGGCACCACTGGGGATGCAGTGCAGTGAGTCCAGAGAGTGCACTGGCACCACTGAGCTACACTGCAGTGAGTCCAGTAGTTGCACTGGCACCACTGGGGATGCACTGCTGTGAGTCCAGAGAGTGCACTGGCACCACTGGGGATGCAGTGCAGTGAGTCCAGAGAGTGCACTGGCACCACTGGGGATGCAGTGCAGTGAGTCCAGAGAGTGCACTGGAACCTCTGGGGATGCAGTGCAGTGAGTCCAGAGAGTGCACTGGCACCACTGGGGATGCAGTGCAGTGAGTCCAGAGAGTGCACTGGCACCACTGGGGATGCACTACAGTGAGTCCAGAGAGTGCACTGGCACCACTGGGGATGCAGTGCAGTGACTCCAGAGAGTGCAGAGGCACCACTGTTGATGCAGTGCAGTGAGTGCAGAGAGTGCACTGGCACCAGTGCGGAAGCACTGCAGTGAGTCCAGAGAGTGCACTGGTACCACTGGGGATGCACTGCAGTGAGTCCAGAGAGTGTACTGGCACCACAGGGGATGCAGTGCAGTGAGTCCAGAGAGTGCACTGGCACCACTGGGGATGCACCCCGGTGAGTCCAGAGAGTGCACTGGCACCACTGGGGATGCAGTGCAGTGAGTCCAGAAACTGCACTGGCACCACTGGGGTTTTAGTGCAGTGAGTCCAGAGAGTGCACTGGCACCAATGGGGATGCAGTGCTGTGAGTCCAGAGAGTGCCCTGGCACCACTGGGGATGCAGTGAGTCCAGAGAGTACACTGGCACCACTGGGGATGCACTGCAGTGAGACCAGAGAGTTCTCTGGCACCACTGGGGATGCAGTTTAGTGAGTCCAGACAGTGCACTGGCACCACTGGGGATGCAGTGCAGTGAGTCCAGAGAGTGCACTGGCACCACTGGGGATGCAGTGCAGTGAGTCCAGAGAGTGCACTGGCACCACTGAGCTACACTGCAGTGAGTCCAGTAGTTGCACTGGCACCACTGGGGATGCACTGCTGTGAGTCCAGAGACTACACTGGCACCACTGGGGATGCAGTGCAGTGAGTGCAGAGAGTGCACTGGCACCACTGTTGATGCAGTGCAGTGAGTCCAGAGAGTGCACTGGCACCACTGGGGATGCAGTGCAGTGAGTCCAGAGAGTGCACTGGCACCACTGGGGATGCAGTGCACTGAGTCCAGAGAGTGCACTGGCACCACTGGGGATGCAGTGCAGTGAGTCCTGAGAGTGCAAAGGCACCACAAGGGATGCACTGCAGTGAGTCCAGAGAGTGCACTGGCACCACTGGGGATGCAGTGCAGTGAGTCCAGAGAGTGCACTGGCACCACTGGGGATGCACTACAGTGAGTCCAGAGAGTGCACTGGCACCACTGGGGATGCAGTGCAGTGACTCCAGAGAGTGCAGAGGCACCACTGTTGATGCAGTGCAGTGAGTGCAGAGAGTGCACTGGCACCAGTGCGGAAGCACTGCAGTGAGTCCAGAGAGTGCACTGGTACCACTGGGGATGCAGTGAAGTGAGTCCAGAGAGTGCACTGGCATCACTGGGGATGCAGTGCAGTGAGTCCAGAGTGTGCACTGGCACCACTGGGGATGCAGTGCAGTGAGTCCAGAGAGTGCACTAGCACCAATGGGATGCAGTGCAGTGAGTCCAGAGAGTGCACTGGCACCACTGGGGATGCACTGCAGTGAGTCCAGAGAGTGCACTGGCACCACTGGGGATGCAGTGCAGTGAGTGCAGAGAGTGCCCTGGCACCACTGGGGATGCAGTGCAGTGACTCCAGAGAGTGCACTGGCAACACTGGGGATGCACTGCAGTGAGTCCACAGAGTACAATGGCACCACTGGGGATGCACTGCAGTGAGTCCAGAGAGTGCACTGGCACCACTGGGGATGCAATGCAGTGAGTCCAGAGAGTGCACTGGCACCACTGGGGATGAAGTGCAGTGAGTCCAGAGAGTGCACTGGCACCACTGGGGATGCACTGCAGTGAGTCCAGAGAGTGCACTGGCAGCACTGGTGATGCAGTGCAGTTGAGTCCAGAGAGTGCACTGGCACCTTGGGGATGCAGTTCAGTGAGTCCAGAGAGTGCACTGGCACCACTGGGGATGCAGTGCAGTGAGTCCAGAGAGTGCACTGGCAACACTGGGGGTGCACTGCAGTGAGTCCAGAGAGTGCAGTGGCACCACTGGGGATGCACCCCGGTGAGTCCAGAGAGTGCACTGGCACCACTGGGGATGCAGTGCAGTGAGTCCAGAGACTGCACTGGCACCACTGGGGTTTTAGTGCAGTGAGTCCAGAGAGTGCACTGGCACCAATGGGGATGCAGTGCTGTGAGTCCAGAGAGTGCCCTGGCACCACTGGGGATGCAGTGAGTCCAGAGAGTGCACTGGCACCACTGGGGATGCACTGCAGTGAGACCAGAGAGTTCTCTGGCACCACTGGGGATGCAGTTTAGTGAGTCCAGAGAGTGCACCGGCTCCAATGGCGATACACTGCAGTGAGTCCAGACAGTGCACTGGCACCACTGGGGATGCAGTGCAGTGAGTCCAGAGAGTGCACTGGCACCACTGGGGATGCACTGCAGTGACTCAAAAGAGTGCACTGGCACCACTGCGGATGCACTGCAGTGAGTCCGGAGAGTGCACTTGCACCAATGGTGATGCAGTGCAGTGAGTCCAGAGAGTGCAGTGGCACCACTGGGGATGCAGTGCTGAAAGTCCAGAGAGTGCACTGGCACCACTGGGGATGCAATGCATTTAGTCCAGAGAGTGCACTGGCACCACTGGGGATGCACTGCAGTGAGTCCAGAGAGTGCACTGGCACCACTGGGGATGCAGTGCAGTGAGTCCAGAGAGTGCACTGGCACCACTGGGGATGCACTGCAGTGAGACCAGAGAGTTCTCTGGCACCACTGGGGATGCAGTTTAGTGAGTCCAGAGAGTGCACCGGCTCCAATGGCGATACACTGCAGTGAGTCCAGACAGTGCACTGGCACCACTGGGGATGCAGTGCAGTGAGTCCAGAGAGTGCACTGGCACCACTGGGGATGCAGTGCAGTGAGTTCAGAGAGTGCACTGGCACCACTCAGCTACACTGCAGTGAGTCCAGTAGTTGCACTGGCACCACTGGGGATGCACTGCTGTGAGTCCAGAGACTACACTGGCACCACTGGGGATGCACTGCAGTGAGTCCAGAGAGTGCACTTTCACCACTGTTGATGCAGTGCAGTGAGTCCAGAGAGTGCACTGGCACCACTGGGGATGCAGTGCAGTGAGTCCAGAGAGTGCACTGGCACCACTGGGGATGCAGTGCAGTGAGTGCAGAGAGTGCACTGGCACCACTGGGGATGCACTGCAGTGAGTCCAGAGAGTGCACTGGCACCACTGGGGATGCACTGCAGTGACTGAAAAGAGTGCACTGGCACCACTGCGGATGCACTGCAGTGAGTCCGGAGAGTGCACTGGCACCAATGGTGATGCACTGCAGTGAGTCCAGAGAGTGCACTGGCACCACTGGGGATGCACTGCAGTGACTGAAAAGAGTGCACTGGCACCACTGCGGATGCACTGCAGTGAGTCCAGAGAGTGCACTGGCACCACTGGGGATGCACTGCAGTGAGTCCAGAGAGTGCACTGGCAGCACTGGGGATGCAGTGCAGTTGAGTCCAGAGAGTGCACTGGCACCTTCGGGATGCAGTGCAGTGAGTCCAGAGAGTGCACTGGCACCACTGCGGATGCACTGCAGTGAGTCCACAGAGTGCACTGGCACCACAGGGGATACAGTTCAGTGAGTCCAGAGAGTGCACTGGCACCACTGGGGACGCAGTGCAGTGACTACAGAGAGTGCACTGGCACCATTGGGGATGCAGTGCAGTGCGTCCAGAGAGTGCACTGGCACCAGTGGGGATGCAGTGCAGTGGGTCCAGAGAGTGCACTGGCACCACTGGGGATGCACTGCACTGAGTCCAGAGAGTGCACTGACACCACTGGGGATCCAATGCAGTGAGTCCAGAGAGTGCAATGGAACCACTGGGGATGCAGTGCAGTGAGTCCAGTGAGTGCACTGGCACTTCTGGGGATGCAGTGCAGTGAGTGCAGAGAGTGCACTGGCACAACAGGGGATGCAGTGCAGTGACTCCAGAAAGTGCACTGGCACCACTGGGGATGCACTGCAGGGAGTCCAGAGAGTGCACTGGCACCACTGGGGATGCAGTGCAGTGACTCCAGAGAGTGCACTGGCACCACTGGGGATGCACTGCAGTGAGTCCAGAGAGTGCACTGGCACCACTGGGGATGCACTGCAGTGAGTCCAGTGAGTGCACTGGCACCACTGGGGATGCACTGCAGTGAGTCCAGAGAGTGCACTGGCAGCACTGGGGATGCAGTGCAGTGACTCCAGAAAGTGCACTGGCACCACTGGTGATGCACTGCAGTGAGTCCAGAGAGTGCACTGGCACCACTGGGGATGCAGTGCAGTGAGTGCAGAGAGTGCACTGGCACCACTGGGGATGCACTGCAGTGAGTCCAGAGAGTGCACTGGCACCACTGGGGATGCACTGCAGTGACTCAAAAGAGTGCACTGGCACCACTGCGGATGCACTGCAGTGAGTCCGGAGAGTGCACTGGCACCAATGGTGATGCAGTGCAGTGAGTCCAGAGAGTGCAGTGGCACCACTGGGGATGCAGTGCAGTGAGTCCAGAGAGTGCACTGGCACCACTGGGGATGCAATGCAGTGAGTCCAGAGAGTGCACTGGCACCACTGGGGATGCACTGCAGTGAGTCCAGAGAGTGCACTGGCACCACTGGGGATGCAGTGCAGTGAGTCCAGAGAGTGCACTGGCACCACTGGGGATGCACTGCAGTGACTCGAAAGAGTGCACTGGCACCACTGTGGATGCAATGCAGTGAGTCTGGAGAGTGCCCTGGCACCAATGGTGATGCAGTGCAGTGAGTCCAGAGAGTGCAGTGACACCACTGGGGATGCAATGCAGTGAGTCCAGAGAGTGCACTGGCACCACTGGGGATGCAATGCAGTGAGTCCAGAGAGTGCACTGGCACCACTGGGGATGAAGTGCAGTGAGTCCAGAGAGTGCACTGGCACCACTGGGGATGCACTGCAGTGAGTCCAGAGAGTGCACTGGCACCACTGGGGATGCACTGCAGTGAGTCCAGAGAGTGCACTGGCAGCACTGGGGATGCAGTGCAGTTGAGTCCAGAGAGTGCACTGGCACCTTGGGGATGCAGTGCAGTGAGTCCAGAGAGTGCACTGGCACCACTGGGATGCAGTGCAGTGAGTCCACAGAGTGCACTGGCACCACAGGGGATACACTGCAGTGAGTCCAGAGAGTGCACTGGCACCACTGGGGACACAGTGCAGTGACTACAGAGAGTGCACTGGCACCATTGGGGATGCAGTGCAGTGAGTCCAGACAGTGCACTGGCACCAGTGGGGATGCACTGCAGTGGGTCCAGAGAGTGCACTGGCACCACTGGGGATGCACTGCACTGAGTCCAGAGAGTGCACTGACACCACTGGGGATCCAATGCAGTGAGTCCAGAGAGTGCAATGGAACCACTGGGGATGCAGTGCAGTGAGTCCAGTGAGTGCACTGGCACTTCTGGGGATGCAGTGCAGTGAGTGCAGAGAGTGCACTGGCACAACAGGGGATGCAGTGCAGTGACTCCAGAAAGTGCACTGGCACCACTGGGGATGCACTGCAGTGAGTCCAGAGAGTACACTGGCACCACTGGGGATGCACTGCAGTGAGTCCAGAGAGTGTACTGGCACCACAGGGGATGCAGTGCACTGAGTCCAGAGAGTGCACTGGCACCACTGGGGATGCACCCCGGTGAGTCCAGAGAGTGCACTGGCACCACTGGGGATGCAGTGCAGTGAGTCCAGAGAGTGCACTGGCACCACTGGGGTTTTAGTGCAGTGAGTCCAGAGAGTGCACTGGCACCAATGGGGATGCAGTGCTGTGAGTCCAGAGAGTGCCCTGGCACCACTGGGGATGCAGTGAGTCCAGAGAGTGCACTGGCACCACTGGGGATGCAGTGCAGTGAGACCAGAGAGTTCTCTGGCACCACTGGGGATGCAGTTTAGTGAGTCCAGACAGTGCACTGGCACCACTGGGGATGCAGTGCAGTGAGTCCAGAGAGTGCACTGGCACCACTGGGGATGCAGTGCAGTGAGTCCAGAGAGTGCACTGGCACCACTGAGCTACACTGCAGTGAGTCCAGTAGTTGCACTGGTACCACTGGGGATGCACTGCTGTGAGTCCAGAGACTACACTGGCACCACTGGGGATGCAGTGCAGTGAGTGCAGAGAGTGCACTGGCACCACTGGGGATGCAGTGCAGTGAGTCCTGAGAGTGCAAAGGCACCACAAGTGATGCACTGCAGTGAGTCCAGAGAGTGCACTGGCACCACTGGGGATGCACTGCAGTGAGTCCAGAGAGTGCACTGGCACCACTGGGGATGCACTACAGTGAGTCCAGAGAGTGCACTGGCACCACTGGGGATGCACTGCAGTGACTCCAGAGAGTGCACTGGCACCACTGGGGATGCACTGCAGTGAGTCCAGAGAGTGCACTGGCATCACTGGGGATGCAGTGCAGTGAGTCCAGAGAGTGCACTGGCACCACTGGGGATGCAGTGCAGTGAGTCCAGAGAGTGCACTAGCACCAATGGGATGCAGTGCAGTGAGTCCAGAGAGTGCACTGGCGCCACTGGGGATGCACTGCAGTGAGTCCAGAGAGTGCACTGGCACCACTGGGGATGCAGTGCAGTGAGTCCAGAGAGTGCACTGGCACCACTGGGGATGCAGTGCAGTGACTCCAGAGAGTGCAATGGCAACACTGGGGATGCACTGCAGTGAGTCCACAGAGTACAATGGCACCACTGGGGATGCACTGCAGTGAGTCCAGAGAGTGCACTGGCACCACTGGGGATGCAATGCAGTGAGTCCAGAGAGTGCACTGGCACCACTGGGGATGAAGTGCAGTGAGTCCAGAGAGTGCACTGGCACCACTGGGGATGCAGTGCAGTGACTCAAAAGAGTGAACTGGCACCACTGCGGATGCACTGCAGTGAGTCCGGTGAGTGCACTGGCACCACTGGGGATGCAGTGCAGTGAGTCCAGAGAGTGCAGTGGCACCACTGGGGATGCAGTGCAGTGAGTCCAGAGAGTGCACTGGCACCACTGGGGATGCAGTGCAGTGAGTCCAGAGAGTGCACTGGCACCACTGGGGATGCACTGCAGTGAGTCCAGAGAGTGCACTGGCACCACTGGGGATGCAGTGCAGTGAGTCCAGAGAGTGCACTGGCACCACTGGGGATGCACTGCAGTGACTCGAAAGAGTGCACTGTCTCCACTGCGGATGCACTGCAGTGAGTCCGGAGAGTGCCCTGGCACCAATGGTGATGCAGTGCAGTGAGTCCAGAGAGTGCAGTGACACCACTGGGGATGCAGTGCAGTGAGTGCAGAGAGTGCACTGGCACCACTGGGGATGCAATGCAGTGAGTCCAGAGAGTGCACTGGCACCACTGGGGATGAAGTGCAGTGAGTCCAGAGAGTGCACTGGAACCACTGGGGATGCACTGCAGTGAGTCCAGAGAGTGCACTGGCACCACTGGGGATGCAGTGCAGTGAGTCCAGAGAGTGCACTGGCAGCACTGGTGATGCAGTGCAGTTGAGTCCAGAGAGTGCACTGGCACCACTGGGGATGCAGTGCAGTGAGTCCAGAGAGTGCACTGGCACCAGTGGGGGTGCACTGCAGTGAGTCCAGAGAGTGCACTGGCACCACAGGGATTGCAGTGCAGTGAGTCCAGAGAGTGCACTGGCACCACTGGGGATGCAGTGCAGTGAGTGCAGAGAGTGCCCTGGCACCACTGGGGATGCAGTGCAGTGAGTCCAGAGAGTGCACTGGCACCACTGGGGATGCAGTGCAGTGAGTGCAGAGAGTGCACTGGCACCACTGGGGATGCACCCCGGTGAGCCCAGAGATTGCACTGGCACCACTGGGGATGCACTGCAGTGAGTGCAGAGAGTGCACTGGCACCACTGGGGATGCACTGCAGTGAGGGCAGAGAGTGCACTGGCACCACTGAGGATGCACTGCAGTGAGTCCAGAGAGCGCCCTAGCACAACTGGGGATGCACTGCAGTGAGTCCAGAGAGTGCACTGGCACCACTGGGGATGCAATGCAGTGAGTCCAGAGAGTGCACTGGCACCACTGTGGATGCAATGCAGTGAGTCCAGAGAGTGCACTGGCACCACTGGGGATGCACTGCAGTGATTCCGGAGAGTGCACTGGCACCAGTGGGGGTGCACTGCAGTGAGTCCAGAGAGTGCACTGGCACCACTGGGGATGCACTGCAGTGAGTCCAGAGAGTGCACTGGCACCACTGGGGATGCACTGCAGTGAGTCCAGAGAGTGCACTGGCACCACTGGGGATGCACTGCAGTGAGTCCAGAGAGTGCACTGGCACCACTGGGGATGCAGTGCAGTGACTCCAGAGAGTGCAGAGGCACCACTGTTGATGCAGAGCTGTGACTCCAGAGAGTGCACTGGCACCACTGGGGATGCAGTGCTGTGAGTCCAGAGAGTGCACTGGCACCACTGGGGATGCACTGCAGTGAGTCCAGAGAGTGCACTGGCAGCACTGGGGATGCACTGCAGTGAGTCCAGAGAGTGCACTGGCACCACTGGGGATGCACTGCAGTGAGTCCAGAGAGTGCACTGGCACCACTGGGGATGAACTGCAGTGACTCGAAAGAGTGCACTGGCACCACTGGGGATGCACTGCAGTGAGTCCGGAGAGTGCCCTGGCACCAATGGTCATGCAGTGCAGTGAGTCCAGAGAGTGCACTGGCACCACTGGGGATGCAATGCAGTGAGTCCAGAGAGTGCACTGGCACCACTGGGGATGCAGTGCAGTGACTCCAGAGAGTGCACTGGCACCACTGGGGATGCAGTGCAGTGAGTCCAGAGAGTGCACTGGCACTACTGGGGGTGCACTGCAGTGAGTCCAGAGAGTGCACTGGCACCACTGGGGATGCACTGCAGTGAGTCCAGAGAGTGCACTGGCACCACTGGGGATGCAGTGCAGTGACTCCAGAGAGTGCAGAGGCACCACTGTTGATGCAGTGCTGTGACTCCAGAGAGTGCACTGGCACCACTGGGGATGCACTGCAGTGAGTCCAGAGAGTGCACGGGCACCACTGGGGATGCACTGCAGTGAGTCCAGAGAGTGCACTGACACCACTGGGGATGCAGTGCAGTGATTCCGGAGAGTGCACTGGCACCACTGGGGATGCAGTGCAGTGAGTCCAGAGAGTGCACTGGCTCCACTGGGGATGCAGTGCAGTGAGTCCAGAGAGTGCACTGGCAGCACTGCGGATGCACTGCAGTGAGTCCAGAGAGTGCACTGGCACCACTGGGGATGCACTGCAGTGACTCGAAGGAGTGCACTGGCACCACTGCGGATGCACTGCAGTGAGTCCGGAGAGTGCACTGGCACCACTGGGGATGCAGTGCAGTGAGTCCAGAGAGTGCAGTGGCACCACTGGGGATGCAGTGCAGTGAGTCCAGAGAGTGCACTGGCACCACTGGGGATGCAATGCAGTGAGTCCAGAGAGTGCACTGGCACCACTGGGGATGCAGTGCAGTGACTCCAGAGAGTGCACTGGCACCACTGGGGATGCACTGCAGTGAGTCCAGAGACTACACTGGCACCACTGGGGATGCAGTGCAGTGAGTCCAGAGAGTGCACTGGCACCACTGGGGATGCAGTGAGTCCAGAGAGTGCACTGGCACCACTGGGGATGCACTGCAGTGAGACCAGAGAGTTCTCTGGCACCACTGGGGATGCAGTTTAGTGAGTCCAGAGAGTGCACCGGCTCCAATGGCGATACACTGCAGTGAGTCCAGACAGTGCACTGGCACCACTGGGGATGCAGTGCAGTGAGTCCAGAGACTACACTGGCACCACTGGGGATGCAGTGCAGTGAGTCCAGAGAGTGCACTGGCACCACTGTTCATGCAGTGCAGTGAGTCCAAAGAGTGCACTGGCACCACTGGGTATGCAGTGCATGAGTGCGGAGAGTCCACTGGCACCACTGGGGATGTAGTGCTGTGAGTCCAGAGAGTGCCCTGGCACCACTGGGGATGCAGTGAGTCCAGAGAGTGCACTGGCACCACTGGGGATGCACTGCAGTGAGACCAGAGAGTTCTCTGGCACCACTGGGGATGCAGTTTAGTGAGTCCAGACAGTGCACTGGCACCACTGGGGATGCAGTGCAGTGAGTCCAGAGAGTGCACTGGCACCACTGGGGATGCAGTGCAGTGAGTCCAGAGAGTGCACTGGCACCACTGAGCTACACTGCAGTGAGTCCAGTAGTTGCACTGGCACCACTGGGGATGCACTGCTGTGAGTCCAGAGACTACACTGGCACCACTGGGGATGCAGTGCAGTGAGTGCAGAGAGTGCACTGGCACCACTGTTGATGCAGTGCAGTGAGTCCAGAGAGTGCACTGGCACCACTGGGGATGCAGTGCAGTGAGTCCAGAGAGTGCACTGGCACCACTGGGGATGCAGTGCACTGAGTCCAGAGAGTGCACTGGCACCACTGGGGATGCAGTGCAGTGAGTCCTGAGAGTGCAAAGGCACCACAAGGGATGCACTGCAGTGAGTCCAGAGAGTGCACTGGCACCACTGGGGATGCAGTGCAGTGAGTCCAGAGAGTGCACTGGCACCACTGGGGATGCACTACAGTGAGTCCAGAGAGTGCACTGGCACCACTGGGGATGCAGTGCAGTGACTCCAGAGAGTGCAGAGGCACCACTGTTGATGCAGTGCAGTGAGTGCAGAGAGTGCACTGGCACCAGTGCGGAAGCACTGCAGTGAGTCCAGAGAGTGCACTGGTACCACTGGGGATGCACTGCAGTGAGTCCAGAGAGTGCACTGGCATCACTGGGGATGCAGTGCAGTGAGTCCAGAGTGTGCACTGGCACCTCTGGGGATGCAGTGCAGTGAGTCCAGAGAGTGCACTAGCACCAATGGGATGCAGTGCAGTGAGTCCAGAGAGTGCACTGGCACCACTGGGGATGCACTGCAGTGAGTCCAGAGAGTGCACTGGCACCACTGGGGATGCAGTGCAGTGAGTGCAGAGAGTGCCCTGGCACCACTGGGGATGCAGTGCAGTGACTCCAGAGAGTGCACTGGCAACACTGGGGATGCACTGCAGTGAGTCCACAGAGTACAATGGCACCACTGGGGATGCACTGCAGTGAGTCCAGAGAGTGCACTGGCACCACTGGGGATGCAATGCAGTGAGTCCAGAGAGTGCACTGGCACCACTGGGGATGAAGTGCAGTGAGTCCAGAGAGTGCACTGGCACCACTGGGGATGCACTGCAGTGACTCAAAAGAGTGCACTGGCACCACTGCGGATGCACTGCAGTGAGTCCGGAGAGTGCACTGGCACCAATGGTGATGCACTGCAGTGAGTCCAGAGAGTGCAGTGGCACCACTGGGGATGCAGTGCAGTGAGTCCAGAGAGTGCACTGGCACCACTGGGGATGCAATGCAGTGAGTCCAGAGAGTGCACTGGCACCACTGGGGATGCAGTGCAGTGAGTCCAGAGAGTGCACTGGCACCACTGGGGATGCACTGCAGTGAGTCCAGAGAGTGCACTGGCACCAATGGGGATGCAGTGCAGTGAGTCCAGAGAGTGCACTGGCACCACTGGGGATGCACTGCAGTGACTCTAAAGAGTGCACTGTCTCCACTGCGGATGCACTGCAGTGAGTCCAGAGAGTGCCCTGGCACCAATGGTGATGCAGTGCAGTGAGTCCAGAGAGTGCAGTGACACCACTGGGGATGCAGTGCAGTGAGTGCAGAGAGTGCACTGGCACCACTGGGGATGCAATGCAGTGAGTCCAGAGAGTGCACTGGCACCACTGGGGATGAAGTGCAGTGAGTCCAGAGAGTGCACTGGCACCACTGGGGATGCACTGCAGTGAGTCCAGAGAGTGCACTGGCACCACTGGGGATGCACTGCAGTGAGTCCAGAGAGTGCACTGGCAGCACTGGTGATGCAGTGCAGTTGAGTCCAGAGAGTGCACTGGCACCTTGGGGATGCAGTTCAGTGAGTCCAGAGAGTGCACTGGCACCACTGGGGATGCAGTGCAGTGAGTCCAGAGAGTGCACTGGCAACACTGGGGGTGCACTGCAGTGAGTCCAGAGAGTGCAGTGGCACCACTGGGGATGCACCCCGGTGAGTCCAGAGAGTGCACTGGCACCACTGGGGATGCAGTGCAGTGAGTCCAGAGACTGCACTGGCACCACTGGGGTTTTAGTGCAGTGAGTCCAGAGAGTGCACTGGCACCAATGGGGATGCAGTGCTGTGAGTCCAGAGAGTGCCCTGGCACCACTGGGGATGCAGTGAGTCCAGAGAGTGCACTGGCACCACTGGGGATGCACTGCAGTGAGACCAGAGAGTTCTCTGGCACCACTGGGGATGCAGTTTAGTGAGTCCAGAGAGTGCACCGGCTCCAATGGCGATACACTGCAGTGAGTCCAGACAGTGCACTGGCACCACTGGGGATGCAGTGCAGTGAGTCCAGAGAGTGCACTGGCACCACTGGGGATGCAGTGCAGTGAGTTCAGAGAGTGCACTGGCACCACTGAGCTACACTGCAGTGAGTCCAGTAGTTGCACTGGCACCACTGGGGATGCACTGCAGTGAGTCCAGAGAGTGCACTGGCTCCACTGGGGATGCACTGCAGTGAGTCCAGAGAGTGCACTGGCACCACTGGGGATGCACTGCAGTGACTCGAAGGAGTGCACTGGCACCACTGCGGATGCACTGCAGTGAGTCCGGAGAGTGCACTGGCACCACTGGGGATGCAGTGCAGTGAGTCCAGAGAGTGCAGTGGCACCACTGGGGATGCAGTGCAGTGAGTCCAGAGAGTGCACTGGCACCACTGGGGATGCAATGCAGTGAGTCCAGAGAGTGCACTGGCACCACTGGGGATGCAGTGCAGTGACTCCAGAGAGTGCACTGGCACCACTGGGGATGCACTGCAGTGAGTCCAGAGACTACACTGGCACCACTGGGAATGCAGTGCAGTGAGTCCAGAGAGTGCACTGGCACCACTGGGGATGCAGTGAGTCCAGAGAGTGCACTGGCACCACTGGGGATGCACTGCAGTGAGACCAGAGAGTTCTCTGGCACCACTGGGGATGCAGTTTAGTGAGTCCAGAGAGTGCACCGGCTCCAATGGCGATACACTGCAGTGAGTCCAGACAGTGCACTGGCACCACTGGGGATGCAGTGCAGTGAGTCCAGAGACTACACTGGCACCACTGGGGATGCAGTGCAGTGAGTCCAGAGAGTGCACTGGCACCACTGTTCATGCAGTGCAGTGAGTCCAAAGAGTGCACTGGCACCACTGGGTATGCAGTGCATGAGTGCGGAGAGTCCACTGGCACCACTGGGGATGTAGTGCTGTGAGTCCAGAGAGTGCCCTGGCACCACTGGGGATGCAGTGAGTCCAGAGAGTGCACTGGCACCACTGGGGATGCACTGCAGTGAGACCAGAGAGTTCTCTGGCACCACTGGGGATGCAGTTTAGTGAGTCCAGACAGTGCACTGGCACCACTGGGGATGCAGTGCAGTGAGTCCAGAGAGTGCACTGGCACCACTGGGGATGCAGTGCAGTGAGTCCAGAGAGTGCACTGGCACCACTGAGCTACACTGCAGTGAGTCCAGTAGTTGCACTGGCACCACTGGGGATGCACTGCTGTGAGTCCAGAGACTACACTGGCACCACTGGGGATGCAGTGCAGTGAGTGCAGAGAGTGCACTGGCACCACTGTTGATGCAGTGCAGTGAGTCCAGAGAGTGCACTGGCACCACTGGGGATGCAGTGCAGTGAGTCCAGAGAGTGCACTGGCACCACTGGGGATGCAGTGCACTGAGTCCAGAGAGTGCACTGGCACCACTGGGGATGCAGTGCAGTGAGTCCTGAGAGTGCAAAGGCACCACAAGGGATGCACTGCAGTGAGTCCAGAGAGTGCACTGGCACCACTGGGGATGCAGTGCAGTGAGTCCAGAGAGTGCACTGGCACCACTGGGGATGCACTACAGTGAGTCCAGAGAGTGCACTGGCACCACTGGGGATGCAGTGCAGTGACTCCAGAGAGTGCAGAGGCACCACTGTTGATGCAGTGCAGTGAGTGCAGAGAGTGCACTGGCACCAGTGCGGAAGCACTGCAGTGAGTCCAGAGAGTGCACTGGTACCACTGGGGATGCACTGCAGTGAGTCCAGAGAGTGCACTGGCATCACTGGGGATGCAGTGCAGTGAGTCCAGAGTGTGCACTGGCACCTCTGGGGATGCAGTGCAGTGAGTCCAGAGAGTGCACTAGCACCAATGGGATGCAGTGCAGTGAGTCCAGAGAGTGCACTGGCACCACTGGGGATGCACTGCAGTGAGTCCAGAGAGTGCACTGGCACCACTGGGGATGCAGTGCAGTGAGTGCAGAGAGTGCCCTGGCACCACTGGGGATGCAGTGCAGTGACTCCAGAGAGTGCACTGGCAACACTGGGGATGCACTGCAGTGAGTCCACAGAGTACAATGGCACCACTGGGGATGCACTGCAGTGAGTCCAGAGAGTGCACTGGCACCACTGGGGATGCAATGCAGTGAGTCCAGAGAGTGCACTGGCACCACTGGGGATGAAGTGCAGTGAGTCCAGAGAGTGCACTGGCACCACTGGGGATGCACTGCAGTGACTCAAAAGAGTGCACTGGCACCACTGCGGATGCACTGCAGTGAGTCCGGAGAGTGCACTGGCACCAATGGTGATGCACTGCAGTGAGTCCAGAGAGTGCAGTGGCACCACTGGGGATGCAGTGCAGTGAGTCCAGAGAGTGCACTGGCACCACTGGGGATGCAATGCAGTGAGTCCAGAGAGTGCACTGGCACCACTGGGGATGCAGTGCAGTGAGTCCAGAGAGTGCACTGGCACCACTGGGGATGCACTGCAGTGAGTCCAGAGAGTGCACTGGCACCAATGGGGATGCAGTGCAGTGAGTCCAGAGAGTGCAGTGACACCACTGGGGATGCAGTGCAGTGAGTGCAGAGAGTGCACTGGCACCACTGGGGATGCAATGCAGTGAGTCCAGAGAGTGCACTGGCACCACTGGGGATGAAGTGCAGTGAGTCCAGAGAGTGCACTGGCACCACTGGGGATGCACTGCAGTGAGTCCAGAGAGTGCACTGGCACCACTGGGGATGCACTGCAGTGAGTCCAGAGAGTGCACTGGCAGCACTGGTGATGCAGTGCAGTTGAGTCCAGAGAGTGCACTGGCACCTTGGGGATGCAGTTCAGTGAGTCCAGAGAGTGCACTGGCACCACTGGGGATGCAGTGCAGTGAGTCCAGAGAGTGCACTGGCAACACTGGGGGTGCACTGCAGTGAGTCCAGAGAGTGCAGTGGCACCACTGGGGATGCACCCCGGTGAGTCCAGAGAGTGCACTGGCACCACTGGGGATGCAGTGCAGTGAGTCCAGAGACTGCACTGGCACCACTGGGGTTTTAGTGCAGTGAGTCCAGAGAGTGCACTGGCACCACTGGGGATGCAGTGAGTCCAGAGAGTGCACTGGCACCACTGGGGATGCACTGCAGTGAGACCAGAGAGTTCTCTGGCACCACTGGGGATGCAGTTTAGTGAGTCCAGAGAGTGCACCGGCTCCAATGGCGATACACTGCAGTGAGTCCAGACAGTGCACTGGCACCACTGGGGATGCAGTGCAGTGAGTCCAGAGAGTGCACTGGCACCACTGGGGATGCAGTGCAGTGAGTTCAGAGAGTGCACTGGCACCACTGAGCTACACTGCAGTGAGTCCAGTAGTTGCACTGGCACCACTGGGGATGCACTGCTGTGAGTCCAGAGACTACACTGGCACCACTGGGGATGCAGTGCAGTGAGTGCAGAGAGTGCACTGGCACCACTGTTGATGCAGTGCAGTGAGTCCAGAGAGTGCACTGGCACCACTGGGGATGCACTGCAGTGAGTCCAGAGAGTGCACTGGCACCACTGGGGATGCAGTGCAGTGAGTGCAGAGAGTGCACTGGCACCACTGGGGATGCACTGCAGTGAGTCCAGAGAGTGCACTGGCACCACTGGGGATGCACTGCAGTGACTCAAAAGAGTGCACTGGCACCACTGCGGATGCACTGCAGTGAGTCCGGAGAGTGCACTTGCGCCAATGGTGATGCAGTGCAGTGAGTCCAGAGAGTGCAGTGGCACCACTGGGGATGCAGTGCTGAAAGTCCAGAGAGTGCACTGGCACCACTGGGGATGCAATGCATTTAGTCCAGAGAGTGCACTGGCACCACTGGGGATGCACTGCAGTGAGTCCAGAGAGTGCACTGGCACCACTGGGGATGCAGTGCAGTGAGTCCAGAGAGTGCACTGGCACCACTGGGGATGCACTGCAGTGAGACCAGAGAGTTCTCTGGCACCACTGGGGATGCAGTTTAGTGAGTCCAGAGAGTGCACCGGCTCCAATGGCGATACACTGCAGTGAGTCCAGACAGTGCACTGGCACCACTGGGGATGCAGTGCAGTGAGTCCAGAGAGTGCACTGGCACCACTGGGGATGCAGTGCAGTGAGTTCAGAGAGTGCACTGGCACCACTGAGCTACACTGCAGTGAGTCCAGTAGTTGCACTGGCACCACTGGGGATGCACTGCTGTGAGTCCAGAGACTACACTGGCACCACTGGGGATGCACTGCAGTGAGTCCAGAGAGTGCACTGGCACCACTGTTGATGCAGTGCAGTGAGTCCAGAGAGTGCACTGGCACCACTGGGGATGCAGTGCAGTGAGTCCAGAGAGTGCACTGGCACCACTGGGGATGCACTGCAGTGAGTCCAGAGAGTGCACTGGCACCACTGGGGATGCACTGCAGTGAGTCCAGAGAGTGCACTGGCACCACTGGGGATGCACTGCAGTGACTGAAAAGAGTGCACTGGCACCACTGCGGATGCACTGCAGTGAGTCCGGAGAGTGCACTGGCACCACTGGGGATGCAGTGTAGTGAGTCCAGAGAGTGCAGTGGCACCACTGGGGATGCAGTGCAGTGAGTCCAGAGAGTGCACTGGCACCACTGGGGATGCAATGCATTTAGTCCAGAGAGTGCACTGGCACCACTGGGGATGCACTGCAGTGAGTCCAGAGAGTGCAGTGACACCACTGGGGATGCAGTGCAGTGAGTCCAGAGAGTGCTCTGGCACCACTGGGGATGCAATGCAGTGAGTCCAGAGAGTGCACTGGCACCACTGGGGATGAAGTGCAGTGAGTCCAGAGAGTGCACTGGCACCACTGGGGATGCACTGCAGTGAGTCCAGAGAGTGCACTGGCACCACTGGGGATGCACTGCAGTGAGTCCAGAGAGTGCACTGGCACCACTGGGGATGCAGTGCAGTTGAGTCCAGAGAGTGCACTGGCACCTTCGGGATGCAGTGCAGTGAGTCCAGAGAGTGCACTGGCACCACTGCGGATGCACTGCAGTGAGTCCACAGAGTGCACTGGCACCACAGGGGATACAGTTCAGTGAGTCCAGAGAGTGCACTGGCACCACTGGGGACGCAGTGCAGTGACTACAGAGAGTGCACTGGCACCATTGGGGATGCAGTGCAGTGCGTCCAGAGAGTGCACTGGCACCAGTGGGGATGCAGTGCAGTGGGTCCAGAGAGTGCACTGGCACCACTGGGGATGCACTGCACTGAGTCCAGAGAGTGCACTGACACCACTGGGGATCCAATGCAGTGAGTCCAGAGACTGCAATGGAACCACTGGGGATGCAGTGCAGTGAGTCCAGTGAGTGCACTGGCACTTCTGGGGATGCAGTGCAGTGAGTGCAGAGAGTGCACTGGCACAACAGGGGATGCAGTGCAGTGACTCCAGAAAGTGCACTGGCACCACTGGGGATGCACTGCAGGGAGTCCAGAGAGTGCACTGGCACCACTGGGGATGCAGTGCAGTGACTCCAGAGAGTGCACTGGCACCACTGGGGATGCACTGCAGTGAGTCCAGAGAGTGCACTGGCACCACTGGGGATGCACTGCAGTGAGTCCAGTGAGTGCACTGGCACCACTGGGGATGCACTGCAGTGAGTCCAGAGAGTGCACTGGCAGCACTGGGGATGCAGTGCAGTGACTCCAGAAAGTGCACTGGCACCACTGGTGATGCACTGCAGTGAGTCCAGAGAGTGCACTGGCACCACTGGGGATGCAGTGCAGTGAGTGCAGAGAGTGCACTGGCACCACTGGGGATGCACTGCAGTGAGTCCAGAGAGTGCACTGGCACCACTGGGGATGCACTGCAGTGACTCAAAAGAGTGCACTGGCACCACTGCGGATGCACTGCAGTGAGTCCGGAGAGTGCACTGGCACCAATGGTGATGCAGTGCAGTGAGTCCAGAGAGTGCAGTGGCACCACTGGGGATGCAGTGCAGTGAGTCCAGAGAGTGCACTGGCACCACTGGGGATGCAATGCAGTGAGTCCAGAGAGTGCACTGGCACCACTGGGGATGCACTGCAGTGAGTCCAGAGAGTGCACTGGCACCACTGGGGATGCAGTGCAGTGAGTCCAGAGAGTGCACTGGCACCACTGGGGATGCACTGCAGTGACTCGAAAGAGTGCACTGGCACCACTGTGGATGCAATGCAGTGAGTCTGGAGAGTGCCCTGGCACCAATGGTGATGCAGTGCAGTGAGTCCAGAGAGTGCAGTGACACCACTGGGGATGCAATGCAGTGAGTCCAGAGAGTGCACTGGCACCACTGGGGATGAAGTGCAGTGAGTCCAGAGAGTGCACTGGCACCACTGGGGATGCACTGCAGTGAGTCCAGAGAGTGCACTGGCACCACTGGGGATGCACTGCAGTGAGTCCAGAGAGTGCACTGGCAGCACTGGGGATGCAGTGCAGTTGAGTCCAGAGAGTGCACTGGCACCTTGGGGATGCAGTGCAGTGAGTCCAGAGAGTGCACTGGCACCACTGGGATGCAGTGCAGTGAGTCCACAGAGTGCACTGGCACCACAGGGGATACACTGCAGTGAGTCCAGAGAGTGCACTGGCACCACTGGGGACGCAGTGCAGTGACTACAGAGAGTGCACTGGCACCATTGGGGATGCAGTGCAGTGAGTCCAGACAGTGCACTGGCACCAGTGGGGATGCACTGCAGTGGGTCCAGAGAGTGCACTGGCACCACTGGGGATGCACTGCACTGAGTCCAGAGAGTCCACTGACACCACTGGGGATCCAATGCAGTGAGTCCAGAGAGTGCAATGGAACCACTGGGGATGCAGTGCAGTGAGTCCAGTGAGTGCACTGGCACTTCTGGGGATGCAGTGCAGTGAGTGCAGAGAGTGCACTGGCACAACAGGGGATGCAGTGCAGTGACTCCAGAAAGTGCACTGGCACCACTGGGGATGCACTGCAGTGAGTCCAGAGAGTACACTGGCACCACTGGGGATGCACTGCAGTGAGTCCAGAGAGTGTACTGGCACCACAGGGGATGCAGTGCAGTGAGTCCAGAGAGTGCACTGGCACCACTGGGGATGCACCCCGGTGACTCCAGAGAGTGCACTGGCACCACTGGGGATGCAGTGCAGTGAGTCCAGAGACTGCACTGGCACCACTGGGGTTTTAGTGCAGTGAGTCCAGAGAGTGCACTGGCACCAATGGGGATGCAGTGCTGTGAGTCCAGAGAGTGCCCTGGCACCACTGGGGATGCAGTGAGTCCAGAGAGTGCACTGGCACCACTGGGGATGCAGTGCAGTGAGACCAGAGAGTTCTCTGGCACCACTGGGGATGCAGTTTAGTGAGTCCAGACAGTGCACTGGCACCACTGGGGATGCAGTGCAGTGAGTCCAGAGAGTGCACTGGCACCACTGGGGATGCAGTGCAGTGAGTCCAGAGAGTGCACTGGCACCACTGAGCTACACTGCAGTGAGTCCAGTAGTTGCACTGGTACCACTGGGGATGCACTGCTGTGAGTCCAGAGACTACACTGGCACCACTGGGGATGCAGTGCAGTGAGTGCAGAGAGTGCACTGGCACCACTGGGGATGCAGTGCAGTGAGTCCTGAGAGTGCAAAGGCACCACAAGTGATGCACTGCAGTGAGTCCAGAGAGTGCACTGGCACCACTGGGGATGCAGTGCAGTGAGTCCAGAGAGTGCACTGGCACCACTGGGGATGCACTACAGTGAGTCCAGAGAGTGCACTGGCACCACTGGGGATGCAGTGCAGTGAGTCCAGAGAGTGCACTGGCATCACTGGGGATGCAGTGCAGTGAGTCCAGAGAGTGCACTGGCACCACTGGGGATGCAGTGCAGTGACTCCAGAGAGTGCAATGGCAACACTGGGGATGCACTGCAGTGAGTCCACAGAGTACAATGGCACCACTGGGGATGCACTGCAGTGAGTCCAGAGAGTGCACTGGCACCACTGGGGATGCAATGCAGTGAGTCCAGAGAGTGCACTGGCACCACTGGGGATGAAGTGCAGTGAGTCCAGAGAGTGCACTGGCACCACTGGGGATGCAGTGCAGTGACTCAAAAGAGTGAACTGGCACCACTGCGGATGCACTGCAGTGAGTCCGGTGAGTGCACTGGCACCACTGGGGATGCAGTGCAGTGAGTCCAGAGAGTGCAGTGGCACCACTGGGGATGCAGTGCAGTGAGTCCAGAGAGTGCACTGGCACCACTGGGGATGCAGTGCAGTGAGTCCAGAGAGTGCACTGGCACCACTGGGGATGCACTGCAGTGAGTCCAGAGAGTGCACTGGCACCACTGGGGATGCAGTGCAGTGAGTCCAGAGAGTGCACTGGCACCACTGGGGATGCACTGCAGTGACTCGAAAGAGTGCACTGTCTCCACTGCGGATGCACTGCAGTGAGTCCGGAGAGTGCCCTGGCACCAATGGTGATGCAGTGCAGTGAGTCCAGAGAGTGCAGTGACACCACTGGGGATGCAGTGCAGTGAGTGCAGAGAGTGCACTGGCACCACTGGGGATGCAATGCAGTGAGTCCAGAGAGTGCACTGGCACCACTGGGGATGAAGTGCAGTGAGTCCAGAGAGTGCACTGGAACCACTGGGGATGCACTGCAGTGAGTCCAGAGAGTGCACTGGCACCACTGGGGATGCACTGCAGTGAGTCCAGAGAGTGCACTGGCAGCACTGGTGATGCAGTGCAGTTGAGTCCAGAGAGTGCACTGGCACCACTGGGGATGCAGTGCAGTGAGTCCAGAGAGTGCACTGGCACCAGTGGGGGTGCACTGCAGTGAGTCCAGAGAGTGCACTGGCACCACAGGGATTGCAGTGCAGTGAGTCCAGAGAGTGCACTGGCACCACTGGGGATGCAGTGCAGTGAGTGCAGAGAGTGCCCTGGCACCACTGGGGATGCAGTGCAGTGAGTCCAGAGAGTGCACTGGCACCACTGGGGATGCAGTGCAGTGAGTGCAGAGAGTGCACTGGCACCACTGGGGATGCACCCCGGTGAGCCCAGAGATTGCACTGGCACCACTGGGGATGCACTGCAGTGAGTGCAGAGAGTGCACTGGCACCACTGGGGATGCACTGCAGTGAGGGCAGAGAGTGCACTGGCACCACTGAGGATGCACTGCAGTGAGTCCAGAGAGCGCCCTAGCACAACTGGGGATGCACTGCAGTGAGTCCAGAGAGTGCACTGGCACCACTGGGGATGCACTGCAGTGAGTCCAGAGAGTGCACTGGCACCACTGTGGATGCAATGCAGTGAGTCCAGAGAGTGCACTGGCACCACTGGGGATGCACTGCAGTGATTCCGGAGAGTGCACTGGCACCAGTGGGGGTGCACTGCAGTGAGTCCAGAGAGTGCACTGGCAGCACTTGGGATGCACTGCAGTGAGTCCAGAGAGTGCACTGGCACCACTGGGGATGCACTGCAGTGAGTCCAGAGAGTGCACTGGCACCACTGGGGATGCACTGCAGTGAGTCCAGAGAGTGCACTGGCACCACTGGGGATGCAGTGCAGTGACTCCAGAGAGTGCAGAGGCACCACTGTTGATGCAGAGCTGTGACTCCAGAGAGTGCACTGGCACCACTGGGGATGCAGTGCTGTGAGTCCAGAGAGTGCACTGGCACCACTGGGGATGCACTGCAGTGAGTCCAGAGAGTGCACTGGCAGCACTGGGGATGCACTGCAGTGAGTCCAGAGAGTGCACTGGCACCACTGGGGATGCACTGCAGTGAGTCCAGAGAGTGCACTGGCACCACTGGGGATCCAATGCAGTGAGTCCAGAGACTGCAATGGAACCACTGGGGATGCAGTGCAGTGAGTCCAGTGAGTGCACTGGCACTTCTGGGGATGCAGTGCAGTGAGTGCAGAGAGTGCACTGGCACAACAGGGGATGCAGTGCAGTGACTCCAGAAAGTGCACTGGCACCACTGGGGATGCACTGCAGGGAGTCCAGAGAGTGCACTGGCACCACTGGGGATGCAGTGCAGTGACTCCAGAGAGTGCACTGGCACCACTGGGGATGCACTGCAGTGAGTCCAGAGAGTGCACTGGCACCACTGGGGATGCACTGCAGTGAGTCCAGTGAGTGCACTGGCACCACTGGGGATGCACTGCAGTGAGTCCAGAGAGTGCACTGGCAGCACTGGGGATGCAGTGCAGTGACTCCAGAAAGTGCACTGGCACCACTGGTGATGCACTGCAGTGAGTCCAGAGAGTGCACTGGCACCACTGGGGATGCAGTGCAGTGAGTGCAGAGAGTGCACTGGCACCACTGGGGATGCACTGCAGTGAGTCCAGAGAGTGCACTGGCACCACTGGGGATGCACTGCAGTGACTCAAAAGAGTGCACTGGCACCACTGCGGATGCACTGCAGTGAGTCCGGAGAGTGCACTGGCACCAATGGTGATGCAGTGCAGTGAGTCCAGAGAGTGCAGTGGCACCACTGGGGATGCAGTGCAGTGAGTCCAGAGAGTGCACTGGCACCACTGGGGATGCAATGCAGTGAGTCCAGAGAGTGCACTGGCACCACTGGGGATGCACTGCAGTGAGTCCAGAGAGTGCACTGGCACCACTGGGGATGCAGTGCAGTGAGTCCAGAGAGTGCACTGGCACCACTGGGGATGCACTGCAGTGACTCGAAAGAGTGCACTGGCACCACTGTGGATGCAATGCAGTGAGTCTGGAGAGTGCCCTGGCACCAATGGTGATGCAGTGCAGTGAGTCCAGAGAGTGCAGTGACACCACTGGGGATGCAATGCAGTGAGTCCAGAGAGTGCACTGGCACCACTGGGGATGAAGTGCAGTGAGTCCAGAGAGTGCACTGGCACCACTGGGGATGCACTGCAGTGAGTCCAGAGAGTGCACTGGCACCACTGGGGATGCACTGCAGTGAGTCCAGAGAGTGCACTGGCAGCACTGGGGATGCAGTGCAGTTGAGTCCAGAGAGTGCACTGGCACCTTGGGGATGCAGTGCAGTGAGTCCAGAGAGTGCACTGGCACCACTGGGATGCAGTGCAGTGAGTCCACAGAGTGCACTGGCACCACAGGGGATACACTGCAGTGAGTCCAGAGAGTGCACTGGCACCACTGGGGACGCAGTGCAGTGACTACAGAGAGTGCACTGGCACCATTGGGGATGCAGTGCAGTGAGTCCAGACAGTGCACTGGCACCAGTGGGGATGCACTGCAGTGGGTCCAGAGAGTGCACTGGCACCACTGGGGATGCACTGCACTGAGTCCAGAGAGTCCACTGACACCACTGGGGATCCAATGCAGTGAGTCCAGAGAGTGCAATGGAACCACTGGGGATGCAGTGCAGTGAGTCCAGTGAGTGCACTGGCACTTCTGGGGATGCAGTGCAGTGAGTGCAGAGAGTGCACTGGCACAACAGGGGATGCAGTGCAGTGACTCCAGAAAGTGCACTGGCACCACTGGGGATGCACTGCAGTGAGTCCAGAGAGTACACTGGCACCACTGGGGATGCACTGCAGTGAGTCCAGAGAGTGTACTGGCACCACAGGGGATGCAGTGCAGTGAGTCCAGAGAGTGCACTGGCACCACTGGGGATGCACCCCGGTGAGTCCAGAGAGTGCACTGGCACCACTGGGGATGCAGTGCAGTGAGTCCAGAGACTGCACTGGCACCACTGGGGTTTTAGTGCAGTGAGTCCAGAGAGTGCACTGGCACCAATGGGGATGCAGTGCTGTGAGTCCAGAGAGTGCCCTGGCACCACTGGGGATGCAGTGAGTCCAGAGAGTGCACTGGCACCACTGGGGATGCAGTGCAGTGAGACCAGAGAGTTCTCTGGCACCACTGGGGATGCAGTTTAGTGAGTCCAGACAGTGCACTGGCACCACTGGGGATGCAGTGCAGTGAGTCCAGAGAGTGCACTGGCACCACTGGGGATGCAGTGCAGTGAGTCCAGAGAGTGCACTGGCACCACTGAGCTACACTGCAGTGAGTCCAGTAGTTGCACTGGTACCACTGGGGATGCACTGCTGTGAGTCCAGAGACTACACTGGCACCACTGGGGATGCAGTGCAGTGAGTGCAGAGAGTGCACTGGCACCACTGGGGATGCAGTGCAGTGAGTCCTGAGAGTGCAAAGGCACCACAAGTGATGCACTGCAGTGAGTCCAGAGAGTGCACTGGCACCACTGGGGATGCACTGCAGTGACTCGAAAGAGTGCACTGGCACCACTGTGGATGCAATGCAGTGAGTCTGGAGAGTGCCCTGGCACCAATGGTGATGCAGTGCAGTGAGTCCAGGGAGTGCAGTGACACCACTGGGGATGCAATGCAGTGAGTCCAGAGAGTGCACTGGCACCACTGGGGATGAAGTGCAGTGAGTCCAGAGAGTGCACTGGCACCACTGGGGATGCACTGCAGTGAGTCCAGAGAGTGCACTGGCACCACTGGGGATGCACTGCAGTGAGTCCAGAGAGTGCACTGGCAGCACTGGGGATGCAGTGCAGTTGAGTCCAGAGAGTGCACTGGCACCTTGGGGATGCAGTGCAGTGAGTCCAGAGAGTGCACTGGCACCACTGGGATGCAGTGCAGTGAGTCCACAGAGTGCACTGGCACCACAGGGGATACACTGCAGTGAGTCCAGAGAGTGCACTGGCACCACTGGGGACGCAGTGCAGTGACTACAGAGAGTGCACTGGCACCATTGGGGATGCAGTGCAGTGAGTCCAGACAGTGCACTGGCACCAGTGGGGATGCACTGCAGTGGGTCCAGAGAGTGCACTGGCACCACTGGGGATGCACTGCACTGAGTCCAGAGAGTCCACTGACACCACTGGGGATCCAATGCAGTGAGTCCAGAGAGTGCAATGGAACCACTGGGGATGCAGTGCAGTGAGTCCAGTGAGTGCACTGGCACTTCTGGGGATGCAGTGCAGTGAGTGCAGAGAGTGCACTGGCACAACAGGGGATGCAGTGCAGTGACTCCAGAAAGTGCACTGGCACCACTGGGGATGCACTGCAGTGAGTCCAGAGAGTACACTGGCACCACTGGGGATGCACTGCAGTGAGTCCAGAGAGTGTACTGGCACCACAGGGGATGCAGTGCAGTGAGTCCAGAGAGTGCACTGGCACCACTGGGGATGCACCCCGGTGAGTCCAGAGAGTGCACTGGCACCACTGGGGATGCAGTGCAGTGAGTCCAGAGACTGCACTGGCACCACTGGGGTTTTAGTGCAGTGAGTCCAGAGAGTGCACTGGCACCAATGGGGATGCAGTGCTGTGAGTCCAGAGAGTGCCCTGGCACCACTGGGGATGCAGTGAGTCCAGAGAGTGCACTGGCACCACTGGGGATGCAGTGCAGTGAGACCAGAGAGTTCTCTGGCACCACTGGGGATGCAGTTTAGTGAGTCCAGACAGTGCACTGGCACCACTGGGGATGCAGTGCAGTGAGTCCAGAGAGTGCACTGGCACCACTGGGGATGCAGTGCAGTGAGTCCAGAGAGTGCACTGGCACCACTGAGCTACACTGCAGTGAGTCCAGTAGTTGCACTGGTACCACTGGGGATGCACTGCTGTGAGTCCAGAGACTACACTGGCACCACTGGGGATGCAGTGCAGTGAGTGCAGAGAGTGCACTGGCACCACTGGGGATGCAGTGCAGTGAGTCCTGAGAGTGCAAAGGCACCACAAGTGATGCACTGCAGTGAGTCCAGAGAGTGCACTGGCACCACTGGGGATGCAGTGCAGTGAGTCCAGAGAGTGCACTGGCACCACTGGGGATGCACTACAGTGAGTCCAGAGAGTGCACTGGCACCACTGGGGATGCAGTGCAGTGAGTCCAGAGAGTGCACTGGCACCACTGGGGATGCACTGCAGTGAGTCCAGAGAGTGCACTGGCATCACTGGGGATGCAGTGCAGTGAGTCCAGAGAGTGCACTGGCACCACTGGGGATGCAGTGCAGTGAGTCCAGAGAGTGCACTAGCACCAATGGGATGCAGTGCAGTGAGTCCAGAGAGTGCACTGGCGCCACTGGGGATGCACTGCAGTGAGTCCAGAGAGTGCACTGGCACCACTGGGGATGCAGTGCAGTGAGTCCAGAGAGTGCACTGGCACCACTGGGGATGCAGTGCAGTGACTCCAGAGAGTGCAATGGCAACACTGGGGATGCACTGCAGTGAGTCCACAGAGTACAATGGCACCACTGGGGATGCACTGCAGTGAGTCCAGAGAGTGCACTGGCACCACTGGGGATGCAATGCAGTGAGTCCAGAGAGTGCACTGGCACCACTGGGGATGAAGTGCAGTGAGTCCAGAGAGTGCACTGGCACCACTGGGGATGCAGTGCAGTGACTCAAAAGAGTGAACTGGCACCACTGCGGATGCACTGCAGTGAGTCCGGTGAGTGCACTGGCACCACTGGGGATGCAGTGCAGTGAGTCCAGAGAGTGCAGTGGCACCACTGGGGATGCAGTGCAGTGAGTCCAGAGAGTGCACTGGCACCACTGGGGATGCAGTGCAGTGAGTCCAGAGAGTGCACTGGCACCACTGGGGATGCACTGCAGTGAGTCCAGAGAGTGCACTGGCACCACTGGGGATGCAGTGCAGTGAGTCCAGAGAGTGCACTGGCACCACTGGGGATGCACTGCAGTGACTCGAAAGAGTGCACTGTCTCCACTGCGGATGCACTGCAGTGAGTCCGGAGAGTGCCCTGGCACCAATGGTGATGCAGTGCAGTGAGTCCAGAGAGTGCAGTGACACCACTGGGGATGCAGTGCAGTGAGTGCAGAGAGTGCACTGGCACCACTGGGGATGCAATGCAGTGAGTCCAGAGAGTGCACTGGCACCACTGGGGATGAAGTGCAGTGAGTCCAGAGAGTGCACTGGAACCACTGGGGATGCACTGCAGTGAGTCCAGAGAGTGCACTGGCACCACTGGGGATGCACTGCAGTGAGTCCAGAGAGTGCACTGGCAGCACTGGTGATGCAGTGCAGTTGAGTCCAGAGAGTGCACTGGCACCACTGGGGATGCAGTGCAGTGAGTCCAGAGAGTGCACTGGCACCAGTGGGGGTGCACTGCAGTGAGTCCAGAGAGTGCACTGGCACCACAGGGATTGCAGTGCAGTGAGTCCAGAGAGTGCACTGGCACCACTGGGGATGCAGTGCAGTGAGTGCAGAGAGTGCCCTGGCACCACTGGGGATGCAGTGCAGTGAGTCCAGAGAGTGCACTGGCACCACTGGGGATGCAGTGCAGTGAGTGCAGAGAGTGCACTGGCACCACTGGGGATGCACCCCGGTGAGCCCAGAGATTGCACTGGCACCACTGGGGATGCACTGCAGTGAGTGCAGAGAGTGCACTGGCACCACTGGGGATGCACTGCAGTGAGGGCAGAGAGTGCACTGGCACCACTGAGGATGCACTGCAGTGAGTCCAGAGAGCGCCCTAGCACAACTGGGGATGCACTGCAGTGAGTCCAGAGAGTGCACTGGCACCACTGGGGATGCAATGCAGTGAGTCCAGAGAGTGCACTGGCACCACTGTGGATGCAATGCAGTGAGTCCAGAGAGTGCACTGGCACCACTGGGGATGCACTGCAGTGATTCCGGAGAGTGCACTGGCACCAGTGGGGGTGCACTGCAGTGAGTCCAGAGAGTGCACTGGCAGCACTTGGGATGCACTGCAGTGAGTCCAGAGAGTGCACTGGCACCACTGGGGATGCACTGCAGTGAGTCCAGAGAGTGCACTGGCACCACTGGGGATGCACTGCAGTGAGTCCAGAGAGTGCACTGGCACCACTGGGGATGCAGTGCAGTGACTCCAGAGAGTGCAGAGGCACCACTGTTGATGCAGAGCTGTGACTCCAGAGAGTGCACTGGCACCACTGGGGATGCAGTGCTGTGAGTCCAGAGAGTGCACTGGCACCACTGGGGATGCACTGCAGTGAGTCCAGAGAGTGCACTGGCAGCACTGGGGATGCACTGCAGTGAGTCCAGAGAGTGCACTGGCACCACTGGGGATGCACTGCAGTGAGTCCAGAGAGTGCACTGGCACCACTGGGGATGAACTGCAGTGACTCGAAAGAGTGCACTGGCACCACTGGGGATGCACTGCAGTGAGTCCGGAGAGTGCCCTGGCACCAATGGTGATGCAGTGCAGTGAGTCCAGAGAGTGCAGTGGCACCACTGGGGATGCAGTGCAGTGAGTCCAGAGAGTGCACTGGCACCACTGGGGATGCAATGCAGTGAGTCCAGAGAGTGCACTGGCACCACTGGGGATGCAGTGCAGTGACTCCAGAGAGTGCACTGGCACCACTGGGGATGCAGTGCAGTGAGTCCAGAGAGTGCACTGGCACTACTGGGGGTGCACTGCAGTGAGTCCAGAGAGTGCACTGGCACCACTGGGGATGCACTGCAGTGAGTCGAGAGAGTGCACTGGCACCACTGGGGATGCAGTGCAGTGACTCCAGAGAGTGCAGAGGCACCACTGTTGATGCAGTGCTGTGACTCCAGAGAGTGCACTGGCACCACTGGGGATGCACTGCAGTGAGTCCAGAGAGTGCACGGGCACCACTGGGGATGCACTGCAGTGAGTCCAGAGAGTGCACTGACACCACTGGGGATGCAGTGCAGTGATTCCGGAGAGTGCACTGGCACCACTGGGGATGCAGTGCAGTGAGTCCAGAGAGTGCACTGGCTCCACTGGGGATGCAGTGCAGTGAGTCCAGAGAGTGCACTGGCAGCACTGCGGATGCACTGCAGTGAGTCCAGAGAGTGCACTGGCACCACTGGGGATGCACTGCAGTGACTCGAAGGAGTGCACTGGCACCACTGCGGATGCAGTGCAGTGAGTGCAGAGAGTGCACTGGCACCACTGGGAATGCAATGCAGTGAGTCCAGAGAGTGCACTGGCACCACTGGGGATGCAGTGCATGAGTGCAGAGAGTGCACTGGCACCACTGGGGATGCAGTGCAGTGAGTCCAGAGAGTGGACTGGCACCAGTGGGGATGGAGTGCAGTGAGTCCAGAGAGTGCACTGGCACCAGTGGGGATGGAGTGCAGTGAGTCCAGAGAGTGCACTGGCTCCACTGGGGATGAACTGTAGTGAGTCCAGAGACTGCACAGGCACCACTGGGGATGCAGTGCAGTGAGTCCAGAGAGTGCACTGGCACCACTGGGGATGCAGTGCAGTGAGTGCAGAGAGTGCACTGGCACCACTGGGGATGCAATACAGTGAGTCCAGAGAGTGCACTGGCACCACTGGGGATGCACTGCAGTGAGTCCAGAGAGTGCACGGGCACCACTGGGGATGCAGTGCAGTTGAGTCCAGAGAGTGCACTGGCACCTTGGGGATGCAGTGCAGTGAGTCCAGAGAGTGCACTGGCACCACTGGGGATGCAGTGCGGTGAGTCCAGAGAGTGCACTGGCACCACTGGGGATGCACTGCAGTGACTCCAGAGAATGCACTGGCACCACTGGGGATGCACTGCAGTGAGTCCAGAGAGTGCACTGGCACCACTGGGAATGCAGTGCAGTGACTCAGAGAGTGCACTGGCACCACTGGGGATGCACTGCAATGAGTCCAGATAGTGCACTGGCACCACTGGGGATGCAGTGCAGTGAGTGCAGAGAGTGCACTGGCACCACTGGGGATGCAGTGCAGTGAGTCCAGAGAGTGCACTGGCACCACTGGGGATGCAGCGCAGTGAGTCCACAGAGTGCACTGGCACCACTGGGGATGCAGTGCAGTGAGTCCAGAGAGTGCACTGGCACCACTGCGGATGCACTGCAGTGAGTCCAGAGAGTGCACTGGCACCACTGGGGATGCAGTGCAGTGAGTCCAGAGAGTGCACTGGCACCACTGGGGATGCAGTGCAGTGAGTGCAGAGAGTGCACTGGCACCACTGGGGATGCACTGCAGTGAGTCCAGAGAGTGCACTGGCACCACAGGTGATGCAGTGCAGTGAGTCCAGAGAGTGCACTGGCACCACTGGGAATGCACCCCGGTGAGCCCAGAGATTGCACTGGCACCACTGGGGATGCACTGCAGTGAGTCCAGAGAGTGCACTGGCACCACTGGGGATGCACTGCAGTGAGGGCAGAGAGTGCACTGGGACCACTGGGGATGCAGTGCAGTGAGTCCAGAGAGTGCCCTGGCACCACTGGGGATGCAGTGCAGTGAGTCCAGAGAGTGCACTGGCACCACTGAGGATGCAGTGCAGTGACTCCAGAGAGTGCACTGGCACCACTGGGGATGCAGTGCAGTGAGTCCAGAGAGTACACTGGCACCACTGGGGATGCAATGCAGTGAGTCCAGAGAGTGCACTGGCACCACTGGGGATGCAGTGCAGTGAGTCCAGAGAGTGCACTGGCACCACTGGGGATGCAGTGCAGTGAGCTCAGAGAGTGCACTGGCACCACTGGGGATGCAGTGCAGTGAGTGCAGAGAGTGCACTGGCACCACTGGGGATGCACTGCAGTGAGGGCAGAGAGTGCACTGGCACCACTGGTGATGCAGTGCAGTGAGTCCAGAGAGTGCACTGGCACCACTGGGTATGCAATGCGATGAGTCCACAGAGTGCACTGGCACCACAGGGGATGCAGTGCAGTGAGTCCAGAGTGTGCACTGACACCACTGGGGATGCAGTGCGGTGAGTTCAGAGAGTGCACTGGCACCACTGGGGATGCACTGCAGTGAGTCCAGAGAGTGCACTGGCACCACAGGTGATGCAGCGCAGTGAGTACAGAGAGTGCACTGGCACCACTGGGGATGCACTGCAGTGATTCCAGAGAGTGCACTGGCACCACTGGGGATGCAGTGCAGTGAGTCCAGAGAGTGCACTGGCACCAGTGGGGATGCACTGCAGTGAGTCCAGAGAGTGCACTGGCACCACTGGGGATGCAGTGCAGTGAGTCCAGAGAGTGCACTGGCACCACTGGGGATGCACTGCAGTGACTCGAAAGAGTGCACTGGCACCACTGCGGATGCACTGCAGTGAGTCCGGAGAGTGCCCTGGCACCAATGGTGATGCAGTGCAGTGAGTCCAGAGAGTGCACTGGCACCACTGGGGATGCAATGCAGTGAGTCCAGAGAGTGCTCTGGCACCACTGGGGATGCAATGCAGTGAGTCCAGAGAGTTCACTGGCACCACTGGGGATGCAGTGCACTGAGTCCAGAGAGTGCACTGGCACCACTGGTGATGCAGTGCAGTGAGTCCAGAGAGTGCACTGGCAGCACTGGGGATGCACTGCAGTGAGTGCAGAGAGTGCTCTGGCACCACTGGGGATGCAGTTCAGTGAGTCCAGAGAGTGCACTGGCACCACTGGGGATGCAGTGACTCCAGAGAGTGCACTGGCACCACTGGGGATGCACTGCAGTGAGTCCAGAGAGTGCACTGGCACCACTGGGGATGCACTGCAGTGAGTGCAGAGAGTGCACTGGCACCACTGGGGATGCACTGCAGTGAGGGCAGAGAGTGCACTGGGACCACAGGGGATGCAGTGCAGTGAGTCCAGAGAGTGCCCTGGCACCACTGGGGATGCAGTGCAGTGAGTCCAGAGAGTGCACTGGCACCACTGAGGATGCAGTGCAGTGACTCCAGAGAGTGCACTGGCACCACTGGGGATGCAGTGCAGTGAGACCAGAGAGTGCACTGGCACCACTGGGGATGCAATGCGGTGAGTCCAGAGAGTGCACTGGCACCACTGGGGATGCAGTGCAGTGAGTCCAGAGAGTGCACTGACACCATTGGTTATGCAGTGCGGTGAGTTCAGAGAGTGCACTGGCACCACTGGGGATGCAGTGCAGTGAGTCCAGAGAGTGCACTGGCACCACAGGTGATGCAGTGCAGTGAGTACAGAGAGTGCACTGGCACCACAGGGGATGCACTGCAGTGATTCCAGAGAGTGCACTGGCACCACTGGGGATGCAGTGCAGTGAGTCCAGAGAGTGCACTGGCACCACTGGGGATGCACTGCAGTGAGTCCAGAGAGTGCACTGGCACCACTGGGGATGCAGTGCAGTGAGTCCAGAGAGTGCACTGGCACCTTGGGGATGCACTGCAGTGAGTCCAGAGAGTACACTGGCACCACTGGGGATGCAGTGCAGTGAGTCCAGGGAGTGCACTGGCACCACTGGGGATGCAGTGCAGTGACTCCAGAGAGTGCACTGGCACTTCTGGGGATGCAGTGCAGTGACTCGAGAGAGTGCACTGGCACCACTGGGGATGCAGTGCAGTGGGTCCAGAGAGTGCACTGGTACCACTGGGGATGCACTGCACTGAGTCCAGAGAGTGCACTGGCACCACTGGGGATGCAGTGCAGTGAGTCCAGAGAGTGCACTGGCACCACTGGGGATGCAGTGCAGTGAGTCCAGAGATTGCACTGGCACCACTGGGGATGCAGTACAGTGAGTGCAGAGAGTGCACTGGCACCACTGGGGATGCAGTGCAGTGAGTCCAGAGAGTGCACTGGCACCACTGGGATGCAGTGCAGTGAGTCCAGAGAGTGCACTGGCACCACTGGGGATGCAGTGCAGTGAGTCCAGGGAGTGCACTGGCACCACTGGTGATGCAGTACAGTGAGTCCAGTGAGTGCACTGGCACCACTGGGGATGCACTGCAGTGAGTCCAGAGAGTGCACTGGCACCATTGGGATGCACTGCAGTGAGTCCAGAGAGTGCAATGGCACCACTGGGGATGCACTGCAGTGAGTCCGGAGAGTGCACTGGCACCACTGGGATGCAGTGCACTGAGTCCACAGAGTGCACTGGCACCACAGGGGATACACTGCAGTGAGTCCAGAGAGTGCATTGGCACCACTGGGGATGCAGTGCCGTGAGTGCAGAGAGTGCACTGGCACCGCTGCGGTTGCACCCCGGTGTTTTCAGGGAGTGCAGTGGCACCACTGGGGATGCAGTGCCGTGAGTGCAGAGAGTGCCGGGGTGCATCCCCAGTGGTGCCAGTGCACTCTCTGGACTCACGGGGTTGCATCCCCAGTGGTGCTAGTGCACTCTCTGGACTCACCGGGGTGCATCCCCATTGGTACCAGTGCACTCTCTGGACTCACTGCACTGCATCCCCAGTGGTGCCAGTGCACTCTCTGGACTCACTGCACTGCATCCCCAGTGGTGACAGTGCACTCTCTGGACTTGCCGGGGTGCATCCCCAGTGGTGCCAGTGCACTCTCTGGACTCACCGGGGTGCATCCCCAGTGGTGCCAGTGACCTCTCTTGACTCACTGCACTGCATCCCCAGTGGTCCCAGTGCACTCTGGACTCACCGCACTGCATCCCCAGTGGTGCCAGTGACCTCTCTGGACTCACTGCACTGCATCCCCAGTGGTGCCAGTACACTCTCTGGACTCACTGCACTGCATCCCCAGTGGTGCCAGTGCACTCTCTGGACTCACTGCACTGCATCCCCAGTTGTGCCACTGCACTCTCTGGACTCACTGCACTGCATCCCCAGTGGTGCCAGTGCACTCTCTGGACTCACTGCAGTGCATCCCCAATGGTGCCAGTGCACTCTTTGGACTCACTGCACTGCATCCCCAGTGGTGCTCCTGCACTCTCTGGACTCACTGCACTGCATCCCCAGTGGTGCCGGGGCACTCTCTGGACTCACGGCAGTGCATCCCCAGTGGTGCCAGTGCACTCTCTGGATTCACTGCACTGCATCCCCAGTGGGGCCAGTGCACTCTCTGGACTCACTGCACTGAAACCCCAGTGGTGACAGTGCACTCTATGGACTTGCCGGGGTGCATCCCCAGTGGTGCCAGTGCACTCTCTGGACTCACTGCACTGCATCCCCAGTGGTGCCACTGCACTCTCTGAAAACACGGGGGTGCAACCGCAGCGGTGCCAGTGCACTCTCTGCACTCACGGCACTGCATCCCCAGTGGTGCCAGTGCACTCTCTGGACTCACTGCAGTGTATCCCCTGTGGTGCCAGTGCACTCTGTGGACTCAGTGCACTGCATTCCATTGGTGCCAGTGCACTCTCTGGACTCACTGCACTGCATCGCCAGTGGTGCCAGTGCACTCTCTGGACTCACTGCACTGCATCCCAGTGGTGCCAGTGCACTCTCTGCACTCACTGCAGTGCATCCCCAGTGGTGCCAGTGCACTCTCTGGACTCACTGCAGTGCATCCCCAGTGGTGCCAGTGCACTCTCTGGACTCACTGCACTGCATCCCCAGTGGTGCCAGTGCACTCTCTGGACTCACTGCACTGCATCCACAGTGGTGCCAGTGCACTCTCTTTACTCACTGCACTGCATTCCCAGTGGTGCCAGTGCACTCTCTGGAGTCACTGTACTGCATCCCCAGTGGTGCCAGTGCACTCTCTGGACTCACTGCACTGCATCCCCAGTGGTGCCAGTGCACTCTCTGGACTCACTGCACTGCATACCCAGTGGTGCCAGTGCACTCTCTGGACTCACTGCAGTGCATCCCCAGTGGTGCCAGTGCACTCTCTGCACTCACTGCAGTGCATCCCCAGTGGTGCCAGTGCACTCTCTGGACTCACTGCACTGCATCCCCAGTGGTGCCAGTGCACTCTCTGGACTTGCCGGGGTGCATCCCCAGTGGTGCCAGTGCACTCTCTGGACTCACTGCACTGCATCCCCAGTGGTGCCAGTGCACTCTCTGGACTCACTGCATTCCCAGTGGTGCCAGGGGACTCTCTGGACTCACTGCACTGCATCCCCAGTGGTGCCACTGTACTCTCTTTACTCACTGCACTGCATCCCCAGTGGTGCCAGTGCACTCTCTGGACTCACTGCACTGCATCCCCAGTGGTGCCCGTGCACTCTCTGGACTCACTGCACTGCATCCCCAGTGGTGCCAGTGCACTCTCTGGACTCACTGCACTGCATACCCACTGGTGCCAGTGCACTCTCTGGACTCACTGCAGTGCATCCCCAGTGGTGCCAGTGCACTCTCTGCACTCACTGCAGTGCATCCCCAGTGGTGCCAGTGCACTCTCTGGACTCACTGCACTGCATCCCCAGTGGTGACAGTGCACTCTCTGGACTTGCCGGGGTGCATCCCCAGTGGTGCCAGTGCACTCTCTGGACTCACTGCAGTGCATCCCCAGTGGTGCCAGTGCACTGTATGGACTCACTGCATTCCCAGTGGTGCCAGGGCACTCTCTGGACTCACTGCACTGCATCCCCAGTGGTGCCTGTGAAGTCTCTGGACTCACTGCAGTGCATCCCCAGTGGTGCTAGTGCACTCTTTGGACTCACTGAACTGCATCCCCAGTGGTGCCACTGTACTCTCTGGACTCACTACACTGCATCCCCAGTGGTGCCAGTGCCCTCTGTGGACTCACTGCACTACATCCCCAGTGGTGCCAGTGCACTCTCTGGACTCACTGCACTGCATCCCCAGTGGTGCCATTGCACTCTCTGGACTCACTGCACTGCATCCCCATTGGTGCCAGTGCACTCTCTGGACTCACTGCAGTGCATCCCCCAGGGGTGCTAGTGCACTCTCTGGACTCACTGCACTGCATCCCCTGTGGTGCGAGTGCACTCTCTCGAGTCACTGCTCTGCGTTACCATTGGTGCCAGTGCACTCTCTGGACTCATTGCAGTGCATCCCCAGTGGTGCCAATGCACTCTCTGGACTCACGGCACTGCATCCCCAGTGGTGCCAGTGCACTCTCTGGACTCACTGCACTGCATCCCCAGTGGTGCCTGTGAAGTCTCTGGACTCACTGCAGTGCATCCCCAGTGGTGCCAGTGCAATCTCAGGACTCACAGCAGTGCATCCCCAGTGGTGCCAGTGCACTCTCTGGACTCACTGCACTGCATCCCAAGTGCTGACAGTGCACTCTCTGGACTCACTGCACTGCATCCCCAGTGGTGCCAGTGCACTCTCTGGACTCAGTGCACTGCATCCCCCGTGGTGCCACTGCACTCTCTGGACTCACTGCAGTGCGTCCCCAGTGCTGCCAGTGCACTCTCTGGACTCACTGCACTGCATCCCCAGTGGTGCCAGTGCACTCTCTGGACTCACTGCACTGCATTCCCTTTTGTGCCAGTGCACTCTCTGCACTCACTGTACTGCATCCCCAGTGGTGCCAGTGCACTCTCTGGACTCACTGCAGTGCATCCGCAGTGGTGCCTGTGAAGTCTCTGGTCTCACTGCACTGCATCCCCAGTGGTGCCAGGGCACTCTCTGGACTCACTGCACTGCATCCCCATTGCTGACAGTGCCCTCTCTGGACTCAGTGCACTGCATCCCCAGTGGTGCCAGTTCACTCTCTGGACTAAATGCACTGCATCCCCAGTGGTGCCAGTGGCTCTCTGGACTCATTGCACTGCATCACCAGTGGTGCCAGTGCACTCTCTGGACTCACTGCAGTGCATCCACAGTGGCGCCAGTGTACTCTCTTAACTCACTGCACTGCATCCCCAGTGGTGCCAGTGCACTCTGTGGACTCACTGCACTGCATCCCCAATGGTGCCACTGCACTCTCTGGACTCACTGCACTGCATCCCCAGTGGTGCCAGTGCACTCTCTGGACTCACTGCACTGCATGCCCAGTGGTGCCAGTGCACTCTCTGGACTCACTGAACTGCATCCCCAAGGTGCCAGTGCACTCTCTGGACTCACTGCAGTGCATCCGCAGTGGTGCCAGTGCACTCTCTGGACTCACTGCACTGCATCCCCAGTGGTGACAGTGCACTCTCTGCACTCACTGCACTGCGTCCCCCGTGGTGCCAGTGCACTCTCTGGACTCACTGCACTGCATCCCCAGTGGTGCCACTGCACTCCCTGAAAACACCGGGGTGCAACCGCAGCGGTGCCAGTGCACTCTCTGCACTCACGGCACTGCATCCCCAGTGGTGCCAATGCACTCTCTGGACTCACTGCAGTGTATCCCCTGTGGTGCCAGTGCACTCTGTGGACTCAGTGCACTGCATCCCAGTGGTGCCAGTGCACTCTCCGGACTCACTGCAGTGCATCCCCAGTGGTGCCATTGCACTCTCTGGACTCACTGCAGTGCATCCCAATGGTGCCAGTGCACTCTCTGGACTCACTGCAGTGCATCCCCAGTGGTGCCAGTGCACTCTCTGGACTCACTGCACTGCATCCCCAGTGGTGCCAGTGCACTCTCTGGACTCACTGCACTGCATCCCCAGTGGTGCCAGTGCACTCTCTGGACTCACTGTACTGCATCACCAGTGGTGCCAGTGCACTCTCTGGACTCACTGCACTGCATCACCAGTGGTACCAGTGCACTCTCTGGACTCACTGCACTGCATCCCCAGAGGTGCCAGTGCACTCTCTGGACTCACTGCACTGCATCCCCAGTGGTGCCAGTGCACTCTCTGCACTCACTGCAGTGCAACCCCAGTGGTGCCAGTGCACTCTCTGGACTCAACTGCACTGCATCCCCAGTGGTGCCAGTGCACTCTCTGGACTCACTGCAGTGCATCCCCAGTGGTGCCAGTGCACTGTCTGGACTCACTGCATTCCCAGTGGTGCCAGGGCACTCTCTGGACTCACTGCACTGCATCCCCAGTGGTGCCTGAGAAGTCTCTGGACTCACTGCAGTGCATCCCCAATGGTGCCAGTGCACTCTGGACTCACTGCACTGCATCCCCAGTGGTGCCACTGTACTCTCTGGACTCACTACACTGCATCCCCAGTGGTGCCAGTGCACTCTCTGGACTCACTGCAGTGCATCCCCAGTGGTGCCAGTGCACTCTCTGGACTCACTGCACTGCATCCCCAATGGTGCCAGTGCACTCTCTGGACTCACTGCAGTGCATCCCCTTTTGTGCCAGTGCACTCTCTGGACTCAGTGCACTGCATCCCCAGTGGTGCCAGTTCACTCTCTGGACTCACTGCACTGCATCCCCAGTGGTGCCAGTGGCTCTCTGGACTCATTGCACTGCATCACCAGTGGTGCCAGTGCACTCTCTGGACTCACTGCAGTGCATCCACAGTGGCGCCAGTGTACTCTCTTAACTCACTGCACTGCATCACCAGTGGTGCCAGTGCACTCTCTGGACTCACTGCACTGCATCCCCAATGGTGCCACTGCACTCTCAGGACTCACTGCACTGCATCCCCAGTGGTGCCAGTGCACTCTCTGGACTCACTGCAGTGCATGTCCAGTGGTGCCAGTGTAGTCTCTGGACTCACTGCACTGCATCCCCAGTGGTGCCAGTGCACTCTCTGGACTCACTGAACTGCATCCCCAAGGTGCCAGTGCACTCTCTGGACTCACTGCACTGCATCCCCAGTGGTGCCAGTGCACTCTCTGGACTCACTGCACTGCATCCCCCGTGGTGCCAGTGCACTCTCTGGACTCACTGCACTGCATCCCCAGTGGTGCCACTGCACTCTCTGAAAACACCGGGGTGCAACCGCAGCGGTGCCAGTGCACTCTCTGCACTCACGGCACTGCATCCCCAGTGGTGCCAGTGCACTCTCTGGACTCACTGCAGTGTATCCCCTGTGGTGCCAGTGCACTCTGTGGACTCAGTGCACTGCATCCCAGTGGTGCCAGTGCACTCTCTGGACTCACTGCAGTGCATCCCCAGTGGTGCCAGTGCACTCTCTGGACTCACTGCACTGCATCCCAGTGGTGCCAGTGCACTCTCTGGACTCACTGCAGTGCATCCCCAGTGGTGCCAGTGCACTCTCTGGACTCACTGCACTGCATCCCCAGTGGTGCCAGTGCACTCTCTGGTCTCACTGCACTGCATCCCCAGTGGTGCCAGTGCACTCTCTGGACTCACTGCAGTCCATCCCCCGTGGTGCCAGTGCACTCTCTGGACTCACTGCACTGCATCCCCAGTGGTGCCAGTGCACTCTCTGGACTCACTGCACTGCATCCCCAGTGGTGCCAGTGTACTCTCTGCACTCACTGCAGTGCATCCCCAGTGGTGCCAGTGCACTCTCTGGACTCACTGCACTGCATCCCCTGTGGTGCGAGTGCACTCTCTGGACTTGCCGGGATGCATCCCCAGTGGTGCCAGTGCACTCTCTGGACTCACGGCACTGCATCCCCAGTGGTGCCAGTGAACTCTCTGGACTCACTGCATTCCCAGTGGTGCCAGGGCACTCTCTGGACTCACTGCACTTCATCCCCAGTGGTGCCACTGTACTCTCTTTACTCACTGCACTGCATCCCCAGTGGTGCCAGTGCACTCTCTGGACTCACTGCACTGCATCCCCAGTGGTGCCAGTGCACTCTCTGGACTCACTGCAGTGCATCCCCAGTGGTGCCAGTGCACTCTCTGGACTCACTGCAGTGCATCCCCAGTGGTGCCAGTGCACTCTCTGGACTCACTGCACTGCATCCCCAGTGGTGCCAGTGCACTCTCTGGACTCACAGCACTGCATCCCCAGTGGTGCCAGTGTACTCTCTGCACTCACTGCAGTGCTAACCCAGTGGTGCCAGTGCACTCTCTGAACTCAACTGCACTGCATCCCCAGTGGTGCCACTGCACTCTCTGGACTCACTGCACTGCATCCCCAGTGGTGCCAGTGCACTCTCTGGACTCACTGCAGTGCATCCCCAGTGGTGCCAGTGCACTCTCTGGACTCACTGCATTCCCAGTGGTGCCAGGGCACTCTCTGGACTCACTGCACTGCATCCCCAGTGGTGCCTGTGAAGTCTCTGGACTCACTGCAGTGCATCCCCAATGGTGCCAGTGCACTCTTTGGACTCACTGCACTGCATCCCCAGTGGTGCCACTGTACTCTCTGGACTCACTACACTGCATCCCCAGTGGTGCCAGTGCCCTCTGTGGACTCAGTGCACTACAAAAACAGTGGTGCCAGTGCACTCTCTGGACTCACTGGAGTGCATCCCCAGTGGTGCCAGTGCACTCTCTGGACTCACTGCACTGCATCCCCAGTGGTGCCAGTGCACTCTCTGGACTCACTGCAGTGCATCCCCTTTTGTGCCAGTGCACTCTCTGCACTCACTGCACTGCATCCCCAGTGGTGCCAGTGCACTCTCTGGACTCACTGTACTGCATCCCCAGTGGTGCCTGTGAAGTCTCTGGTCTCACTGCAGTGCATCCCCAGTGGTGCCAGTGCACTCTCTGGACTCACTGCACTGCATCCCCATTGATGACAGTGCCCTCTCTGGACTCAGTGCACTGCATCCCCAGTGGTGCCAGTTCACTCTCTGGACTAAAGGCACTGCATCCCCAGTGGTGCCAGTGGCTCTCTGGACTCATTGCACTGCATCACCAGTGGTGCCAGTGCACTCTCTGGACTCACTGCAGTGCATCCACAGTGGCGCCAGTGTACTCTCTTAACTCACTGCACTGCATCACCAGTGGTGCCAGTGCACTCTCTGGACTCACTGCACTGCATCCCCAATGGTGCCAGTGCACTCTCTGGACTCACTGCAGTGCATCCCCAGTGGTGCCAGTGCACTCTCTGGACTCACTGCAGTGCATTTCCAGTCGTGCCAGTGTAGTCTCTGGACTCACTGCACTGCATCCCCAGTGCTGACAGTGCACTCTCTGGACTCACTGAACTGCATCCCCAAGGTGCCAGTGCACTCTCTGGACTCACTGCACTGCATCCCCAGTGGTGCCAGTGCACTCTCTGGACTCACTGCAGTGCATCCCCAGTGGTGCCAGTGCACTCTCTGGACTCACTGCACTGCATCCCCAGTGGTGCCAGTGCACTCTCTGGACTCACTGCAGTCCATCCCCAGTGGTGCCAGTGCACTCTCTGGACTCACTGCACTGCATCCCCAGTGGTGCCAGTGCACTCTCTGGACTCACTGCACTGCATCCCCAGTGGTGACAGTGCACTCTCTGGACTCACTGCAGTGCATCCCCAATGGTGCCAGTGCACTCTTTGGACTCACTGCACTGCATCCCCAGTGGTGCCACTGTACTCTCTGGACTCACTACACTGCATCCCCAGTGGTGCCAGTGCCCTCTGTGGACTCAGTGCACTACAAAAACAGTGGTGCCAGTGCACTCTCTGGACTCACTGCAGTGCATCCCCAGTGGTGCCAGTGCACTCTCTGGACTCACTGCACTGCACCCCAGTGGTGCCAGTGCACTCTCTGGACTCACTGCAGTGCATCCCCCTTTGTGCCAGTGCGCTCTCTGCACTCACTGCACTGCATCCCCAGTGGTGCCAGTGCACTCTCTGGACTCACTGCACTGCATCCCCAGTGGTGCCTGTGAAGTCTCTGGTCTCACTGCAGTGCATCCCCAGTGGTGCCAGTGCACTCTCTGGACTCACTGCACTGCATCCCCATTGATGACAGTGCCCTCTCTGGACTCAGTGCACTGCATCCCCAGTGGTGCCAGTTCACTCTCTGGACTAAAGGCACTGCATCCCCAGTGGTGCCAGTGGCTCTCTGGACTCATTGCACTGCATCACCAGTGGTGCCAGTGCACTCTCTGGACTCACTGCAGTGCATCCACAGTGGCGCCAGTGTACTCTCTTAACTCACTGCACTGCATCACCAGTGGTGCCAGTGCACTCTCTGGACTCACTGCACTGCATCCCCAATGGTGCCACTGCACTCTCTGGACTCACTGCACTGCATCCCCAGTCGTGCCAGTGCACTCTCTGGACTCACTGCAGTGCATTTCCAGTGGTGCCAGTGTAGTCTCTGGACTCACTGCACTGCATCCCCAGTGCTGACAGTGCACTCTCTGGACTCACTGAACTGCATCCCCAAGGTGCCAGTGCACTCTCTGGACTCACTGCACTGCATCCCCAGTGGTGCCAGTGCACTCTCTGGACTCACTGCAGTGCATCCCCAGTGGTGCCAGTGCACTCTCTGGACTCACTGCAGTGCATCCCCAGTGGTGCCAGTGCACTCTCTGGACTCACTGCAGTGCATCCCCAGTGGTGCCAGTGCACTCTCTGGACTCACTGCAGTCCATCCCCAGTGGTGCCAGTGCACTCTCTGGACTCACTGCAGTGCATCCCCAGTGGTGCCAGTGCAGTCTCTGTGTTAGTGTTGGGGAGAATCGAATGGATGTAATGTCTCTTACGTAATGGGACCTACAGTATAATTAAGCTTTGCCAAATGTACTTACATTATCAATTAATCTATGTATACTGGATACTTAGGGAGTACATTGAACAATCAAAAGAGTCATTGAAGGGGAACCTTGGGAGGGAACAGGTACAACCTGACCTTGGATAAGGGCCTGGAAATGATGAAATGAGTTGAAGTAGAACCAAGAAGCGGAGGGAGCATGCATCGAGTAAGAAAGGTGAAAAGTTTAGCGGAGAGGAAGACTCCTTACTTCATCTGGACGACCACCTGGACGACCACCAGAGTGCGCCACGCATGTGCAAAGGGGAGGGGAGCTAATTAGAATGAAAAGCGAGGCTGCTGTTGCAACCTGTAATGAATATGTATACCTGACGCAATATTGTATGTATAAATAACGGCTGGGAAGTAACGGGACTTGAAGCCAGATTTGGGCACCTGCCCCGGCTTCCAGCGCTGAATAAAGCACCTTCATATAATCACTTGGTGATTATGTGGTTGCTAGGCTAACATCTGGACTCACTGCAGTGCATCCCCAGTGGTGCCAGTGCACTCTCTGGAGTCACTGCAGTGCATCCCCAGTGGTGCCAATGCACTCTCTGGACTCACTGCACTGCATCCCCAGTGGTGCCGGGGCACTCTCTGGACTCACTGCACTGCATCCCCAGTGGTGCCAGTGCCCTCTGTGGACTCACTGCACTGCGTCCCCAGTGGTGCCAGTGCACTCTCTGGACTCACTGCACTTCATCCCCAGTGGTGACAGTGCACTCTCTGGACATGACGGGGTGCATCCCCAGTGGTGCCAGTGCACTCTCTGGACTCACCGGGGTGCAACCCCAGTGGTGCCAGTGCACTCTATGGACTCACTGCAGTGCATCCCCAGTGGTGCCAGTGCACTCTCTGGACTCACTGCACTGCATCTCCAGCGGGGCCAGTGCCCTCTCTGGACTCACTGCACTGCATCCCCAGTGGTGCCAGTGCACTCTCTGGACACACCGCACTGCATCCCCAGTGGTGCCAGTGCACTCTCTGAGCTCACTGCACTGCATCCCCAGTGGTGCCAGTGCACTCTCTGGACTCACTGCACTGCATCCCCAGTGGTGCCAGTGCACTCTCTTTACTCACTGCACTGCATCCCAATTGGTGCCAGTGCACTCTCTGGACTCACTGTACTGCATCCCCAGTGGTGCCAGTGCACTCTCCGGACTCACTGCACTGCATCCCCAGTGGTGCCAGTGCACTCTCTGGACTCACTGCAGTGCATCCCCAGTGGTGCCAGTGCACTCTCCGGACTTGCCGGGGTGCATCGCCAGTGGTGCCAGTGCACTCTCTGGACTCACTGTACTGCATCGCCAGTGGTGCCAGTGCCCTCTCTGGACTCACTGCACTGCATCCCCAGTGGTGCCAGTGCACTCTCTTTACTCACTGCACTGCATCCCCATTGGTGCCAGTGCACTCTCTGGACTCACTGTACTGCATCCCCAGTGGTGCCAGTGCACTCTCTGGACTCACTGCAGTGCATCCCCAGTGGTACCAGTGCACTCTCTGGACTCACTGCACTGCATCCCCATTGGTGCCAGTTCACTCTCTGGACTCACTGAACTGAATCCCCAGTAGTGCCAGTGCACTCTCTGGACTCACTGCACTGCATCCCCAGTGGTGCCTGTGAAGTCTCTGGTCTCACTGCAGTGCATCCCCAGTGGTGCCAGTGCACTCTCTGGACTCACTGCACTGCATCCCCATTGATGACAGTGCCCTCTCTGGACTCAGTGCACTGCATCCCCAGTGGTGCCAGTGCACTCTCTGGACTAAATGCACTGCATCCCCAGTGGTGCCAGTGGCTCTCTGGACTCATTGCACTGCATCACCAGTGGTGCCAGTGCACTCTCTGGACTCACTGCACTGCATCCCCAGTGGTGCCTGTGAAGTCTCTGGTCTCACTGCAGTGCATCCCCAGTGGTGCCAGTGCACTCTCTGGACTCACTGCACTGCATCCCCATTGATGACAGTGCCCTCTCTGGACTCAGTGCACTGCATCCCCAGTGGTGCCAGTGCACTCTCTGGACTAAATGCACTGCATCCCCAGTGGTGCCAGTGGCTCTCTGGACTCACTGCACTGCATCACCAGTGGTGCCAGTGCACTCTCTGGACTCACTGCACTGCATCCCCAATGGTGCCACTGCACTCTCTGGACTCACTGCACTGCATCCCCAGTGGTGCCAGTGCACTCTCTGGACTCACTGCAGTGCATTTCCAGTGGTGCCAGTGTAGTCTCTGGACTCACTGCACTGCATCCCCAGTTGTGCCAGTGCACTCCCTGGACTCACTGAACTGCATCCCCAAGGTGCCAGTGCACTCTCTGGACTCACTGCACTGCATCCCCAGTGGTGCCAGTGCACTCTCTGGACTCACTGCAGTGCATCCCCAGTGGTGCCAGTGCACTCTCTGGACTCACTGCAGTGCATCCCCAGTGGTGCCAGTGCACTCTCTGGACTCACTGCACTGCATCCCCAGTGGTGCCAGTGCACTCTCTGGACTCACTACAGTCCATCCCCAGTGGTGCCAGTGCACTCTCTGGACTCACTGCACTGCATCCCCAGTGGTGCCAGTGCACTCTCTGGACTCACTGCACTGCATCCCCAGTGGTGCCAGTGCACTCTCTGGACTCACTGCACTGCATCCCCAGTGGTGCCAGTGCACTCTCTGGACTCACTGCACTGCATCACCAGCGGTGCCAGTGCACTCTCTGGACTCACTGCAGTGCATCCCCAGTGGTGCCAGTGCACTCTCTGCACTCACTGCAGTGCATCCCCAGTGGTGCCAGTGCACTCTCTGGACTCACTGCACTGCATCCCCTGTGGTGCGAGTGCACTCTCTGGACTTGCCGGGGTGCATCCCCAGTGGTGCCAGTGCACTCTCTGGACTCACTGCAGTGCATCCCCAGTGGTGCCAGTGAACTCTCTGGACTCACTGCATTCCCAGTGGTGCCAGGGCACTCTCTGGACTCACTGCAATGCATTTCCAGTGGTGCCAGTGTAGTCTCTGGACTCACTGCACTGCATCCCCAGTTGTGCCAGTGCACTCTCTGGACTCACTGAACTGCATCCCCAAGGTGCCAGTGCACTCTCTGGACTCACTGCACTGCATCCCCAGTGGTGCCAGTGCACTCTCTGGACTCACTGCAGTGCATCCCCAGTGGTGCCAGTGCACTCTCTGGACTCACTGCAGTGCATCCCCAGTGGTGCCAGTGCACTCTCTGGACTCACTGCACTGCATCCCCAGTGGTGCCAGTGCACTCTCTGGACTCACTGCACTGCATCCCCAGTGGTGCCAGTGCACTCTCTGGACTCACTGCACTGCATCCCCAGTGGTGCCAGTGCACTCTCTGGACTCACTGCACTGCATCCCCAGTGGTGCCAGTGCACTCTCTGGACTCACTGCACTGCATCCCCAGTGGTGCCAGTGCACTCTCTGGACTCACTGCACTGCATACCCAGTGGTGCCAGTGCACTCTCTGGACTCACTGCACTGCATACCCAGTGGTGCCAGTGCACTCTCTGGACTCACTGCAGTGCATCTCCAGTGGTGCCAGTGCACTCTCTGGACTCACTGCACTGCATCCCCTGTGGTGCGAGTGCACTCTCTGGACTTGCCGGGGTGCATCCCTTGTGGTGCCAGTGCACTCTCTGGACTCACTGCAGTGCATCCCCAGTGGTGCCAGTGAACTCTCTGGACTCACTGCATTCCCAGTGGTGCCAGGGCACTCTCTGGACTCACTGCACTGCATCCCCAGTGGTGCCAGTGCACTCTCTGGACTCACTGCAGTGCATCCCCTTTTGTGCCAGTGCACTCTCTGCACTCACTGCACTGCATCCCCAGTGGTGCCAGTGCACTCTCTGGACTCACTGCACTGCATCCCCAGTGGTGCCTGTGAAGTCTCTGGTCTCACTGCAGTGCATCCCCAGTGGTGCCAGTGCACTCTCTGGACTCACTGCACTGCATCCCCATTGATGACAGTGCCCTCTCTGGACTCAGTGCACTGAATCCCCAGTGGTGCCAGTTCACTCTCTGGACTAAATGCACTGCATCCCCAGTGGTGCCAGTGGCTCTCTGGACTCATTGCACTGCATCACCAGTGGTGCCAGTGCACTCTCTGGACTCACTGCAGTGCATCCCCAGTGGTGCCAGTGCACTCTCTTAACTCACTGCACTGCATCACAAGTGGTGCCAGTGCACTCTCTGGACTCACTGCACTGCATCCCCAGTGGTGCCAGTGCACTCTCTGGACTCACTGCAGTCCATCCCCAGTGGTGCCAGTGTACTCTCTGGACTCACTGCACTGCATCCACAGTCGTGCCAGTGCACTCTCTTTACTCACTGCACTGCATCCCCAGTGGTGCCAGTGCACTCTCTGGACTCACTGTACTGCATCCCCAGTGGTGCCAGTGCACTCTCTGGACTCACTGCAGTGCATCCCCAGTGGTGCCAGTGCACTCTCTGGACTCACTGCACTGCATACCCAGTGGTGCCAGTGCACTCTCTGGACTCACTGCAGTGCATCCCCAGTGGTGCCATTGCACTCTCTGCACTCACTGCAGTGCATCCCCAGTGGTGCCAGTGCACTCTCTGGACTCATTGCAGTGCATCCCCAGTGGTGCCAATGCACTCTCTGGACTCACGGGACTGCATCCCCAGTGGTGCCAGTGCACTCTCTGGACTCACTGCACTGCATCCCCAGTGGTGACAGTGCACTCTCTGGACTCACTGCAGTGCATCCCCAGTGGTGCCAGTGCAATCTCAGGACTCACAGCAGTGCAGCTCCAGTTGGTGCCAGTGCACTCTCTGGACTCACTGCACTGCATCCCCAGTGCTGACAGTGCACTCTCTGGACTCACTGCACTGCATCCCCAGTGGTGCCAGTGTACTCTCTGGACTCACTGCACTGCATCCCCAGAAGTGCCAGTGCACTCACTGGACTCACTGCAGTGCATCCCCAGTGGTGCCAGTGCACTCTCTGGACTCACTGCCCTGCATCCCCAGTGGTGCCAGTGCACTCTCTGGACTCACTGCAGTGTATCCCCTGTGGTGCCAGTGCACTCTGTGGACTCAGTGCACTGCATCCCAGTGGTGCCAGTGCACTCTCCGGACACACTGCAGTGCATCCCCAGTGGTGCCAGTGCACTCTCTGGACTCACTGCACTGCATCCCAATGGTGCCAGTGCACTCTCTGGACTCACTGCAGTGCATCCCCAGTGGTGCCAGTGCACTCTCTGGACTCACTGCAGTGCATCCCCAGTGGTGCCAGTGCACTCTCTTTACTCACTGCAGTGCATCCCCAGTGGTGCCAGTGCACTCTCTGGACTCACTGCACTGCATCCCCAGTGGTGCCAGTGCACTCTCTGGACTCACTGCACTGCATCCCCAGTGGTGCCAGTGCACTCTCTGGACTCACTGCACTGCATCCCCAGTGGTGCCAGTGCACTCTCTGCACTCACTGCAGTGCAACCCCAGTGGTGCCAGTGCACTCTCTGAACTCACTGCACTGCATCCCCAGTGGTGCCAGTGCACTCTCTGGACTCAACTGCACTGCATCCCCAGTGGTGCCAGTGCACTCTCTGGACTCACTGCAGTGCATCCCCAGTGGTGCCAGTGCACTCTCTGGACTCACTGCATTCCCAGTGGTGCCAGGGCACTCTCTGGACTCACTGCACTGCGTCCCCAGTGGTGCCTGTGAAGTCTCTGGACTCACTGCAGTGCATCCCCAATGGTGCCAGTGCACTCTTTGGACTCACTGCACTGCATCCCCAGTGGTGCCAGTGCCCTCTGTGGACTCAGTGCACTACAAAACCAGTGGTGCCAGTGCACTCTCTGGACTCACTGCAGTGCATCCCCAGTGATGCCAGTGCACTCCCTGGGCTCACTGCACTGCATCCCCAGTGGTGCCAGTGCACTCTCTGGACTCACTGCAGTGCATCCCCTTTTGTGCCAGTGCACTCTCTGCACTCACTGCACTGCATCCCCAGTGGTGCCAGTGCACTCTCTGGACTCACTGCACTGCATCCCCAGTGGTGCCTGTGAAGTCTCTGGTCTCACTGCACTGCATCCCCAGTGGTGCCAGTGTACTCTCTGGACTCACTGCACTGCATCCCCATTGATGACAGTGCCCTCTCTGGACTCAGTGCACTGCATCCCCAGTGGTGCCAGTTCACTCTCTGGACTAAATGCACTGCATCCCCAGTGGTGCCAGTGGCTCTCTGGACTCATTGCACTGCATCACCAGTGGTGCCAGTGCACTCTCTGGACTCACTGCACTGCATCCCCAATGGTGCCACTGCACTCTCTGGACTCACTGCACTGCATCCCCAGTGGTGCCAGTGCACTCTCTGGACTCACTGCAGTGCATTTCCAGTGGTGCCAGTGTAGTCCCTGGACTCACTGCACTGCATCCCCAGTGGTGCCAGTGCACTCTCTGGACTCACTGAACTGCATCCCCAAGGTGCCAGTGCACTCTCTGGACTCACTGCACTGCATCCCCAGTGGTGCCAGTGCACTCTCTGGACTCACTGCACTGCATCCCCAGTGGTGACAGTGCACTCTCTGGACTCACTGCACTGCATCCCCCGTGGTGCCAGTGCACTCTCTGGACTCACTGCACTGCATCCCCAGTGGTGCCACTGCACTCTCTGAAAACACCGGGGTGCAACCGCAGCGGTGCCAGTGCACTCTCTGCACTCACGGCACTGCATCGCCAGTGGTGCCAGTGCACTCTCTGGACTCACTGCAGTGTATCCCCTGTGGTGCCAGTGCACTCTGTGGACTCAGTGCACTGCATCCCAGTGGTGCCAGTGCACTCTCTGGACTCACTGCAGTGCATCCCCAGTGGTGCCAGTGCACTCTCTGGACTCACTGCACTGCATCCCAGTGGTGCCAGTGCACTCTCTGGACTCACTGCACTGCATCCCCAGTGGTGCCAGTGCACTCTCTGGACTCACTGCAGTGCATCCCCAGTGGTGCCAGTGCACTCTCTGGACTCACTGCACTGCATCCCCAGTGGTGCCAGTGCACTCTCTGGACTCACTGCAGTCCATCCCCAGTGGTGCCAGTGCACTCTCTGGACTCACTGCACTGCATCCCCAGTGGTGCCAGTGCACTCTCTTTACTCACTGCACTGCATCCCCAGTGGTGCCAGTGCACTCTCTGGACTCACTGTACTGCATCCCCAGTGGTGCCAGTGCACTCTCTGGACTCACTGCACTGCATCCCCAGTGGTGCCAGTGCACTCTCTGGACTCACTGCACTGCATACCCAGTGGTGCCAGTGCACTCTCTGGACTCACTGCAGTGCATCCCCAGTGGTGCCAGTGCACTCTCTGCACTCACTGCAGTGCATCCCCAGTGGTGCCAGTGCACTCTCTGGACTCACTGCACTGCATGCCCTGTGGTGCAAGTGCACTCTCTGGACTTGCCGGGGTGCATCCCCAGTGGTGCCAGTGCACTCTCTGGACTCACTGCACTGCATCCCCAGTGGTGCCACTGTACTCTCTTTACTCACTGCACTGCATCCCCAGTGGTGCCAGTGCACTCTCTGGACTCACTGTACTGCATCCCCAGTGGTGCCAGTGCACTCTCTGGACTCACTGCACTGCATACCCAGTGGTGCCAGTGCACTCTCTGGACTCACTGCAGTGCATCCCCAGTGGTGCCAGTGCACTCTCTGCACTCACTGCAGTGCATCCCCAGTGGTGCCAGTGCACTCTCTGGACTCACTGCACTGCATCCCCAGTGGTGCCAGTGCACTCTCTGGACTTGCCGGGGTGCATCCCCAGTGGTGCCAGTGCACTCTCTGGACTCACTGCAGTGCATCCCCAGTGGTGCCAGTGCACTGTCTGGACTCACTGCATTCCCAGTGGTGCCAGGGCACTCTCTGGACTCACTGCACTGCATCCCCAGTGGTGCCTGTGAAGTCTCTGGACTCACTGCACTGCATCCCCAATGGTGCCAGTGCACTCTTTGGACTCACTGCACTGCATCCCCAGTGGTGACAGTGCACTCTCTGGACTCACTACACTGCATCCCCTGTGGTGCCAGTGCCCTCTGTGGACTCACTGTACTACATCCCCAGTGGTGCCAGTGCACTCTCTGGACTCACTGCACTGCATCCCCAGTGGTGCCAGTGCACTCTCTGGACTCACTGCACTGCATCCCCAGTGGTGCCAGTGCACACTCTGGACTCACTGCAGTGCATCCTCAGTGGTGCTAGTGCACTCTCTGGACTCACTGCACTGCAACTCCAGTGGTGCCAGTGCACTCTCTGGAGTCACTGCACTGCATCACCAGTGGTGCCAGTGCACTCTCTGGACTCACTGCACTGCATCCCAGGTGGTGCCAGTGCACTCTCTGGACTCACTGCAGTGCATCGCCAGTGGTGCCAGTGCACTCTCTGGACTCACTGCACTGCATCCCCAGTGGTGCCAGTTCCCTCTCTCGACTCACTGCTCTGCGTTGCCATTGGTGCCAGTGCACTCTCTGGACTCATTGCATTGCATCCCCAGTGGTGCCAATGCACTTTCTGGACTCACGGCACTGCATCCCCAGTGGTGCCAGTGCACTCTCTGGACTCAGTGCACTGCATCCCCAGTGGTGCCAGTGCACTCTCAGGAGTCACTGCGCTGCATCCCCAGTGGTTCCAGTGCACTCTCTGGACTCACTGCACTGCAACTCCAGTGGTGCCAGTGCACTCTCTGGAGTCACTGCACTGCATCCCCAGTGGTGCCAGTGCACTCTCTGGACTCACTGCACTGCATCCCAGGTGGTGCCAGTGCACTCTCTGGACTCACTGCAGTGCATCGCCAGTGGTGCCAGTGCACTCTCTGGACTCACTGCACTGCATCCCCAGTGGTGCCAGTGCCCTCCCTGGACTCACTGCACTGCATCCCCAGTGGTGCCAGTGCAGTCTCTGTGTTAGTGTTGGGGAGAATCGAATGGATGTAATGTCTCTTACGTAATGGGACCTACAGTATAATTAAGCATTGCCAAATGTACTTACATTATCAATTAATCTATGTATACTGGAAACTTAGGGAGTACATTGAACAATCAAAAGAATCATTGAAGGGGAACCCTGGGAGGGAACAGGTACAACCTGACCTTGGATAAGGGCCTGGAAATGATGAAATGAGTTGAAGCAGAACCAAGAAGCGGAGGGAGCATGCGTCGAGTAAGAAAGGTGAAAAGTTTAGCGGAGAGGAAGACTCCTTACTTCATCTGGACGACCACCTGGACGACCACCAGAGTGCGCCACGCATGTGCAAAGGGGAGGGGAGCTAATTAGAATGAAAAGCGAGGCTGATGTTGCAACCTGTAATGAATATGTATACCTGACGCAATATTGTATGTATAAATAACGGCTGGGAAGTAACGGGACTTGAAGCCAGATTTGGGCACCTGCCCCGGCTTCCAGCGCTGAATAAAGCACCTTCATATAATCAATTGGTGGTTATGTGGTTGCTACGCTAACATCTGGACTCACGGCACTGCATCCCCAGTGGTGCTAGTGCACTCTCTGGACCAACGGCACTGCATTCCCAGTGGTGTCAGTGCACTCTCTGGACTCACTGCACTGCATCCCCAGTGGTGCCAGGGCACTCTCTGGACTCACTGCACTGCATCCCCAGTGGTGCCAGTGCACTCTCTGGACTCACTGCACTGCATTCCCAGTGGTGCCAGTGCACTCTCTGGACTCACCGGGGTGCATCCCCAATAGTGCCAGTGCCCTCTCTAGACTCACTGCAGTGCATCCCCAGTGGTGCCAGTGCACTCTCTGGACTCACTGCACTGCATTCCCAGTGGAGCCAGTGCACTCTCTGGACTCACTGCGCTGCATCCCCAGTGGTGCCAGTGCACTCTCTGGACTCACTGCAGTGCATCCCCAGTGGTGCAAGTGCACTCTCTGGAGTCACTGCACTGCATCACCAGTGGTGACGGTGCACTCTCTGGACTCACTGCACTGCATCCCAGGTGGTGCCAGTGCACTCTCTGGACTCACTGCTCTGCATCCCCAGTGGTGCCAGTGCCCTCTCTGGACTCACTGCAGTGCATCGCCAGTGGTGCCAGTGCCCTCTCTGGACTCACTGCACTGCATCCCCAGTGGTGCCAGTGCAGTCTCTGTGTTAGTGTTGGGGAGAATCGAATGGATGTTTTACTAATGTCTCTTAGGTAATGGGACCTACAGTATAATTAAGCATTGCCAAATGTACTTACATTATCAATTAATCTATGTATACTGGATACTTAGGGAGTACATTGAACAATCAAAAGAATCATTGAAGGGGAACCTTGGGAGGGAACAGGTACAACCTGACCTTGGATAAGGGCCTGGAAATGATGAAATGAGTTGAAGCAGAACCAAGAAGCGGAGGGAGCATGCGTCGAGTAAGAAAGGTGAAAAGTTTAGCGGAGAGGAAGACTCCTTACTTCATCTGGACGACCACCTGGACGACCACCAGAGTGCGCCACGCATGTGCAAAGGGGAGGGGAGCTAATTAGAATGAAAAGCGAGGCTGATGTTGCAACCTGTAATGAATATGTATACCTGACGCAATATTGTATGTATAAATAACGGCTGGGAAGTAACGGGACTTGAAGCCAGATTTGGGCACCTGCCCCGGCTTCCAGCGCTGAATAAAGCACCTTCATATAATCACTTGGTGGTTATGTGGTTGCTACGCTAACATTTTGGCGACCCAGGTGGGACAGCGTGGGCACTGCTGAGGCGGCTCGTGTCTCGGTTTCGCTCCAGCCGGCACCGAGGGATTCTCGGGGAGCAGTCGACCACGACCGACCTCCGCTGCTCACGACGTACCACTGGAGTGGTAAGCAAAGGTGCTTTCAACTTTGGGTATTCGATACCGATTTGGTTGCGAAAGCCTGCCGGTCAGACGCGGCGAAAGCCACGCTCGGTTGGGCAGGGAGCTCCCGGGGTAAGCCTAGGCGCCGTCCGTTAGACAGAGCGAAAGCTCTGCAGGTTCGGCATTGGTGGTTTGGTATTGGTAATTGTATTGGTTTGTGCTGAAGGGTCAGCACTTGGTATTATTGGTATGTAGTAAGCACGCTGCTGCTCCGGCAGCTTCTGGGAAAGCGTGCTGCTGCTCCGGCAGCTTTTGGGAGAGCACGCTGCTGCTCCGGCAGCTTTTGGGAAAGCGTGCTGCTGCTCCGGCAGCTTCTGGGAGAGCACGCTGCTGCTCCGGCAGCTTTTGGGAGAGTGTGCTGCTGCTCCGGCAGCTTTTGGGAAAGCGTGCTGCTGCTCCGGCAGCTTCTGGGAGAGCACGCTGCTGCTCCGGCAGCTTCTGGGAAAGTGTGCTGCTGCTCTGGCAGCTTTTGGGTTTGTATCATAAGCTCAAAATGAAAAAGATCAAAGGAATTCTGGGAAAAGATGTACCTATCCCGCGGACATCCCCGCTGGGGTGTTTGCTAGCACACTGGAAAGAGGGAGGTTTTGGTCAAGAAATGCGGAAAGGAAAGCTGATTGATTATTGTAATATTTGGTGGCCACAGGATAAGCTAGAGGACCAAGAAACTTGGCCTGAGAATGGAACATTGCAATATAATACAATTTTACAATTGATGCTATTCTGTAAGCGGGAAGGAAAATATGATGAACTGCCGTATGTGGAATTATTCTTTTATTTGCGCCGAAAGCCTGAATGGCAGCATGCTTGTGGAATAATGGTGCTTGAGGTTTCAACTGAGGAACGTTGTTGTGCATGTACTAAGGAGGGACACTGTATACAGCATCAGGCAATAGAGAATAATAAGTATTATGGGGAAATGAATAATGGAAATATTGATTTGGAAGTTGCGCCGTCGGCTCCGCCGGAAGAGCCAGGACAGGGAGGGAAAAGAGAAAAGGAAGCTAGCAGTAGTGATGGAGAATCCCCGACTTTAGTCTCCCCTGTGTCACATAGGACCCGGCAACAGCGAAGGGCAGGAGAAACTATAAATGAACAGGGAGGGAAAATAATCGCTCCCCTCAGGCAAGGAGTGGGGACAGAAGGACCGGTATATGTTAAGGTGCCTTTTTCAGCTGGGGATTTAATGATATGGAAACAAGCAGCCGGCACCTACAGGGAAAACCCAGATAAAGTAGCTAGGGTAATGAAAATGATAATTAAAACCCAAAATCCCGATTGGGATGATCTCCAGGTGATCCTGGATACTTTGATGGACTCGACAGAAAAAGACGTGGTATTGCGGGCAGCCAGAGAGAGAGCCCGAGAAGATATACGTAATGGATTAGTGCTTGGAAATCTAGATCAAAACTTCCCCACCGAGGATCCCCAATGGGATTATAACACAGGGGATGGAATAAGGAGGCTGAAGAGATATCAAGATTGGGTACAAGTCGGGGTACAGAATGCCATGCCCCGGACTTATCAAAGGACTTCCAGCTGTTTGTGCATGAGAGACAACGATTGGCATTAGGAGTACTGACCCAGCGACTTGGGAGCTGGAAAAGACCTGTGGGGTATTTTTCTAAACAATTGGATGCAGTAAGCGCTGGATGGCCCTCGTGTTTAAGGGCCGTGGCAGCCACAGTCCTTTTAATACAGGAAGCCAGGAAGCTCACATTAGGGAAGCAAATTGAGTGTTCGTGCCACAGATGGTGACTACGGTATTGGAGCAAAAGGGGGGCCATTGGCTATGGCCCAGCCGAATGATGAAATATCAAGCTATACTAACTGAGCAAGATGATGTAATCTTAAGAACTACTAACTTATTGAACCCAGCAGTGTTTCTAGGAACAACTACGGAGGAAGGAGACCTCAGTCATGATTGCGTGGAGATCATCGAACATACCTATGCCAGCAGAACAGACTTAAAGGATCAGCCTCGGGGGAGACCGGATTGGGAACTTTTCACGGATGGAAGCAGCTTTGTGGAAAATGGGACTCGTTATGCAGGATACGCGGCAACTACATCAAAGGTAGTGATTGAGGCAAATTCCCTACCTCCGGGGACTTCAGCCCAACGAGCAGAAATAGTCGCCCTGACACGAGCCCTGGAACTAAGCGAGGGTAAGAACGTGAATATTTGGACAGATTCAAAATATGCATTCGGGGTAGTCCACGTACATGGGGCATTATGGAAAGAAAGGGGAATGCTATCCTCACAAGGGACTAATATAAAATACCAGGAAGAACTATTGAAATTAATAACAGCTGTACAGAAACCCCAACAGGTGGCCATAATGCATTGTAAAGCTCATCAAGGAGGGGTGTCAGAGATTGCAGAAGGTAACAGACTGGCGGATTTGACGGCCCGGAAGGTTGCACGTGAAGTATGGAAAGTAATGGCTCTAATTCCATCGAAGGTAGGCCTCTCTTGTTTTAAATTACCTAAAGACCCAAAGTATTCAGCGGAAGATGAGAGACTTGCAAATTTGATGAAGGCCCAGAAGAATCCTGACGGGTGGTATGTGACTACGACAGGACAACTCATAGTACCTCCTATAATAATGCGAGAACTCTTACAAATAAAACATAATGAATGTCACTGGGGTGCAGAAGCAATGGTGACCTATTTGAAACGAGGTGTCATCTCGGTACACATGTTAACAATGGCAAAGTCAGTAATGTCAAAATGTGAGCTTTGCTTAAAGAATAATCCGGTAGCAAGGAAACATGCTGAGATGGGAAGAACTAGAGCTGGAATAGAGCCTGGAGATTACTGGCAAATAGACTTCGTGGAACTGCCTAAAGCAAGAGGTTATAAATACCGATTGGTAGGGGTTGATACTTTTTCAGGATGGCCAGAGGCCCTTCCCTGTCACACCAACTAAGCAAAGGAAACGGTAAAATGGTTACTACGGGAAATAATCCCTAGATTTGGTGTACCGTTGGGTATTTCTTCAGACAGGGGACCACATTTCATTGCCAACGTGGTCAAGGAGGTTAGTAGGTTACTGGGAATCACCCAGAACACCCTATCCCACTTACTCCACCCCCATCCTATAGTACTAGCGTTAACAAGCAGGCATAGAGGAATCAATAAGATAGTAGACTAACGAAGATGCGTTAAGATTATACTTACTAATCTCTATATCAAGTTATACTCACTAACCTCTACTAACCTGATTCAACCTAACAGTAATGAAAATACTTGCTCTTGGTATGAGTGAAGTATTTTCAAAGGGGGGAAATGTTAGTGTTGGGGAGAATCGAATGGATGTTTTACTAATGTCTCTTAGGTAATGGGACCTACAGTATAATTAAGCATTGCCAAATGTACTTACATTATCAATTAATCTATGTATACTGGAAACTTAGGGAGTACATTGAACAATCAAAAGAATCATTGAAGGGGAACCCTGGGAGGGAACAGGTACAACCTGACCTTGGATAAGGGCCTGGAAATGATGAAATGAGTTGAAGCAGAACCAAGAAGCGGAGGGAGCATGCGTCGAGTAAGAAAGGTGAAAAGTTTAGCGGAGAGGAAGACTCCTTACTTCATCTGGACGACCACCTGGACGACCACCAGAGTGCGCCACGCATGTGCAAAGGGGAGGGGAGCTAATTAGAATGAAAAGCGAGGCTGATGTTGCAACCTGTAATGAATATGTATACCTGACGCAATATTGTATGTATAAATAACGGCTGGGAAGTAACGGGACTTGAAGCCAGATTTGGGCACCTGCCCCGGCTTCCAGCGCTGAATAAAGCACCTTCATATAATCAATTGGTGGTTATGTGGTTGCTACGCTAACATCTGGACTCACGGCACTGCATCCCCAGTGGTGCTAGTGCACTCTCTGGACCAACGGCACTGCATTACCAGTGGTGTCAGTGCACTCTCTGGACTCACTGCACTGCATGCCCAGTGCTGCCAGTGCACTCTCTGGACTCACTGCACTGCATTCCCAGTGGTGCCAGTGCACTCTCTGGACTCACCGGGGTGCATCCCCAATAGTGCCAGTGCCCTCTCTAGACTCACTGCAGTGCATCCCCAGTGGTGCCAGTGCACTCTCTGGACTCACTGCACTGCATTCCCAGTGGTGCCAGTGCACTCTCTGGACTCACTGCGCTGCATCCCCAGTGGTGCCAGTGCACTCTCTGGACTCACTGCAGTGCATCCCCAGTGGTGCAAGTGCACTCTCTGGACTCACTGCACTGCATCCCCAGTGGTGCCACTGCACGCTCTGGACTCACTGCACTGCATCCCCAGTGGTGCCAGTGCACTCTCTGGACTCACTGCACTGCATCCCCAGTGGTGTCAGTGCACTCTCTGGACTCACTGCACTGCATCCCCAGTGGTGCCAGTGCACTCTCTGGACTCACTGCACTGCATTGCCATTGGTGCCAGTGCACTCTCTGGACTCACTGCACTGCATTGCCATTGGTGCCAGTGCACTCTCTGGACTCACGGCACTGCATCCCCAGTGGTGCCAGTGCACTCTCTGGACTCACTGCACTGCATCCCTAGTGGTGCCAGTGCACTCTGTGGACTCACTGCACTGCATCCCCAGTGGTGCCAGTGCACTCTCTGCACTCACTGCACTGCATCCCCAGTGGTGCCAGTGCACTCTCTGGACTCACTGCACTGCATCCCCAGTGGTGCCAGAGCACTCTCTGGACTCACTGCACTGCATCCCCAGTGGTGCCAGTGCACACTCTGGACTCACGGCACTGCATCCCGAGGGGTCCTAGTGCACTCTCTGGACCAACGGCACTGCATCCCCAGTGGTGCCAGTGCACTCTCTGGACTCACTGCACTGCATCCCCAGTGGTGCCAGTGCACTCTCTGGACTCACCGCACTGCATCCCCAGTGGCGCCAGTGCACTCTCTGAGCTCACTGCACTGCATCCCCAGTGGTGACAGTGCACTCTCTGGACTCACTGCAGTGCATCCCCAGTGGTGCCAGTGCACTCTTTGGACTCACCGGGGTGCATTCCCAATAGTGCAAGTGCCCTCTCTGGACTCACTGCACTGCATCCCCAGTGGTGCCAGTGCACTCTCTGGACTCACTGCAGTGCATCCCCAGTGGTGCCAGTGCACTCTCTGGACTCACAGCACTGCATCCCCAGTGGTGCCAGTGCACTCTCTGGACTCACTGCACTGCATCCCCAGTGGTGCCTGTGCACTCCCTTGAGTCACTGCACTGCATCCCCAAGGGTGCCAGTGCACTCTTTGGACTCAGTGCACTGCATCCCCAGTGGTGCCACTGCACTCTCTGGACTCACTGCACTGCATCCCCAGTGGTGGCGGGGCACTCTCTGGACTCACTGCACTGCATCCCCAGTGGTGCCAGTGCCCTCTGTGGACTCACTGCACTACATCCCCAATCGTACCAGTGCAATCTCTGGTCTCACTGCAGTGCATCCCCAGTGGTGCCAGTGCACTCTCTGGACTCACTGCACTGCATCCCCAGTGGTGCCAGTGCACTCTCTGGAAGCACGGCACTGCATCCCCGGTGGTGCCAGTGCGCTCTCTGGACTCACGGCACTGCATCCCCAGTGGTGCCAGTGGACCTTCTGGACTCACTGCACTGCATCCCCAGTGGTGCCAGTGCACTCTCTGGACTCACTCCACTGCATCCCAAGTGGTGTCAGTGCACTCTCTGGACTCACTGCACTGCATCACCAGTGGTGCCAGGGCACTCTCTGGACTCACTGCACTGCATCCCCAGTGGTGCCAGTGACCTCTCTGGACTCAGTGCAGTGCATTCCCAGTGGTGCCAGTGCACTCTCTGCACTCACCGGGGTGCATCCCCAATAGTGCCAGTGCCCTCTCTGGACTCACTGCAGTGCATCCCCAGTGGTGCCAGTGCGCTCTCTGGACTCACCGCACTGCATCCCCAGTGGTGCCAGTGCACTCTCTGGACTCACTGGGGTGCATCCCCACTGGTGCCAGTGCACTCTCTGGACTCACTGCACTGCATTGCCATTGGTGCCAGTGCACTCTCTGGACTCATTGCAGTGCATCCCCAGTGGTGCCAGTGCACTCTCTGAGCTCACTGCACTGCATCCCCAGTGGTGCCAGTGCACTCTCTGGACTCACTGCAGTGCATCCCCAGTGGTGCCAGTGCACTCTCTGGAAGAACGGCACTGCATCCCCAGTGGTGCCAGTGCACTCTCTGGACTCACGGCACTGCATCCCCGGTGGTGCCAGTGTACTCTCTGGACTTACTGCAGTGCATCCCCAGTGGTGCCAGTGCACGCTCTGGACTCACCGGAGTGCATCCCCAGTGGTGCCAGTGCACGCTCTGGACTCACCGGGGTGCATCCCCAGTGGTGCCAGTGCACTCTCTGGACTTACTGCAGTGCATCCCCAGTGGTGCCAGTGCATGCTCTGGACTCACCGGGGTGCATCCCCAGTGGTGCCAGTGCACTCTCTGGACTCACTGCAGTGCATCCCCACTGGTGCCAGTGCACTCTCTGGACTCACTGCACTGCATCCCCAGTGGTGCCAGTGCACTCTCTGGACTCACAGCACTGCATCCCCACTGGTGCCAGTGCACTCTCTGGACTCACTGCACTGCATCCCCAGTGGTGCCAGTGCACTCTCTGGACTCACTGCACTGCATCCCCAGTGGTGCCTGTGCACTCTCTGGACTCACTGCACTGCATCCCCAGTGGTGCCACTGCACTCTCTGGACTCACTGCACTGCATCCCCAGTGGTGCCAGTGCACTCTCTGGACTCACTGCACTGCATTGCCATTGGTGCCAGTGCACTCTCTGGACTCATTGCAGTGCATCCCCAGTGGTGCCAGTGCACTCTCTGGACTCACTGAACTGCATCCCTAGTGGTGCCAGTGCACTCTCTGGACTCACTGCACTGCATCCCCAGTGGTGCCAGTGCACTCTCTGGACTCACTGCACTGCATCCCCAGTGGTGACAGTGCACTCTCTGGACTCACTGCACTGCATCCCCAGTGGTGCCAGGGCACTCTCTGGACTCACTGCACTACATCCCCAGTGGTGCCAGTGCACTCTCTGGACTCTGTGCACTTCATTCCCAGTGGTGCCAGTGCACTCTCTGGACTCACCGGGGTGCATCCCCAATAGTGCCAGTGCCCTCTCTGGACTCACTGCAGTGCATCGCCAGTGGTGCCAGTGCCCTCTCTGGACTCACTGCACTGCATCCCCATTGGTGCCAGTGCAGTCTCTGTGTTAGTGTTGGGGAGAATCGAATGGATGTTTTACTAATGTCTCTTAGGTAATGGGACCTACAGTATAATTAAGCATTGCCAAATGTACTTACATTATCAATTAATCTATGTATACTGGATACTTAGGGAGTACATTGAACAATCAAAAGAATCATTGAAGGGGAACCTTGGGAGGGAACAGGTACAACCTGACCTTGGATAAGGGCCTGGAAATGATGAAATGAGTTGAAGCAGAACCAAGAAGCGGAGGGAGCATGCGTCGAGTAAGAAAGGTGAAAAGTTTAGCGGAGAGGAAGACTCCTTACTTCATCTGGACGACCACCTGGACGACCACCAGAGTGCGCCACGCATGTGCAAAGGGGAGGGGAGCTAATTAGAATGAAAAGCGAGGCTGATGTTGCAACCTGTAATGAATATGTATACCTGACGCAATATTGTATGTATAAATAACGGCTGGGAAGTAACGGGACTTGAAGCCAGATTTGGGCACCTGCCCCGGCTTCCAGCGCTGAATAAAGCACCTTCATATAATCACTTGGTGGTTATGTGGTTGCTACGCTAACATTTTGGCGACCCAGGTGGGACAGCGTGGGCACTGCTGAGGCGGCTCGTGTCTCGGTTTCGCTCCAGCCGGCACCGAGGGATTCTCGGGGAGCAGTCGACCACGACCGACCTCCGCTGCTCACGACGTACCACTGGAGTGGTAAGCAAAGGTGCTTTCAACTTTGGGTATTCGGTACCGATTTGGTTGCGAAAGCCTGCCGGTCAGACGCGGCGAAAGCCACGCTCGGTTGGGCAGGGAGCTCCCGGGGTAAGCCTAGGCGCCGTCCGTTAGACAGAGCGAAAGCTCTGCAGGTTCGGCATTGGTGGTTTGGTATTGGTAATTGTATTGGTTTGTGCTGAAGGGTCAGCACTTGGTATTATTGGTATGTAGTAAGCACGCTGCTGCTCCGGCAGCTTCTGGGAAAGCGTGCTGCTGCTCCGGCAGCTTTTGGGAGAGCACGCTGCTGCTCCGGCAGCTTTTGGGAAAGCGTGCTGCTGCTCCGGCAGCTTCTGGGAGAGCACGCTGCTGCTCCGGCAGCTTTTGGGAGAGTGTGCTGCTGCTCCGGCAGCTTTTGGGAAAGCGTGCTGCTGCTCCGGCAGCTTTTGGGAGAGCACGCTGCTGCTCCGGCAGCTTCTGGGAAAGTGTGCTGCTGCTCTGGCAGCTTTTGGGTTTGTATCATAAGCTCAAAATGAAAAAGATCAAAGGAATTCTGGGAAAAGATGTACCTATCCCGCGGACATCCCCGCTGGGGTGTTTGCTAGCACACTGGAAAGAGGGAGGTTTTGGTCAAGAAATGCGGAAAGGAAAGCTGATTGATTATTGTAATATTTGGTGGCCACAGGATAAGCTAGAGGACCAAGAAACTTGGCCTGAGAATGGAACATTGCAATATAATACAATTTTACAATTGATGCTATTCTGTAAGCGGGAAGGAAAATATGATGAACTGCCGTATGTGGAATTATTCTTTTATTTGCACCGAAAGCCTGAATGGCAGCATGCTTGTGGAATAATGGTGCTTGAGGTTTCAACTGAGGAACGTTGTTGTGCATGTACTAAGGAGGGACACTGTATACAGCATCAGGCAATAGAGAATAATAAGTATTATGGGGAAATGAATAATGGAAATATTGATTTGGAAGTTGCGCCGTCGGCTCCGCCGGAAGAGCCAGGACAGGGAGGGAAAAGAGAAAAGGAAGCTAGCAGTAGTGATGGAGAATCCCCGACTTTAGTCTCCCCTGTGTCACATAGGACCCGGCAACAGCGAAGGGCAGGAGAAACTATAAATGAACAGGGAGGGAAAATAATCGCTCCCCTCAGGCAAGGAGTGGGGACAGAAGGACCGGTATATGTTAAGGTGCCTTTTTCAGCTGGGGATTTAATGATATGGAAACAAGCAGCCGGCACCTACAGGGAAAACCCAGATAAAGTAGCTAGGGTAATGAAAATGATAATTAAAACCCAAAATCCCGATTGGGATGATCTCCAGGTGATCCTGGATACTTTGATGGACTCGACAGAAAAAGACGTGGTATTGCGGGCAGCCAGAGAGAGAGCCCGAGAAGATATACGTAATGGATTAGTGCTTGGAAATCTAGATCAAAACTTCCCCACCGAGGATCCCCAATGGGATTATAACACAGGGGATGGAATAAGGAGGCTGAAGAGATATCAAGATTGGGTACAAGTCGGGGTACAGAATGCCATGCCCCGGACTTATCAAAGGACTTCCAGCTGTTTGTGCATGAGAGACAACGATTGGCATTAGGAGTACTGACCCAGCGACTTGGGAGCTGGAAAAGACCTGTGGGGTATTTTTCTAAACAATTGGATGCAGTAAGCGCTGGATGGCCCTCGTGTTTAAGGGCCGTGGCAGCCACAGTCCTTTTAATACAGGAAGCCAGGAAGCTCACATTAGGGAAGCAAATTGAGTGTTCGTGCCACATATGGTGACTACGGTATTGGAGCAAAAGGGGGGCCATTGGCTATGGCCCAGCCGAATGATGAAATATCAAGCTATACTAACTGAGCAAGATGATGTAATCTTAAGAACTACTAACTTATTGAACCCAGCAGTGTTTCTAGGAACAACTACGGAGGAAGGAGACCTCAGTCATGATTGCGTGGAGATCATCGAACATACCTATGCCAGCAGAACAGACTTAAAGGATCAGCCTCGGGGGAGACCGGATTGGGAACTTTTCACGGATGGAAGCAGCTTTGTGGAAAATGGGACTCGTTATGCAGGATACGCGGCAACTACATCAAAGGTAGTGATTGAGGCAAATTCCCTACCTCCGGGGACTTCAGCCCAACGAGCAGAAATAGTCGCCCTGACACGAGCCCTGGAACTAAGCGAGGGTAAGAACGTGAATATTTGGACAGATTCAAAATATGCATTCGGGGTAGTCCACGTACATGGGGCATTATGGAAAGAAAGGGGAATGCTATCCTCACAAGGGACTAATATAAAATACCAGGAAGAACTATTGAAATTAATAACAGCTGTACAGAAACCCCAACAGGTGGCCATAATGCATTGTAAAGCTCATCAAGGAGGGGTGTCAGAGATTGCAGAAGGTAACAGACTGGCGGATTTGACGGCCCGGAAGGTTGCACGTGAAGTATGGAAAGTAATGGCTCTAATTCCATCGAAGGTAGGCCTCTCTTGTTTTAAATTACCTAAAGACCCAAAGTATTCAGCGGAAGATGAGAGACTTGCAAATTTGATGAAGGCCCAGAAGAATCCTGACGGGTGGTATGTGACTACGACAGGACAACTCATAGTACCTCCTATAATAATGCGAGAACTCTTACAAATAAAACATAATGAATGTCACTGGGGTGCAGAAGCAATGGTGACCTATTTGAAACGAGGTGTCATCTCGGTACACATGTTAACAATGGCAAAGTCAGTAATGTCAAAATGTGAGCTTTGCTTAAAGAATAATCCGGTAGCAAGGAAACATGCTGAGATGGGAAGAACTAGAGCTGGAATAGAGCCTGGAGATTACTGGCAAATAGACTTCGTGGAACTGCCTAAAGCAAGAGGTTATAAATACCGATTGGTAGGGGTTGATACTTTTTCAGGATGGCCAGAGGCCCTTCCCTGTCACACCAACTAAGCAAAGGAAACGGTAAAATGGTTACTACGGGAAATAATCCCTAGATTTGGTGTACCGTTGGGTATTTCTTCAGACAGGGGACCACATTTCATTGCCAACGTGGTCAAGGAGGTTAGTAGGTTACTGGGAATCACCCAGAACACCCTATCCCACTTACTCCACCCCCATCCTATAGTACTAGCGTTAACAAGCAGGCATAGAGGAATCAATAAGATAGTAGACTAACGAAGATGCGTTAAGATTATACTTACTAATCTCTATATCAAGTTATACTCACTAACCTCTACTAACCTGATTCAACCTAACAGTAATGAAAATACTTGCTCTTGGTATGAGTGAAGTATTTTCAAAGGGGGGAAATGTTAGTGTTGGGGAGAATCGAATGGATGTTTTACTAATGTCTCTTAGGTAATGGGACCTACAGTATAATTAAGCATTGCCAAATGTACTTACATTATCAATTAATCTATGTATACTGGAAACTTAGGGAGTACATTGAACAATCAAAAGAATCATTGAAGGGGAACCCTGGGAGGGAACAGGTACAACCTGACCTTGGATAAGGGCCTGGAAATGATGAAATGAGTTGAAGCAGAACCAAGAAGCGGAGGGAGCATGCGTCGAGTAAGAAAGGTGAAAAGTTTAGCGGAGAGGAAGACTCCTTACTTCATCTGGACGACCACCTGGACGACCACCAGAGTGCGCCACGCATGTGCAAAGGGGAGGGGAGCTAATTAGAATGAAAAGCGAGGCTGATGTTGCAACCTGTAATGAATATGTATACCTGACGCAATATTGTATGTATAAATAACGGCTGGGAAGTAACGGGACTTGAAGCCAGATTTGGGCACCTGCCCCGGCTTCCAGCGCTGAATAAAGCACCTTCATATAATCAATTGGTGGTTATGTGGTTGCTACGCTAACATCTGGACTCACGGCACTGCATCCCCAGTGGTGCTAGTGCACTCTCTGGACCAACGGCACTGCATTCCCAGTGGTGTCAGTGCACTCTCTGGACTCACTGCACTGCATCCCCAGTGGTGCCAGGGCACTCTCTGGACTCACTGCACTGCATTCCCAGTGGTGCCAGTGCACTCTCTGGACTCACCGGGGTGCATCCCCAATAGTGCCAGTGCCCTCTCTAGACTCACTGCAGTGCATCCCCAGTGGTGCCAGTGCACTCTCTGGACTCACTGCACTGCATCCCCAGTGGTGCCAGTGCACTCTCTGGACTCACTGCGCTGCATCCCCAGTGGTGCCAGTGCACTCTCTGGACTCACTGCACTGCATCCCCAGTGGTGACAGTGCACTCTCTGGACTCACTGCACTGCATCCCCAGTGGTGCCACTGCACTCTCTGGACTCACTGCACTGCATCCCCAGTGGTGCCAGTGCAGTCTCTGGACTCACTGCACTGCATCCCCAGTGGTGCCAGTGCACTCTCTGGACTCACTGCACTGCATCCCCAGTGGTGCCAGTGCACTCTCTGGACTCACTGCACTGCATCCCCAGTGGTGCCAGTGCACTCTCTGCACTTACTGCAGTGCATCCCCAGTGGTGCCAGTGCAGTCTCTGTGTTAGTGTTGGGGAGAATCGAATGGATGTTTTACTAATGTCTCTTAGGTAATGGGACCTACAGTATAAATAAGCATTTCCAAATGTACTTACATTATCAATTAATCTATGTATACTGGATACTTAGGGACTACATTGAACAATCAAAAGAATCATTGAAGGGGAACCTTGGGAGGGAACAGGTACAACCTGACCTTGGATAAGGGCCTGGAAATGATGAAATGAGTTGAAGCAGAACCAAGAAGCGGAGGGAGCATGCGTCGAGTAAGAAAGGTGAAAAGTTTAGCGGAGAGGAAGACTCCTTACTTCATCTGGACGACCACCAGAGTGCGCCACGCATGTGCAAAGGGGAGGGGAGCTAATTAGAATGAAAAGCGAGGCTGATGTTGCAACCTGTAATGAATATGTATACCTGACGCAATATTGTATGTATAAATAACGGCTGGGAAGTAACGGGACTTGAAGCCAGATTTGGGCACCTGCCCCGGCTTCCAGCGCTGAATAAAGCACCTTCATATAATCACTTGGTGGTTATGTGGTTGCTACGCTAACATTTTGGCGACCCAGGTGGGACAGCGTGGGCACTGCTGAGGCGGCTCGTGTCTCGGTTTCGCTCCAGCCGGCACCGAGGAATTCTCGGGGAGCAGTCGACCACGACCGACCTCCGCTGCTTACGACGTACCACTGGAGTGGTAAGCAAAGGTGCTTTCAACTTTGGGTATTCGGTACCGATTTGGTTGCGAAAGCCTGCCGGTCAGACGCGGCGAAAGCCACGCTCGGTTGGGCAGGGAGCTCCCGGGGTAAGCCTAGGCGCCGTCCGTTAGACAGAGCGAAAGCTCTGCAGGTTCGGCATTGGTGGTTTGGTATTGGTAATTGTATTGGTTTGTGCTGAAGGGTCAGCACTTGGTATTATTGGTATGTAGTAAGCACGCTGCTGCTCCGGCAGCTTCTGGGAAAGCGTGCTGCTGCTCCGGCAGCTTCTGGGAGAGCACGCTGCTGCTCCGGCAGCTTTTGGGAGAGTGTGCTGCTGCTCCGGCAGCTTTTGGGAAAGCGTGCTGCTGCTCCGGCAGCTTTTGGGAGAGCACGCTGCTGCTCCGGCAGCTTTTGGGAAAGCGTGCTGCTGCTCCGGCAGCTTCTGGGAGAGCACGCTGCTGCTCCGGCAGCTTTTGGGAGAGTGTGCTGCTGCTCCGGCAGCTTTTGGGAAAGCGTGCTGCTGCTCCGGCAGCTTTTGGGAGAGCATGCTGCTGCTCCGGCAGCTTTTGGGAAAGCGTGCTGCTGCTCCGGCAGCTTCTGGGAGAGCACGCTGCTGCTCCGGCAGCTTTTGGGAGAGTGTACTGCTGCTCCGGCAGCTTCTGGGAAAGTGTGCTGCTGCTCTGGCAGCTTTTGGGTTTGTATCATAAGCTCAAAATGAAAAAGATCAAAGGAATTCTGGGAAAAGATGTACCTATCCCGCGGACATCCCCGCTGGGGTGTTTGCTAGCACACTGGAAAGAGGGAGGTTTTGGTCAAGAAATGCGGAAAGGAAAGCTGATTGATTATTGTAATATTTGGTGGCCACAGTATAAACTAGAGGACCAAGAAACTTGGCCTGAGAATGGAACATTGCAATATAATACAATTTTACAATTGATGCTATTCTGTAAGCGGGAAGGAAAATATGATGAACTGCCGTATGTGGAATTATTCTTTTATTTGCGCCGAAAGCCTGAATGGCAGCATGCTTGTGGAATAATGGTGCTTGAGGTTTCAACTGAGGAACGTTGTTGTGCATGTACTAAGGAGGGACACTGTATACAGCATCAGGCAATAGAGAATAATAAGTATTATGGGGAAATGAATAATGGAAATATTGATTTGGAAGTTGCGCCGTCGGCTCCGCCGGAAGAGCCAGGACAGGGAGGGAAAAGAGAAAAGGAAGCTAGCAGTAGTGATGGAGAATCCCCGACTTTAGTCTCCCCTGTGTCACATAGGACCCGGCAACAGCGAAGGGCAGGAGAAACTATAAATGAACAGGGAGGGAAAATAATCGCTCCCCTCAGGCAAGGAGTGGGGACAGAAGGACCGGTATATGTTAAGGTGCCTTTTTCAGCTGGGGATTTAATGATATGGAAACAAGCAGCCGGCACCTACAGGGAAAACCCAGATAAAGTAGCTAGGGTAATGAAAATGATAATTAAAACCCAAAATCCCGATTGGGATGATCTCCAGGTGATCCTGGATACTTTGATGGACTCGACAGAAAAAGACGTGGTATTGCGGGCAGCCAGAGAGAGAGCCCGAGAAGATATACGTAATGGATTAGTGCTTGGAAATCTAGATCAAAACTTCCCCACCGAGGATCCCCAATGGGATTATAACACAGGGGATGGAATAAGGAGGCTGAAGAGATATCAAGATTGGGTACAAGTCGGGGTACAGAATGCCATGCCCCGGACTTATCAAAGGACTTCCAGCTGTTTGTGCATGAGAGACAACGATTGGCATTAGGAGTACTGACCCAGCGACTTGGGAGCTGGAAAAGACCTGTGGGGTATTTTTCTAAACAATTGGATGCAGTAAGCGCTGGATGGCCCTCGTGTTTAAGGGCCGTGGCAGCCACAGTCCTTTTAATACAGGAAGCCAGGAAGCTCACATTAGGGAAGCAAATTGAGTGTTCGTGCCACAGATGGTGACTACGGTATTGGAGCAAAAGGGGGGCCATTGGCTATGGCCCAGCCGAATGATGAAATATCAAGCTATACTAACTGAGCAAGATGATGTAATCTTAAGAACTACTAACTTATTGAACCCAGCAGTGTTTCTAGGAACAACTACGGAGGAAGGAGACCTCAGTCATGATTGCGTGGAGATCATCGAACATACCTATGCCAGCAGAACAGACTTAAAGGATCAGCCTCGGGGGAGACCGGATTGGGAACTTTTCACGGATGGAAGCAGCTTTGTGGAAAATGGGACTCGTTATGCAGGATACGCGGCAACTACATCAAAGGTAGTGATTGAGGCAAATTCCCTACCTCCGGGGACTTCAGCCCAACGAGCAGAAATAGTCGCCCTGACACGAGCCCTGGAACTAAGCGAGGGTAAGAACGTGAATATTTGGACAGATTCAAAATATGCATTCGGGGTAGTCCACGTACATGGGGCATTATGGAAAGAAAGGGGAATGCTATCCTCACAAGGGACTAATATAAAATACCAGGAAGAACTATTGAAATTAATAACAGCTGTACAGAAACCCCAACAGGTGGCCATAATGCATTGTAAAGCTCATCAAGGAGGGGTGTCAGAGATTGCAGAAGGTAACAGACTGGCGGATTTGACGGCCCGGAAGGTTGCACGTGAAGTATGGAAAGTAATGGCTCTAATTCCATCAAAGGTAGGCCTCTCTTGTTTTAAATTACCTAAAGACCCAAAGTATTCAGCGGAAGATGAGAGACTTGCAAATTTGATGAAGGCCCAGAAGAATCCTGACGGGTGGTATGTGACTACGACAGGACAACTCATAGTACCTCCTATAATAATGCGAGAACTCTTACAAATAAAACATAATGAATGTCACTGGGATGCAGAAGCAATGGTGACCTATTTGAAACGAGGTGTCATCTCGGTACACATGTTAACAATGGCAAAGTCAGTAATGTCAAAATGTGAGCTTTGCTTAAAGAATAATCCGGTAGCAAGGAAACATGCTGAGATGGGAAGAACTAGAGCTGGAATAGAGCCTGGAGATTACTGGCAAATAGACTTCGTGGAACTGCCTAAAGCAAGAGGTTATAAATACCGATTGGTAGGGGTTGATACTTTTTCAGGATGGCCAGAGGCCCTTCCCTGTCACACCAACTAAGCAAAGGAAACGGTAAAATGGTTACTACGGGAAATAATCCCTAGATTTGGTGTACCGTTGGGTATTTCTTCAGACAGGGGACCACATTTCATTGCCAACGTGGTCAAGGAGGTTAGTAGGTTACTGGGAATCACCCAGAACACCCTATCCCACTTACTCCACCCCCATCCTATAGTACTAGCGTTAACAAGCAGGCATAGAGGAATCAATAAGATAGTAGACTAACGAAGATGCGTTAAGATTATACTTACTAATCTCTATATCAAGTTATACTCACTAACCTCTACTAACCTGATTCAACCTAACAGTAATGAAAATACTTGCTCTTGGTATGAGTGAAGTATTTTCAAAGGGGGGGAATGTTAGTGTTGGGGAGAATCGAATGGATGTTTTACTAATGTCTCTTAGGTAATGGGACCTATCAGTAAAATTAAGCATTGCCAAATGTACTTACATTATATATTAATCTATGTATACTGGATACTTAGGGAGTACATTGAACAATCAAAAGAATCATTGAAAAGGAACCCTGGGAGGGAACAGGTACAACCTGACCTTGGATAAGGGCCTGGAAATGATGAAATGAGTTGAAGCAGAACCAAGAAGCGGAGGGAGCATGCATCGAGTAAGAAAGGTGAAAAGTTTAGCGGAGAGGAAGACTCCTTACTTCATCTGGACGACCACCTGGACGACCACCAGAGTGCGCCACGCATGTGCAAAGGGGAGGGGAGCTAATTAGAATGAAAAGCGAGGCTGATGTTGCGACCCGTAATGAATATGTATACCTGACGCAATATTGTATGTATAAAAAAACGGCTGGGAAGTAACGGGACTTGAAGCCAGATTTGGGCACCTGCCCCGGCTTCCAGCGCTGAATAAAGCACCTTCATATAATCACTTGGTGATTATGTGGTTGCTACGCTAATATCTGGACTCACTGCAGTGCATCCCCAGTGGTGCCAGTGCACTCTCTGGAGTCACTGCAGTGCATCCCCAGTGGTGCCAGTGCACTCTCTGGACTCACTGCACTGCATCCCCAGTGGTGCCAGGGCACTCTCTGGACTCACTGCACTGCATCCCCAGTGGTGCCAGGGCACTCTCTGGACTCACTGCACTACATCCCCAGTGGTGCCAGTGCACTCTCTGGACTCTGTGCACTGCATTCCCAGTGGTGCCAGTGCACTCTCTGGACTCACCGGGGTGCATCCCCAATAGTGCCAGTGCCCTCTCTGGACTCACTGCACTGCATCCCCACTGGTGCCAGTGCACTCTCTGGACTCACAGCACTGCATCCCCTGTGGTGCCAGTGCACTCTCTGGACTCACGGCACTGCATCCCCTGTGGTGCTAGTGCACTCTCTGGACCAACGGCACTGCATCCCCAGTGGTGCCAGGGTACTCTCTGGACTCACTGCAGTGCATCCCCAGTGGTGCCAAGGCACTCTCTGCACTCACTGCACTGCATTGCCATTGGTGCCAGTGCACTCTCTGGACTCATTGCAGTGCATCCCCAGTAGTGCCAGTGCACTCTCTGGACTCACGGCACTGCATCCCCAGTGGTGCCAGTGCACTCTCTGCACTCACTGCACTGCATCCCTAGTGGTGCCAGTGCACTCTGTGGACTCACTGCACTGCATCCCCAGTGGTGCCAGTGCACTCTCTGCACTCACTGCACTGCATCCCCAGTGGTGCCAGTGCACTCTCTGGACTCACCGGGGTGCATCCCCAGTGGTGCCAGTGCACTCTCTGGACTCACTGCACTGCATCCCCAGTGGTGCCAGTGCACACTCTGGACTCACGGCACTGCATCCCCAGGGGTCCTAGTGCACTCTCTGGACCAACGGCACTGCATCCCCAGTGGTGCCAGTGCACTCTCTGGACTCACTGCACTGCATCCCCAGTGGTGCCAGGGTACTCTCTGGACTCACTGCACTGCATTGCCATTGGTGCCAGTGCACTCTCTGGACTCATTGCAGTGCATCCCCAGTGGTGTCAGTGCACTCTCTGGACTCACTGCACTGCATCCCCAGTGGTGCCAGTGCACTCTCTGGACTCACTGCACTGCATCCCCAGTGGTGCCAGTGCACTCTCTGGACTCACTGCACTGCATCCCCAGTGGTGCCAGTGCACTCTCTGGACTCACCGCACTGCATCCCCAGTGGCGCCAGTGCACTCTCTGAGCTCACTGCACTGCATCCCCAGTGGTGACAGTGCACTCTCTGGACTCACTGCACTGCATCCCCAGTGGTGCCAGTGCACTCTTTGGACTCACCGGGGTGCATTCCCAATAGTGCAAGTGCCCTCTCTGGACTCACTGCACTGCATCCCCAGTGGTGCCAGTGCACTCTCTGGACTCACTGCAGTGCATCCCCAGTGGTGCCAGTGCACTCTCTGGACTCACAGCACTGCATCCCCAGTGGTGCCAGTGCACTCTCTGGACTCACTGCACTGCATCCCCAGTGGTGACAGTGCACTCTCTGGACTCACTGCACTGCATCCCCAAGGGTGCCAGTGCACTCTTTGGACTCACTGCACTGCATCCCCAGTGGTGCCACTGCACTCTCTGGACTCACTGCACTGCATCCCCAGTGGTGCCAGTGCACTCTCTGGACTCACTGCACTGCATCCCCAGTGGTGCCAGTGCCCTCTGTGGACTCACTGCACTACATCCCCAGTGGGGCCAGTGCACTCTCTGCACTCACTGCACTGCATCCCCAGTGGTGCCAGTGCACTCTCTGGACTCACTGCACTGCATCCCCAGTGGTGCCAGTGCACTCTCTTGAGTCACTGCACTGCATCCCCAGTGGTGCCAGTGCACTCTCTGGACTCACGGCACTGCATCCCCAATGGTGCCAGTGCACTCTCTGGACTCACTGCACTGCATCCCCAATCGTACCAGTGCACTCTCTGGTCTCACTGCAGTGCATCCCCAGTGGTGTCAGTGGACCTTCTGGACTCACTGCACTGCATCCCCAGTGGTGCCAGTGCACTCTCTGGACTCACTGCACTGCATCCCCAGTGGTGCCAGTGCACTCTCTGGACTCACTGCACTGCATCCCCAGTGGTGCCAGTGCCCTCTGTGGACTCACTGCACTACATCCCCAGTGGGGCCAGTGCACTCTCTGCACTCACTGCACTGCATCCCCAGTGGTGCCAGTGCACTCTCTGGACTCACTGCACTGCATCCCCAGTGGTGCCAGTGCACTCTCTTGAGTCACTGCACTGCATCCCCAGTGGTGCCAGTGCACTCTCTGGACTCACGGCACTGCATCCCCAATGGTGCCAGTGCACTCTCTGGACTCACTGCACTGCATCCCCAATCGTACCAGTGCACTCTCTGGTCTCACTGCAGTGCATCCCCAGTGGTGTCAGTGGACCTTCTGGACTCACTGCACTGCATCCCCAGTGGTGCCAGTGCACTCTCTGGACTCACTGCACTTCATCCCCAGTGGCGCCAGTGCGCTCTCTGGACTCACGGCACTGCATCCCCAGTGGTGCCAGTGCACTCTCTGGACTCACTGCACTTCATCCCCAGTGGCGCCAGTGCACTCTCTGGACTCACTGCAGTCCATCCCAAGTGGTGTCAGTGCACTCTCTGGACTCACTGCACTGCATCCCCAGTGGTGCCAGGGCACTCTCTGGACTCACTGCAGTGCATCCCCAGTGGTGCCAGGGCACTCTCTGGACTCACTGCACTGCATCCCCAGTGGTGCCAGTGACCTCTCTGGACTCAGTGCAGTGCATTCCCAGTGGTGCCAGTGCACTCTCTGGACTCACCGGGGTGCATCCCCAATAGTGCCAGTGCCCTCTCTGGACTCACTGCAGTGCATCCCCAGTGGTGCCAGTGCGCTCTCTGGACTCACCGCACTGCATCCCCAGTGGTGCCAGTGCACTCTCTGGACTCACTGCAGTGCATCCCCACTGGTGCCAGTGCACTCTCTGGACTCACTGCACTGCATTGCCATTGGGACCAGTGCACTCTCTGGACTCATTGCAGTGCATCCCCAGTGGTGCCAGTGCACTCTCTGGACTCACTGCAGTGCATCCCCAGTGGTGCCAGTGCACTCTCTGAGCTCACTGCACTGCATCCCCAGTGGTGCCAGTGCACTCTCTGGACTCACTGCACTGCATCCCCAATGGTGCCAGTGCACTCTTTGGACTCACTGCACTGCATCCCCAGTGGTGCCACTGCACTCTCTGGACTCACTGCACTGCATCCCCAGTGGTGCCGGGGCACTCTCTGGACTCACTGCAGTGCATCCCCAGTGGTGCCAGTGCCCTCTGTGGACTCACTGCACTACATCCCCAGTAGAGCCAGTGCACTCTCTGGACTCACTGCAGTGCATCGCCAGTGGTGCCAGTGCCCTCTCTGGACTCACTGCACTGCATCCCCAGTGGTGCCAGTGTAGTCTCTGTGTTAGTGTTGGGGAGAATCGAATGGATGTTTTACTAATGTCTCTTAGGTAATGGGACCTACAGTATAATTAAGCATTGCCAAATGTACTTACATTATCAATTAATCTATGTATACTGGATACTTAGGGAGTACATTGAACAATCAAAAGAATCATTGAAGGGGAACCTTGGGAGGGAACAGGTACAACCTGACCTTGGATAAGGGCCTGGAAATGATGAAATGAGTTGAAGCAGAACCAAGAAACGGACGGAGCATGCGTCGAGTAAGAAAGGTGAAAAGTTTAGCGGAGAGGAAGACTCCTTACTTCATCTGGACGACCACCTGGACGACCACCAGAGTGCGCCACGCATGTGCAAAGGGGAGGGGAGCTAATTAGAATGAAAAGCGAGGCTGATGTTGCAACCTGTAATGAATACGTATACCTGACGCAATATTGTATGTATAAATAACGGCTGGGAAGTAACGGGACTTGAAGCCAGATTTGGGCACCTGCCCCGGCTTCCAGCGCTGAATAAAGCACCTTCATATAATCACTTGGTGGTTATGTGGTTGCTACGCTAACATTTTGGCGACCCAGGTGGGACAGCGTGGGCACTGCTGAGGCGGCTCGTGTCTCGGTTTCGCTCCAGCCGGCACCGAGGAATTCTCGGGGAGCAGTCGACCACGACCGACCTCCGCTGCTCACGACGTACCACTGGAGTGGTAAGCAAAGGTGCTTTCAACTTTGGGTATTCGGTACCGATTTGGTTGCGAAAGCCTGCCGGTCAGACGCGGCGAAAGCCACGCTCGGTTGGGCAGGGAGCTCCCGGGGTAAGCCTAGGCGCCGTCCGTTAGACAGAGCGAAAGCTCTGCAGGTTCGGCATTGGTGGTTTGGTATTGGTAATTGTATTGGTTTGTGCTGAAGGGTCAGCACTTGGTATTATTGGTATGTAGTAAGCACGCTGCTGCTCCGGCAGCTTCTGGGAAAGCGTGCTGCTGCTCCGGCAGCTTTTGGGAGAGCACGCTGCTGCTCCGGCAGCTTTTGGGAAAGCGTGCTGCTGCTCCGGCAGCTTTTGGGAGAGCACGCTGCTGCTCCGGCAGCTTCTGGGAAAGCGTGCTGCTGCTCCGGCAGCTTTTGGGAGAGCACGCTGCTGCTCCGGCAGCTTTTGGGAAAGCGTGCTGCTGCTCCGGCAGCTTCTGGGAGAGCACGCTGCTGCTCCGGCAGCTTTTGGGAGAGTGTGCTGCTGCTCCGGCAGCTTTTGGGAAAGCGTGCTGCTGCTCCGGCAGCTTCTGGGAGAGCACGCTGCTGCTCCGGCAGCTTTTGGGAGAGTGTACTGCTGCTCCGGCAGCTTCTGGGAAAGTGTGCTGCTGCTCTGGCAGCTTTTGGGTTTGTATCATAAGCTCAAAATGAAAAAGATCAAAGGAATTCTGGGAAAAGATGTACCTATCCCGCGGACATCCCCGCTGGGGTGTTTGCTAGCACACTGGAAAGAGGGAGGTTTTGGTCAAGAAATGCGGAAAGGAAAGCTGATTGATTATTGTAATATTTGGTGGCCACAGTATAAACTAGAGGACCAAGAAACTTGGCCTGAGAATGGAACATTGCAATATAATACAATTTTACAATTGATGCTATTCTGTAAGCGGGAAGGAAAATATGATGAACTGCCGTATGTGGAATTATTCTTTTATTTGCGCCGAAAGCCTGAATGGCAGCATGCTTGTGGAATAATGGTGCTTGAGGTTTCAACTGAGGAACGTTGTTGTGCATGTACTAAGGAGGGACACTGTATACAGCATCAGGCAATAGAGAATAATAAGTATTATGGGGAAATGAATAATGGAAATATTGATTTGGAAGTTGCGCCGTCGGCTCCGCCGGAAGAGCCAGGACAGGGAGGGAAAAGAGAAAAGGAAGCTAGCAGTAGTGATGGAGAATCCCCGACTTTAGTCTCCCCTGTGTCACATAGGACCCGGCAACAGCGAAGGGCAGGAGAAACTATAAATGAACAGGGAGGGAAAATAATCGCTCCCCTCAGGCAAGGAGTGGGGACAGAAGGACCGGTATATGTTAAGGTGCCTTTTTCAGCTGGGGATTTAATGATATGGAAACAAGCAGCCGGCACCTACAGGGAAAACCCAGATAAAGTAGCTAGGGTAATGAAAATGATAATTAAAACCCAAAATCCCGATTGGGATGATCTCCAGGTGATCCTGGATACTTTGATGGACTCGACAGAAAAAGACGTGGTATTGCGGGCAGCCAGAGAGAGAGCCCGAGAAGATATACGAAATGGATTAGTGCTTGGAAATCTAGATCAAAACTTCCCCACCGAGGATCCCCAATGGGATTATAACACAGGGGATGGAATAAGGAGGCTGAAGAGATATCAAGATTGGGTACAAGTCGGGGTACAGAATGCCATGCCCCGGACTTATCAAAGGACTTCCAGCTGTTTGTGCATGAGAGACAACGATTGGCATTAGGAGTACTGACCCAGCGACTTGGGAGCTGGAAAAGACCTGTGGGGTATTTTTCTAAACAATTGGATGCAGTAAGCGCTGGATGGCCCTCGTGTTTAAGGGCCGTGGCAGCCACAGTCCTTTTAATACAGGAAGCCAGGAAGCTCACATTAGGGAAGCAAATTGAGTGTTCGTGCCACATATGGTGACTACGGTATTGGAGCAAAAGGGGGGCCATTGGCTATTGCCCAGCCGAATGATGAAATATCAAGCTATACTAACTGAGCAAGATGATGTAATCTTAAGAACTACTAACTTATTGAACCCAGCAGTGTTTCTAGGAACAACTACGGAGGAAGGAGACCTCAGTCATGATTGCGTGGAGATCATCGAACATACCTATGCCAGCAGAACAGACTTAAAGGATCAGCCTCGGGGGAGACCAGATTGGGAACTTTTCACGGATGGAAGCAGCTTTGTGGAAAATGGGACTCGTTATGCAGGATACGCGGCAACTACATCAAAGGTAGTGATTGAGGCAAATTCCCTACCTCCGGGGACTTCAGCCCAACGAGCAGAAATAGTCGCCCTGACACGAGCCCTGGAACTAAGCGAGGGTAAGAACGTGAATATTTGGACAGATTCAAAATATGCATTCGGGGTAGTCCACGTACATGGGGCATTATGGAAAGAAAGGGGAATGCTATCCTCACAAGGGACTAATATAAAATACCAGGAAGAACTATTGAAATTAATAACAGCTGTACAGAAACCCCAACAGGTGGCCATAATGCATTGTAAAGCTCATCAAGGAGGGGTGTCAGAGATTGCAGAAGGTAACAGACTGGCGGATTTGACGGCCCGGAAGGTTGCACGTGAAGTATGGAAAGTAATGGCTCTAATTCCATCGAAGGTAGGCCTCTCTTGTTTTAAATTACCTAAAGACCCAAAGTATTCAGCGGAAGATGAGAGACTTGCAAATTTGATGAAGGCCCAGAAGAATCCTGATGGGTGGTATGTGACTACGACAGGACAACTCATAGTACCTCCTATAATAATGCGAGAACTCTTACAAATAAAACATAATGAATGTCACTGGGATGCAGAAGCAATGGTGACCTATTTGAAACGAGGTGTCATCTCGGTACACATGTTAACAATGGCAAAGTCAGTAATGTCAAAATGTGAGCTTTGCTTAAAGAATAATCCGGTAGCAAGGAAACATGCTGAGATGGGAAGAACTAGAGCTGGAATAGAGCCTGGAGATTACTGGCAAATAGACTTCGTGGAACTGCCTAAAGCAAGAGGTTATAAATACCGATTGGTAGGGGTTGATACTTTTTCAGGATGGCCAGAGGCCCTTCCCTGTCACACCAACTAAGCAAAGGAAACGGTAAAATGGTTACTACGGGAAATAATCCCTAGATTTGGTGTACCGTTGGGTATTTCTTCAGACAGGGGACCACATTTCATTGCCAACGTGGTCAAGGAGGTTAGTAGGTTACTGGGAATCACCCAGAACACCCTATCCCACTTACTCCACCCCCATCCTATAGTACTAGCGTTAACAAGCAGGCATAGAGGAATCAATAAGATCGTAGACTAACGAAGATGCGTTAAGATTATACTTACTAATCTCTATATCAAGTTATACTCACTAACCTCTACTAACCTGATTCAACCTAACAGTAATGAAAATACTTGCTCTTGGTATGAGTGAAGTATTTTCAAAGGGGGGGAATGTTAGTGTTGGGGAGAATCGAATGGATGTTTTACTAATGTCTCTTAGGTAATGGGACCTATCAGTATAATTAAGCATTGCCAAATGTACTTACATTATCAATTAATCTATGTATACTGGATACTTAGGGAGTACATTGAACAATCAAAAGAATCATTGAAAAGGAACCCTGGGAGGGAACAGGTACAACCTGACCTTGGATAAGGGCCTGGAAATGATGAAATGAGTTGAAGCAGAACCAAGAAGCGGAGGGAGCATGCGTCGAGTAAGAAAGGTGAAAAGTTTAGCGGAGAGGAAGACTCCTTACTTCATCTGGACGACCACCTGGACGACCACCAGAGTGCGCCACGCATGTGCAAAGGGGAGGGGAGCTAATTAGAATGAAAAGCGAGGCTGATGTTGCAACCTGTAATGAATATGTATACCTGACGCAATATTGTATGTATAAAAAAACGGCTGGGAAGTAACGGGACTTGAAGCCAGATTTGGGCACCTGCCCCGGCTTCCAGCGCTGAATAAAGCACCTTCATATAATCAATTGGTGATTATGTGGTTGCTACGCTAATATCTGGACTCACTGCAGTGCATCCCCAGTGGTGCCAGTGCACTCTCTGGAGTCACTGCAGTGCATCCCCAGTGGTGCCAGTGCACTCTCTGGACTCACTGTACTGCATCCCCAGTGGTGCCAGAGAACTCTCTGGAGTCACTGCAGTGCATCCCCAGTGGTGCTAGTGCACTGTCTGGAGTCACTGCTCTGCATCCCCAGTGGTTCCAGTGCACTCTCTGGACTCACTAACTGCATCCCCAGTGGTGCCAGAGAACTCTCTGGAGTCACTGCAGTGCATCCCCGGTGGTGCTAGTGCACTGTCTGGAGTCACTGCGCTGCATCCCCGGTGGTTCCAGTGCACTCTCTGGACTCACTGCACTGCAACTCCAGTGGTGCCAGTGCACTCTCTGGAGTCACTGCACTGCATCACCAGTGGTGACGGTGCACTCTCTGGACTCACTGCACTGCATCCCAGGTGGTGCCAGTGCACTCTCTGGACTCACTGCTCTGCATCCCCAGTGGTGCCAGTGCACTCTCTGGACTCACTGCAGTGCATCGCCAGTGGTGCCAGTGCCCTCTCTGGACTCACTGCACTGCATCCCCAGTGGTGCCAGTGCAGTCTCTGTGTTAGTGTTGGGGAGAATCGAATGGATGTTTTACTAATGTCTCTTAGGTAATGGGACCTACAGTATAATTAAGCATTGCCAAATGTACTTACATTATCAATTAATCTATGTATACTGGATACTTAGGGAGTACATTGAACAATCAAAAGAATCATTGAAGGGGAACCTTGGGAGGGAACAGGTACAACCTGACCTTGGATAAGGGCCTGGAAATGATGAAATGAGTTGAAGCAGAACCAAGAAGCGGAGGGAGCATGCGTCGAGTAAGAAAGGTGAAAAGTTTAGCGGAGAGGAAGACTCCTTACTTCATCTGGACGACCACCTGGACGACCACCAGAGTGCGCCACGCATGTGCAAAGGGGAGGGGAGCTAATTAGAATGAAAAGCGAGGCTGATGTTGCAACCTGTAATGAATATGTATACCTGACGCAATATTGTATGTATAAATAACGGCTGGGAAGTAACGGGACTTGAAGCCAGATTTGGGCACCTGCCCCGGCTTCCAGCGCTGAATAAAGCACCTTCATATAATCACTTGGTGGTTATGTGGTTGCTACGCTAACATTTTGGCGACCCAGGTGGGACAGCGTGGGCACTGCTGAGGCGGCTCGTGTCTCGGTTTCGCTCCAGCCGGCACCGAGGGATTCTCGGGGAGCAGTCGACCACGACCGACCTCCGCTGCTCACGACGTACCACTGGAGTGGTAAGCAAAGGTGCTTTCAACTTTGGGTATTCGGTACCGATTTGGTTGGGAAAGCCTGCCGGTCAGACGCGGCGAAAGCCACGCTCGGTTGGGCAGGGAGCTCCCGGGGTAAGCCTAGGCGCCGTCCGTTAGACAGAGCGAAAGCTCTGCAGGTTCGGCATTGGTGGTTTGGTATTGGTAATTGTATTGGTTTGTGCTGAAGGGTCAGCACTTGGTATTATTGGTATGTAGTAAGCACGCTGCTGCTCCGGCAGCTTCTGGGAAAGCGTGCTGCTGCTCCGGCAGCTTTTGGGAGAGCACGCTGCTGCTCCGGCAGCTTTTGGGAAAGCGTGCTGCTGCTCCGGCAGCTTCTGGGAGAGCACGCTGCTGCTCCGGCAGCTTTTGGGAGAGTGTGCTGCTGCTCCGGCAGCTTTTGGGAAAGCGTGCTGCTGCTCCGGCAGCTTTTGGGAGAGCACGCTGCTGCTCCGGCAGCTTCTGGGAAAGTGTGCTGCTGCTCTGGCAGCTTTTGGGTTTGTATCATAAGCTCAAAATGAAAAAGATCAAAGGAATTCTGGGAAAAGATGTACCTATCCCGCGGACATCCCCGCTGGGGTGTTTGCTAGCACACTGGAAAGAGGGAGGTTTTGGTCAAGAAATGCGGAAAGGAAAGCTGATTGATTATTGTAATATTTGGTGGCCACAGGATAAGCTAGAGGACCAAGAAACTTGGCCTGAGAATGGAACATTGCAATATAATACAATTTTACAATTGATGCTATTCTGTAAGCGGGAAGGAAAATATGATGAACTGCCGTATGTGGAATTATTCTTTTATTTGCGCCGAAAGCCTGAATGGCAGCATGCTTGTGGAATAATGGTGCTTGAGGTTTCAACTGAGGAACGTTGTTGTGCATGTACTAAGGAGGGACACTGTATACAGCATCAGGCAATAGAGAATAATAAGTATTATGGGGAAATGAATAATGGAAATATTGATTTGGAAGTTGCGCCGTCGGCTCCGCCGGAAGAGCCAGGACAGGGAGGGAAAAGAGAAAAGGAAGCTAGCAGTAGTGATGGAGAATCCCCGACTTTAGTCTCCCCTGTGTCACATAGGACCCGGCAACAGCGAAGGGCAGGAGAAACTATAAATGAACAGGGAGGGAAAATAATCGCTCCCCTCAGGCAAGGAGTGGGGACAGAAGGACCGGTATATGTTAAGGTGCCTTTTTCAGCTGGGGATTTAATGATATGGAAACAAGCAGCCGGCACCTACAGGGAAAACCCAGATAAAGTAGCTAGGGTAATGAAAATGATAATTAAAACCCAAAATCCCGATTGGGATGATCTCCAGGTGATCCTGGATACTTTGATGGACTCGACAGAAAAAGACGTGGTATTGCGGGCAGCCAGAGAGAGAGCCCGAGAAGATATACGTAATGGATTAGTGCTTGGAAATCTAGATCAAAACTTCCCCACCGAGGATCCCCAATGGGATTATAACACAGGGGATGGAATAAGGAGGCTGAAGAGATATCAAGATTGGGTACAAGTCGGGGTACAGAATGCCATGCCCCGGACTTATCAAAGGACTTCCAGCTGTTTGTGCATGAGAGACAACGATTGGCATTAGGAGTACTGACCCAGCGACTTGGGAGCTGGAAAAGACCTGTGGGGTATTTTTCTAAACAATTGGATGCAGTAAGCGCTGGATGGCCCTCGTGTTTAAGGGCCGTGGCAGCCACAGTCCTTTTAATACAGGAAGCCAGGAAGCTCACATTAGGGAAGCAAATTGAGTGTTCGTGCCACATATGGTGACTACGGTATTGGAGCAAAAGGGGGGCCATTGGCTATGGCCCAGCCGAATGATGAAATATCAAGCTATGCTAACTGAGCAAGATGATGTAATCTTAAGAACTACTAACTTATTGAACCCAGCAGTGTTTCTAGGAACAACTACGGAGGAAGGAGACCTCAGTCATGATTGCGTGGAGATCATCGAACATACCTATGCCAGCAGAACAGACTTAAAGGATCAGCCTCGGGGGAGACCGGATTGGGAACTTTTCACGGATGGAAGCAGCTTTGTGGAAAATGGGACTCGTTATGCAGGATACGCGGCAACTACATCAAAGGTAGTGATTGAGGCAAATTCCCTACCTCCGGGGACTTCAGCCCAACGAGCAGAAATAGTCGCCCTGACACGAGCCCTGGAACTAAGCGAGGGTAAGAACGTGAATATTTGGACAGATTCAAAATATGCATTCGGGGTAGTCCACGTACATGGGGCATTATGGAAAGAAAGGGGAATGCTATCCTCACAAGGGACTAATATAAAATACCAGGAAGAACTATTGAAATTAATAACAGCTGTACAGAAACCCCAACAGGTGGCCATAATGCATTGTAAAGCTCATCAAGGAGGGGTGTCAGAGATTGCAGAAGGTAACAGACTGGCGGATTTGACGGCCCGGAAGGTTGCACGTGAAGTATGGAAAGTAATGGCTCTAATTCCATCGAAGGTAGGCCTCTCTTGTTTTAAATTACCTAAAGACCCAAAGTATTCAGCGGAAGATGAGAGACTTGCAAATTTGATGAAGGCCCAGAAGAATCCTGACGGGTGGTATGTGACTACGACAGGACAACTCATAGTACCTCCTATAATAATGCGAGAACTCTTACAAATAAAACATAATGAATGTCACTGGGGTGCAGAAGCAATGGTGACCTATTTGAAACGAGGTGTCATCTCGGTACACATGTTAACAATGGCAAAGTCAGTAATGTCAAAATGTGAGCTTTGCTTAAAGAATAATCCGGTAGCAAGGAAACATGCTGAGATGGGAAGAACTAGAGCTGGAATAGAGCCTGGAGATTACTGGCAAATAGACTTCGTGGAACTGCCTAAAGCAAGAGGTTATAAATACCTATTGGTAGGGGTTGATACTTTTTCAGGATGGCCAGAGGCCCTTCCCTGTCACACCAACTAAGCAAAGGAAACGGTAAAATGGTTACTACGGGAAATAATCCCTAGATTTGGTGTACCGTTGGGTATTTCTTCAGACAGGGGACCACATTTCATTGCCAACGTGGTCAAGGAGGTTAGTAGGTTACTGGGAATCACCCAGAACACCCTATCCCACTTACTCCACCCCCATCCTATAGTACTAGCGTTAACAAGCAGGCATAGAGGAATCAATAAGATAGTAGACTAACGAAGATGCGTTAAGATTATACTTACTAATCTCTATATCAAGTTATACTCACTAACCTCTACTAACCTGATTCAACCTAACAGTAATGAAAATACTTGCTCTTGGTATGAGTGAAGTATTTTCAAAGGGGGGAAATGTTAGTGTTGGGGAGAATCGAATGGATGTTTTACTAATGTCTCTTAGGTAATGGGACCTACAGTATAATTAAGCATTGCCAAATGTACTTACATTATCAATTAATCTATGTATACTGGAAACTTAGGGAGTACATTGAACAATCAAAAGAATCATTGAAGGGGAACCCTGGGAGGGAACAGGTACAACCTGACCTTGGATAAGGGCCTGGAAATGATGAAATGAGTTGAAGCAGAACCAAGAAGCGGAGGGAGCATGCGTCGAGTAAGAAAGGTGAAAAGTTTAGCGGAGAGGAAGACTCCTTACTTCATCTGGACGACCACCTGGACGACCACCAGAGTGCGCCACGCATGTGCAAAGGGGAGGGGAGCTAATTAGAATGAAAAGCGAGGCTGATGTTGCAACCTGTAATGAATATGTATACCTGACGCAATATTGTATGTATAAATAACGGCTGGGAAGTAACGGGACTTGAAGCCAGATTTGGGCACCTGCCCCGGCTTCCAGCGCTGAATAAAGCACCTTCATATAATCAATTGGTGGTTATGTGGTTGCTACGCTAACATCTGGACTCACGGCACTGCATCCCCAGTGGTGCTAGTGCACTCTCTGGACCAACGGCACTGCATTCCCAGTGGTGTCAGTGCACTCTCTGGACTCACTGCACTGCATCCCCAGTGGTGCCAGGGCACTCTCTGGACTCACTGCACTGCATGCCCAGTGCTGCCAGTGCACTCTCTGGACTCACTGCACTGCATTCCCAGTGGTGCCAGTGCACTCTCTGGACTCACCGGGGTGCATCCCCAATAGTGCCAGTGCCCTCTCTAGACTCACTGCAGTGCATCCCCAGTGGTGCCAGTGCACTCTCTGGACTCACTGCACTGCATTCCCAGTGGTGCCAGTGCACTCTCTGGACTCACTGCATCCCCAGTGGTGCCGCTGACTCATCCCCAGTGGTGCCAGTGCACTCTCTGGACTCACTGCAGTGCATCACCAGTGGTGCCAGTGCACTCTCTGGACTCACTGCACTGCATCCCCAGTGGTGCCAGTGCACTCTCTGGACACACTGCACTGCATCCCCAGTGGTGCCAGTGCACTCTCTGCACTTACTGCAGTGCATCACCAGTGGTGCCAGTGCACTCTCTGGACTCACTGCACTGCATCCCCAGTGGTGCCAGTGCACTCTCTGGAAGAACGGCACTGCATCCCCAGTGGTGCCAGTGCACTCTCTGGACTCACGGCACTGCATCCCCAGTGGTGCCAGTGTACTCTCTGGACTTACTGCAGTGCATCCCCAGTGGTGCCAGTGCACGCTCTGGACTCACCGGGGTGCATCCCCAGTGGTGCCAGTGCATGCTCTGGACTCACCGGGGTGCATCCCCAGTGGTGCCAGGGCACTCTCTGGACTCACTGTACTGCATCCCCAGTGGTGCCAGAGAACTCTCTGGAGTCACTGCCGTGCATCCCCAGTGGTGCTAGTGCACTGTCTGGAGTCACTGCGCTGCATCCCCAGTGGTTCCAGTGCACTCTCTGGACTCACTAACTGCATCCCCAGTGGTGCCAGAGAACTCTCTGGAGTCACTGCAGTGCATCCCCAGTGGTGCTAGTGCACTGTCTGGAGTCACTGCGCTGCATCCCCAGTGGTTCCAGTGCACTCTCTGGACTCACTGCACTGCAACTCCAGTGGTGCCAGTGCACTCTCTGGAGTCACTGCACTGCATCACCAGTGGTGACGGTGCACTCTCTGGACTCACTGCACTGCATCCCAGGTGGTGCCAGTGCACTCTCTGGACTCACTGCTCTGCATCCCCAGTGGTGCCAGTGCAATCTCTGGACTCACTGCACTGCATCTCCAGCGGGGCCTGTGCCCTCTCTGGACTCACTGCACTGCATCCCCAGTGGTGCCAGTGCAGTCTCTGTGTTAGTGTTGGGGAGAATCGAATGGATGTTTTACTAATGTCTCTTAGGTAATGGGACCTACAGTATAATTAAGCATTGCCAAATGTACTTACATTATCAATTAATCTATGTATACTGGAAACTTAGGGAGTACATTGAACAATCAAAAGAATCATTGAAGGGGAACCTTGGGAGGGAACAGGTACAACCTGACCTTGGATAAGGGCCTGGAAATGATGAAATGAGTTGAAGCAGAACCAAGAAGCGGAGGGAGCATGCGTCGAGTAAGAAAGGTGAAAAGTTTAGCGGAGAGGAAGACTCCTTACTTCATCTGGACGACCACCTGGACGACCACCAGAGTGCGCCACGCATGTGCAAAGGGGAGGGGAGCTAATTAGAATGAAAAGCGAGGCTGATGTTGCAACCTGTAATGAATATGTATACCTGACGCAATATTGTATGTATAAATAACGGCTGGGAAGTAACGGGACTTGAAGCCAGATTTGGGCACCTGCCCCGGCTTCCAGCGCTGAATAAAGCACCTTCATATAATCACTTGGTGGTTATGTGGTTGCTACGCTAACATTTTGGCGACCCAGGTGGGACAGCGTGGGCACTGCTGAGGCGGCTCGTGTCTCGGTTTCGCTCCAGCCGGCACCGAGGAATTCTCGGGGAGCAGTCGACCACGACCGACCTCCGCTGCTTACAACGTACCACTGGAGTGGTAAGCAAAGGTGCTTTCAACTTTGGGTATTCGGTACCGATTTGGTTGCGAAAGCCTGCCGGTCAGACGCGGCGAAAGCCACGCTCGGTTGGGCAGGGAGCTCCCGGGGTAAGCCTAGGCGCCGTCCGTTAGACAGAGCGAAAGCTCTGCAGGTTCGGCATTGGTGGTTTGGTATTGGTAATTGTATTGGTTTGTGCTGAAGGGTCAGCACTTGGTATTATTGGTATGTAGTAAGCACGCTGCTGCTCCGGCAGCTTCTGGGAAAGCGTGCTGCTGCTCCGGCAGCTTTTGGGAGAGCACGCTGCTGCTCCGGCAGCTTTTGGGAAAGCGTGCTGCTGCTCCGGCAGCTTCTGGGAGAGCACGCTGCTGCTCCGGCAGCTTTTGGGAGAGTGTGCTGCTGCTCCGGCAGCTTTTGGGAAAGCGTGCTGCTGCTCCGGCAGCTTTTGGGAGAGCACGCTGCTGCTCCGGCAGCTTCTGGGAAAGTGTGCTGCTGCTCTGGCAGCTTTTGGGTTTGTATCATAAGCTCAAAATGAAAAAGATCAAAGGAATTCTGGGAAAAGATGTACCTATCCCGCGGACATCCCCGCTGGGGTGTTTGCTAGCACACTGGAAAGAGGGAGGTTTTGGTCAAGAAATGCGGAAAGGAAAGCTGATTGATTATTGTAATGTTTGGTGGCCACAGTATAAGCTAGAGGACCAAGAAACTTGGCCTGAGAATGGAACATTGCAATATAATACAATTTTACAATTGATGCTATTCTGTAAGCGGGAAGGAAAATATGATGAACTGCCGTATGTGGAATTATTCTTTTATTTGCGCCGAAAGCCTGAATGGCAGCATGCTTGTGGAATAATGGTGCTTGAGGTTTCAACTGAGGAACGTTGTTGTGCATGTACTAAGGAGGGACACTGTATACAGCATCAGGCAATAGAGAATAATAAGTATTATGGGGAAATGAATAATGGAAATATTGATTTGGAAGTTGCGCCGTCGGCTCCGCCGGAAGAGCCAGGACAGGGAGGGAAAAGAGAAAAGGAAGCTAGCAGTAGTGATGGAGAATCCCCGACTTTAGTCTCCCCTGTGTCACATAGGACCCGGCAACAGCGAAGGGCAGGAGAAACTATAAATGAACAGGGAGGGAAAATAATCGCTCCCCTCAGGCAAGGAGTGGGGACAGAAGGACCGGTATATGTTAAGGTGCCTTTTTCAGCTGGGGATTTAATGATATGGAAACAAGCAGCCGGCACCTACAGGGAAAACCCAGATAAAGTAGCTAGGGTAATGAAAATGATAATTAAAACCCAAAATCCCGATTGGGATGATCTCCAGGTGATCCTGGATACTTTGATGGACTCGACAGAAAAAGACGTGGTATTGCGGGCAGCCAGAGAGAGAGCCCGAGAAGATATACGTAATGGATTAGTGCTTGGAAATCTAGATCAAAACTTCCCCACCGAGGATCCCCAATGGGATTATAACACAGGGGATGGAATAAGGAGGCTGAAGAGATATCAAGATTGGGTACAAGTCGGGGTACAGAATGCCATGCCCCGGACTTATCAAAGGACTTCCAGCTGTTTGTGCATGAGAGACAACGATTGGCATTAGGAGTACTGACCCAGCGACTTGGGAGCTGGAAAAGACCTGTGGGGTATTTTTCTAAACAATTGGATGCAGTAAGCGCTGGATGGCCCTCGTGTTTAAGGGCCGTGGCAGCCACAGTCCTTTTAATACAGGAAGCCAGGAAGCTCACATTAGGGAAGCAAATTGAGTGTTCGTGCCACAGATGGTGACTACGGTATTGGAGCAAAAGGGGGGCCATTGGCTATGGCCCAGCCGAATGATGAAATATCAAGCTATACTAACTGAGCAAGATGATGTAATCTTAAGAACTTCTAACTTATTGAACCCAGCAGTGTTTCTAGGAACAACTACGGAGGAAGGAGACCTCAGTCATGATTGCGTGGAGATCATCGAACATACCTATGCCAGCAGAACAGACTTAAAGGATCAGCCTCGGGGGAGACCGGATTGGGAACTTTTCACGGATGGAAGCAGCTTTGTGGAAAATGGGACTCGTTATGCAGGATACGCGGCAACTACATCAAAGGTAGTGATTGAGGCAAATTCCCTACCTCCGGGGACTTCAGCCCAACGAGCAGAAATAGTCGCCCTGACACGAGCCCTGGAACTAAGCGAGGGTAAGAACGTGAATATTTGGACAGATTCAAAATATGCATTCGGGGTAGTCCACGTACATGGGGCATTATGGAAAGAAAGGGGAATGCTATCCTCACAAGGGACTAATATAAAATACCAGGAAGAACTATTGAAATTAATAACAGCTGTACAGAAACCCCAACAGGTGGCCATAATGCATTGTAAAGCTCATCAAGGAGGGGTGTCAGAGATTGCAGAAGGTAACAGACTGGCGGATTTGACGGCCCGGAAGGTTGCACGTGAAGTATGGAAAGTAATGGCTCTAATTCCATCGAAGGTAGGCCTCTCTTGTTTTAAATTACCTAAAGACCCAAAGTATTCAGCGGAAGATGAGAGACTTGCAAATTTGATGAAGGCCCAGAAGAATCCTGACGGGTGGTATGTGACTACGACAGGACAACTCATAGTACCTCCTATAATAATGCGAGAACTCTTACAAATAAAACATAATGAATGTCACTGGGGTGCAGAAGCAATGGTGACCTATTTGAAACGAGGTGTCATCTCGGTACACATGTTAACAATGGCAAAGTCAGTAATGTCAAAATGTGAGCTTTGCTTAAAGAATAATCCGGTAGCAAGGAAACATGCTGAGATGGGAAGAACTAGAGCTGGAATAGAGCCTGAAGATTACTGGCAAATAGACTTCGTGGAACTGCCTAAAGCAAGAGGTTATAAATACCGATTGGTAGGGGTTGATACTTTTTCAGGATGGCCAGAGGCCCTTCCCTGTCACACCAACTAAGCAAAGGAAACGGTAAAATGGTTACTACGGGAAATAATCCCTAGATTTGGTGTACCGTTGGGTATTTCTTCAGACAGGGGACCACATTTCATTGCCAACGTGGTCAAGGAGGTTAGTAGGTTACTGGGAATCACCCAGAACACCCTATCCCACTTACTCCACCCCCATCCTATAGTACTAGCGTTAACAAGCAGGCATAGAGGAATCAATAAGATAGTAGACTAACGAAGATGCGTTAAGATTATACTTACTAATCTCTATATCAAGTTATACTCACTAACCTCTACTAACCTGATTCAACCTAACAGTAATGAAAATACTTGCTCTTGGTATGAGTGAAGTATTTTCAAAGGGGGGAAATGTTAGTGTTGGGGAGAATCGAATGGATGTTTTACTAATGTCTCTTAGGTAATGGGACCTACAGTATAATTAAGCATTGCCAAATGTACTTACATTATCAATTAATCTATGTATACTGGAAACTTAGGGAGTACATTGAACAATCAAAAGAATCATTGAAGGGGAACCCTGGGAGGGAACAGGTACAACCTGACCTTGGATAAGGGCCTGGAAATGATGAAATGAGTTGAAGCAGAACCAAGAAGCGGAGGGAGCATGCGTCGAGTAAGAAAGGTGAAAAGTTTAGCGGAGAGGAAGACTCCTTACTTCATCTGGACGACCACCTGGACGACCACCAGAGTGCGCCACGCATGTGCAAAGGGGAGGGGAGCTAATTAGAATGAAAAGCGAGGCTGATGTTGCAACCTGTAATGAATATGTATACCTGACGCAATATTGTATGTATAAATAACGGCTGGGAAGTAACGGGACTTGAAGCCAGATTTGGGCACCTGCCCCGGCTTCCAGCGCTGAATAAAGCACCTTCATATAATCACTTGGTGGTTATGTGGTTGCTACGCTAACATTTTGGCGACCCAGGTGGGACAGCGTGGGCACTGCTGAGGCGGCTCGTGTCTCGGTTTCGCTCCAGCCGGCACCGAGGGATTCTCGGGGAGCAGTCGACCACGACCGACCTCCGCTGCTCACGACGTACCACTGGAGTGGTAAGCAAAGGTGCTTTCAACTTTGGGTATTCGGTACCGATTTGGTTGCGAAAGCCTGCCGGTCAGACGCGGCGAAAGCCACGCTCGGTTGGGCAGGGAGCTCCCGGGGTAAGCCTAGGCGCCGTCCGTTAGACAGAGCGAAAGCTCTGCAGGTTCGGCATTGGTGGTTTGGTATTGGTAATTGTATTGGTTTGTGCTGAAGGGTCAGCACTTGGTATTATTGGTATGTAGTAAGCACGCTGCTGCTCCGGCAGCTTCTGGGAAAGCGTGCTGCTGCTCCGGCAGCTTTTGGGAGAGCACGCTGCTGCTCCGGCAGCTTTTTGGGAAAGCGTGCTGCTGCTCCAGCAGCTTCTGGGAGAGCACGCTGCTGCTCCGGCAGCTTTTGGGAGAGTGTGCTGCTGCTCCGGCAGCTTTTGGGAAAGCGTGCTGCTGCTCCGGCAGCTTTTGGGAGAGCACGCTGCTGCTCCGGCAGCTTCTGGGAAAGTGTGCTGCTGCTCTGGCAGCTTTTGGGTTTGTATCATAAGCTCAAAATGAAAAAGATCAAAGGAATTCTGGGAAAAGATGTACAGCAGCTGCCCCGGCTTCCAGCGCTGAATAAAGCACCTTCATATAATCAATTGGGGGTTATGTGGTTGCTACGCTAACATCTGGACTCACGGCACTGCATCCCCAGTGGTGCCAGTGCACTCTGTGGACCAATGGCACTGCATTCCCAGTGGTGTCAGTGCACTCTCTGGACTCACTGCACTGCATCCCCAGTGGTGCCAGGGCACTCTCTGGACTCACTGCACTGCATCCCCAGTGCTGCCAGTGCACTCTCTGGACTCACTGCACTGCATCCCCAGTGGTGCCAGTGCACTCTCTGGATTCACGGCACTGCATCCCCGGTGGTGCCAGTGCACTCTCTGGACTCACTGCACTGCATCCCCAGTGGTGCCAGTGTACTCTCTGGACTCACCGGGGTGCATCCCCAGTGGTGCCAGTGCACTCTCTGGACTCACGGCACTGCATCCCCATTGGTGCCAGTGCACTCTCTGGACTCACTGCACTGCATCCCCAGTGGTGCCAGTGCACTCTCTGGACTCACTGCACTGCATCCCCAGTGGTGCCAGTGCCCTCTGTGGACTCACTGCAGTGCATCCCCAGTGGGGCCAGTGTACTCTCTGGACTCACTGCAATGCATCCCCAGTGGTGCCAGTGCACTCTCTGGACTCACGGCACTGCATCCCCAGTGGTGCCAGTGCACTCTCTGGACTCACTGCAGTGCATCCCCAGTGGTGTCAGTGGACCTTCTGGACTCACTGCACTGCATCCCCAGTGGTGCCAGTGCACTCTCTGGACTCACTGCACTGCATCCCCAATCGTACCAGTGCACTCTCTGGACTCACTGCACTGCATCCCCAGTGGTGCCAGTGCACTCTCTGGACTCACTGCACTGCATCCCAAGTGGTGCCAGTGCAATCTCTGATCTCACTGCACTGCATCCCCAGTGGTGCCAGTGCACTCTCTGGACTCACTGCACTGCATCACCAGTGGTGCCAGTGCACTCTCTGGACTCACTGCAGTGCATCCCAAGTGGTGCCAGTGCACTCTCTGGACTCACCGGGGTGCATCCCCAGTGGTGCCAGTGCACTCTCTGGACTCACTGCACTGCATCCCCAGTGGTGACAGTGCACTCTCTGGACTCACTGCACTGCATCCCCAGTGGTGCCAGTGCACTCTCTGGACTCATTGCACTGAACCCCCAGTGGTGCCAGTGCACTCTCTGGACTCACTGCATTGCATCCCCAGTGGTGCCAGTGCACTCTCTGGACTCACTGCACTGCATCTCCAGTGGTGCCAGTGCACTCTCGGGACTCGCCGGGGTGCATCCCCTGTGGTGCCAGTGCACACTCTGGACTCACTGCACTGCATCCCCAGTGGTGCCAGTGCACTCTCTGGACTCACTGCACTGCATCCCCAGTGGTGCCAGTGCACTCTCTGGACTCACTGCAGTGCATCCCCAGTGGTGCCAGTGCACTCTCTGGACTCACTGCAGTGCATCACCAGTGGTGCCAGTGCACTCTCTGGACTCACTGCAGTGCATCCCAAGTGGTGCCAGTGCACTCTCTGGACTCACCGGGGTGCATCCCCAGTGGTGCCAGCGCACTCTCTGGACTCACTGCACTGCATCCCCAGTGGTGCCAGTGCACTCTCTGGACTCACTGCACTGCATCCCCAGTGGTGCCAGTGCACTCTCTGGACTCATTGCACTGCATCCCCAGTGGTGCCAGTGCACTCTCTGGACTCACTGCACTGCATCACAAGCGGTGCCAGTGCACTCTCTGGACTCACTGCAGTGCATCCCCAGTGGTGCCAGTGCACTCTCGGGACTCGCCGGGGTGCATCCCCTGTGGTGCCAGTGCACACTCTGGACTCACTGCACTGCATCATCTGTGGTGCCAGTGCACTCTCTGGACTCACTGCACTGCATCCCCAGTGGTGCCAGTTCACTCTGTGGACTTGCCGGGGTGCATCCCCAGTGGTGCCAGTTCACTCTCTGGACTCACTGCACTGCATCCCCAGTGGTGCCAGTGCACTCTCTGGACTCACTGCACTGCATCCCCAGTGGTGCCAGTGCACTCTCTGGACTCACTGCACTGCATCCCCAGTGGTGCCAGTGCACTCTCTGGACTCACTGCACTGCATCCCCAGTGGTGACAGTGCACTCTCTGGACTCACTGCACTGCATCCCCAGTGGTGCCAGTGCACTCTCTGGACTCACTGCAGTGCATCACCAATGGTGCCAGTGCACTCTCTGGACTCACTGCAGTGCATGCCCAGTGGTGCCAGTGCACTCTCTGGACTTGCCGGGGTGCATCCCCAGTGGTGCTATTGCACTCTCTGGACTCACTGCACTGCATCCCCAGTGGTGCCAGTGCACTCTGTGGACTCACTGCACTGCATCCCCAGTGGTGCCAGTGCACTCTCTGGACTCACCGCACTGCATCCCCAGTGGTGCCAGTGCACTCTCTGAGCTCACTGCACTGCATCCCCAGTGGTGCCAGTGCACTCTCTGGACTCACTGCACTGCATCCCCAGTGGTGCCAGTGCACTCTCTGGACTCACCGCACTGCATCCCCAGTGGTGCCAGTGCACTCTCTGAGCTCACTGCACTGCATCCCCAGTGGTGCCAGTGCACTCTCTGGACTCACTGCACTGCATCACCAATGGTGCCAGTGCACTCTTTAGATTCACTGCAATGCATCCCCAGTGGTGCCAGTGCACTCTCTGGACTCACTGCACTGCATCCCCAGGGGTGCCAGTGCCCTCTGTGGACTCACTGCACTGCATCCCCAGTGGTGCCAGTGCACTCTCTGGACTCACTGCACTGCATCCCCAGTGGTGCCAGTGCACTCTCTGGACTCACTGCACTGCATCCCCAGTGGTGCCAGTGCACTCTCTTGAGTCAATGCAGTGCATCCCCAGTGGTGCCAGTGCACTCTCTGGACTCACTGCACTGCACTGCATCCCCAGTGGTGCCAGTGCACTCTCTGGACTCACTGCACTGCATCCCCAATAGTATCAGTGCAATCTCTGGTCTCACTGCGGTGCATCCCCAATGGTGCCAGTGCACTCTCTGGACTCACTGCACTGCATCCCCAGTGGTGCCAGTGCACTCTCTGGACTCACTGCACTGCATCCCCAGTGGTGCCACTGCACTCTCTGGACTCACTGCACTGCATCCCCAGTGGTGCCAGTGCACTCTCTGGACTCACTGCACTGCATCCCCAGTGGTGACAGTGCACTCTCTGGACTCACTGCACTGCATCCCAGGTGGTGCCAGTGCACTCTCTGGACTCACTGCACTGCATCTCCAGCGGGGCCAGTGCACTCTCTGGACTCACTGCACTGCATCCCCAGTGGTGCCAGTGCACTCTCTGGACTCACTGCACTGCATCCCCAGTGGTGCCAGTGCACTCTCTGGACTCACGGCACTGCATCCCCAGTGGTGCCAGTGCACTCTCTGGACTCACTGCACTGCACCCCCAGTGGTGCCAGTGCACTCTCTGGACTCACTGCACTGCATCCCCAGTGGTGCCTGTGCACTCTCTGGTTCACTGCACTGCATCCCCAGGGGTGCCCGTGCACTCTCTGGACTCACTGCACTGCATCCCCAGTGGTGCCAGGGCACTCTCTGGACTCACTGCACAGCATCCCCAGTGGTGCCAGTGCACTCTCTGGACTCACTGCACTACATCCCCAGTGGTGCCAGTTCACTCTCTGGACTTGCCGGGGTGCATCCCCAGTGGTGCCAGTGCACTCTCTGGACTCACTGCACTGCATCCCCAGTGGTGCCAGTGCACTCTCTGGACTCACCGCACTGCATCCCCAGTGGTGCCAGTGCACTCTCTGGACTCACTGCACTGCATCCCCAGTGGTGCCAGTGCACTCTCTGGACTCACTGCAGTGCATCACCAGTGGTGCCAGTGCACTCTCTGGACTCACTGCAATGCATGCCCAGTGGTGCCAGTGCACTCTCTGGACTTGCCGGGGTGCATCCCCAGTGGTGCCAGTGCACTCTGTGGACTCACTGCAGTGCATCCGCAGTGGTGCCAGTGCACTCTCTGGACTCACTGCACTGCATCCCCAGTGGTGCCAGTGCACTCTCTGGACTCACTGCACTGCATCCCCAGTGGTGCCAGTGCACTCTCTTGAGTCAATGCAGTGCATCCCCAGTGGTGCCAGTGCACTCTCTGGACTCACTGCACTGCATCTCCACTGGTGCCAGTGCACTCTCTGGACTCACGGCACTGCATCCCCAGTGGTGCCAGTGCACTCTCTGGACTCACTGCACTGCACCCCCAGTGGTGCCAGTGCACTCTCTGGACTCACTGCACTGCATCCCCAGTGGTGCCAGTGCACTCTGTAGTTCACTGCACTGCATCCCCAGGGGTGCCCGTGCACTCTCTGGACTCACTGCACTGCATCCCCAGTGGTGCCAGTGCACTCTCTGGGCACACTGCACTGCATCCCCAGTGGTGCCAGTGCACTCTCTGCACTTACTACAGTGCATCCCCAGTGGTGCCAGTGCACTCTCTGGACTCACTGCACTGCATCCCCAGTGGTGCCAGTGCACTCTCTGGACTCACTGCACTGCATCCCCAATGCTGACAGTGCACTCTCTGGACTCACTGCACTGCATTCCCCAGTGCTGACAGTGCACTCTCTGGACTCACTGCACTGCATCCCCAGTGGTGCCAGTGCACTCTCCGGACTCACTGCACTGCATCCCTAATGGTGCCAGTGCACTCTCTGGACTCACTGCAGTGCATCCCCAGTGGTGCCAGTGCACTCTCTGCACTCACTGCACTGCATCCCCAGTGGTGCCAGTGCACTCTCTGCACTCACTGCACTGCATCCCCGGTGTTCCCAGAGCACTCTCTGGACTCACCGAGGTGCATCCCCAGTGGTGCCAGTGCACTCTCTGGACTCACTGAACTGCATCCCCAGTGGTGCCAGAGCACTCTCTGGACTCACTGCAGTGCAGCCCCTGAGGTGCCAGTGTACTCTCTGGACTCACTGCACTGCATCCCCAGTGGTGACAGTGCACTCTCTGGACTCACTGCAGTGCATCCCCAGTGGTGCCTGTGCACTCTCTTGAGTCACTGCACTGCATCCCCAGTGGTGCCAGTGCACTCTCTGGACTCACTGCACTGCATCCCCAGAGGTGCCAGTGCACTCTCTGGACTCACGGCACTGCATCCCCAGTGGTTCCAGTGCACTCTCTGGATCACTGCACTGCATCACCATTGGTGCCAGGGCACTCTCCGGACTCACTGCAGTGCATCCCCAGTGGTGCCAGTGCACTCTTTCGAGTCACTGCACTGCATCCCCAGTGGTGCCAGTGCATTCTCTGGACTCACTGCAGTGCATCCCCATTGGTGCCAGTGCAGTCTCTGGAGTCACTGCAGTGCATCCCCAGTGGTGCCAGTGCACTCTCTGGACTCACTGCACTGCATCCCCAGTGCTGACAGTGCACTCTCTGGACTCACTGCACTGCATCCCCAGTGGTGCCAGTATACTCTCTGGACTCAGTGCACTGCATCCCCAGTGGTGCCACTGCACTCTCTGGACTCACTGCAGTGCATCCCCAGTGTTGCCAGTGCACTCTCTGGAGTCACTGCACTGCATCCCCAGTGGTGCCAGTGCACTCTCTGGACTCACTGCAGTGCATCCCCAGTGGTGCCAGTGCACTCTCTGGACTCACTGCAGTGCATCCCCAGTGGCGCCAGTGCACTCTCTGGACTCACTGCACTGCATCCCCAGTGGTGCCAGTGCACTCTCTGGACTCACTGCACTGCATCCCCAGTTCTGCCATTGCACTCTCTGGACTCACTGCAGTGCATCCCCAGTGGTGCCAGTGCACTCTCTGGACTCACTGCAGTGCTTCCGCACTTGTGCCAGTGCACTCTCTGCACTCACTGCAGTGCATCCCCTGTGGTGCCAGTGCACTCTCTGGAGTCAATGCACTGCATCCCCAGTGGTGCCAGTGCACTCTCTGGACTCACTGTAGTGCATCCCCAGTGGTGCCAGTGCACTCTCTGGACTCACTGCAGTGCAGCCCTTGTGGTGCCTTTTCACTCTCAGGACTCACTGCACTGCATCCCCAGTGGTGCCAGTGCACTCTCTGGACTCAGTGCACTGCATCCCCAGTGGTGCCACTGCACTCTCTGGACTCACTGCAGTGCATCCCCAGTGGTGCCACTGCACTCTCTGGACTCACTGCAGTGCATCCCCAGTGGTTCCAGTGCACTCTCTGGACTACTGCAGTGCATCCCCAGTGGTGCCAGTGCACTCTCTGAGCTCTTTGCAGTGCATCCCCAGTGGTGCCAGTGCACTCTCTGGACTCACTGCACTGCATCCCCAGTGGTGCCAGTGTAGTCTCTGGACTCACAGCAGTGCATCCCCAGTGGTGCCAGTGCAACTACTGGACTCACTGCAGTGTAGCTCAGTGGTGCCAGAGCACTCTCTGGACTCACTGCACTGCATCCCCAGTGGTGCCAGTGCACTCTCTGGACTCACTGCACTGCATCCCCAGTGGTGCCAGTGCACTGTCTGGACTCACTGCAGTGTATCGCCGTTGGAGCCGGTGCACTCTCTGGACTCACTGCAGTGCTTCCCCACTGGTGCCAGTGCACTCTTTGGACTCACTGCACTGCATTCCCAGTGGTGCCAGTGCACTCTCTGGACTCACTGCACTGCATCCCCAGTGGTGCCAGTGCACTCTCTGGACTCACTGCACTGCATTCCCAGTGGTGCCAGTGCACTCTCTGGACTCACTGCACTGCATCCCCAGTGGTGCCAGTGCACTCTCTGGACCCACTGAAGTGCATCCCCACTGGTGCCAGTGCACTCTCTGGACTCACTGCACTGCATCCCCAATGGTGCCAGTGCACTCTCTGTAGTCACTGCACTGCGTCCCCAGTGGTGCCAGTGCACTCTCTGGACTCACTGCAGTGTATCCCCTGTGGTGCCAGTGCACTCTGTGGACTCACTGCACTGCATCCCAGTGGTGCCACTGCACTCTCTGGTCTCACTGCATTGCATCCCCAGTGGTGCCAGTGCACTCTCTGGACTCACTGCACTGCATACCCAGTGGTGTCACTGCACTCTCTGGACTCACTGCACTGCATCACCATTGGTGCCAGGGCACTCTCCGGACTCACTGCAGTGCATCCGCAGTGGTGCCAGTGCACTCTTTCGAGTCACTGCAGTGCATCCCCAGTGGTGCCAGTGCACTCTCTGGACTCACTGCACTGCATCCTCAGTGGTGCCAGTGCACTCTCTGGAATCACTGCAGTGCATCCCCAGTGGTGCCAGTGCACTCTCTGGACTCACTGCACTGCATCCCCAGTGGTGCCAGTGCACTCTCTGGACTCACTGCAGTGCATCCCCAGTGGTGCCAGTGCACTCTCTGGACTCACTGCACTGCATCCCCAGTGGTGCCACTGCACTCTCTGGACTCACTGCACTGCATCCCCAGTGGTGCCAGTGCACTGTCTGGACTCACTGCAGTGTATCGCCATTGGAGCCGGTGCACTCTCTAGACTCACTGCAGTGCTTCCCCACTGGTGCCAGTGCACTCTTTGGACTCACTGCACTGCATTCCCAGTGGTGCCAGTGCACTCTCTGGACTCACTGCACTGCATCACCTGTGGTGCCTCTGCACTTTCTGGAGTCACTGCACTGCATCCCCAGTGGTGCCAGTGCACTCTCTGGACTCACTGCAGTGCATCCACAGTGGTGCCAGTGCACTCTCTGGTCTCACTGCATTGCATCCCCAGTGGTGCCAGTGCACTCTCTGGACTCACTGCACTGCATCCCCAGTGGTGCCAGTGCACTCTCTGGACTCACTGCAGTGCATCCCCAGTGGCGCCAGTGCACTCTCTGGACTCACTGCACTGCATCTCATTGGTGCTAGTGCACTCTCTGGACTCACTGCACTGCATCCCCAGTGGTGCCAGTGCACTCTCTGGACTCACTGCACTGCATCCCCAGTTGTGCCAGTGCACTCTCTGGACTCACTGCAGTGCATCCCCAGTGGTGCCAGTGCACTCTCTGGACTCACTGCAGTGCTTCCGCAGTGGTGCCAGTGCACTCTCTGCACTCACTGCACTGCATCACCTGTGGTGCCTCTGCACTTTCTGGAGTCACTGCACTGCATCCCCAGTGGTGCCAGTGCACTCTCTGGACTCACTGCACTTCATCCCCAGTGGTGCCAGTGCACTCTCTGGTCTCACTGCATTGCATCCCCAGTGGTGCCAGTGCACTCTCTGGACTCACTGCACTGCATCCCCAGTGGTGTCACTGCACTCTCTGGACTCACTGCACTGCATCACCATTGGTGCCAGGGCACTCTCCGGACTCACTGCAGTGCATCCGCAGTGGTGCCAGTGCACTCTTTCGAGTCACTGCAGTGCATCCCCAGTGGTGCCAGTGCACTCTCTGGACTCACTGCTCTGCATCCCCAGTGGTGCCAGTGCACTCTCTGGAATCACTGCAGTGCATCCCCAGTGGTGCCAGTGCACTCTCTGGACTCACTGCACTGCATCCCCAGTGGTGCCACTGCACTCTCTGGACTCACTGCACTGCATCACCATTGGTGCCAGTGCACTCTCCGGACTCACTGCAGTGCATCCGCAGTGGTGCCAGTGCACTCTTTTGAGTCACTGCAGTGCATCCCCAGTGGTGCCAGTGCACTCTCTGGACTCACTGCACTGCATCCCCAGTGGTGCCAGTGCACTCTCTGCACTCACTGCACTGCATCACCAGTGGTGCCAGTGCACTCTCTGGACTCACTGCAGTGCATCCCCAGTGGTGCCAGTGCACTCTCTGGACTCACTGCACTGCATCCCCAGTGGTGCCAGTGCACTCTCTGGAGTCGCAGCACTGCATCAACAGTGGTGCCTCTGCACTCTCTGGACTCACTGCAGTGCATCCTCAGTGCTGCCAGTGCACTCTCTGCACTCACTGCAGTGCATCCCCAGTGGTGCCAGTGCACTCTCTGGACTCACTGCACTGCATCCCCAGTGGTGCCAGTGCACTCTCTGGACTCACTGCACTGCATCCCCAGTGGTGCCAGTGCACTCTCTGGACTCACTGCACTGCATCCCCAGTGGTGCCAGTGCACTCTCTGGACTCACTGCACTGCATCCCCAGTGGTGCCACTGCACTCTCTGGACTCACTGCACTGCATCACCATTGGTGCCAGGGCACTCTCCGGACTCACTGCAGTGCATCCGCAGTGGTGCCAGTGCACTCTTTCAAATCACTGCAGTGCATCCCCAGTGGTGCCAGTGCACTCTCTGGACTCACTGCACTGCATCCCCAGTGGTGCCAGTGCACTCTCTGCACTCACTGCACTGCATCCCCAGTGTTCCCAGAGCACTCTCTGGACTCACTGCAGTGCATCGCCAGTGGTGCCAGTGCACTCTCTGGACTCACTGCACTGCATCCCCAGTGGTGCCAGTGCACTCTCTGGACTCACTGCACTGCATCCCCAGTGGTGCCACTGCACTCTCTGGACTCACTGCACTGCATCACCATTGGTGCCAGGGCACTCTCCGGACTCACTGCAGTGCATCCGCAGTGGTGCCAGTGCACTCTTTCGAGTCACTGCACTGCATCCCCATTAGTGGCAGTGCATTCTCTGGACTCATTGCAGTGCATCCCCAGTGGTGCCAGTGCACTCTCTGGACTCACTGCACTGCATCCCCAGTGGTGCCAGTGCACTCTCTGGACTCACTGTAGTGCATCCCCAGTGCTGACAGTGCACTCTCTGGACTCACTGCACTGCATTCCCCAGTGCTGACAGTGCACTCTCTGGACTCACTGCACTGCATCCCCAGTGGTGCCAGTGCACTCTCTGGACTCACTGCAGTGCATCCCCAGTGCTGACAGTGCACTCTCTGGACTCACTGCACTGCATTCCCCAGTGCTGACAGTGCACTCTCTGGACTCACTGCAGTGCATCCCCAGTGGTGCCAGTGCACTCTCTGGACTCACTGCAGTGCATCCCCAGTGGTGCCAGTGCACTCTCTGCACTCACTGCACTGCATCCCCAGTGGTGCCAGTGCACTCTCTGCACTCACTGCACTGCATCCCCGGTGTTCCCAGAGCACTCTCTGGACTCACCGAGGTGCATCCCCAGTGGTGCCAGTGCACTCTCTGGACTCACCGCACTGCATCCCCAGTGGTGCCAGTGCACTCTCTGGACTCACTGCAGTGCATCCCCTGAGGTGCCAGTGTACTCTCTGGACTCACTGCACTGCATCCCCAGTGGTGCCAGTGCACTCTCTGGACTCACTGCACTGCATCCCCAGTGGTGCCTGTGCACTCCCTTGAGTCACTGCACTGCATCCCCAGTGGAGCCAGTGCACTCTATGGACTAACTGCACTGCATCCCCAGTGGTGCCAGTGCACTCTCTGGACTCACTGCACTGCATCCCCAGTGGTTCCAGTGCACTCTCTGGATCACTGCACTGCATCACCATTGGTGCCAGGGCACACTCCGGACTCACTGCAGTGCATCCCCAGTGGTGCCAGTGCACTCTTTCGAGTCACTGCACTGCATCCCCAGTGGTGCCAGTGCATTCTCTGGACTCACTGCAATGCATCCCCATTGGTGCCAGTGCAGTCTCTGGAGTCACTGCACTGCATCCCAAGTGGTGCCAGTGCACTCTCTGGACTCACTGCACTGCATCCCCAGTGGTGCCACTGCACTCTCTGGACTCACTGCAGTGCATCCCCAGTGGTGCCAGTGCACTCTCTGGACTCACTGCAGTGCATCCCCAGTGTTGCCAGTGCACTCTCTGGAGTCACTGCACTGCATCCCCAGTGGTGCCAGTGCACTCTCTGGACTCACTGCAGTGCATCCCCAGTGGTGCCAGTGCACTCTCTGGACTCACTGCACTGCATACCCAGTGGCGCCAGTGCACTCTCTGGACTCACTGCACTGCATCCCATTGGTGCTAGTGCACTCTCTGGACTCACTGCACTGCATCCCCAGTGGTGCCAGTGCACTCTCTGGACTCACTGCAGTGCATCCCCAGTGGTGCCAGTGCACTCTCTGGACTCACTGCAGTGCTTCCGCACTGGTGCCAGTGCACTCTCTGCACTCACTGCACTGCATCAACAGTGGTGCCTCTGCACTCTCTGGAGTCACTGCACTGCATCCCCAGTGGTGCCAGTGCACTCTCTGGACTCACTGTAGTGCATCCCCAGTGGTGCCAGTGCACTCTCTGTACTCACTGCACTGCATCCCCAGTGGTGCCAGTGCACTCTCTGGACTCACTGCAGAGCAGCCCTTGTGGTGCCTTTGCACTCTCAGGACGCACTGCACTGCATCCCCAGTGGTGCCAGTGCACTCTCTGGACTCAGTGCACTGCATCCCCAGTGGTGCCAGTGCACTCTCTGAACTCAGTGCACTGCATCCCCAATGGTGCCACTGCACTCTCTGGACTCACTGCAGTGCATCCCCAGTGGTGCCAGTGCACTTTCGGGACTCACCGGGGTGCATCCGCAGTGGTGCCAGTGCACTCTCTGAGCTCTTTGCAGTGCATCCCCAGTGGTGCCAGCGCACTCTCTGGACTCACTGCAGTGCATCCCCAGTGGTGCCAGTGCACTCTTTCGAGTCACTGCACTGCATCCCCAGTGGTGCCAGTGCATTCTCTGTACTCACTGCAATGCATCCCCATTGGTGCCAGTGCAGTCTCTGGAGTCACTGCAGTGCATCCCCAGTGGTGCCAGTGCACTCTCTGGACTCACTGCACTGCATCCCCAGTGGTGCCACTGCACTCTCTGGACTCACTGCAGTGCATCCCCAGTGGTGCCAGTGCACTCTCTGGACTCACTGCAGTACATCCCCAGTGTTGCCAGTGCACTCTCTGGAGTCACTGCACTGCATCCCCAGTGGTGCCAGTGCACTCTCTGGACTCACTGCAGTGCATCCCCAGTGGTGCCAGTGCACTCTCTGGACTCACTGCAGTACATACCCAGTGGCGCCAGTGCACTCTCTGGACTCACTGCACTGCATCCCATTGGTGCTAGTGCACTCTCTGGACTCACTGCAGTGCATCCCCAGTGGTGCCAGTGCACTCTCTGGACTCACTGCACTGCATCCCCAGTTGTGCCAGTGCACTCTCTGGACTCACTGCAGTGCATCCCCAGTGGTGCCAGTGCACTCTCTGGACTCACTGCAGTGCTTCCGCACTGGTGCCAGTGCACTCTCTGCACTCACTGCACTGCATCAACAGTGGTGCCTCTGCACTCTCTGGAGTCACTGCACTGCATCCCCAGTGGTGCCAGTGCACTCTCTGGACTCACTGTAGTGCATCCCCAGTGGTGCCAGTGCACTCTCTGTACTCACTGCACTGCATCCCCAGTGGTGCCAGTGCACTCTCTGGACTCACTGCAGAGCAGCCCTTGTGGTGCCTTTGCACTCTCATGACGCACTGCACTGCATCCCCAGTGGTGCCAGTGCACTCTCTGGACTCAGTGCACTGCATCCCCAGTGGTGCCAGTGCACTCTCTGAACTCAGTGCACTGCATCCCCAATGGTGCCACTGCACTCTCTGGACTCACTGCAGTGCATCCCCAGTGGTGCCAGTGCACTTTCTGGACTCACCGGGGTGCATCCGCAGTGGTGCCAGTGCACTCTCTGAGCTCTTTGCAGTGCATCCCCAGTGGTGCCAGCGCACTCTCTGGACTCACTGCACTGCATCCCCAGTGGTGCCAGTGTAGTCTCTGGACTCACAGCAGTGCATCCGCAGTGGTGCCAGTGCACTCTCTGGACTCACTGCAGTGCATCCCCAGTGGTGCCAGTGCACTCTCTGAGCTCTTTGCAGTGCATCCCCAGTGGTGCCAGCGCACTCTTCGGACTCACTGCACTGCATCCCCAGTGGTGCCAGTGCACTCTCTGGACTCACGGCACTGCATCCCCAGTGGTGCCAGTGCACTCTCTGCACTCACTGCAGTGCATCCCCAGTGGTGCCAGTGCAATCTCTGGACTCACTCCACTGCATCCCCAGTGGTGACAGTGCACTCTCTGGACTCACTGCACTGCATCCCCAGTGGTGCCAGTGCACTCTCTGCACTCACTGCACTGCATCCCCGGTGTTCCCAGAGCACTCTCTGGACTCACTGCAGTGCATCCCCAGTGGTGCCAGTGCACTCTCTGGACTCACCGCACTGCATCCCCAGTGGTGCCAGTGCACTCTCTGGACTCACTGCAGTGCAGCCCCTGACGTGCCAGTGTACTCTCTGGACTCACTGCACTGCATCCCCAGTGGTGACAGTGCACTCTCTGGAATCACTGCAGTGCATCCCCTGTGGTGCCATTGCACTCTCTGGACTCACTGCGCTGCATCCCCAGTGGTGCCTGTGCACTCTCTTGAGTCACTGCACTGCATCCCCAGTGGAGCCAGTGCACTCTATGGACTAACTGCACTGCATACCCAGCGGTGCCAGTGCACTCTCTGGACTCACTGCACTGCATCCCCAGTGGTGCCAGTGCACTCTCTGGACTCACTGCACTGCATCCCCAGTGGTTCCAGTGCACTCTCTGGATCACTGCACTGCATCACCATTGGTGCCAGGGCACTCTCCGGACTCACTGCAGTGCATCCCCAGTGGTGCCAGTGCACTCTTTCGAGTCACTGCACTGCATCCCCAGTGGTGCCAGTGCATTCTCTGGAGTCACTGCAGTGCATCCCCAGTGGTGCCAGTGCACTCTCTGCACTCACTGCACTGCATCCCCAGTGGTGCCAGTGCACTCTCTGGACTCACTGCACTGCATCCCCAGTGGTGCCAGTACACTCTCTGGACTCACTGCAGTGCATCCCCTTTTGTGCCAGTGCACTCTCTGGACTCACTGCACTGCATCCCCAGTGGTGCCAGTGCACTCTCTGGAGTCACTGCTCTGCATCCCCAGTGGTGCCAGTGCACTCTCTGGACTCACTGCAGTGCATCCCCAGTGGTGCCAGTGCACTCTCTGGACTCACTGCACTGCATCCCCAGTGCTGACAGTGCACTCTCTGGACTCACTGCACTGCATCACCAGTGGTGGCAGTGTACTCTCTGGACTCACTGCACTGCATCCCCAGTGGAGACAGTGCACTCTCTGTAGTCACTGCGCTACATCCCCAGTGGTTCCAGGGCACTCTCTCGACTCACTGCACTGCAACACCAGTGGTGCCAGTGCACACTCTGGACTCAATGCACTGCATCCCCAGTGGTGCCAGTGCACTCTCTGGAGTCACTGCGCTGCATCCCCAGTGGTGCCAGTGCCATCTGTGGACTCACTGCACTACATCCCCTGTGGGGCCAGTGCACTCTCTGGACTCACTGCAGTGCATCCCCAGTGGTGCGAGTGCACTCTCTGGACTCACTGCACTGCATCCCCAAGGTGCCAGTGCACTCTCTGGACTCACCGGGGTGCATCCCCAGTGGTGCCAGTGCACTCTCTGCACTCACTGCAGTGCATCCCCAGTGGTGCCAGTGCACTCTCTGGACTCACTGCACTGCATCCCCAGTGGTGCCAGTGCACTCTCTGGACTCACTGCACTGCATCCCCAGTGGTGCCAGTGCACTCTCTGGACTCACTGCAGTGCATCCCCAGTGGCGCCAGTGCACTCTCTGGACTCACTGCACTGCATCTCATTGGTGCTAGTGCACTCTCTGGACTCACTGCACTGCATCCCCAGTGGTGCCAGTGCACTCTCTGGACTCACTGCACTGCATCCCCAGTTGTGCCAGTGCACTCTCTGGACTCACTGCAGTGCATCCCCAGTGGTGCCAGTGCACTCTCTGGACTCACTGCAGTGCTTCCGCAGTGGTGCCAGTGCACTCTCTGCACTCACTGCACTGCATCACCTGTGGTGCCTCTGCACTTTCTGGAGTCACTGCACTGCATCCCCAGTGGTGCCAGTGCACTCTCTGGACTCACTGCAGTGCATCCACAGTGGTGCCTTTGCACTCTCAGGACTCAGTGCACTGCATCCCCAGTGGTGCCAGTGCACTCTCTGAACTCAGTGCACTGCATCTCCAATGGTGCCACTGCACTCTCTGGACAAACTGCAGTGCATCCCCAGTGGTGCCAGTGCACTCTCTGGACTCACTGCACTGCATCCCCAGTGGTGCCAGTGCACTCTCTGAGCTCTTTGCAGTGCATCCCAAGTGGTGCCAGTGCACTCTCTGGACTCACTGCACTGCATCCCCAGTGGTGCCACTGCACTCTCTGGACTCACGGCAGTGCATCCCCAGTGGTGCCAGTGCACTCTCTGGACTCACTGCACTGCATCCCCAGTGGTGCCGGTGTAGTCTCTGGACTCACAGCAGTGCATCCCCAGTGGTGCCAGTGCAACTACTGGACTCACTGCAGTGTAGCTCAGTGGTGCCAGAGCACTCTCTGGACTCACTGCACTGCATCCCCAGTGGTGCCAGTGCACTCTCTGGACTCACTGCACTGCATCCCCAGTGGTGCCAGTGCACTGTCTGGACTCACTGCAGTGTATCGCCATTGGAGCCGGTGCACTCTCTGGACTCACTAAACTGCATCCCCAGTGGTGCCAGTGCACTCTCTGGACTCACTGCAGTGCATCCCCAGTGCTGACAGTGCACTCTCTGGACTCACTGCACTGCATCCCCAGTGCTGACAGTGCACTCTCTGGACTCACTGCACTGCATCACCAGTGGTGGCAGTGTACTCTCTGGACTCACTGCACTGCATCCCCAGTGGAGACAGTGCACTCTCTGTAGTCACTGTGCTACATTCCCAGTGGTTCCAGGGCACTCTCTCGACTCACTGCACTGCAACTCCAGTGGTGCCAGTGCACTCTCTGGACTCACTGCACTGCATCCCCAGTGGTGCCAGTGCACTCTCTGGAGTCACTGCGCTGCATCCCCAGTGGTGCCAGTGCCATCTGTGGACTCACTGCACTACATCCCCTGTGGGGCCACTGCACTCTCTGGACTCACTGCAGTGCATCCCCAGTGGTGCGAGTGCACTCTCTGGACTCACTGCACTGCATCCCCAAGGTGCCAGTGCACTCTCTGGACTCACCGGGATGCATCCGCAGTGGTGCCAGTGCACTCTCTGCACTCACTGCAGTGCATCCCCAGTGGTGCCAGTGCACTCTCTGGACTCACTGCAGTGCATCCCCAGTGGCGCCAGTGCACTCTCTGGACTCACTGCACTGCATGTCATTGGTGCTAGTGCACTGTCTGGACTCACTGCACTGCATCCCCAGTGGTGCCAGTGCACTCTCTGGACTCACTGCACTGCATCCCCAGTTGTGCCAGTGCACTCTCTGCACTCACTGCAGTGCATCCCCAGTGGTGCCAGTGCACTCTCTGGACTCACTGCAGTGCTTCCGCAGTGGTGCCAGTGCACTCTCTGCACTCACTGCACTGCATAAACAGTGGTGCCTCTGCACTCTCTGGAGTCACTGCACTGCATCCCCAGTGGTGCCAGTGCACTCTCTGGACTCACTGTAGTGCATCCCCAGTGGTGCCAGTGCACTCTCTGGACTCACTGCAGTGCATCCGCAGTGGTGCCTTTGCACTCTGAGGACTCACTGCAGTGCATCGCCAGTGGTGCCAGTGCACTCTCTGGACTCAGTGCACTGCATCCCCAGTGGTGCCAGTGCACTCTCTGAACTCAGTGCACTGCATCTCCAATGGTGCCACTGCACTCTCTGGACAAACTGCAGTGCATCCCCAGTGGTGCCAGTGCACTCTCTGGACTCACTGCACTGCATCCCCATTGGTGCCAGTGCACTCTCTGGACTCACGGCAGTGCATCCCCAGTGGTGCCAGTGCACTCTCTGGACTCACTGCACTGCATCCCCAGTGGTGCCAGTGTACTCTCTGGACTCACAGCAGTGCATCCCCAGTGGTGCCAGTGCAACTACTGGACTCACTGCAGTGTAGCTCAGTGGTGCCAGAGCACTCTCTGGACTCACTGCACTGCATCCCCAGTGGTGCCAGTGCACTCTCTGGACTCACAGCAGTGCATCCCCAGTGGTGCCAGTGCACTCTCTGGACTCACTGCAGTGTATCGCCATTGGAGCCGGTGCACTCTCTGGACTCACTAAACTGCATCCCCAGTGGTGCCAGAGAACTCTCTGGTCTCACTGCAGTGCATCCCCAGTGGTGCCAGTGCACTGTCTGGACTCACTGCATCCCCAGTGGTGCCAGGGCACTCTCTGGACTCAAAGCACTGCATCCCCATTGGTGCCAGTGCACTCTCTGGACTCACTGCACTAAAACACCAGTGGTGCCAGTGCAGTCTCTGGACTCACTGCACTGCATCCCCAGTGGTGCCAGTGCACTCTCTGGACTCACCGGGGTGCATCCCCAGTGGTGCCAGTGCACTCTCTGGACTCACTGCAGTGCATCCCCAGTGGTGCCAGTGCACTGTCTGGACTCACTGCAGTGCATCCCCAGTGGTGCCAGTGCACTCTCTGGACTCACTGCAGTGCATCCCCAGTAGTGCCAGTGCACTCTCTGGACTCACTGCACTTCATCCCCAGTGGTGCCAGTGCACTCTCTGGACTCACTGCATTGCATCCCCAGTGGTGCCAGTGCACTCTCTGGACTCACTGCACTGCATCCCCAGTGGTGTCACTGCACTCTCTGGACTCACTGCACTGCATCACCATTGGTGCCAGGGCACTCTCCGGACTAACTGCAATGCATCCGCAGTGGTGCCTGTGCACTCTTTCGAGTCACTGCAGTGCATCCCCAGTGGTGCCAGTGCACTCTCTGGACTCACTGCACTGCATCCCCAGTGGTGCCAGTGCACTCTCTGGAATCACTGCAGTGCATCCCCAGTGGTGTCAGTGCACTCTCTGGACTCACTGCACTGCATCCCCAGTGGTGCCAGTGCACTCTCTGGACTCACTGCAGTGCATTCCCAGTGGTGCCAGTGCACTCTCTGGACTCACTGCACTGCATCACCATTGGTGCCAGTGCACTCTCCGGACTCACTGCAGTGCATCCGCAGTGGTGGCAGTGCACTCTTTTGAGTCACTGCAGTGCATCCCCAGTGGTGCCAGTGCACTCTCTGGACTCACTGCAGTGCATCCCCAGTGGTGCCAGTGCACTCTCTGCACTCACTGCACTGCATCACCAGTGGTGCCAGTGCACTCTCTGGACTCACTGCAGTGAATCCCCAGTGGTGCCAGTGCACTCTCTGCACTCACTGCACTGCATCCCCAGTGGTGCCAGTGCACTCTCTGGAGTCGCAGCACTGCATCAACAGTGGTGCCTCTGCACTCTCTGGAGTCACTGCACTGCATCCCCAGTGCTGCCAGTGCACTCTCTGGACTCACTGCAGTGCATCCCCAGTGGTGCCAGTGCACTCTCTGGAGTCACTGCAGTGCATCCCCAGTGGTGCCAGTGCACTCTCTGGACTCACTGCATTGCATCCCCAGTGGTGCCAGTGCACTCTCTGGACTCACTGCACTGCATCCCCAGTGGTGCCACTGCACACTCTGGACTCACTGCACTGCATCACCATTGGTGCCAGTGCACTCTCTGGACTCACTGCAGTGTATCCCCTGTGGTGCCAGTGCACTCTTTCGAATCACTGCAGTGCATCCCCAGTGGTGCCAGTGCACTCTCTGGACTCACTGCACTGCATCCCCAGTGGTGCCAGTGCACTCTCTGCACTCACTGCACTGCATCCCCAGTGTTCCCAGAGCACTCTCTGGACTCACTGCAGTGCATCGCCAGTGGTGCCAGTGCACTCTCTGGACTCACTGCATTGCATCCCCAGTGGTGCCAGTGCACTCTCTGGACTCACTGCACTGCATCCCCAGTGGTGCCACTGCACTCTCCGGACTCACTGCAGTGCATCCGCAGTGGTGCCAGTGCACTCTTTCGAGTCACAGCACTGCATCCCCATTAGTGCCAGTGCATTCTCTGGACGCATTGCAGTTCATCACCAGTGGTGCCAGTGCACTCTCTGGACTCACTGCACTGCATCCCCAGTGGTGCCAGTGCACTCTCTGGACTCACTGCACTGCATCCCCAATGCTGACAGTGCACTCTCTGGACTCACTGCACTGCATTCCCCAGTGCTGACAGTGCACTCTCTGGACTCACTGCAGTGCATCCCCAGTGGTGCCAGTGCACTCTCTGGACTCACTGCACTGCATCCCCAGTGGTGCCAGTGCACTCTCCGGACTCACTGCACTGCATCCCTAATGGTGCCAGTGCACTCTCTGGACTCACTGCAGTGCATCCCCAGTGGTGCCAGTGCACTCTCTGCACTCAGCGCACTGCATCCCCAGTGGTGCCAGTGCACTCTCTGCACTCACTGCACTGCATCCCCGGTGTTCCCAGAGCACTCTCTGGACTCACCGAGGTGCATCCCCAGTGGTGCCAGTGCACTCTCTGGACTCACTGAACTGCATCCCCAGTGGTGCCAGAGCACTCTCTGGACTCACTGCAGTGCAGCCCCTGAGGTGCCAGTGTACTCTCTGGACTCACTGCACTGCATCCCCAGTGGTGACAGTGCACTCTCTGGACTCACTGCACTGCATCCCCAGTGGTGCCTGTGCACTCTCTTGAGTCACTGCACTGCATCCCCAGTGGAGCCAGTGCACTCTATGGACTAACTGCACTGCATCCCCAGTGGTGCCAGTGCACTCTCTGGACTCACTGCACTGCATCCCCAGAGGTGCCAGTGCACTCTCTGGACTCACTGCACTGCATCCCCAGTGGTTCCAGTGCACTCTCTGGACTCACTGCACTGCATCACCATTGGTGCCAGGGCACTCTCCGGACTCACTGCAGTGCATCCCCAGTGGTGCCAGTGCACTCTTTCGAGTCACTGCACTGCATCCCCAGTGGTGCCAGTGCATTCTCTGGACTCACTGCAGTGCATCCCCAGTGGTGCCAGTGCAGTCTCTGGAGTCACTGCAGTGCATCCCCAGTGGTGCCAGTGCACTCTCTGGACTCACTGCACTGCATCCCCAGTGCTGACAGTGCACTCTCTGGACTCACTGCACTGCATCCCCAGTGGTGCCAGTGTACTCTCTGGACTCAGTGCACTGCATCCCCAGTGGTGCCACTGCACTCTCTGGACTCACTGCAGTGCATCCCCAGTGGTGCCAGTGCACTCTCTGGAGTCACTGCACTGCATCCCCAGTGGTGCCAGTGCACTCTCTGGACTCACTGCAGTGCATCCCCAGTGGTGCCAGTGCACTCTCTGGACTCACTGCAGTGCATCCCCAGTGGCGCCAGTGCACTCTCAGGACTCACTGCACTGCATCCCCAGTGGTGCCAGTGCACTCTCTGGACTCACTGCACTGCATCCCCAGTGGAGCCATTGCACTCTCTGGACTCACTGCAGTGCATCCCCAGTGGTGCCAGTGCACTCTCTGGACTCACTGCAGTGCTTCCGCACTGGTGCCAGTGCACTCTCTGCACTCACTGCAGTGCATCCCCTGTGGTGCCAGTGCACTCTCTGGAGTCACTGCACTGCATCCCCAGTGGTGCCAGTGCACTCTCTGGACTCACTGTAGTGCATCCCCAGTGGTGCCAGTGCACTCTCTGGACTCACTGCAGTGCAGCCCTTGTGGTGCCTTTGCACTCTCAGGACTCACTGCACTGCATCCCCAGTGGTGCCAGTGCACTCTCTGGACTCAGTGCACTGCATCCCCAGTGGTGCCAGTGCACTCTCTGAACTCAGTGCAGTGCATCCCCAGTGGTGCCACTGCACTCTCTGGACTCACTGCAGTGCATCCCCAGTGGTGCCAGTGCACTCTCTGGACTACTGCAGTGCATCCCCAGTGGTGCCAGTGCACTCTCTGAGCTCTTTGCAGTGCATCCCCAGTGGTGCCAGTGCACTCTCTGAGCTCTTTGCACTGCATCCCCAGTGGTGCCAGTGTAGTCTCTGGACTCACAGCAGTGCATCCACAGTGGTGCCAGTACACTACTGGACTCACTGCACTGCATCCCCAGTGGTGCCAGTGCACTGTCTGGACTCACTGCAGTGTATCGCCGTTGGAGCCGGTGCACTCTCTGGACTCACTGCAGTGCTTCCCCACTGGTGCCAGTGCACTCTTTGGACTCACTGCACTGCATTCCCAGTGGTGCCAGTGCACTCTCTGGACTCACTGCACTGCATCCCCAGTGGTGCCAGTGCACTCTCTGGACTCACTGCACTGCATTCCCAGTGGTGCCAGTGCACTCTCTGGACTCACTGCACTGCATCCCCAGTGGTGCCAGTGCACTCTCTGGACCCACTGCAGTGCATCCCCAGTGGTGCCAGTGCACTCTCTGGACTCACTGCACTGCATCCCCAATGGTGCCAGTGCACTCTCTGGACTCACTGCACTGCGTCCCCAGTGGTGCCAGTGCACTCTCTGGACTCACTGCAGTGTATCCCCTGTGGTGCCAGTGCACTCTGTGGTCTCACTGCACTGCATCCCAGTGGTGCCAGTGCACTCTCTGGTCTCACTGCATTGCATCCCCAGTGGTGCCAGTGCACTCTCTGGACTCACTGCACTGCATACCCAGTGGTGTCACTGCACTCTCTGGACTCACTGCACTGCATCACCATTGGTGCCAGGGCACTCTCCGGACTCACTGCAGTGCATCCGCAGTGGTACCAGTGCACTCTTTCGAGTCACTGCAGTGCATCCCCAGTGGTGCCAGTGCACTCTCTGGACTCACTGCACTGCATCCCCAGTGGTGCCAGTGCACTCTCTGGAATCACTGCAGTGCATCCCCAGTGGTGCCAGTGCACTCTCTGGACTCACTGCACTGCATCCCCAGTGGTGCCAGTGCACTCTCTGGACTCACTGCATTGCATCCCCAGTGGTGCCAGTGCACTCTCTGGACTCACTGCACTGCATCCCCAGTGGTGCCACTGCACTCTCTGGACTCACTGCACTGCATCCCCAGTGGTGCCAGTGCACTGTCTGGACTCACTGCAGTGTATCGCCATTGGAGCCGGTGCACTCTCTGGACTCACTGCAGTGCTTCCCGACTGGTGCCAGTGCACTCTTTGGACTCACTGCACTGCATTCCCAGTGGTGCCAGTGCACTCTCTGGACTCACTGCACTGCATCACCAGTGGTGCCAGTGCACTCTCTGGAGTCACTGCACTGCATCCCCAGTGGTGCCAGTGCACTCTCTGGACTCACTGCACTGCATTCCCAGTGGTGCCAGTGCACTCTCTGGACTCACTGCACTGCATCCCCAGTGGTGCCAGTGCACTCTCTGGACCCACTGCAGTGCATCCCCACTGGTGCCAGTGCACTCTCTGGACTCACTGCACTGCATCCCCAATGGTGCCAGTGCACTCTCTGTAGTCACTGCACTGCGTCCCCAGTGGTGCCAGTGCACTCTCTGGACTCACTGCAGTGTATCCCCAGTGGTGCCAGTGCACTCTGTGGACTCACTGCACTGCATCCCAGTGGTGCCAGTGCACTCTCTGGACTCACTGCACTGCATCCCCAAGGTGCCAGTGCACTCTCTGGACTCAACTGCACTGCATCCCCAGTGGTGCCAGTGCACTCTCTGGACTCACTGCAGTGCATCCCCAGTGGTGCCAGTGCACTCTCTGGACTCACTGCACTGCATCCCCAGTGGTGCCAGTGCACTCTCTGGACTCACTGCACTTCATCCCCAGTGGTGCCAGTGCACTCTCTGGTCTCACTGCATTGCATCCCCAGTGGTGCCAGTGCACTCTCTGGACTCACTGCACTGCATCCCCAGTGGTGTCACTGCACTCTCTGGACTCACTGCACTGCATCACCATTGGTGCCAGGGCACTCTCCGGACTCACTGCAGTGCATCCGCAGTGGTGCCAGTGCACTCTTTCGAGTCACTGCAGTGCATCCCCAGTGGTGCCAGTGCACTCTCTGGACTCACTGCTCTGCATCCCCAGTGGTGCCAGTGCACTCTCTGGAATCACTGCAGTGCATCCCCAGTGGTGCCAGTGCACTCTCTGGACTCACTGCACTGCATCCCCAGTGGTGCCAGTGCACTCTCTGGACTCACTGCATTGCATCCCCAGTGGTGCCAGTGCACTCTCTGGACTCACTGCACTGCATCCCCAGTGGTGCCACTGCACTCTCTGGACTCACTGCACTGCATCACCATTGGTGCCAGGGCACTCTCCGGACTCACTGCAGTGCATCCGCAGTGGTGCCAGTGCACTCTTTCGAGTCACAGCACTGCATCCCCATTAGTGCCAGTGCATTCTCTGGACGCATTGCAGTGCATCACCAGTGGTGCCAGTGCACTCTCTGGACTCACTGCACTGCATCCCCAGTGGTGCCAGTGCACTCTCTGGACTCACTGCACTGCATCCCCAATGCTGACAGTGCACTCTCTGGACTCACTGCACTGCATTCCCCAGTGCTGACAGTGCACTCTCTGGACTCACTGCACTGCATCCCCAGTGGTGCCAGTGCACTCTCCGGACTCACTGCACTGCATCCCTAATGGTGCCAGTGCACTCTCTGGACTCACTGCAGTGCATCCCCAGTGGTGCCAGTGCACTCTCTGCACTCACTGCACTGCATCCCCAGTGGTGCCAGTGCACTCTCTGCACTCACTGCACTGCATCCCCGGTGTTCCCAGAGCACTCTCTGGACTCACCGAGGTGCATCCCCAGTGGTGCCAGTGCACTCTCTGGACTCACTGAACTGCATCCCCAGTGGTGCCAGAGCACTCTCTGGACTCACTGCAGTGCAGCCCCTGAGGTGCCAGTGTACTCTCTGGACTCACTGCACTGCATCCCCAGTGGTGACAGTGCACTCTCTGGACTCACTGCACTGCATCCCCAGTGGTGCCTGTGCACTCTCTTGAGTCACTGCACTGCATCCCCAGTGGAGCCAGTGCACTCTATGGACTAACTGCACTGCATCCCCAGTGGTGCCAGTGCACTCTCTGGACTCACTGCACTGCATCCCCAGAGGTGCCAGTGCACTCTATGGACTCACGGCACTGCATCCCCAGTGGTTCCAGTGCACTCTCTGGATCACTGCACTGCATCACCATTGGTGCCAGTGCACTCTTTCGAGTCACTGCAGTGCATCCCCAGTGGTGCCAGTGCACTCTTTCGAGTCACTGCACTGCATCCCCAGTGGTGCCAGTGCATTCTCTGGACTCACTGCAGTGCATCCCCATTGGTGCCAGTGCAGTCTCTGGAGTCACTGCAGTGCATCCCCAGTGGTGCCAGTGCACTCTCTGGACTCACTGCACTGCATCCCCAGTGCTGACAGTGCACTCTCTGGACTCACTGCACTACATCCCCAGTGGTGCCAGTATACTCTCTGGACTCAGTGCACTGCATCCCCAGTGGTGCCACTGCACTCTCTGGACTCACTGCAGTGCATCCCCAGTGTTGCCAGTGCACTCTCTGGAGTCACTGCACTGCATCCCCAGTGGTGCCAGTGCACTCTCTGGACTCACTGCAGTGCATCCCCAGTGGTGCCAGTGCACTCTCTGGACTCACTGCAGTGCATCCCCAGTGGCGCCAGTGCACTCTCTGGACTCACTGCACTGCATCCCCAGTGGTGCCAGTGCACTCTCTGGACTCACTGCACTGCATCCCCAGTGGTGCCATTGCACTCTCTGGACTCACTGCAGTGCATCCCCAGTGGTGCCAGTGCACTCTCTGGACTCACTGCAGTGCATCCCCTGTGGTGCCAGTGCACTCTCTGGAGTCAATGCAGTGCATCCCCTGTGGTGCCAGTGCACTCTCTGGAGTCAATGCACTGCATCCCCAGTGGTGCCAGTGCACTCTCTGGACTCACTGTAGTGCATCCCCAGTGGTGCCAGTGCACTCTCTGGACTCACTGCAGTGCAGCCCTTGTGGTGCCTTTGCACTCTCAGGACTCACTGCACTGCATCCCCAGTGGTGCCAGTGCACTCTCTGGACTCAGTGCACTGCATCCCCAGTGGTGCCAGTGCACTCTCTGAACTCAGTGCACTGCATCCCCAGTGGTGCCACTGCACTCTCTGGACTCACTGCAGTGCATCCCCAGTGGTGCCAGTGCACTCTCTGGACTACTGCAGTGCATCCCCAGTGGTGCCAGTGCACTCTCTGAGCTCTTTGCAGTGCATCCCCAGTGGTGCCAGTGCACTCTCTGGACTCACTGCACTGCATCCCCAGTGGTGCCAGTGTAGTCTCTGGACTCACAGCAGTGCATCCCCAGTGGTGCCAGTGCAACTACTGGACTCACTGCAGTGTAGCTCAGTGGTGCCAGAGCACTCTCTGGACTCACTGCACTGCATCCCCAGTGGTGCCAGTGCACTCTCTGGACTCACTGCACTGCATCCCCAGTGGTGCCAGTGCACTCTCTGGACTCACTGCAGTGTATCGCCGTTGGAGCCGGTGCACTCTCTGGACTCACTGCAGTGCTTCCCCACTGGTGCCAGTGCACTCTTTGGACTCACTGCACTGCATTCCCAGTGGTGCCAGTGCACTCTCTGGACTCACTGCACTGCATCCCCAGTGGTGCCAGTGCACTCTCTGGACTCACTGCACTGCATTCCCAGTGGTGCCAGTGCACTCTCTGGACTCACTGCACTGCATCCCCAGTGGTGCCAGTGCACTCTCTGGACCCACTGCAGTGCATCCCCACTGGTGCCAGTGCACTCTCTGGACTCACTGCACTGCATCCCCAATGGTGCCAGTGCACTCTCTGTAGTCACTGCACTGCGTCCCCAGTGGTGCCAGTGCACTCTCTGGACTCACTGCAGTGTATCCCCAGTGGTGCCAGTGCACTCTGTGGACTCACTGCACTGCATCCCAGTGGTGCCACTGCACTCTCTGGTCTCACTGCATTGCATCCCCAGTGGTGCCAGTGCACTCTCTGGACTCACTGCACTGCATCCCCAGTGGTGTCACTGCACTCTCTGGACTCACTGCACTGCATCACCATTGGTGCCAGGGCACTCTCCGGACTCACTGCAGTGCATCCGCAGTGGTGCCAGTGCACTCTTTCGAGTCACTGCAGTGCATCCCCAGTGGTGCCAGTGCACTCTCTGGACTCACTGCACTGCATCCCCAGTGGTGCCAGTGCACTCTCTGGAATCACTGCAGTGCATCCCCAGTGGTGCCAGTGCACTCTCTGGACTCACTGCACTGCATCCCCAGTGGTGCCAGTGCACTCTCTGGACTCACTGCAGTGCATCCCCAGTGGTGCCAGTGCACTCTCTGGACTCACTGCACTGCATCCCCAGTGGTGCCACTGCACTCTCTGGACTCACTGCACTGCATCCCCAGTGGTGCCAGTGCACTGTCTGGACTCACTGCAGTGTATCGCCATTGGAGCCGGTGCACTCTCTGGACTCACTGCAGTGCTTCCCCACTGGTGCCAGTGCACTCTTTGGACTCACTGCACTGCATTCCCAGTGGTGCCAGTGCACTCTCTGGACTCACTGCACTGCATCACCAGTGGTGCCAGTGCACTCTCTGGAGTCACTGCACTGCATCCCCAGTGGTGCCAGTGCACTCTCTGGACTCACTGCACTGCATTCCCAGTGGTGCCAGTGCACTCTCTGGACTCACTGCACTGCATCCCCAGTGGTGCCAGTGCACTCTCTGGACCCACTGCACTGCATCCCCACTGGTGCCAGTGCACTCTCTGGACTCACTGCACTGCATCCCCAATGGTGCCAGTGCACTCTCTGTAGTCACTGCACTGCGTCCCCAGTGGTGCCAGTGCACTCTCTGGACTCACTGCAGTGTATCCCCTGTGGTGCCAGTGCACTCTGTGGACTCACTGCACTGCATCCCAGTGGTGCCAGTGCACTCTCTGGACTCACTGCACTGCATCCCCAAAGTGCCAGTGCACTCTCTGGACTCAACTGCACTGCATCCCCAGTGGTGCCAGTGCACTCTCTGGACTCACTGCAGTGCATCCCCAGTGGTGCCAGTGCACTCTCTGGACTCACTGCAGTGCATCCCCAGTGGTGCCAGTGCACTCTCTGGACTCACTGCACTGCATCCCCAGTGGTGCCAGTGCACTCTCTGGACTCACTGCACTTCATCCCCAGTGGTGCCAGTGCACTCTCTGGTCTCACTGCATTGCATCCCCAGTGGTGCCAGTGCACTCTCTGGACTCACTGCACTGCATCCCCAGTGGTGTCACTGCACTCTCTGGACTCACTGCACTGCATCACCATTGGTGCCAGGGCACTCTCCGGACTCACTGCAGTGCATCCGCAGTGGTGCCAGTGCACTCTTTCGAGTCACTGCAGTGCATCCCCAGTGGTGCCAGTGCACTCTCTGGACTCACTGCTCTGCATCCCCAGTGGTGCCAGTGCACTCTCTGGAATCACTGCAGTGCATCCCCAGTGGTGCCAGTGCACTCTCTGGACTCACTGCACTGCATCCCCAGTGGTGCCACTGCACTCTCTGGACTCACTGCACTGCATCACCATTGGTGCCAGTGCACTCTCCGGACTCACTGCAGTGCATCCGCAGTGGTGCCAGTGCACTCTTTTGAGTCACTGCAGTGCATCCCCAGTGGTGCCAGTGCACTCTCTGGACTCACTGCACTGCATCCCCAGTGGTGCCAGTGCACTCTCTGCACTCACTGCACTGCATCACCAGTGGTGCCAGTGCACTCTCTGGACTCACTGCAGTGCATCCCCAGTGGTGCCAGTGCACTCTCTGGACTCACTGCACTGCATCCCCAGTGGTGCCAGTGCACTCTCTGGAGTCGCAGCACTGCATCAACAGTGGTGCCTCTGCACTCTCTGGACTCACTGCAGTGCATCCTCAGTGCTGCCAGTGCACTCTCTGCACTCACTGCAGTGCATCCCCAGTGGTGCCAGTGCACTCTCTGGACTCACTGCACTGCATCCCCAGTGGTGCCAGTGCACTCTCTGGACTCACTGCACTGCATCCCCAGTGGTGCCAGTGCACTCTCTGGACTCACTGCACTGCATCCCCAGTGGTGCCAGTGCACTCTCTGGACTCACTGCACTGCATCCCCAGTGGTGCCACTGCACTCTCTGGACTCACTGCACTGCATCACCATTGGTGCCAGGGCACTCTCCGGACTCACTGCAGTGCATCCGCAGTGGTGCCAGTGCACTCTTTCAAATCACTGCAGTGCATCCCCAGTGGTGCCAGTGCACTCTCTGGACTCACTGCACTGCATCCCCAGTGGTGCCAGTGCACTCTCTGCACTCACTGCACTGCATCCCCAGTGTTCCCAGAGCACTCTCTGGACTCACTGCAGTGCATCGCCAGTGGTGCCAGTGCACTCTCTGGACTCACTGCACTGCATCCCCAGTGGTGCCAGTGCACTCTCTGGACTCACTGCACTGCATCCCCAGTGGTGCCACTGCACTCTCTGGACTCACTGCACTGCATCACCATTGGTGCCAGGGCACTCTCTGGACTCACTGCAGTGCATCCGCAGTGGTGCCAGTGCACTCTTTCGAGTCACTGCACTGCATCCCCATTAGTGCCAGTGCATTCTCTGGACTCATTGCAGTGCATCCCCAGTGGTGCCAGTGCACTCTCTGGACTCACTGCACTGCATCCCCAGTGGTGCCAGTGCACTCTCTGGACTCACTGCAGTGCATCCCCAGTGCTGACAGTGCACTCTCTGGACTCACTGCACTGCATTCCCCAGTGCTGACAGTGCACTCTCTGGACTCACTGCACTGCATCCCCAGTGGTGCCAGTGCACTCTCTGGACTCACTGCAGTGCATCCCCAGTGCTGACAGTGCACTCTCTGGACTCACTGCACTGCATCCCCAGTGCTGACAGTGCACTCTCTGGACTCACTGCAGTGCATCCCCAGTGGTGCCAGTGCACTCTCTGGACTCACTGCAGTGCATCCCCAGTGGTGCCAGTGCACTCTCTGCACTCACTGCACTGCATCCCCAGTGGTGCCAGTGCACTCTCTGCACTCACTGCACTGCATCCCCGGTGTTCCCAGAGCACTCTCTGGACTCACCGAGGTGCATCCCCAGTGGTGCCAGTGCACTCTCTGGACTCACCGCACTGCATCCCCAGTGGTGCCAGTGCACTCTCTGGACTCACTGCAGTGCAGCCCCTGAGGTGCCAGTGTACTCTCTGGACTCACTGCACTGCATCCCCAGTGGTGCCAGTGCACTCTCTGGACTCACTGCACTGCATCCCCAGTGGTGCCTGTGCACTCCCTTGAGTCACTGCACTGCATCCCCAGTGGAGCCAGTGCACTCTATGGACTAACTGCACTGCATCCCCAGTGGTGCCAGTGCACTCTCTGGACTCACTGCACTGCATCCCCAGTGGTTCCAGTGCACTCTCTGGATCACTGCACTGCATCACCATTGGTGCCAGGGCACTCTCCGGACTCACTGCAGTGCATCCCCAGTGGTGCCAGTGCACTCTTTCGAGTCACTGCACTGCATCCCCAGTGGTGCCAGTGCATTCTCTGGACTCACTGCAATGCATCCCCATTGGTGCCAGTGCAGTCTCTGGAGTCACTGCAGTGCATCCCCAGTGGTGCCAGTGCACTCTCTGGACTCACTGCACTGCATCCCCAGTGGTGCCACTGCACTCTCTGGACTCACTGCAGTGCATCCCCAGTGGTGCCAGTGCACTCTCTGGACTCACTGCAGTGCATCCCCAGTGTTGCCAGTGCACTCTCTGGAGTCACTGCACTGCATCCCCAGTGGTGCCAGTGCACTCTCTGGACTCACTGCAGTGCATCCCCAGTGGTGCCAGTGCACTCTCTGGACTCACTGCACTGCATACCCAGTGGCGCCAGTGCACTCTCTGGACTCACTGCACTGCATCCCATTGGTGCTAGTGCACTCTCTGGACTCACTGCACTGCATCCCCAGTGGTGCCAGTGCACTCTCTGGACTCACTGCAGTGCATCCCCAGTGGTGCCAGTGCACTCTCTGGACTCACTGCAGTGCTTCCGCACTGGTGCCAGTGCACTCTCTGCACTCCCTGCACTGCATCAACAGTGGTGCCTCTGCACTCTCTGGAGTCACTGCACTGCATCCCCAGTGGTGCCAGTGCACTCTCTGGACTCACTGTAGTGCATCCCCAGTGGTGCCAGTGCACTCTCTGTACTCACTGCACTGCATCCCCAGTGGTGCCAGTGCACTCTCTGGACTCACTGCAGAGCAGCCCTTGTGGTGCCTTTGCACTCTCAGGACGCACTGCACTGCATCCCCAGTGGTGCCAGTGCACTCTCTGGACTCAGTGCACTGCATCCCCAGTGGTGCCAGTGCACTCTCTGAACTCAGTGCACTGCATCCCCAATGGTGCCACTGCACTCTCTGGACTCACTGCAGTGCATCCCCAGTGGTGCCAGTGCACTTTCGGGACTCACCGGGGTGCATCCGCAGTGGTGCCAGTGCACTCTCTGAGCTCTTTGCAGTGCATCCCCAGTGGTGCCAGCGCACTCTCTGGACTCACTGCAGTGCATCCCCAGTGGTGCCAGTGCACTCTTTCGAGTCACTGCAATGCATCCCCATTGGTGCCAGTGCAGTCTCTGGAGTCACTGCAGTGCATCCCCAGTGGTGCCAGTGCACTCTCTGGACTCACTGCACTGCATCCCCAGTGGTGCCACTGCACTCTCTGGACTCACTGCAGTGCATCCCCAGTGGTGCCAGTGCACTCTCTGGACTCACTGCAGTACATCCCCAGTGTTGCCAGTGCACTCTCTGGAGTCACTGCACTGCATCCCCAGTGGTGCCAGTGCACTCTCTGGACTCACTGCAGTGCATCCCCAGTGGTGCCAGTGCACTCTCTGGACTCACTGCAGTGCATACCCAGTGGCGCCAGTGCACTCTCTGGACTCACTGCACTGCATCCCATTGGTGCTAGTGCACTCTCTGCACTCACTGCACTGCATCCCCAGTGGTGCCAGTGCACTCTCTGCACTCACTGCACTGCATCCCCAGTTGTGCCAGTGCACTCTCTGGACTCACTGCAGTGCATCCCCAGTGGTGCCAGTGCACTCTCTGGACTCACTGCAGTGCTTCCGCACTGGTGCCAGTGCACTCTCTGCACTCACTGCACTGCATCAACAGTGGTGCCTCTGCACTCTCTGGAGTCACTGCACTGCATCCCCAGTGGTGCCAGTGCACTCTCTGGACTCACTGTAGTGCATCCCCAGTGGTGCCAGTGCACTCTCTGTACTCACTGCACTGCATCCCCAGTGGTGCCAGTGCACTCTCTGGACTCACTGCAGAGCAGCCCTTGTGGTGCCTTTGCACTCTCAGGACGCACTGCACTGCATCCCCAGTGGTGCCAGTGCACTCTCTGGACTCAGTGCACTGCATCCCCAGTGGTGCCAGTGCACTCTCTGAACTCAGTGCACTGCATCCCCAATGGTGCCACTGCACTCTCTGGACTCACTGCAGTGCATCCCCAGTGGTGCCAGTGCACTTTCTGGACTCACCGGGGTGCATCCGCAGTGGTGCCAGTGCACTCTCTGAGCTCTTTGCAGTGCATCCCCAGTGGTGCCAGCGCACTCTCTGGACTCACTGCACTGCATCCCCAGTGGTGCCAGTGTAGTCTCTGGACTCACAGCAGTGCATCCGCAGTGGTGCCAGTGCACTCTCTGGACTCACTGCAGTGCATCCCCAGTGGTGCCAGTGCACTCTCTGAGCTCTTTGCAGTGCATCCCCAGTGGTGCCAGCGCACTCTTCGGACTCACTGCACTGCATCCCCAGTGGTGCCAGTGCACTCTCTGGACTCACGGCACTGCATCCCCAGTGGTGCCAGTGCACTCTCTGCACTCACTGCAGTGCATCCCCAGTGGTGCCAGTGCAATCTCTGGACTCACTCCACTGCATCCCCAGTGGTGACAGTGCACTCTCTGGACTCACTGCACTGCATCCCCAGTGGTGCCAGTGCACTCTCTGCACTCACTGCACTGCATCCCCGGTGTTCCCAGAGCACTCTCTGGACTCACTGCAGTGCATCCCCAGTGGTGCCAGTGCACTCTCTGGACTCACCGCACTGCATCCCCAGTGGTGCCAGTGCACTCTCTGGACTCACTGCAGTGCAGCCCCTGACGTGCCAGTGTACTCTCTGGACTCACTGCACTGCATCCCCAGTGGTGACAGTGCACTCTCTGGAATCACTGCAGTGCATCCCCTGTGGTGCCATTGCACTCTCTGGACTCACTGCACTGCATCCCCAGTGGTGCCTGTGCACTCTCTTGAGTCACTGCACTGCATCCCCAGTGGAGCCAGTGCACTCTATGGACTAACTGCACTGCATACCCAGTGGTGCCAGTGCACTCTCTGGACTCACTGCACTGCATCCCCAGTGGTGCCAGTGCACTCTCTGGACTCACTGCACTGCATCCCCAGTGGTTCCAGTGCACTCTCTGGATCACTGCACTGCATCACCATTGGTGCCAGGGCACTCTCCGGACTCACTGCAGTGCATCCCCAGTGGTGCCAGTGCACTCTTTCGAGTCACTGCACTGCATCCCCAGTGGTGCCAGTGCATTCTCTGGAGTCACTGCAGTGCATCCCCAGTGGTGCCAGTGCACTCTCTGCACTCACTGCACTGCATCCCCAGTGGTGCCAGTGCACTCTCTGGACTCACTGCACTGCATCCCCAGTGGTGCCAGTGCACTCTCTGGACTCACTGCAGTGCATCCCCTTTTGTGCCAGTGCACTCTCTGGACTCACTGCACTGCATCCCCAGTGGTGCCAGTGCACTCTCTGGAGTCACTGCTCTGCATCCCCAGTGGTGCCAGTGCACTCTCTGGACTCACTGCAGTGCATCCCCAGTGGTGCCAGTGCACTCTCTGGACTCACTGCACTGCATCCCCAGTGCTGACAGTGCACTCTCTGGACTCACTGCACTGCATCACCAGTGGTGGCAGTGTACTCTCTGGACTCACTGCACTGCATCCCCAGTGGAGACAGTGCACTCTCTGTAGTCACTGCGCTACATCCCCAGTGGTTCCAGGGCACTCTCTCGACTCACTGCACTGCAACTCCAGTGGTGCCAGTGCACACTCTGGACTCAATGCACTGCATCCCCAGTGGTGCCAGTGCACTCTCTGGAGTCACTGCGCTGCATCCCCAGTGGTGCCAGTGCCATCTGTGGACTCACTGCACTACATCCCCTGTGGGGCCAGTGCACTCTCTGGACTCACTGCAGTGCATCCCCAGTGGTGCCAGTGCACTCTCTGGACTCACTGCACTGCATCCCCAAGGTGCCAGTGCACTCTCTGGACTCACCGGGGTGCATCCCCAGTGGTGCCAGTGCACTCTCTGCACTCACTGCAGTGCATCCCCAGTGGTGCCAGTGCACTCTCTGGACTCACTGCACTGCATCCCCAGTGGTGCCAGTGCACTCTCTGGACTCACTGCACTGCATCCCCAGTGGTGCCAGTGCACTCTCTGGACTCACTGCAGTGCATCCCCAGTGGCGCCAGTGCACTCTCTGGACTCACTGCACTGCATCTCATTGGTGCTAGTGCACTCTCTGGACTCACTGCACTGCATCCCCAGTGGTGCCAGTGCACTCTCTGGACTCACTGCACTGCATCCCCAGTTGTGCCAGTGCACTCTCTGGACTCACTGCAGTGCATCCCCAGTGGTGCCAGTGCACTCTCTGGACTCACTGCAGTGCTTCCGCAGTGGTGCCAGTGCACTCTCTGCACTCACTGCACTGCATCACCTGTGGTGCCTCTGCACTTTCTGGAGTCACTGCACTGCATCCCCAGTGGTGCCAGTGCACTCTCTGGACTCACTGCAGTGCATCCACAGTGGTGCCTTTGCACTCTCAGGACTCAGTGCACTGCATCCCCAGTGGTGCCAGTGCACTCTCTGAACTCAGTGCACTGCATCTCCAATGGTGCCACTGCACTCTCTGGACAAACTGCAGTGCATCCCCAGTGGTGCCAGTGCACTCTCTGGACTCACTGCACTGCATCCCCAGTGGTGCCAGTGCACTCTCTGAGCTCTTTGCAGTGCATCCCAAGTGGTGCCAGTGCACTCTCTGGACTCACTGCACTGCATCCCCAGTGGTGCCGGTGTAGTCTCTGGACTCACAGCAGTGCATCCCCAGTGGTGCCAGTGCAACTACTGGACTCACTGCAGTGTAGCTCAGTGGTGCCAGAGCACTCTCTGGACTCACTGCACTGCATCCCCAGTGGTGCCAGTGCACTCTCTGGACTCACTGCACTGCATCCCCAGTGGTGCCAGTGCACTGTCTGGACTCACTGCAGTGTATCGCCATTGGAGCCGGTGCACTCTCTGGACTCACTAAACTGCATCCCCAGTGGTGCCAGTGCACTCTCTGGACTCACTGCAGTGCATCCCCAGTGCTGACAGTGCACTCTCTGGACTCACTGCACTGCAACCCCAGTGCTGACAGTGCACTCTCTGGACTCACTGCACTGCATCACCAGTGGTGGCAGTGTACTCTCTGGACTCACTGCACTGCATCCCCAGTGGAGACAGTGCACTCTCTGTAGTCACTGTGCTACATCCCCAGTGGTTCCAGGGCACTCTCTCGACTCACTGCACTGCAACTCCAGTGGTGCCAGTGCACTCTCTGGACTCACTGCACTGCATCCCCAGTGGTGCCAGTGCACTCTCTGGAGTCACTGCGCTGCATCCCCAGTGGTGCCAGTGCCATCTGTGGACTCACTGCACTACATCCCCTGTGGGGCCACTGCACTCTCTGGACTCACTTCAGTGCATCCCCAGTGGTGCGAGTGCACTCTCTGGACTCACTGCACTGCATCCCCAAGGTGCCAGTGCACTCTCTGGACTCACCGGGATGCATCCGCAGTGGTGCCAGTGCACTCTCTGCACTCACTGCAGTGCATCCCCAGTGGTGCCAGTGCACTCTCTGGACTCACTGCAGTGCATCCCCAGTGGCGCCAGTGCACTCTCTGGACTCACTGCACTGCATGTCATTGGTGCTAGTGCACTGTCTGGACTCACTGCACTGCATCCCCAGTGGTGCCAGTGCACTCTCTGGACTCAACTGCACTGCATCCCCAGTGGTGCCAGTGCACTCTCTGGACTCACTGCAGTGCATCCCCAGTGGTGCCAGTGCACTCTCTGGACTCACTGCAGTGCATCCCCAGTGGTGCCAGTGCACTCTCTGGACTCACTGCACTGCATCCCCAGTGGTGCCAGTGCACTCTCTGGACTCACTGCACTTCATCCCCAGTGGTGCCAGTGCACTCTCTGGTCTCACTGCATTGCATCCCCAGTGGTGCCAGTGCACTCTCTGGACTCACTGCACTGCATCCCCAGTGGTGTCACTGCACTCTCTGGACTCACTGCACTGCATCACCATTGGTGCCAGGGCACTCTCCGGACTCACTGCAGTGCATCCGCAGTGGTGCCAGTGCACTCTTTCGAGTCACTGCAGTGCATCTCCAGTGGTGCCAGTGCACTCTCTGGACTCACTGCTCTGCATCCCCAGTGGTGCCAGTGCACTCTCTGGAATCACTGCAGTGCATCCCCAGTGGTGCCAGTGCACTCTCTGGACTCACTGCACTGCATCCCCAGTGGTGCCACTGCACTCTCTGGACTCACTGCACTGCATCACCATTGGTGCCAGTGCACTCTCCGGACTCACTGCAGTGCATCCGCAGTGGTGCCAGTGCACTCTTTTGAGTCACTGCAGTGCATCCCCAGTGGTGCCAGTGCACTCTCTGGACTCACTGCACTGCATCCCCAGTGGTGCCAGTGCACTCTCTGGAGTCGCAGCACTGCATCAACAGTGGTGCCTCTGCACTCTCTGGACTCACTGCAGTGCATCCTCAGTGCTGCCAGTGCACTCTCTGCACTCACTGCAGTGCATCCCCAGTGGTGCCAGTGCACTCTCTGGACTCACTGCACTGCATCCCCAGTGGTGCCAGTGCACTCTCTGGACTCACTGCACTGCATCCCCAGTGGTGCCAGTGCACTCTCTGGACTCACTGCACTGCATCCCCAGTGGTGCCAGTGCACTCTCTGGACTCACTGCACTGCATCCCCAGTGGTGCCACTGCACTCTCTGGACTCACTGCACTGCATCACCATTGGTGCCAGGGCACTCTCCGGACTCACTGCAGTGCATCCGCAGTGGTGCCAGTGCACTCTTTCAAATCACTGCAGTGCATCCCCAGTGGTGCCAGTGCACTCTCTGGACTCACTGCACTGCATCCCCAGTGGTGCCAGTGCACTCTCTGCACTCACTGCACTGCATCCCCAGTGTTCCCAGAGCACTCTCTGGACTCACTGCAGTGCATCGCCAGTGGTGCCAGTGCACTCTCTGGACTCACTGCACTGCATCCCCAGTGGTGCCAGTGCACTCTCTGGACTCACTGCACTGCATCCCCAGTGGTGCCACTGCACTCTCTGGACTCACTGCACTGCATCACCATTGGTGCCAGGGCACTCTCCGGACTCACTGCAGTGCATCCGCAGTGGTGCCAGTGCACTCTTTCGAGTCACTGCACTGCATCCCCATTAGTGGCAGTGCATTCTCTGGACTCATTGCAGTGCATCCCCAGTGGTGCCAGTGCACTCTCTGGACTCACTGCACTGCATCCCCAGTGGTGCCAGTGCACTCTCTGGACTCACTGTAGTGCATCCCCAGTGCTGACAGTGCACTCTCTGGACTCACTGCACTGCATTCCCCAGTGCTGACAGTGCACTCTCTGGACTCACTGCACTGCATCCCCAGTGGTGCCAGTGCACTCTCTGGACTCACTGCAGTGCATCCCCAGTGCTGACAGTGCACTCTCTGGACTCACTGCACTGCATTCCCCAGTGCTGACAGTGCACTCTCTGGACTCACTGCAGTGCATCCCCAGTGGTGCCAGTGCACTCTCTGGACTCACTGCAGTGCATCCCCAGTGGTGCCAGTGCACTCTCTGCACTCACTGCACTGCATCCCCAGTGGTGCCAGTGCACTCTCTGCACTCACTGCACTGCATCCCCGGTGTTCCCAGAGCACTCTCTGGACTCACCGAGGTGCATCCCCAGTGGTGCCAGTGCACTCTCTGGACTCACCGCACTGCATCCCCAGTGGTGCCAGTGCACTCTCTGGACTCACTGCAGTGCAGCCCCTGAGGTGCCAGTGTACTCTCTGGACTCACTGCACTGCATCCCCAGTGGTGCCAGTGCACTCTCTGGACTCACTGCACTGCATCCCCAGTGGTGCCTGTGCACTCCCTTGAGTCACTGCACTGCATCCCCAGTGGAGCCAGTGCACTCTATGGACTAACTGCACTGCATCCCCAGTGGTGCCAGTGCACTCTCTGGACTCACTGCACTGCATCCCCAGTGGTTCCAGTGCACTCTCTGGATCACTGCACTGCATCACCATTGGTGCCAGGGCACTCTCCGGACTCACTGCAGTGCATCCCCAGTGGTGCCAGTGCACTCTTTCGAGTCACTGCACTGCATCCCCAGTGGTGCCAGTGCATTCTCTGGACTCACTGCAATGCATCCCCATTGGTGCCAGTGCAGTCTCTGGAGTCACTGCAGTGCATCCCCAGTGGTGCCAGTGCACTCTCTGGACTCACTGCACTGCATCCCCAGTGGTGCCACTGCACTCTCTGGACTCACTGCAGTGCATCCCCAGTGGTGCCAGTGCACTCTCTGGACTCACTGCAGTGCATCCCCAGTGTTGCCAGTGCACTCTCTGGAGTCACTGCACTGCATCCCCAGTGGTGCCAGTGCACTCTCTGGACTCACTGCAGTGCATCCCCAGTGGTGCCAGTGCACTCTCTGGACTCACTGCACTGCATACCCAGTGGCGCCAGTGCACTCTCTGGACTCACTGCACTGCATCCCATTGGTGCTAGTGCACTCTCTGGACTCACTGCACTGCATCCCCAGTGGTGCCAGTGCACTCTCTGGACTCACTGCAGTGCATCCCCAGTGGTGCCAGTGCACTCTCTGGACTCACTGCAGTGCTTCCGCACTGGTGCCAGTGCACTCTCTGCACTCCCTGCACTGCATCAACAGTGGTGCCTCTGCACTCTCTGGAGTCACTGCACTGCATCCCCAGTGGTGCCAGTGCACTCTCTGGACTCACTGTAGTGCATCCCCAGTGGTGCCAGTGCACTCTCTGTACTCACTGCACTGCATCCCCAGTGGTGCCAGTGCACTCTCTGGACTCACTGCAGAGCAGCCCTTGTGGTGCCTTTGCACTCTCAGGACGCACTGCACTGCATCCCCAGTGGTGCCAGTGCACTCTCTGGACTCAGTGCACTGCATCCCCAGTGGTGCCAGTGCACTCTCTGAACTCAGTGCACTGCATCCCCAATGGTGCCACTGCACTCTCTGGACTCACTGCAGTGCATCCCCAGTGGTGCCAGTGCACTTTCGGGACTCACCGGGGTGCATCCGCAGTGGTGCCAGTGCACTCTCTGAGCTCTTTGCAGTGCATCCCCAGTGGTGCCAGCGCACTCTCTGGACTCACTGCAGTGCATCCCCAGTGGTGCCAGTGCACTCTTTCGAGTCACTGCAATGCATCCCCATTGGTGCCAGTGCACTCTCTGGACTCACTGCAGTGCATCCCCAGTGGTGCCAGTGCACTCTCTGGACTCACTGCACTGCATCCCCAGTGGTGCCACTGCACTCTCTGGACTCACTGCAGTGCATCCCCAGTGGTGCCAGTGCACTCTCTGGACTCACTGCAGTACATCCCCAGTGTTGCCAGTGCACTCTCTGGAGTCACTGCACTGCATCCCCAGTGGTGCCAGTGCACTCTCTGGACTCACTGCAGTGCATCCCCAGTGGTGCCAGTGCACTCTCTGGACTCACTGCAGTACATACCCAGTGGCGCCAGTGCACTCTCTGGACTCACTGCACTGCATCCCATTGGTGCTAGTGCACTCTCTGGACTCACTGCAGTGCATCCCCAGTGGTGCCAGTGCACTCTCTGGACTCACTGCACTGCATCCCCAGTTGTGCCAGTGCACTCTCTGGACTCACTGCAGTGCATCCCCAGTGGTGCCAGTGCACTCTCTGGACTCACTGCAGTGCTTCCGCACTGGTGCCAGTGCACTCTCTGCACTCACTGCACTGCATCAACAGTGGTGCCTCTGCACTCTCTGGAGTCACTGCACTGCATCCCCAGTGGTGCCAGTGCACTCTCTGGACTCACTGTAGTGCATCCCCAGTGGTGCCAGTGCACTCTCTGTACTCACTGCACTGCATCCCCAGTGGTGCCAGTGCACTCTCTGGACTCACTGCAGAGCAGCCCTTGTGGTGCCTTTGCACTCTCAGGACGCACTGCACTGCATCCCCAGTGGTGCCAGTGCACTCTCTGGACTCAGTGCACTGCATCCCCAGTGGTGCCAGTGCACTCTCTGAACTCAGTGCACTGCATCCCCAATGGTGCCACTGCACTCTCTGGACTCACTGCAGTGCATCCCCAGTGGTGCCAGTGCACTTTCTGGACTCACCGGGGTGCATCCGCAGTGGTGCCAGTGCACTCTCTGAGCTCTTTGCAGTGCATCCCCAGTGGTGCCAGCGCACTCTCTGGACTCACTGCACTGCATCCCCAGTGGTGCCAGTGTAGTCTCTGGACTCACAGCAGTGCATCCGCAGTGGTGCCAGTGCACTCTCTGGACTCACTGCAGTGCATCCCCAGTGGTGCCAGTGCACTCTCTGAGCTCTTTGCAGTGCATCCCCAGTGGTGCCAGCGCACTCTTCGGACTCACTGCACTGCATCCCCAGTGGTGCCAGTGCACTCTCTGGACTCACGGCACTGCATCCCCAGTGGTGCCAGTGCACTCTCTGCACTCACTGCAGTGCATCCCCAGTGGTGCCAGTGCAATCTCTGGACTCACTCCACTGCATCCCCAGTGGTGACAGTGCACTCTCTGGACTCACTGCACTGCATCCCCAGTGGTGCCAGTGCACTCTCTGCACTCACTGCACTGCATCCCCGGTGTTCCCAGAGCACTCTCTGGACTCACTGCAGTGCATCCCCAGTGGTGCCAGTGCACTCTCTGGACTCACCGCACTGCATCCCCAGTGGTGCCAGTGCACTCTCTGGACTCACTGCAGTGCAGCCCCTGACGTGCCAGTGTACTCTCTGGACTCACTGCACTGCATCCCCAGTGGTGACAGTGCACTCTCTGGAATCACTGCAGTGCATCCCCTGTGGTGCCATTGCACTCTCTGGACTCACTGCGCTGCATCCCCAGTGGTGCCTGTGCACTCTCTTGAGTCACTGCACTGCATCCCCAGTGGAGCCAGTGCACTCTATGGACTAACTGCACTGCATACCCAGCGGTGCCAGTGCACTCTCTGGACTCACTGCACTGCATCCCCAGTGGTGCCAGTGCACTCTCTGGACTCACTGCACTGCATCCCCAGTGGTTCCAGTGCACTCTCTGGATCACTGCACTGCATCACCATTGGTGCCAGGGCACTCTCCGGACTCACTGCAGTGCATCCCCAGTGGTGCCAGTGCACTCTTTCGAGTCACTGCACTGCATCCCCAGTGGTGCCAGTGCATTCTCTGGAGTCACTGCAGTGCATCCCCAGTGGTGCCAGTGCACTCTCTGCACTCACTGCACTGCATCCCCAGTGGTGCCAGTGCACTCTCTGGACTCACTGCACTGCATCCCCAGTGGTGCCAGTACACTCTCTGGACTCACTGCAGTGCATCCCCTTTTGTGCCAGTGCACTCTCTGGACTCACTGCACTGCATCCCCAGTGGTGCCAGTGCACTCTCTGGAGTCACTGCTCTGCATCCCCAGTGGTGCCAGTGCACTCTCTGGACTCACTGCAGTGCATCCCCAGTGGTGCCAGTGCACTCTCTGGACTCACTGCACTGCATCCCCAGTGCTGACAGTGCACTCTCTGGACTCACTGCACTGCATCACCAGTGGTGGCAGTGTACTCTCTGGACTCACTGCACTGCATCCCCAGTGGAGACAGTGCACTCTCTGTAGTCACTGCGCTACATCCCCAGTGGTTCCAGGGCACTCTCTCGACTCACTGCACTGCAACTCCAGTGGTGCCAGTGCACACTCTGGACTCAATGCACTGCATCCCCAGTGGTGCCAGTGCACTCTCTGGAGTCACTGCGCTGCATCCCCAGTGGTGCCAGTGCCATCTGTGGACTCACTGCACTACATCCCCTGTGGGGCCAGTGCACTCTCTGGACTCACTGCAGTGCATCCCCAGTGGTGCCAGTGCACTCTCTGGACTCACTGCACTGCATCCCCAAGGTGCCAGTGCACTCTCTGGACTCACCGGGGTGCATCCCCAGTGGTGCCAGTGCACTCTCTGCACTCACTGCAGTGCATCCCCAGTGGTGCCAGTGCACTCTCTGGACTCACTGCACTGCATCCCCAGTGGTGCCAGTGCACTCTCTGGACTCACTGCACTGCATCCCCAGTGGTGCCAGTGCACTCTCTGGACTCACTGCAGTGCATCCCCAGTGGCGCCAGTGCACTCTCTGGACTCACTGCACTGCATCTCATTGGTGCTAGTGCACTCTCTGGACTCACTGCACTGCATCCCCAGTGGTGCCAGTGCACTCTCTGGACTCACTGCACTGCATCCCCAGTTGTGCCAGTGCACTCTCTGGTCTCACTGCAGTGCATCCCCAGTGGTGCCAGTGCACTCTCTGGACTCACTGCAGTGCTTCCGCAGTGGTGCCAGTGCACTCTCTGCACTCACTGCACTGCATCACCTGTGGTGCCTCTGCACTTTCTGGAGTCACTGCACTGCATCCCCAGTGGTGCCAGTGCACTCTCTGGACTCACTGCAGTGCATCCACAGTGGTGCCTTTGCACTCTCAGGACTCAGTGCACTGCATCCCCAGTGGTGCCAGTGCACTCTCTGAACTCAGTGCACTGCATCTCCAATGGTGCCACTGCACTCTCTGGACAAACTGCAGTGCATCCCCAGTGGTGCCAGTGCACTCTCTGGACTCACTGCACTGCATCCCCAGTGGTGCCAGTGCACTCTCTGAGCTCTTTGCAGTGCATCCCAAGTGGTGCCAGTGCACTCTCTGGACTCACTGCACTGCATCCCCAGTGGTGCCGGTGTAGTCTCTGGACTCACAGCAGTGCATCCCCAGTGGTGCCAGTGCAACTACTGGACTCACTGCAGTGTAGCTCAGTGGTGCCAGAGCACTCTCTGGACTCACTGCACTGCATCCCCAGTGGTGCCAGTGCACTCTCTGGACTCACTGCACTGCATCCCCAGTGGTGCCAGTGCACTGTCTGGACTCACTGCAGTGTATCGCCATTGGAGCCGGTGCACTCTCTGGACTCACTAAACTGCATCCCCAGTGGTGCCAGTGCACTCTCTGGACTCACTGCAGTGCATCCCCAGTGCTGACAGTGCACTCTCTGGACTCACTGCACTGCAACCCCAGTGCTGACAGTGCACTCTCTGGACTCACTGCACTGCATCACCAGTGGTGGCAGTGTACTCTCTGGACTCACTGCACTGCATCCCCAGTGGAGACAGTGCACTCTCTGTAGTCACTGTGCTACATCCCCAGTGGTTCCAGGGCACTCTCTCGACTCACTGCACTGCAACTCCAGTGGTGCCAGTGCACTCTCTGGACTCACTGCACTGCATCCCCAGTGGTGCCAGTGCACTCTCTGGAGTCACTGCGCTGCATCCCCAGTGGTGCCAGTGCCATCTGTGGACTCACTGCACTACATCCCCTGTGGGGCCACTGCACTCTCTGGACTCACTTCAGTGCATCCCCAGTGGTGCGAGTGCACTCTCTGGACTCACTGCACTGCATCCCCAAGGTGCCAGTGCACTCTCTGGACTCACCGGGATGCATCCGCAGTGGTGCCAGTGCACTCTCTGCACTCACTGCAGTGCATCCCCAGTGGTGCCAGTGCACTCTCTGGACTCACTGCAGTGCATCCCCAGTGGCGCCAGTGCACTCTCTGGACTCACTGCACTGCATGTCATTGGTGCTAGTGCACTGTCTGGACTCACTGCACTGCATCCCCAGTGGTGCCAGTGCACTCTCTGGACTCACTGCACTGCATCCCCAGTTGTGCCAGTGCACTCTCTGGACTCACTGCAGTGCATCCCCAGTGGTGCCAGTGCACTCTCTGGACTCACTGCAGTGCTTCCGCAGTGGTGCCAGTGCACTCTCTGCACTCACTGCACTGCATAAACAGTGGTGCCTCTGCACTCTCTGGAGTCACTGCACTGCATCCCCAGTGGTGCCAGTGCACTCTCTGGACTCACTGTAGTGGATCCCCAGTGGTGCCAGTGCACTCTCTGGACTCACTGCAGTGCATCCGCAGTGGTGCCTTTGCACTCTATGACTCACTGCAGTGCATCGCCAGTGGTGCCAGTGCACTCTCTGGACTCAGTGCACTGCATCCCCAGTGGTGCCAGTGCACTCTCTGAACTCAGTGCACTGCATCTCCAATGGTGCCACTGCACTCTCTGGACAAACTGCAGTGCATCCCCAGTGGTGCCAGTGCACTCTCTGGACTCACTGCACTGCATCCCCATTGGTGCCAGTGCACTCTCTGGACTCACGGCAGTGCATCCCCAGTGGTGCCAGTGCACTCTCTGGACTCACTACACTGCATCCCCAGTGGTGCCTGTGTACTCTCTGGACTCACAGCAGTGCATCCCCAGTGGTGCCAGTGCAACTACTGGACTCACTGCAGTGTAGCTCAGTGGTGCCAGAGCACTCTCTGGACTCACTGCACTGCATCCCCAGTGGTGCCAGTGCACTCTCTGGACTCACTGCAGTGCATCCCCAGTGGTGCCAGTGCACTCTCTGGACTCACTGCAGTGTATCGCCATTGGAGCCGGTGCACTCTCTGGACTCACTAAACTGCATCCCCAGTGGTGCCAGAGAACTCTCTGGTCTCACTGCAGTGCATCCCCAGTGGTGCCAGTGCACTGTCTGGACTCACTGCATCCCCAGTGGTGCCAGGGCACTCTCTGGACTCAAAGCACTGCATCCCCATTGGTGCCAGTGCACTCTCTGGACTCACTGCACTAAAACACCAGTGGTGCCAGTGCAGTCTCTGGACTCACTGCACTGCATCCCCAGTGGTGCCAGTGCACTCTCTGGACTCACCGGGGTGCATCCCCAGTGGTGCCAGTGCACTCTCTGGACTCACTGCACTGCATCTCCTGTGGTGCCAGTACACTCTGTGGACTCACTGCAGTGCATCCCCAGTGGTGCCAGTGTACTCTCTGGACTCACTGCACTGCATCACCAGCGGTGCCAGTGCACTCTCTGGACTCACTGCAGTGCATCCCCAGTGGTGCCAGTGCACTTTCTGGAGTCACTGCAGTGCATCCCCTGTTGTGCCAGTGCACTCTCTGCACTCACTGCACTGCATCCCCAGAAGTGCCAGTGCACTCTCTGGACTCACTGCACTGCATCCCCAGTGGTTCCATTGCACTCTCTGGACTCACTGCTTTGGATCCCCAGTGGTGTCAGTGCACTCTCTGGACTCAGTGCAGTGCATCACCAGTGGTGCCAGTGCACTCTCTGGACTCACTGCAGTGCTTCCCCACTGGTGCCAGTGCACTCTCTGGACTCACTGCACTGCATTCCCAGTGGTGCCAGTGCACTCTCTGGACTCACTGCAGTGCATCACCAGTGGTGCCAGTGCACTCTCTGGAGTCACTGCACTGCATCCCCAGTGGTGCCAGTGCACTCTCTGGACTCACTGCACTGCATTCCCAGTAGTGCCAGTGCACTCTCTGGACTCACTGCACTGCATCCCCAGTGGTGCCAGTGCACTCTCTGGACCCACTGCAGTGCATCCCCACTGGTGCCAGTGCACTCTCTGGACTCAGTGCACTGCATCCCCAATGGTGCCAGTGCACTCTCTGTAGTCACTGCACTGCGTCCTCAGTGGTGCCAGTGCACTCTCTGGACTCACTGCAGTGTATCCCCTGTGGTGCCAGTGCACTCTGTGGACTCACTGCACTGCATCCCAGTGGTGCCAGTGCACTCTCTGGACTCACTGCACTGCATCCCCAAGGTGCCAGTGCACTCTCTGGACTCAACTGCACTGCATCCCCAGTGGTGCCAGTGCACTCTCTGGACTCACTGCAGTGCATCCCCAGTGGTGCCAGTGCACTCTCTGGACTCACTGCACTGCATCCCCAGTGGTGCCAGTGCACTCTCTGGACTCACTGCACTTCATCCCCAGTGGTGCCAGTGCACTCTCTGGACTCACTGCATTGCATCCCCAGTGGTGCCAGTGCACTCTCTGGACTCACTGCACTGCATCACCATTGGTGCCAGGGCACTCTCCGGACTCACTGCAGTGCATCCGCAGTGCTGCCAGTGCAGTCTTTCGAGTCACTGCAGTGCATCCCCAGTGGTGCCAGTGCACTCTCTGGACTCAATGCACTGCATCCCCAGTGGTGCCAGTGCACTCTCTGGAATCACTGCAGTGCATCCCCAGTGGTGCCAATGCACTCTCTGGACTCACTGCACTGCATCCCCAGTGGTGCCAGTACACTCTCTGGACTCACTGCACTGCATCCCCAGTGGTGCCAGTGCACTCTCTGGACTCACTGCACTGCATCCCCAGTGGTGCCACTGCACTCTCTGGACTCACTGCACTGCATCACCATTGGTGCCAGTGCACTCTCCGGACTCACTGCAGTGCATCCGCAGTGGTGGCAGTGCACTCTTTTGAGTCACTGCAGTGCATCCCCAGTGGTGCCAGTGCACTCTCTGGACTCACTGCAGTGCATCCCCAGTGGTGCCAGTGCACTCTCTGCACTCACTGCACTGCATCACCAGTGGTGCCAGTGCACTCTCTGGACTCACTGCAGTGCATCCCCAGTGGTGCCAGTGCACTCTCTGGACTCACTGCACTGCATCCCCAGTGGTGCCAGTGCACTCTCTGGAGTCGCAGCACTGCATCAACAGTGGTGCCTCTGCACTCTCTGCAGTCACTGCACTGCATCCCCAGTGCTGCCAGTGCACTCTCTGGACTCACTGCAGTGCATCCCCAGTGGTGCCAGTGCACTCTCTGCACTCACTGCACTGCATCCCCAGTGGTGCCAGTGCACTCTCTGGACTCACTGCACTGCATCCCCTGTGGTGCCAGTGCACTCTCTGGACTCACTGCACTGCATCCCCAGTGGTGCCACTGCACTCTCTGGACTCACTGCACTGCATCACCATTGGTGCCAGGGCACTCTCCGGACTCACTGCAGTGCATCCGCAGTGCTGCCAGTGCACTCTTTCGAATCACTGCAGTGCATCCCCAGTGGTGCCAGTGCACTCTCTGGACTCACTGCACTGCATCCCCAGTGGTGCCAGTGCACTCTCTGGACTCACTGCACTGCATCCCCAGTGTTCCCAGAGCACTCTCTGGACTCACTGCAGTGCATCGCCAGTGGTGCCAGTGCACTCTCTGGACTCACTGCATTTCATCCACAGTGGTGCCAGTGCACTCTCTGGACTCACTGCACTGCATCCCCAGTGGTGCCACTGCACTCTCTGGACTCACTGCACTGCATCACCATTGGTGCCAGTGCACTCTCTGGACTCACTGCAGTGCATCCGCAGTGGTGCCAGTGCACTCTTTCGAATCACTGCAGTGCATCCCCATTAGTGCCAGTGCATTCTCTGGACTCATTGCAGTGCATCCCCAGTGGTGCCAGTGCACTCTCTGGACTCACTGCACTGCATCCCCAGTGGTGCCAGTGCACTCTCTGGACTCACTGCACTGCATCCCCAGTGCTGCCAGTGCACTCTCTGGACTCACTGCACTGCATTCCCCAGTGCTGACAGTGCACTCTCTGGACTCACTGCAGTGCATCCCCAGTGGTGCCAGTGCACTCTCTGGACTCACTGCACTGCATCCCCAGTGGTGCCAGTGCACTCTCCGGACTCACTGCACTGCATTCCCAGTGGTGCCAGTGCACTCTCTGGACTCACTGCAGTGCATCCCCAGTGGTGCCAGTGCACTCTCTGCACTCACTGCACTGCATCCCCAGTGGTGCCAGTGCACTCTCTGCACTCACTGCACTGCATCCCCGGTGTTCCCAGAGCACTCTCTGGACTCACCGAGGTGCATCCCCAGTGGTGCCAGTGCACTCTCTGGACTCACCGCACTGCATCCCCAGTGGTGCCAGTGCACTCTCTGGACTCACTGCAGTGCAGCCCCTGAGGTGCCATTGTACTCTCTGGACTCACTGCACTGCATCCCCAGTGGTGCCAGTGCACTCTCTGGACTCACTGCACTGCATCCCCAGTGGTGCCTGTGCACTCTCTTGAGTCACTGCACTGCATCCCCAGTGGAGCCAGTGCACTCTATGGACTAACTGCACTGCATCCCCAGTGGTGCCAGTGCACTGTCTGGACTCACTGCACTGCATCCCCAGTGGTGCCAGTGCACTCTCTGGACTCACTGCAGTGCATCCCCAGTGGTGCCAGTGCACTCTCTGGATCACTGCACTGCATCACCATTGGTGCCAGGGCACTCTCCGGACTCACTGCAGTGCATCCCCAGTGCTGCCAGTGCACTCTTTCGAGTCACTGCACTGCATCCCCAGTGGTGCCAGTGCATTCTCTGGACTCACTGCAGTGCATCCCCAGTGCTGCCAGTGCACTCTTTCGAGTCACTGCACTGCATCCCCAGTGGTGCCAGTGCATTCTCTGGACTCACTGCACTGCATCCCCAGTGGTGCCAGTGCACTCTCTGGACTCACTGTAGTGCATCCCCAGTGGTGCCAGTGCACTCTCTGTACTCACTGCACTGCATCCCCAGTGGTGCCAGTGCACTCTTTCGAGTCACTGCAGAGCAGCCCTTGTGGTGCCTTTGCACTCTCAGGACGCACTGCACTGCATCCCCAGTGGTGCCAGTGCACTCTCTGGACTCAGTGCACTGCATCCCCAGTGGTGCCAGTGCACTCTCTGAACTCAGTGCACTGCATCCCCAATGGTGCCACTGCACTCTCTGGACTCACTGCAGTGCATCCCCAGTGGTGCCAGTGCACTTTCTGGACTCACCGGGGTGCATCCGCAGTGGTGCCAGTGCACTCTCTGAGCTCTTTGCAGTGCATCCCCAGTGGTGCCAGCGCACTCTCTGGACTCACTGCACTGCATCCCCAGTGGTGCCAGTGTAGTCTCTGGACTCACAGCAGTGCATCCGCAGTGGTGCCAGTGCACTCTCTGGACTCACTGCAGTGCATCCCCAGTGGTGCCAGTGCACTCTCTGAGCTCTTTGCAGTGCATCCCCAGTGGTGCCAGCGCACTCTTCGGACTCACTGCACTGCATCCCCAGTGGTGCCAGTGCACTCTCTGGACTCACGGCAGTGCATCCCCAGTGGTGCCAGTGCACTCTCTGCACTCACTGCAGTGCATCCCCAGTGGTGCCAGTGCAATCTCTGGACTCACTCCACTGCATCCCCAGTGGTGACAGTGCACTCTCTGGACTCACTGCACTGCATCCCCAGTGGTGCCAGTGCACTCTCTGCACTCACTGCACTGCATCCCCGGTGTTCCCAGAGCACTCTCTGGACTCACTGCAGTGCATCCCCAGTGGTGCCAGTGCACTCTCTGGACTCACTGCACTGCATCCCCAGTGGTGACAGTGCACTCTCTGGAATCACTGCAGTGCATCCCCTGTGGTGCCATTGCACTCTCTGGACTCACTGCGCTGCATCCCCAGTGGTGCCTGTGCACTCTCTTGAGTCACTGCACTGCATCCCCAGTGGAGCCAGTGCACTCTATGGACTAACTGCACTGCATACCCAGCGGTGCCAGTGCACTCTCTGGACTCACTGCACTGCATCCCCAGTGGTGCCAGTGCACTCTCTGGACTCACTGCACTGCATCCCCAGTGGTTCCAGTGCACTCTCTGGATCACTGCACTGCATCACCATTGGTGCCAGGGCACTCTCCGGACTCACTGCAGTGCATCCCCAGTGGTGCCAGTGCACTCTTTCGAGTCACTGCACTGCATCCCCAGTGGTGCCAGTGCATTCTCTGGAGTCACTGCAGTGCATCCCCAGTGGTGCCAGTGCACTCTCTGCACTCACTGCACTGCATCCCCAGTGGTGCCAGTGCACTCTCTGGACTCACTGCACTGCATCCCCAGTGGTGCCAGTGCACTCTCTGGACTCACTGCAGTGCATCCCCTTTTGTGCCAGTGCACTCTCTGGACTCACTGCACTGCATCCCCAGTGGTGCCAGTGCACTCTCTGGAGTCACTGCTCTGCATCCCCAGTGGTGCCAGTGCACTCTCTGGACTCACTGCAGTGCATCCCCAGTGGTGCCAGTGCACTCTCTGTAGTCACTGCGCTACATCCCCAGTGGTTCCAGGGCACTCTCTCGACTCACTGCACTGCAACTCCAGTGGTGCCAGTGCACACTCTGGACTCACTGCACTGCATCCCCAGTGGTGCCAGTGCACTCTCTGGAGTCACTGCGCTGCATCACCAGTGGTGCCAGTGCCATCTGTGGACTCACTGCACTGCATCCCCAGTGGTGCCAGTGCACTCTCTGGACTCACTGCAGTGCATCCCCAGTGGCGCCAGTGCACTCTCTGGACTCACTGCACTGCATCTCATTGGTGCTAGTGCACTCTCTGGACTCACTGCACTGCATCCCCAGTGGTGCCAGTGCACTCTCTGGACTCACTGCACTGCATCCCCAGTTGTGCCAGTGCACTCTCTGGACTCACTGCAGTGCATCCCCAGTGGTGCCAGTGCACTCTCTGGACTCACTGCAGTGCTTCCGCAGTGGTGCCAGTGCACTCTCTGCACTCACTGCACTGCATCAACAGTGGTGCCTCTGCACTTTCTGGAGTCACTGCACTGCATCCCCAGTGGTGCCAGTGCACTCTCTGGACTCAGTGCACTGCATCCCCAGTGGTGCCAGTGCACTCTCTGAACTCAGTGCACTGCATCTCCAATGGTGCCACTGCATTCTCTGGACAAACTGCAGTGCATCCCCAATGGTGCCAGTGCACTCTCTGGACTCACTGCACTGCATCCCCAGTGGTGCCAGTGCACTCTCTGAGCTCTTTGCAGTGCATCCCAAGTGGTGCCAGTGCACTCTCTGGACTCACTGCACTGCATCCCCAGTGGTGCCACTGCACTCTCTGGACTCACGGCAGTGCATCCCCAGTGGTGCCAGTGCACTCTCTGGACTCACTGTACTGCATCCCCAGTGGTGCCGGTGTAGTCTCTGGACTCACAGCAGTGCATCCCCAGTGGTGCCAGTGCAACTACTGGACTCACTGCAGTGTAGCTCAGTGGTGCCAGAGCACTCTCTGGACTCACTGCACTGCATCCCCAGTGGTGCCAGTGCACTCTCTGGACTCACTGCACTGCATCCCCAGTGGTGCCAGTGCACTGTCTGGACTCACTGCAGTGTATCGCCATTGGAGCCGGTGCACTCTCTGGACTCACTAAACTGCATCCCCAGTGGTGCCAGTGCACTCTCTGGACTCACTGCAGTGCATCCCCAGTGCTGACAGTGCACTCTCTGGACTCACTGCACTGCATCCCCAGTGCTGACAGTGCACTCTCTGGACTCACTGCACTGCATCACCAGTGGTGGCAGTGCCCTCTCTGGACTCACTGCACTGCATCCCCAGTGGAGACAGTGCACTCTCTGTAGTCACTGTGCTACATCCCCAGTGGTTCCAGGGCACTCCCTCGACTCACTGCACTGCAACTCCAGTGGTGCCAGTGCCATCTGTGGACTCACTGCACTACATCCCCTGTGGGGCCACTGCACTCTCTGGACTCACTGCAGTGCATCCCCAGTGGTGCGAGTGCACTCTCTGGACTCACTGCACTGCATCCCCAAGGTGCCAGTGCACTCTCTGGACTCACCGGGATGCATCCGCAGTGGTGCCAGTGCACTCTCTGCACTCACTGCAGTGCATCCCCAGTGGTGCCAGTGCACTCTCTGGACTCACTGCAGTGCATCCCCAGTGGCGCCAGTGCACTCTCTGGACTCACTGCACTGCATCTCATTGGTGCTAGTGCACTGTCTGGACTCACTGCACTGCATCCCCAGTGGTGCCAGTGCACTCTCTGGACTCACTGCACTGCATCCCCAGTTGTGCCAGTGCACTCTCTGGACTCACTGCAGTGCATCCCCAGTGGTGCCAGTGCACTCTCTGGACTCACTGCAGTGCTTCCGCAGTGGTGCCAGTGCACTCTCTGCACTCACTGCACTGCATAAACAGTGGTGCCTCTGCACTCTCTGGAGTCACTGCACTGCATCCCCAGTGGTGCCAGTGCACTCTCTGGACTCACTGTAGTGCATCCCCAGTGGTGCCAGTGCACTCTCTGGTCTCACTGCAGTGCATCCGCAGTGGTGCCTTTGCACTCTCAGGACTCACTGCAGTGCATCGCCAGTGGTGCCAGTGCACTCTCTGGACTCAGTGCACTGCATCCCCAGTGGTGCCAGTGCACTCTCTGAACTCAGTGCACTGCATCTCCAATGGTGCCACTGCACTCTCTGGACAAACTGCAGTGCATCCCCAGTGGTGCCAGTGCACTCTCTGGACTCACTGCACTGCATCCCCATTGGTGCCAGTGCACTCTCTGGACTCACGGCAGTGCATCCCCAGTGGTGCCAGTGCACTCTCTGGACTCACTGCACTGCATCCCCAGTGGTGCCAGTGTAGTCTCTGGACTCACAGCAGTGCATCCCCAGTGGTGCCAGTGCAACTACTGGACTCACTGCAGTGTAGCTCAGTGGTGCCAGAGCACTCTCTGGACTCACTGCACTGCATCCCCAGTGGTGCCAGTGCACTCTCTGGACTCACTGCACTGCATCCCCAGTGGTGCCAGTGCACTCTCTGGACTCACTGCAGTGTATCGCCATTGGAGCCGGTGCACTCTCTGGACTCACTAAACTGCATCCCCAGTGGTGCCAGAGAACTCTCTGGTCTCACTGCAGTGCATCCCCAGTTGTGCCAGTGCACTGTCTGGACTCACTGCATCCCCAGTGGTGCCAGGGCACTCTCTGGACTCACAGCACTGCATCCCCATTGGTGCCAGTGCACTCTCTGGACTCACTGCACTAAAACACCAGTGGTGCCAGTGCAGTCTCTGGACTCACTGCACTGCATCCCCAGTGGTGCCAGTGCACTCTCTGGACTCACCGGGGTGCATCCCCAGTGGTGCCAGTGCACTCTCTGGACTCACTGCACTGCATCTCCTGTGGTGCCAGTACACTCTGTGGACTCACTGCAGTGCATCCCCAGTGGTGCCAGTGTACTCTCTGGACTCACTGCACTGCATCACCAGCGGTGCCAGTGCACTCTCTGGACTCACTGCAGTGCATCCCCAGTGGTGCCAGTGCACTTTCTGGAGTCACTGCAGTGCATACCTTGTGGTGCCAGTGCACTCTCTGGAGTCACTGCTCTGCATCCCCAGTGGTGCCAGTGCCATCTGTGGACTCACTGCACTACATCCCCTGTGGGGCCACTGCACTCTCTGGACTCACTGCAGTGCATCCCCAGTGGTGCGAGTGCACTCTCTGGACTCACTGCACTGCATCCCCAAGGTGCCAGTGCACTCTCTGGACTCACCGGGATGCATCCGCAGTGGTGCCAGTGCACTCTCTGCACTCACTGCAGTGCATCCCCAGTGGTGCCAGTGCACTCTCTGGACTCACTGCAGTGCATCCCCAGTGGCGCCAGTGCACTCTCTGGACTCACTGCACTGCATCTCATTGGTGCTAGTGCACTGTCTGGACTCACTGCACTGCATCCCCAGTGGTGCCAGTGCACTCTCTGGACTCACTGCACTGCATCCCCAGTTGTGCCAGTGCACTCTCTGGACTCACTGCAGTGCATCCCCAGTGGTGCCAGTGTAGTCTCTGGACTCACAGCAGTGCATCCCCAGTGGTGCCAGTGCACTTTCTGGAGTCACTGCAGTGCATCCCCTGTTGTGCCAGTGCACTCTCTGCACTCACTGCACTGCATCCCCAGAAGTGCCAGTGCACTCTCTGGACTCACTGCACTGCATCCCCAGTGGTTCCATTGCACTCTCTGGACTCACTGCATTGGATCCCCAGTGGTGTCAGTGCACTCTCTGGACTCAGTGCAGTGCATCACCAGTGGTGCCAGTGCACTCTCTGGACTCAGTGCACTGCATCCCCAGTGGTGCCAGTGCACTCTCTGAACTCAGTGCACTGCATCTCCAATGGTGCCACTGCACTCTCTGGACAAACTGCAGTGCATCCCCAGTGGTGCCAGTGCACTCTCTGGACTCACTGCACTGCATCCCCATTGGTGCCAGTGCACTCTCTGGACTCACTGCAGTGCATCCCCAGTGCTGCCAGTGCACTCTCTGGAGTCACTGCACTGCATTCCCAGTGGTGCCAGTGCACTCTCTGGACTCACTGCACTGCATCCCCAGTGGTGCCAGTGCACTCTCTGGACCCACTGCAGTGCATCCCCACTGGTGCCAGTGCACTCTCTGGACTCAGTGCACTGCATCCCCAATGGTGCCAGTGCACTCTCTGTAGTCACTGCACTGCGTCCTCACTGGTGCCAGTGCACTCTCTGGACTCACTGCAGTGTATCCCCTGTGGTGCCAGTGCACTCTGTGGACTCACTGCACTGCATCCCAGTGGTGCCAGTGCACTCTCTGGACTCACTGCACTGCATCCCCAAGGTGCCAGTGCACTCTCTGGACTCAACTGCACTGCATCCCCAGTGGTGCCAGTGCACTCTCTGGACTCACTGCAGTGCATCCCTAATGGTGCCAGTGCACTCTCTGGACTCACTGCAGTGCATCCCCAGTGGTGCCAGTGCACTCTCTGCACTCACTGCACTGCATCCCCAGTGGTGCCAGTGCACTCTCCGGACTCACTGCACTGCATCCCTAATGGTGCCAGTGCACTCTCTGGACTCACTGCAGTGCATCCCCAGTGGTGCCAGTGCACTCTCTGCACTCACTGCACTGCATCCCCAGTGGTGCCAGTGCACTCTCTGCACTCACTGCACTGCATCCCCGGTGTTCCCAGAGCACTCTCTGGACTCACCGAGGTGCATCCCCAGTGGTGCCAGTGCACTCTCTGGACTCACCGCACTGCATCCCCAGTGGTGCCAGTGCACTCTCTGGACTCACTGCAGTGCAGCCCCTGAGGTGCCATTGTACTCTCTGGACTCACTGCACTGCATCCCCAGTGGTGCCAGTGCACTCTCTGGACTCACTGCACTGCATCCCCAGTGGTGCCTGTGCACTCTCTTGAGTCACTGCACTGCATCCCCAGTGGAGCCAGTGCACTCTATGGACTAACTGCACTGCATCCCCAGTGGTGCCAGTGCACTGTCTGGACTCACTGCACTGCATCCCCAGTGGTGCCAGTGCACTCTCTGGACTCACTGCAGTGCATCCCCAGTGCTGCCAGTGCACTCTCTGGATCACTGCACTGCATCACCATTGGTGCCAGGGCACTCTCCGGACTCACTGCAGTGCATCCCCAGTGCTGCCAGTGCACTCTTTCGAGTCACTGCACTGCATCCCCAGTGGTGCCAGTGCATTCTCTGGACTCACTGCAGTGCATCCCCATTGGTGCCAGTGCAGTCTCTGGACTCACTGCACTGCATCCCCAGTGCTGACAGTGCACTCTCTGGACTCACTGCACTGCATCCCCAGTGGTGCCAGTGTACTCTCTGGACTCAGTGGACTGCATCCCCAGTGGTGCCACTGCACTCTCTGGACTCACTGCAGTGCATCCCCAGTGGTGCCAGTGCACTCTCTGGACTCACTGCAGTGCATCCCCAGTGGTGCAAGTTCACTCTCTGGACTCACTGTACTGCATTCCCAGTGGTGCCAGTGCACTCTCTGGACCCACTGCAGTGCATCCCCAGTGGTGCCAGTGCACTCTCTGGACTCACTGCACTGCATCCCCAGTGGTGCCAGTGCACTCTCTGCACTCACTGCACTGCATCCCCAGTGTTCCCAGAGCACTCTCTGGACTCACTGCACTGCATCCCCAGTGGTGCCAGTGCACTCTCTGGACTCAGTGCACTGCATATCCAGTGCTGACAGTGCCCTCTCTGGACTCAGTGCACTGCATCTCCAGTGGTGCCAGTTCACTCTCTGGACTCACTGCAGTGCATCCCCAGTGTACCCAGAGCACTCTCTGGACTCACTTCAGTGAGATCCCCTGTAGTGCCAGTGCACTCTCTGGACTCACTGCACTGCATCCCCATTGCTGACAGTGCCCTCTCTGGACTCAGTGCACTGAATCCCCAGTGGTGCCAGTGCACTCTCTGGACTCACTGCAGTGCATCCCCAGTGGTGCCAGTGCACTCTCTGGACTCACTGCACTGCATCCCCAGTGGTGACAGTGCACTCTCTGGACTCACTGCATTGCATCCAGAGTGGTGCCAGTGCACTCTCTGGACTCACTGCACTGCATCCCCAGTGGTGCCACTGCACTCTCTGGACTCACTGCACTGCCTCGCCATTGGTGCCAGGGCACTCTCCGGACTCACTGCAGTGCATCCGCAGTGGTGCCAGTGCACTCTCTGGACTCACTGCAGTGCATCCCCAGTGGTGACAGTGCACTCTCTGGACTCACTGCACTGCATCCCCAGTGGTGCCATTGCACTCTCTGGACTCACTGCAGTGTATCCCCTGAGGAGCCAGTGCACTCTGTGGACTCAGTGCACTGCATCCCCAGTGTTGCCAGTCCACTCTCTGGACTCACTGCACTGCATCCCACTGGTGCCAGTGCACTCTCTGGACTCACTGCAGTGCATCCCCAGTGGCGCCAGTGCAGTCTCTGGACTCACTGCCTTGCATCCCCAGTGGTGCCAGTGCACTCTCTGGACTCACTGCACTGCATCCCCAGTGGTTCCAGTGCACTCTCTGGATCACTGCACTGCATCACCATTGGTGCCAGGGCACTCTCCGGACTCACTGCAGTGCATCCCCAGTGCTGCCAGTGCACTCTTTCGAGTCACTGCACTGCATCCCCAGTGGTGCCAGTGCATTCTCTGGACTCACTGCAGTGCATCCCCATTGGTGCCAGTGCAGTCTCTGGACTCACTGCACTGCATCCCCAGTGCTGACAGTGCACTCTCTGGACTCACTGCACTGCATCCCCAGTGGTGCCAGTGTACTCTCTGGACTCAGTGCACTGCATCCAGAGTGGTGCCACTGCACTCTCTGGACTCACTGCAGTGCATCCCCAGTGGTGCCAGTGCACTCTCTGGACTCACTGCACTGCATCCCATTGGTGCTAGTGCACTCTCTGGACTCAGTGCATTGCATCCCCAGTGGTGCCAGTTCACTCTCTGGACTCACTGTACTGCACTCCCAGTGGTGCCAGTGCACTCTCTGGACCCACTGCAGTGCATCCCCAGTGGTGCCAGTGCACTCTCTGGACTCACTGCACTGCATCCCCAGTGGTGCCAGTGCACTCTCTGCACTCACTGCACTGCATCCCCAGTGTTCCCAGAGCACTCTCTGGACTCACTGCAGTGCATCCCCAGTGGTGCCAGTGCACTCTCTGGACTCAGTGCACTGCATATCCAGTGCTGACAGTGCCCTCTCTGGACTCAGTGCACTGCATCCCCAGTGGTGCCAGTTCACTCTCTGGACTCACTGCACTGCATTCCCAGTGGTGCCAGTGCACTCTCTGGACTCACTGCAGTGCATCACCAGTGGTGCCAGTGCACTCTCTGGAGTCACTGCACTGCATCCCCAGTGGTGCCAGTGCACTCTCTGGACTCACTGCACTGCATTCCCAGTAGTGCCAGTGCACTCTCTGGACTCACTGCACTGCATCCCCAGTGGTGCCAGTGCACTCTCTGGACCCACTGCAGTGCATCCCCACTGGTGCCAGTGCACTCTCTGGACTCAGTGCACTGCATCCCCAATGGTGCCAGTGCACTCTCTGTAGTCACTGCACTGCGTCCTCAGTGGTGCCAGTGCACTCTCTGGACTCACTGCAGTGTATCCCCTGTGGTGCCAGTGCACTCTGTGGACTCACTGCACTGCATCCCAGTGGTGCCAGTGCACTCTCTGGACTCACTGCACTGCATCCCCAAGGTGCCAGTGCACTCTCTGGACTCAACTGCACTGCATCCCCAGTGGTGCCAGTGCACTCTCTGGACTCACTGCAGTGCATCCCCAGTGGTGCCAGTGCACTCTCTGGACTCACTGCACTGCATCCCCAGTGGTGCCAGTGCACTCTCTGGACTCACTGCACTTCATCCCCAGTGGTGCCAGTGCACTCTCTGGACTCACTGCATTGCATCCCCAGTGGTGCCAGTGCACTCTCTGGACTCACTGCACTGCATCACCATTGGTGCCAGGGCACTCTCCGGACTCACTGCAGTGCATCCGCAGTGCTGCCAGTGCAGTCTTTCGAGTCACTGCAGTGCATCCCCAGTGGTGCCAGTGCACTCTCTGGACTCAATGCACTGCATCCCCAGTGGTGCCAGTGCACTCTCTGGAATCACTGCAGTGCATCCCCAGTGGTGCCAATGCACTCTCTGGACTCACTGCACTGCATCCCCAGTGGTGCCAGTACACTCTCTGGACTCACTGCACTGCATCCCCAGTGGTGCCAGTGCACTCTCTGGACTCACTGCACTGCATCCCCAGTGGTGCCACTGCACTCTCTGGACTCACTGCACTGCATCACCATTGGTGCCAGTGCACTCTCCGGACTCACTGCAGTGCATCCGCAGTGGTGGCAGTGCACTCTTTTGAGTCACTGCAGTGCATCCCCAGTGGTGCCAGTGCACTCTCTGGACTCACTGCAGTGCATCCCCAGTGGTGCCAGTGCACTCTCTGCACTCACTGCACTGCATCACCAGTGGTGCCAGTGCACTCTCTGGACTCACTGCAGTGCATCCCCAGTGGTGCCAGTGCACTCTCTGGACTCACTGCACTGCATCCCCAGTGGTGCCAGTGCACTCTCTGGAGTCGCAGCACTGCATCAACAGTGGTGCCTCTGCACTCTCTGCAGTCACTGCACTGCATCCCCAGTGCTGCCAGTGCACTCTCTGGACTCACTGCAGTGCATCCCCAGTGGTGCCAGTGCACTCTCTGCACTCACTGCACTGCATCCCCAGTGGTGCCAGTGCACTCTCTGGACTCACTGCACTGCATCCCCTGTGGTGCCAGTGCACTCTCTGGACTCACTGCACTGCATCCCCAGTGGTGCCACTGCACTCTCTGGACTCACTGCACTGCATCACCATTGGTGCCAGGGCACTCTCCGGACTCACTGCAGTGCATCCGCAGTGCTGCCAGTGCACTCTTTCGAATCACTGCAGTGCATCCCCAGTGGTGCCAGTGCACTCTCTGGACTCACTGCACTGCATCCCCAGTGGTGCCAGTGCACTCTCTGGACTCACTGCACTGCATCCCCAGTGTTCCCAGAGCACTCTCTGGACTCACTGCAGTGCATCGCCAGTGGTGCCAGTGCACTCTCTGGACTCACTGCATTTCATCCACAGTGGTGCCAGTGCACTCTCTGGACTCACTGCACTGCATCCCCAGTGGTGCCACTGCACTCTCTGGACTCACTGCACTGCATCACCATTGGTGCCAGTGCACTCTCTGGACTCACTGCAGTGCATCCGCAGTGGTGCCAGTGCACTCTTTCGAATCACTGCACTGCATCCCCATTAGTGCCAGTGCATTCTCTGGACTCATTGCAGTGCATCCCCAGTGGTGCCAGTGCACTCTCTGGACTCACTGCACTGCATCCCCAGTGGTGCCAGTGCACTCTCTGGACTCACTGCACTGCATCCCCAGTGCTGCCAGTGCACTCTCTGGACTCACTGCACTGCATTCCCCAGTGCTGACAGTGCACTCTCTGGACTCACTGCAGTGCATCCCCAGTGGTGCCAGTGCACTCTCTGGACTCACTGCACTGCATCCCCAGTGGTGCCAGTGCACTCTCCGGACTCACTGCACTGCATCCCCAGTGGTGCCAGTGCACTCTCTGGACTCACTGCAGTGCATCCCCAGTGGTGCCAGTGCACTCTCTGCACTCACTGCACTGCATCCCCAGTGGTGCCAGTGCACTCTCTGCACTCACTGCACTGCATCCCCGGTGTTCCCAGAGCACTCTCTGGACTCACCGAGGTGCATCCCCAGTGGTGCCAGTGCACTCTCTGGACTCACCGCACTGCATCCCCAGTGGTGCCAGTGCACTCTCTGGACTCACTGCAGTGCAGCCCCTGAGGTGCCATTGTACTCTCTGGACTCACTGCACTGCATCCCCAGTGGTGCCAGTGCACTCTCTGGACTCACTGCACTGCATCCCCAGTGGTGCCTGTGCACTCTCTTGAGTCACTGCACTGCATCCCCAGTGGAGCCAGTGCACTCTATGGACTAACTGCACTGCATCCCCAGTGGTGCCAGTGCACTGTCTGGACTCACTGCACTGCATCCCCAGTGGTGCCAGTGCACTCTCTGGACTCACTGCAGTGCATCCCCAGTGGTGCCAGTGCACTCTCTGGATCACTGCACTGCATCACCATTGGTGCCAGGGCACTCTCCGGACTCACTGCAGTGCATCCCCAGTGCTGCCAGTGCACTCTTTCGAGTCACTGCACTGCATCCCCAGTGGTGCCAGTGCATTCTCTGGACTCACTGCAGTGCATCCCCAGTGCTGCCAGTGCACTCTTTCGAGTCACTGCACTGCATCCCCAGTGGTGCCAGTGCATTCTCTGGACTCACTGCACTGCATCCCCAGTGGTGCCAGTGCACTCTCTGGACTCACTGTAGTGCATCCCCAGTGGTGCCAGTGCACTCTCTGTACTCACTGCACTGCATCCCCAGTGGTGCCAGTGCACTCTTTCGAGTCACTGCAGAGCAGCCCTTGTGGTGCCTTTGCACTCTCAGGACGCACTGCACTGCATCCCCAGTGGTGCCAGTGCACTCTCTGGACTCAGTGCACTGCATCCCCAGTGGTGCCAGTGCACTCTCTGAACTCAGTGCACTGCATCCCCAATGGTGCCACTGCACTCTCTGGACTCACTGCAGTGCATCCCCAGTGGTGCCAGTGCACTTTCTGGACTCACCGGGGTGCATCCGCAGTGGTGCCAGTGCACTCTCTGAGCTCTTTGCAGTGCATCCCCAGTGGTGCCAGCGCACTCTCTGGACTCACTGCACTGCATCCCCAGTGGTGCCAGTGTAGTCTCTGGACTCACAGCAGTGCATCCGCAGTGGTGCCAGTGCACTCTCTGGACTCACTGCAGTGCATCCCCAGTGGTGCCAGTGCACTCTCTGAGCTCTTTGCAGTGCATCCCCAGTGGTGCCAGCGCAATCTTCGGACTCACTGCACTGCATCCCCAGTGGTGCCAGTGCACTCTCTGGACTCACTGCACTGCATCCCCAGTGGTGCCAGTGCACTCTCTGCACTCACTGCAGTGCATCCCCAGTGGTGCCAGTGCAATCTCTGGACTCACTCCACTGCATCCCCAGTGGTGACAGTGCACTCTCTGGACTCACTGCACTGCATCCCCAGTGGTGCCAGTGCACTCTCTGCACTCACTGCACTGCATCCCCGGTGTTCCCAGAGCACTCTCTGGACTCACTGCAGTGCATCCCCAGTGGTGCCAGTGCACTCTCTGGACTCACTGCACTGCATCCCCAGTGGTGACAGTGCACTCTCTGGAATCACTGCAGTGCATCCCCTGTGGTGCCATTGCACTCTCTGGACTCACTGCGCTGCATCCCCAGTGGTGCCTGTGCACTCTCTTGAGTCACTGCACTGCATCCCCAGTGGAGCCAGTGCACTCTATGGACTAACTGCACTGCATACCCAGCGGTGCCAGTGCACTCTCTGGACTCACTGCACTGCATCCCCAGTGGTGCCAGTGCACTCTCTGGACTCACTGCACTGCATCCCCAGTGGTTCCAGTGCACTCTCTGGATCACTGCACTGCATCACCATTGGTGCCAGGGCACTCTCCGGACTCACTGCAGTGCATCCCCAGTGGTGCCAGTGCACTCTTTCGAGTCACTGCACTGCATCCCCAGTGGTGCCAGTGCATTCTCTGGAGTCACTGCAGTGCATCCCCAGTGGTGCCAGTGCACTCTCTGCACTCACTGCACTGCATCCCCAGTGGTGCCAGTGCACTCTCTGGACTCACTGCACTGCATCCCCAGTGGTGCCAGTGCACTCTCTGGACTCACTGCAGTGCATCCCCTTTTGTGCCAGTGCACTCTCTGGACTCACTGCACTGCATCCCCAGTGGTGCCAGTGCACTCTCTGGAGTCACTGCTCTGCATCCCCAGTGGTGCCAGTGCACTCTCTGGACTCACTGCAGTGCATCCCCAGTGGTGCCAGTGCACTCTCTGTAGTCACTGCGCTACATCCCCAGTGGTTCCAGGGCACTCTCTCGACTCACTGCACTGCAACTCCAGTGGTGCCAGTGCACACTCTGGACTCACTGCACTGCATCCCCAGTGGTGCCAGTGCACTCTCTGGAGTCACTGCGCTGCATCCCCAGTGGTGCCAGTGCCATCTGTGGACTCACTGCACTGCATCCCCAGTGGTGCCAGTGCACTCTCTGGACTCACTGCAGTGCATCCCCAGTGGCGCCAGTGCACTCTCTGGACTCACTGCACTGCATCTCATTGGTGCTAGTGCACTCTCTGGACTCACTGCACTGCATCCCCAGTGGTGCCAGTGCACTCTCTGGACTCACTGCACTGCATCCCCAGTTGTGCCAGTGCACTCTCTGGACTCACTGCAGTGCATCCCCAGTGGTGCCAGTGCACTCTCTGGACTCACTGCAGTGCTTCCGCAGTGGTGCCAGTGCACTCTCTGCACTCACTGCACTGCATCAACAGTGGTGCCTCTGCACTTTCTGGAGTCACTGCACTGCATCCCCAGTGGTGCCAGTGCACTCTCTGGACTCAGTGCACTGCATCCCCAGTGGTGCCAGTGCACTCTCTGAACTCAGTGCACTGCATCTCCAATGGTGCCACTGCATTCTCTGGACAAACTGCAGTGCATCCCCAGTGGTGCCAGTGCACTCTCTGGACTCACTGCACTGCATCCCCAGTGGTGCCAGTGCACTCTCTGAGCTCTTTGCAGTGCATCCCAAGTGGTGCCAGTGCACTCTCTGGACTCACTGCACTGCATCCCCAGTGGTGCCACTGCACTCTCTGGACTCACGGCAGTGCATCCCCAGTGGTGCCAGTGCACTCTCTGGACTCACTGTACTGCATCCCCAGTGGTGCCGGTGTAGTCTCTGGACTCACAGCAGTGCATCCCCAGTGGTGCCAGTGCAACTACTGGACTCACTGCAGTGTAGCTCAGTGGTGCCAGAGCACTCTCTGGACTCACTGCACTGCATCCCCAGTGGTGCCAGTGCACTCTCTGGACTCACTGCACTGCATCCCCAGTGGTGCCAGTGCACTGTCTGGACTCACTGCAGTGTATCGCCATTGGAGCCGGTGCACTCTCTGGACTCACTAAACTGCATCCCCAGTGGTGCCAGTGCACTCTCTGGACTCACTGCAGTGCATCCCCAGTGCTGACAGTGCACTCTCTGGACTCACTGCACTGCATCCCCAGTGCTGACAGTGCACTCTCTGGACTCACTGCACTGCATCACCAGTGGTGGCAGTGCCCTCTCTGGACTCACTGCACTGCATCCCCAGTGGAGACAGTGCACTCTCTGTAGTCACTGTGCTACATCCCCAGTGGTTCCAGGGCACTCCCTCGACTCACTGCACTGCAACTCCAGTGGTGCCAGTGCCATCTGTGGACTCACTGCACTACATCCCCTGTGGGGCCACTGCACTCTCTGGACTCACTGCAGTGCATCCCCAGTGGTGCGAGTGCACTCTCTGGACTCACTGCACTGCATCCCCAAGGTGCCAGTGCACTCTCTGGACTCACCGGGATGCATCCGCAGTGGTGCCAGTGCACTCTCTGCACTCACTGCAGTGCATCCCCAGTGGTGCCAGTGCACTCTCTGGACTCACTGCAGTGCATCCCCAGTGGCGCCAGTGCACTCTCTGGACTCACTGCACTGCATCTCATTGGTGCTAGTGCACTGTCTGGACTCACTGCACTGCATCCCCAGTGGTGCCAGTGCACTCTCTGGACTCACTGCACTGCATCCCCAGTTGTGCCAGTGCACTCTCTGGACTCACTGCAGTGCATCCCCAGTGGTGCCAGTGCACTCTCTGGACTCACTGCAGTGCTTCCGCAGTGGTGCCAGTGCACTCTCTGCACTCACTGCACTGCATAAACAGTGGTGCCTCTGCACTCTCTGGAGTCACTGCACTGCATCCCCAGTGGTGCCAGTGCACTCTCTGGACTCACTGTAGTGCATCCCCAGTGGTGCCAGTGCACTCTCTGGTCTCACTGCAGTGCATCCGCAGTGGTGCCTTTGCACTCTCAGGACTCACTGCAGTGCATCGCCAGTGGTGCCAGTGCACTCTCTGGACTCAGTGCACTGCATCCCCAGTGGTGCCAGTGCACTCTCTGAACTCAGTGCACTGCATCTCCAATGGTGCCACTGCACTCTCTGGACAAACTGCAGTGCATCCCCAGTGGTGCCAGTGCACTCTCTGGACTCACTGCACTGCATCCCCATTGGTGCCAGTGCACTCTCTGGACTCACGGCAGTGCATCCCCAGTGGTGCCAGTGCACTCTCTGGACTCACTGCACTGCATCCCCAGTGGTGCCAGTGTAGTCTCTGGACTCACAGCAGTGCATCCCCAGTGGTGCCAGTGCAACTACTGGACTCACTGCAGTGTAGCTCAGTGGTGCCAGAGCACTCTCTGGACTCACTGCACTGCATCCCCAGTGGTGCCAGTGCACTCTCTGGACTCACTGCACTGCATCCCCAGTGGTGCCAGTGCACTCTCTGGACTCACTGCAGTGTATCGCCATTGGAGCCGGTGCACTCTCTGGACTCACTAAACTGCATCCCCAGTGGTGCCAGAGAACTCTCTGGTCTCACTGCAGTGCATCCCCAGTTGTGCCAGTG